>NC_088206.1:26720375-27460862 GCF_037126465.1 Ornithodoros turicata | reverse complement strand
TAACATCTCCATTTTTTTTTTTCGTTTACCCATCAATTCACCAACATAAACTAGGCCTTATTAGTTTTTGACTTTTTGGATAAAAAAATGTCGCATATTAAAAGAACGAATGTTTTTGATTAACGCGCAGTGACAGAATACCGAGGAGACACACACAAAACGCACGCAGGAATCATCAGAGTTACTACACAAATGCTGTGTACGCGTGCTGTTTCGGTTTTACATCAGTCCCGACATCCCGGGATTAATCCGGAAAATCTCAAAATCCCGGTATTATAAAAGTGGCCCGGGACTCCCAACCCTAGTTGCAACCCTATGCGAGAAACGGGTTTCCACCGCCAAGGGCAGGTAGCATTCTATTGGGATGCGAATCCGTTTGGCACCGCCGGGATATAGGCGATTGTCCCGCACTCGTCGTAGGCTTAATACTATTTGCCCCTTCAATGGAAGGAGGAGGAGGAGGAGTGGCGTTAGAGAAAATGAAAAAGGAATGCGCCAAAAGAGTCATTCCACTCTCGTGCCTCTCTCACACTGTCCTCGTCGTCACCATTTTTTGTCCCTGTGGTGGATGACGATGATAGCGGATTCGTAACACTACGGTAAATGCACGAGAGTAGTGAGTGCTAGTAGACCGTTGATAACGTGACTTCCGGGGGTACGGTATATACCACACTCAATCAACTGATAAGATTCCGATGAAAGGAAGTGCCTCAGGACGAAAGCCGCCGATATTTCGATATTTGGAACAGAGACATATATTTATATATAATAAACATGTATAACAATAAGTTATAACGCCCAAAAGAAGAACAGTCTCTGTTCGAAATATCGGCGGCTCTCGTCCTGAGGCACTTCCCTTCATCTTCCTTACCGGGTCGCTGGATTTTCTACCCTTCTACGAATTAGATTCTGAGTCATGCACGTTGTCATTGGTTCCTGTAGGTACGGTAGCTTCTCGGTGACGTTATCAACGGTCTACTAATACTCCTGTCAGACGGACTAATTTAGTATCACTTTCAAGGAGTGACATTTGCACTTAGTGTCATTCGCGTGCTGCACTAAAGACTTAGTGAGTTCCCCAAACTCACTTCACTTGTAATTCGTCTGACCGAGTGCCTAGCCTCTACGGTAGGCTTTGAGGTACAGGTAAAAATATTGAGAAAAAGCGAGGGGCCCCGACACCACAATATTTTTAAACAAGTATTTTCAACAGCGTGTTCATTTTATTTTAATACAGTGTGACATTGTACTGAAAAAACATGTCATTACTGTCGTTAATAACCCGTGAGAACTTCGCGGTCTCGGCGATCCGGCGGGGCCATTTTTGTTGTGGCACATGTATAAGGCCAATTTGTTTAATGTTGGAAGAAGATTTGTAGGAGGGGTTTCTGAATCAAATAAAAATATTCTGAGGAAGGTATTGTGGCGCGCGCCTAGAAATTTTGTCGCCGATTATTCTTATCTGTTGTAATTGCCATCATTGCTTAAGTGACACTTACTTAAGCCGTGTAGCAAGCACGTAGTGAAAGTGACATTTGCTTGCTTGGAGTGCAGTTCACGAAAACGACACTAAATAAGCCCGTGTGAAAGGGTAACACTCTCTAGTGGGCTCTCAAACTAAGAGACCTTTTATGTGTTTTAGTCATAGGAATCGTGCAGTTACTGTTTCTGCAGTAAGCTTTGTTTGTGAAAGATAAGGTACAACGAAAATATAAAACGTGTGCGCGGAGGAAAATTTTCTCGATATCGTTTACGGAGCAGAGCTACTATTTACGCTTCTGGAAAGCCCACGTAAATTCTCGGTGCGTAGCAACATAATTTTCGAAACAATTCTTCTGAGGAACATTGCAAATCATAGACGGTTCCATGGAACCGTCGTTATACGTGGAAAGAAGCTGTCATGCGTGACACCCTGTCTCCATTCAACTCAACGTTGGCAACACAGTGAATCATTGTGATATATTATACGCGTCTTGCGCAAACATATCAAGACACGTATTTACTCGGGAAATCTGCAAAGCTGTCTGCGTGAAGCTTTCTTCTATTTGTAGTTTAGCACCATCTAACTTACTTAACTTACCAGCTTACTTAACTTAGCACCATCTTACTTAACAATAACTCATCACGAGCTGGCCCCTTCGCCCTTGAAGCATATTCTGAAGTAGAGTCTGCACCTATATAAAGGAATCATATTGCAAAATGGCTTTTTATTAATCTAATTACGGTGCAAATACGGGTTATATAATTAGGTATGAAGTACTGAAGTACTAAATAAACAACAGACAAACCTTGGGCTCTCATGCACACCTTACTTTTATCTCTATTGTTCTCAAGTCTGAGACCATATAAACCCTGTCATTCGCCCCTCCGACGACAGATGGGTAGCCGATAATATTTTCGATCAGGTTGACCTCTTTGTTCTCCGCACAATGTGGGCGCAGTTCAGAACAAGTGCACTGGCGTAGCCAGAGGGGGGTTCTGGAGGTTCAACCTTCCAGAATGGTACCTTTGGTAGTGCACTTGGGAGGAAAACGAGGGGAAATCCTCCTCGCCCACCTAAAGTCCCCATACAATCCCTTCCGAAATATTTTCTTCTGGTTACGACGTTCAATACGTGCATCACGAAGATCATTGGATACATATGAAACGAGAGACGGATTCATACCCTCACTCTGAGGGGCGGGGCAAGATGACTGCAAAATGACGCCGCTCGAGTCATAAGATGTCGGGTCCTTACCCCATACGTATTTCGTAAGTCATTTCAGAGTGGCGCTGAAAATTCGTTGTGCACTCACATATTCCTCAGTCACGTCCTCACTAAATTGCGTCCACCAATGTACTTTGTAATGAACCTTCGATAAAATCTCTGAAAATTTGGCTAATTCCAGCGAAATTCGACCAAGCAAGGAACCTGACCACCTCCAATTTTTTTGAAAGAAATATATTCCTCAGGGGACGGGAAATGATCAAAAATGCGCCTATATTTAAGCCCCAACCTTCAGCCATTTTTGAGGGAGAGGGGGAGAAAGAAACTGGTCGAAATGTGACCCAGTCGTTTCCGGCTACTTTGCGGGCTTCTCAATTGAGAACTATGCGGTTCTAAGAACTACAATTTTTTCACCTGCTCACTACTACAAGGACAATTCATTTTCTTCTTCCTACCCGTTTGCAACTGACACATTTTTCGTAAAAAAGTGGCAAAGTCGCAAGAAAACGCGAAAAACGCCGTTTTTCGGAGCCTTCCTGTACTGACGCCGATTATTGGATAATAATGAAACCTACACCATTCGTTTCGTCATTGCATACCCTATCGGTTCGTACCAATTTCATTGTTCTAGAGTTAGTCTGCTAGAAGTAGATTATAGTAATCTCACAGGCGGTATCGCGATTTAGCTGTATTGCGGCCGGCGCTAGCAAAAAATGGCCACCAAGAAGTTGCCGCGATTTTTTTATATGTTGCGCAGAAACCCTTTCCTAACACAGAGAAAAAAATTGAGATTCGTATTTGATTGTCGGCGACGCTACGATTTTTTAAAGTGACAGTGTGCACGCGCGCTGCGCGGTGCCCCTAGGCGGTACTCTCCCGCAGCTGGTCGGCGTTACCGTCGCCAAGGGCGGACGCGATTCAGTGAAATCAAGTTAGAAACGCGGCTATGGCTCATATCCGAGTCGCTGACACCATCGATACATATCATCAGAGTTCCAGTTTCCTCAAGACCCTGGGAAAGGTTATGTCCAAAGCTTTCTCGCGGGCCAACCTTTTGGACCAACTGGTGATGATGCCCCATTGGCGGCTTCCGAGAGCCACTGCTTTTGTGTTCAAAGGCACCAAGTTAAAGCTGGCCTTGACGGAGGATATTGCAGATATCGCTCGTCGCCAAAATTGGTCAAAACTGGATCAAGCGGTTGAGCCGTGTGAATGACGGCGCCTAAATTGTCACCACCCAAGTTTTTGTTACCCTGTTTTCATCGGATGTGTTCGCACCTCAACCAAATAGAACATGTAGATCTCTCTGAGGGATTAACTTTGAATCCTTTTTGTTGAACGAGCTCCCTCAGAACGTCGTAGAAAAGGCACACAACCCCACCCCCCCGCTTTTTCTGTTTTTTTGTGACACCAGAAGATCATGCCTAGGATATCTTTCCGCATGCGCCCTGAAGGAGAACATAGCGTGTGCACCCAATAGATGGCGCTCTATGCAGCCGATTCATGCGGAACATATCTCTCCGATATAACGGTCCGAGGCGTGTGAGACCAGTGCGAGAGATGGGCCGCTCCAAGACCGATTTCTGTGGTTGAGTGTCACACACGTGGGTTTGTTTTGGCGCGCAACAAGGGTAACCCAATGAAGAGCACCTATATGATGTTACAAGTGGGGCTCTGGTCTCTTACAATTTGGTCGGTGCGTTTACCCATTTGTTTTACGACGATCTGCCGTTAAATGTTTCAAGGAGATCACATTCCATGCGTGCGTTTTGTTTTTGTTTTCTGCCAGGTCGATCCCCTTATCTCTTCAGATTCATCGTTTCTGCTTTACTGCGGTCAGATAACGCTCGCAGGGTAAACAGAGCCCGATGTTACGGCCTTTTTATGGAACCTTTTGCCTGCTCGCCTCATGCCAACCTTTCGGTGATATCGGAAAATATCCGAAAGGCAGGTGCTACGCGGGAAACTTAAAAATAAAGAACAGTCACAGAAACGCGGAGTCGACACGAGATGAACTGAAAGCCTGAACGCAACAGATTTTGTCGCAAAAAGGGGGGAGTACCGAAATGCGGAAAACAGTGTCTCTTCAAACGGCGCGATCGATAGAGCCATGTGGCCCCGTCGTGCAAGAAGCGAAAAAGGTTATCGGACCAACGAGTTTTATCAGTGAATTTTGTCATTGGGAACTTACCTTTGAATGAGCACTGCGCCCGCAGCCGCCGCACCAAGAAGGATGAAGAGGGATTGACTGAAGAACACCCACGACATTGTAGAGAAGACCGTCTGCGTCTTGCAGCCCAAGTCGAGCAACGTCGGGCCCAGAAATGCCACACACATGCCGAAACTCCAAAAGACAGCACATAACGTCACTGTGGTATGTTTGTGAGCCCATAAGAGAGACAGCAGATAATCCCGCTTTGAGGATGCCTCCATGCTGCTCACTGCTACTCGCCGTCGCAGCGACCACAGCGACACCGTGCGCCCCCGCCGTTGTAGACGATGACGCGAGGAAAAAAGGAGGGGAATTGATCCGTTTCGTTTTATTCATATTGTTGGCGGAGCCACCTCGTGGGAATTGACCGCCTCATTTTGAGAACATTGCTCGTCGAGAAGAGCGTGTTCACGTGTGTTCCCGAGCCCATTGGAGAAGCAGAGTGACACGAGGTGCCTTAAACTTGAGCTCCGACACAAGCAGTATATGAATAACCGTGATATAACCCCAGAACCGTGATATATGATGTTGTCAGCCGAGTGTTAAAACAGGCAATGAATCTGAGACAGAATTAACTGAGATAAGAGTACGGAAAGCAAGCAGAGAGTATGGGTTATTCAATATGTACACAAAGTCTCGCATCGCTTTAAAAAAGTTATCCATAACGCCTACGAAGTAGAAGTGATATTCAAAACGGGTCTTCGGTTGAATTCTCTAATGAATAAGTTCAATAAGGACATGCACACCGAGGGATTGCCAGATTAAACACGGGAACAAGCTTGTAGGTTGTCGTATCGGCGTATAGTGTATAGCGTGTATAGTGTACAACAATAACAACAACAAATAAGTGATGACGATGTAGTGGGCTATTTCGCCACTGAAGCGGCACTCTATCCTATTGCTTGAGGGGGAGAAGATGACGAATGATGATGAATGTTCAGAGTTCACGCAGGAGTCCTGTTGCTGCTAAAAAGGCGAGGGCTTGAACAGCTCGTAGGTGATGTGCTGGGTTGGGTTGGTTGAGTTGGGTTGGGCGGAAGTCAGGTTGCACACAGGGAAAGGTAACGGAAACGGTAACAAAAACGGAAACGGCATTATACAGGAAATATAGCAGGTAACGGTAACAGAAACGGAAACGGATATCGCACAGTTAGAATATCTGAAACAGAAACGGAAACGACAATAATTTACGGTAATAATTCGGGTACCGCAGGGCCCGAATTATTGCAATTCTTCCATATCATGTAGATAAATTTATGAAATAAACCTCAATGAAGCAAACTAAAATTAACTCAAGAACTAAAACTAAATGAACTATCAAACTGGAGCATATAAGTAACTAGTATACAGTAAATGGAAGAAGCATAGTTCTTATACGCTTATAGTGACCTGGAAGTAGCAAGCGTGAGTAAAGGCGGGGTCCCATAGCCTCGATTTGAGCAGCAGCAGCAGAGCAACAGCAGCGGAGCAGCAGAGCTGCAGCGACACGAGCGGTCCCATAGCACTGGGCGAGAGCAGCAGCGCTGCCGCGCTGCAGAAATTCCCTGCTGCTCTCGTATCCGAATTTTTGGTTGCTGTGCTGCCCTGTTGCTCTGCAGCCTGAGCAGTCCGTCTCGAAAGCCAATCAGGAGGCTGGTTGGTATTGTTTTCGTTCGACGGTGTTTAGGGTTAGCATGGGCGGTGAGTGACGGCAGAAGGTTTGTTTCTGGTTGTTCTGTGATTTGATTCTGAAGACCTGGATACGCTTGTGATTGCCAGTAGTTTGGAGCGAGTGTTCAATCATCGGGACTGCGTGAAGTGCGCTTTCAGGACATAATTCAGTTCATAAAGTTCAATAAAGTGTTCCACCGAACCTCCGTGATACATATGTTGTGTACCAGTTGTAGCCACATGTTCGCTTTTTTTCTGGAAAGTACTTCAAACACCGTGACCTGATAACGTACAAGCAAATTACTTTCACCTCCGTGCCGTGTGAAAACCATACCGACCACATTTCGTGTGGTCGGTATTCCAAAAACTTGCTAGGTGGTTGTAAATGAAACTGACCCTCGAAAAGGGTTAGATGGAGATAGACAACGTTCAGACAACAAAAAAAGGTTCGGTAGAGATAGATAACGAACCCATTCCTTGTGAAAACAGGCAGAAAGCAGTAAGTACTAGCAGAAGGGGCCTTTGTTTTCGTTAGACAATTTTATTTCACTAAGAGCAACGTACGCATTTGACAGTCACCGTAAATCAAAATATCGAATACTATAGTAAAGAGGCAATATTTATACGACAAAATCCCGTAGAAGAATCTCCACACAACACAGCAAGGATTGTTCTGCACAGCAGTAGGACGAACCTACGTTGAATGTCATGAAACTGACTACACATCAACGAAGAGTCAATCAGGTAATACGAGGCTCAGACAACCACCACACTCATCTCAAAGTTCACTTATGAGCTCCAAATCCACAATATATCTCTCACACAAACGCCTTTCACCTAGGATTGCGTTGCTAGGTGTGTGCACTAAAAGGCTTAGCCGCTGCGTACGCCTTCGGAATGTGCGAAATGTAAACAATGACACAGTTGCCAACACGTTTTGTGTTTCCTAAGCCGCTGCTGCCGCTAATTCAAAACGAAGCTATGGGACGCCTCCAGCAGCAGAGCAGCGGCAGCAGAAAGCTGCTCTGCTGCCATGTTGCCGTGTTGCTGCTGCCGCGCCGGTGCTGCTTTGCTGCTGCTGCTCGCATAAAGCTATGGGACCCGGCCCTAACATTCCTGGAAACCATGTTCATATTAGCTGTTCACAGAAATCACGTACTATATCCCTGCTGGAAATTGTAGGCGCGATCTCATTCATTTCTTCATCAAATTTTAAAGGGACTGAAAAGTGAATAATAACCCCCATATTTTTGCCCACTATCGTGCACAACATCATTGTTTGGTAACACACAGAAGGCATTACTTCTCAATTCGGCATATTTTTTACGTATAAATATTTTTAAGATTGCCGGAACATGGACGGGCCTGCCAACGAACGGCGAAAAAGAGCAACTTGGGTTTGGGGTCCAGGGCTCCCAGAGATTGGTCAACCCTTACCACGTGAGTGTTAATTTTGTAGAGAACAAACTTGACGCACACTATCTTACAGCTAAACGCCATTTTAAAAATGACGCTCACTTCCATAGTTTCTACATTAATAAAGCGTTAATAAAGCATTCAGCTACTCCGCCGCTATGAGCTACGATCCGCAACGCCATCTGCTAGGCGTTTACTATGGTCTATTGTCTACGTCGTGGGTGGTCATGCTGGTCGCGCGAAGCAGAAAATGGAAGTGAATGATATGTCTGTGGCTGCTGTGTCATATGTATTCGAGAGACCGACTGGCGTAGTTTTGGTGTTCGGGGATGCAAAAATCATCTTCGTGCATCTCCGACGACGGGCGTTTCCTACCACAAGATTCCACAGGAGAGTTCGCGAAAACGAATGTGGTTCCAAGCACTCTGCTATTAGATACAGCAGTCGTGTCGTGTGTGCTGAGCTCATTTTGCTGCCGATGACTACGAAGATGACGTAGAAGGCAAATTGCGAAGACGTCCGAAGCAAGCTGCCATTCAGTAACCACTGATTTTGCTTCATTGAGGTGACAAGTTCAACACAACCGTTTAGGTATGTGCAGGTGTCACGCATGTATAAATTATAATATAGCAATTCCATTTAACTTATGTTATCCTACTTGTCCCGTACTGAGCGTTGTCAACATCAACAAATTTGATTTCAGGGGCCTTTCAGTGTGGAAGTGGCGCCAAACTGCTTCGTGTGTGATAAGTCATGCATGTGCATGCTCTTCGTGCACAGCGCTTCGAATTTCTGTAATGAAATACGCTGACAGCTGAACAACTGCAAAGCACTCGTGACAATAACGTTATTTTAAGATGAGAAATGGGGAGTTTCATTGCCAAGGTCTATACTCCACCTCATTGCTGGTGGCGATGTGCTGAATAAAATAACGAGCCCCTTCAGAATACGGATCGAGGTCTTATTGTAGCACACACACACTCGTAGAACATAATACGATAATGGAAAAAGTCAAACGAGAACCGTACAATACCAAATCACATAACAACGAACGAGAACCGCGGAACACCACACGAAAACCGAACAACAAACGAAAACAAACAAAAAATATAAAAACGGAGGTACCTTACAATAACAGACAGTGTGAAACCTTTCTGAGTAAACATAATTAACTTTATAGGTTGACATTCACCAAATTCACCTTCGTGCGTACGCGCCCTGTGCACGACAGTTACGACCCCCTATTCGGAATACATGCAGCGGAGAAGAAAAAGAAGGCAATTACCATTAAAAACTAGAGGAACACGGCTGAAGCACGTTTGGAATACATCACCACACTGATTCCTAAGAAAGATGCGTGCTAATCAGCAATAAGGAGCGTTTAAAGCGCAACAAATACTCCAAATCAAATCGCTTCCCATTGTTTCCTATGGGAGCAGCCGGTTGCCGCACCTCTCTCCCACGAGCCCCTCTCCTATGCGCGATCCAGCCTTTATACATAAACATCAGTGGGTCAACCCGGATTAATCACAATCAGTCTCTCACGAAATGTTGGAGCGTTTGGATGTGTGCGGCGTCGGCGTCATTCGTGCTTGATTTCGAGGATTCTATCCGTGTCTAAGGTCAGTAGTCGATTTGTCAAGCATTCCCGTTTTTCAATGCCGCTTTGCGTGTCTTTACCCCAGCTCGCAGGCACTACGACCGTTGATGGGAGGATCGTGCAGTCAATGTTTTGCCACCCGCGCTGTGTGCAACGGTATGTAATGCCTATTTTGATGCTTATATACGTTGACATGCTGCTGTTCCAGCAGCTTTTGCATTATCTTTCTAAATGTAATTACTTGAAGGTTACCCTTGTACGGCGCGGCTCGCATAGGGTCGTCGGCATTTGTCAACAAGTGGTCAAAACGGAATCTCAAAGAAGCTGGATGGCCTTAATTTTCACACAAGAAACGCAAGCTGGACGGGCATTAGAAATCTCCTACGAAACACAGAACAGCGTCATGCCTTCTTCTTCTTGCTTTTTTTTTTTTTTTCGTCGACACTCTTCGGACATGGCGATACGTCTCTATGAACTTACTCATTGTGGATTTGCGTTGTGTGTGTTGATGATGGACTGAACGCTTTCACAACATGTAAGTGCTTATTGAGGTTTCTGTTCTTGGTGTCGGCTGTCTTGCTAGCGATTTTCAACTGCTTGGTGAATATTCGCGCTTATAAAAAACATCACAAATAACTTTCACCGTGGTATCTGCCACTTCCAATATTTTCACATCTTGTGTATTGTCATATGTGTAAGAATAAATGCTCACACAGGAACGGTATATTGTCTAATTCATTTTTACAGCGAAAACCTGCTTTCTGATGCAACAGAATACTCACTGTACATTCAAAAAGTGCGTCGGTAATGAGAATTTCAATGTAACTTTAATGGGAAAATCATTGCTGCTGTACATTTGGCTAATGGGAAACTAGGCTGGCTTCCAATGGGTGCGATCGAGCGCAGTTCCACTTCGTTCACATTGACATTTACAATGATTTCTCATAGAAACCCACTAAATTCTTGTTGTTTTCAATCTGGTATTTGTCCAAAATTGTCGATTCGGAATGGTCACTTTCAGTGAGAATTGTGTATGTGGCATCCACTTAGACCGAATGAGATTTCTTATCTATTTTGAATTGGACTATTTCCAGCAGGGATGTGTATAGCTGTCGTCATCCTTTCATGTGAACCTTTTTAGAATGGGGTAAGGTCCTGCGCTCAACGCAGTCAAACATCCCACATCATCACCATCATTCACTCATCTATGATGTTGTTGTTCGTCGTCTGCCTTTGTCATTCCATCCGAGTCAATTTCAGATGACCATCATCTCTCACATAAAACATCGTCAACATGCGCTGAGCATTATGCTATTCTTTTCGCCTTGCGAAAAATTACTGACAGCCTCGTTCCCTCCTGGGTCGTTTTTACGGATTCCACATCTGCGTTGCAGTGCGTGGCAACCATGGGACTTCGCGGCTTCTTCAGTCCTGTGCTCATTGAAATCCTACAAGTATACAAGAAAGCAAGCGCACAGGGCCACTCTATCGTCTTCGAGTGGATCCCGGGTCATGTGGGCATCAGCGGAAACGAGGACGCAGATCGAACAGCCGCAGGCGCGCACCAGTACACCCGGCGTGTCCCCATCATCTTGTCTCGGGGGGATCGCCGTTACCTCGTCTCAAGCCTCAATGGCAACGTGACATCAGCACCCACTCTCTGCTTTACTCCGTTGACCCCACATTGTCCCTTACTCTTCCCCAGCGAATGCCGCTTTCCTTTACCACACTCTTCCACCGCATGAGGCTTAATGTGGCTTTTACACCGACTTTCAAACACCTCCTCGGTGTCGGCGCGTCCAGCATCTGTTCCACGTGTGGTGTGCGCGGTGACCTCCATCACGTCCTCCTGGTCCAGGTCCCCCAAACTCACCTGCGTGCAACGAAGAAGGCCGCCACTAGATACCCCACCGTTGCCGTTCCGGACCACTTCAGCGCGCTAAGTTTAGCGGCAAAATGTTTTTGTTGTTTCTGCGAATGAATCTAGTCTTCATATGTCCAAATAAAACGCGTATAACAACTTTCTGTGTCGTGTTTCACTTTTTGGTCCCGTTTTTAAAAGTGTTGAGCGGTCGGAAGGATCTAGTGCACGGTTGCGTGCAGCGTACCTGTCGTACCATGCGCCGCAGGCGCAGTCGTCCATTTCTCCTTTGGTGACTTGGCCTGGCTTGGATTGTGCTTCAACTGGATCTTTAGCGCGCTACAATCAAACGCAAGCCAACGTCTGGTAACAATGGGGTATCTAAGGGCGGCCTCCGGCATTGCACGCATCGGGATAGGAACAAATACATGGGGAAATGGCGACCTTGGGGGACCTGTCCTGGTCTGCGGACAGTACGATCGCGAGCACGCCCTCATGGAAACTGCTCTGCAACGCGTCGATCAACGCCAGTTCGACTTAGCCAAAATTCTCGGGCCATGGTCGGAGCTCTCACATCTGATGAAAGGCCTACGAGCTGTTGCTGAGTTCCTCTCCAGCACTGGACTAATGGACGAACTCTAATAGAATACCTTTCCATCATCATCACTTTCTCATCCCTTCCACAAGCGCAATGGGGCAGTGTACCGCCATAACGGCGGAGAATGACCCACCACATCGTCATCCCATTTATGTGTGTGTGTTGAATAAACGTTCTCTCTTGTATGCATGTATCCCTGGGGTCCTCAAAATAGACTTCAGGACGTAGAGGGATTAAGTTTTGTCACGGTCTCAATGGTCTTCTTTTTAAAAAAAAGGAAAGAAAAGAAAGAAGGAAAACAAAAAGCTGGAGGTGGAGGCGGTACCGAAAACCGAAACGGAAACGTAACGGAAACCAAAGCAACAATGGTGGTAACCGAAACTGAAACAGAAACAAATAAGGGCCAGTAAGAGAGGTGGTAACGGAAATGAAAAAGATTCCGTTACCTTTCCCTGGTTGCACATATGTTTCACTGATAGCGAAAAGAGGAATTGGGTGCTTGAGTAAAAGCAATACAATACAGTATACCACTAAAGTGTGGTAAGGTATATATGGGACAGTTTTCAAGGTGTATATGATTCAACTGAAGTATTTTCGGAAGGGTGCGGACAATTACTAGATCACTCAACAAGCAATAGCCCCACCTTGACAAGAAGACATTTTTCTGCCACCTCCGAAAATGGCTATATAATTCCCTGATGCGTAAATTTACTGCAATAATGCAATAATATTTTTATTTCCTGACCAGAGCAAAATGCCTGAAATGTATAGGAACGTATCTATGGCAATGTATACTGTGCACCAATAGCAGTATGTAACATAGAGGCATACGCGTGTCATTCGTGAACTATAATAAATTTTATTGTTAGTCTAGTTTATTCTACGCTGGCGCATCCAGTCATTTTTGGCAATCTTTATGGCGTCCAACTACCGTTCACAGGAAGCTTCGTTTTCCCGTCTCACAGGTAAGGACTTCAATGAGCGATACCTAGATATTAGTATTCTTTCTCTGTTTTTAGGTCAACGACGCTTTTTCAGCAGTATTGAACCAAAAATTTTGGGAGACCATCCACGAGGCAGTCACCCGCCAAGTAAAACAAAGATTTCGTAACTTAGTCATTCATTTTTAATACTTACATGTAATTGCCGTATAGATGTTATCGACGGCGTCCTTCTGCGCCTGGACAATATGAACCGCGCAGTATAACGAAATTCGCACTATGCAGTATAACGTGCAGTGTAACGCGATATAACGAAATTCGCGATAGAGCGAAATAATTTGCATTCCCCGGCAGAAGGCCATAGAGATCAATGTATTTTACCTCCCGCTACAACGAAATACTTTTTAGCCGCCGCCTCGATACAGCGAAAGAACGAGATAAGGTTTATGACCCCAAAGCCGATTTCAGGGTCACGAAAACAAAGGGCGCAAGCTGGGTCCTGTTCCCACGGCGAAGGATGACATGCGCAATTAGGGTAGGGAGGAATATGGTGCCTACAAAAGGAAGTCTGAGTCATTGGAAGGTTTGGGATTTTCCTTCTGAGGTTTCTCCTTTTCGCGCTGGTTTTGAACTGTCCGGTTCCAGGCAAGTACAGGACGAAAAGAGCACGAGACGCAAGGCGCCAGCGCGCGTGTGTGGGAAACGCTTCGTTCGCGTGGTGGCCTACGTGACGAAATCAGCCAGATTTTCTTGACGGGGACAAACATGTCGTAGCACCGAAGAGCCATACGGAAGACGCTCTGCCACAGACGTGCTTGGAAGGTGTGAGGTAGTGACCGTAGTTGGGGGGGGGGGGGGGTCGCGACACGATATGGAGAACGCTGCGGAGGCTTTGGCGGCGTACGACCAATGCGTACAGCGCATCTTCTAGGCATGACGCAGACGCGAATAACCGGCTATTTCACGCAAGAATAAAACGCCGTAAGTCCTGTTTGGCGCCGTATTTGTAGTTGTTATAATATTTCAAGAAAAACTTTTTCGTATCGTAGCGGGAGTTATCGACGCTTATGTACAGCGCGCGCCCGCGAGGCGCAATCGCGAAGATCGCGATTCGTGACCTTCAATTCGATACAGCGAAAGAAATTGTGGTCCCCGAGAGTTTCGTTATATCGAGGCTCGACTGTATTTTCGGACAGCGCGCTATTTCATAGGATCCCAGACTGCTGATACATATATTCCAAGGGAGATCTAATGATTGATATGCTGTTAGTTTATTTCGTTGCTCCAAAGCGAAATTTCTTTTTCACATCCAAAGTCGTGGAGTAGCTTTAGAACACATGTGTTTAATATGGCTATCCGATTTTAGATCGTTTCTAATAATGACACCCAAGTATTTATAATAATCAACATTCTTCAATAGCTTACACCGTAGACTTCAGTTTATTTCCAAAATACGCGTATATTTTTTGTAGTGCTGGCAATAGGTAGTTTAGATTGTTTGATCAGAACTACAATTCTCATCTACCGCTCTAGGCACCACTGGTTTATGTTACCAAGACCGCTCCTCATGTTCTTTTTTTTTTTTTTTCAGAAACCGATTTGACTGACGACTAAAATAGACATTCATGTGGAAACAGTGTCTCCGTGGAAACGTGGTCAGGAACATCATTATAACACTGTTCGATGGAGTAGGCAATAGGACGTCAACAACTACATGAATGACGATGGGATGAGGTGGGTTGTCAAATATCAAAAGCATTGTGCGGAAACACGAACATTTTCTGCTGACTAAGCCCAAGCAGCACACAATATTGGGCCCCTATTGGCTGGTCATTGGCGATGCGTGTCCAATATGGGGCCCGTTTCGCCAACATTTCCCCCATATTGGCTGAAACTGGGCAATATAGGCCCCATATTGCCCTGTTGGAGCCAATATTTCCACAGTAAGTGGAGAAGTAGGGTAGTTTGAATAAATATTGGGAATAGCCTGGCAATATGGGCCCCATATTGCTCGTGTACACCCAATATTGACTGAAAATACAGAAAATGGTACGTACCCATGTTGCACAAATGGCCAAGCAGCATGGCAAGATTGGACGTTGAAGCGTGTGAAATGCCCAATTCAGTACGTCGTTACATCCAGCAACCTCCCGCAGATGATACACATTTTTCGAGACAGTCAACATACGTGGCAATTCCATTGTACCGTTCAAAAGAACTCGACAACTCAACTTTCCACGCTCTGGAAGCAGCCGCCATCTTGCTTCGCGATGCCAATCCATCCGCCGGAAGCTCCCGTTTACGCAGTGGTCCATGGAAAATGGCGGGCGCACAAACCACGTGATCTCCAGGAGCCACTCACAGCGTCCCCGAGCTGCAGAGCGGGAAAAAAAGCTCGGGCCCAGTGTGCATACGCAGACCGACCTCCTTTCTCAACCTCCTCCCCCTTCTCTCCTATGGTTTTTCGTCTCTCCTCTCGTCCCCCCTACCCCCCTACCCCCCCTACCCCCCCTACCCCCCCTACCCCCCAGCCTCGTCCGTTTGTCTTCGGCGATTGCTGTAGAGCAACGATCATGCTGTCCCAAAGCAGACAGTCAAAAAGCGATGGTGTGTGACAAATCAAGTTTATTTGTCCTCGGGAACTGCCTCGAAAAAGCTACAGTACATATCGTTTTACGTCTTGTACCAGGCTTCACTGGAGCTTTAGGTGCTTCGACATCGAAGGGCAGTTCAGAAGCCAATGCTGAGCTGTATGTGCGTCGTTGTTGCCCATGGCTGCGGGAGAACTAAAACAAAACAAAAAGATCTATTGATGATCCGTCACTCTGCACGAAAATCAATGCTATGATAGGCAATCGATCTTGATTTCGTATTTGAACATCAAAGCACACTTGTCACAAATGTTCGTAGATCACAGTGAATGAACGGCTGCGACGTGCATGAGGGGCATCAAGCATAACCACACATAATTTGATTAGCGGCATATCAGAAACGTACAAGTTACGGCAATGCACTGCACAATGAAACGCCGCTAACGTACCGGTCACAAAAAGTAATCAAACTTGTCTTACCGTTCACCTGCAGTTCGTCGGAAAGAGTGCAGACTTCCTTTCTGACGATTTCTGCGTCCTGTGAAGGTCCAGGGATTCCCTGTCATGTTCGTCTTCCCGCTGTTGTGATGATCAGGTGGATGTGCCATTCTGTACGTTAAAGTTCTCACATTAGCAGTTCGCCACAATCTAAATCTAAAGCATTCAAAACCCTCAAACTACCCGTTAGCGTCTGCGTGCACAACGATTGCAGTCCGAGAGAACACGCGTGGCCGGACAGACGTGATGTGGTGATGTCTCCTCCGTCGTTTTTCTTTCTCCTCCGTTCGACCACCGACCGTTTGGATACTCGCGCCTCAATCAAATGACTCTCGCCCAATCAGCGCGAAGGAAACTGACGACAGTTCTTGGAGACCAATGAGCATCCAAATATACACACATATAATGTGCAGCCAATCAGATATCCCCCGAGCGGGCGCGCCGGTGGCGACAGTATTTTGGAGGCGGTGCGTTTCGCTTTAGAGCCGGCGACTGGCCAATCGGTCGAGCAGACTGAGTGAGCGTGTCGTTTAAGCGAAATCACGCGTCCTACAGCTAATGCGCATGCGCGACAGTCGGATCGGACGTTTCATACGGCCTAAAACGTCGCCGGTTCCTGTAATTGCGGCAGGTCAAGTAAAAAACACAATATTTGATAGGAAGGAATGGCTCTTCTGTAAAGTTAGGTGCTTTCAAGAGTCTGCAAGCAGTGTGAGTTGCTCTGGCTTATGTCCGTCACCGTAACGAAAGTGTCGCTCCTTTGTACTCTCGGAGCGGGTTGGAAATATTTGTTGCATAGAATATTGCGATCTCAATGAAGGCTTCTGGGGGATCTTTGGCATTGGCAGTTCCGTGGGACTGCTTGTGTCCTTCAGCAAGACGGGCGTAACACCGGTTATTCGTTTTTAGGGCGATGCAGTGTTTTTTTTTGTTTTTTTTTGTAATTGTATGTGACGTGGATGAATGAGATCTGCAGAAATGAAAAAGAAGAAAGAAGTAATATCGGTGGTGGATATTAAACCGGATAATGCTTTATTATTACACGGACTCCCCGTTGGCGTTATCACGGAATATTGGCGCAACATGGTCTTGCCCATATTGGTCGAATATGGAGCCTGCTACCCATATTTGTCCAATATTGGCAGCCCATATTGGACCAATATTGGCAATCTTGGCGTGCTGCTTGGGAGGAAACTAAACGTATCTGCCGGTCTTGTACAAGTCACAAGGTGACGTGTTCGTTGAAGTGGCACTCGATTAAATGGGCGGACACCAGTTTGAAAAGTTCATGATTTGAAAACCATTCAAGGTTGCTGTTTAGATAGGCGCAGGTAACTGCAAGAACTTTCACGATCATCACACTGCCCCCCCCCCCCCAAATATATCAACATTTTTCCTCCGCGAATTTACACGATTTTACGCATGGGTCGGCCCGTGGCAGGTACGGAGGCTTGAACCCCCCAAGCCCTCCCCGTGCCTGCGCCAGCGCTGTCTTGTCCCGTGTTTTGTCGCGCTGTACACCTATGAATGTAGTTGGAATCGTAATTCAATTACTTTTGAAAATTATTATTTACAGGTCTGGCCACAAGGGTCTGTTTTAGTCCCGCTATTATTCTTACCTTATGTAAACGATATGGCTGAGAGCATCCCGCAACCAGTAGAACTAAAGCTTTTCGCCGATGATTGCTTATTGTACTGTTCAGTTATAAACCGGAAAGATCAGGAATTCTAAATAATGCATTCAGTTTGTTAGTCCCTTCATGCAACAAGTGGAATGTGCAAATTAATCACGGTAAGAGCTGAGTTTGCCAGGTCACTGTAAATGAAAAGAATATCTCACCGTTGTTGTTCCTTCTATTCCTGTTCCCTATGTTCTACTTTCGATATTGCTTTAAATAATGTAAGAAGTTTCAAGTACTTGGGAGCAACCATAACATAAAAGATGGACTGGAGGATACATATCGAAAATATATGCTCTCCAGCGACGCGGAAACTGGACATGTTTCATGAGGAGGAAACTCAACCAAACTTCTGTCAGGGTGAAACTACTAACTTACAAAGCAATAATTAGGGCAACACTAGAGTATGCCAGTGACGTTTAGGATCCACATAAGAAGGTCCACATAGAAACAAATTGAAAGGATAGAGAACTGGGCTCTGAGATTTCTATATTCCGCTTACGGCAAGCAAGTTTCAGTAACAGACCTGAGACATAAAGCGAAGCTTGAAACATTAGAAAAACATCTTTCAGGGTAATTAACAATCAATTTGATATTGAGGCAAAACACTATATTATTCTATAGGTACAGGGGGTGGCATTGTGTCATCATTACATTCTAGAACCTTTCCGAAGCAGAATTCGCACATTAGAAGATTGGAATAGGCTTCCAAGGCGTAGAGTAGACCGCCTAAACAATATACCAGCTTTTGTAAGGGCATCAGAGGGCTTCATGTAACTTGGGTGCCACTGGGGGGGAGCTCCGTTCTTTGCTTGTTTCGCTTCTTGTTTTAAATGCGATAGCATTTATGAGCGAACCCACTGCGTTTTCTTGCGGCAGGGTATGTCGCAGCGTAAGACCTGCGTTCACTGGCTCCTGCTTGGAGATCACGTGTATGGTGATAACGACGAAATGTTCCCAGGCGATAACAAACGTGACCACGAAATGTGTAAAAACTCCCTCGCAGTCGCAGGGACGAGGGAGCGAAGCCGTTAAGGCTGGTTTCGCCAGTCGCCGCCACGTTCCGCGCCGCTCGCCAGAGTTCTTCTTTTTAAGTGATTAGAGAGGTCAGCCAATATTTGGCTTGCTACTCTTTAAAAGAAATGCCACCCGGACGAAAAAAAAATGCACACAGAAAAATTCACACACACACACAATCACAAACGCCAGATTTCGTCACGCCGCGCTTCGCCGTCGTCACTTGAT
Organism: Ornithodoros turicata; assembly: GCF_037126465.1. NCBI lineage: Eukaryota > Metazoa > Arthropoda > Arachnida > Ixodida > Argasidae > Ornithodoros > Ornithodoros turicata. The sequence continues at coordinate 27,441,864 of NC_088206.1, read as the reverse complement.
CATGGTCCGACGGGATATAGAGCGGGGCGAAGCGAAGCGACGGTACAATATTTATTGTATTGCGTGTTAGCGCCGCGAAGCAACTGTGACTATGAGCGGCGTACAGACGTGGACAGATGGAGAGAGGACAGCAGGAAGGAGTGGGGGACATTTTTTTATTATTATTTTTTTCCGTGTTAGCGCCGCGAAGCAACTGTGACTATGAGCGGCGTACAGACGTGACAGATGGAGAGAGGACAGCAGGAAGGAGTGGGGGACATATTTTTATTATTTTAATTTTTTTTATTCCGTGTTAGCGCCGCGAAGCAACTGTGACTATGAGCGGCGTACAGACGTGGACAGATGGAGAGAGGACAGCAGGAAGGAGTGGGGGACATTTTTTTATTATTATTTTTTTCCGTGTTAGCGCCGCGAAGCAACTGTGACTATGAGCGGCGTACAGACGTGACAGATGGAGAGAGGACAGCAGGAAGGAGTGGGGGACATATTTTTATTATTTTAATTTTTTTTATTCCGTGTTAGCGCCGCGAAGCAACTGTGACTATGAGCGGCGTACAGACGTGGACAGATGGAGAGAGGACAGCAGGAAGGAGTGGGGGACATTTTTTATTATTATTTTTTTTTTCGTGTTAGCGCCGCGAAGCAACTGTGACTATGAGCGGCGTACAGACGTGACAGATGGAGAGAGGACAGCAGGAAGGAGTGGGGGACATATTTTTATTATTTTTATTTTTTTTATTCCGTGTTAGCGCCGCGAAGCAACTGTGACTATGAGCGGCGTATAGACGTGGACAGATGGAGAGAGGACAGCAGGAAGGAGTGGGGGACATATTTTTATTATTATTTTTTTTCCGTGTTAGCGCCGCGAAGCAACTGTGACTATGAGCGGCGTACAGACGTGGACAGATGGAGAGAGGACAGCAGGAAGGAGTGGGGGACATATTTTTATTATTTTTATTTTTTTTATTCCGTGTTAGCGCCGCGAAGCAACTGTGACTATGAGCGGCGTATAGACGTGGACAGATGGAGAGAGGACAGCAGGAAGGAGTGGGGGACATATTTCTTTTATTATTTTTTTTCCGTGTTAGCGCCGCGAAGCAACTGTGACTATGAGCGGCGTACAGACGTGGACAGATGGAGAGAGGACAGCAGGAAGGAGTGGGGGACATATTTTTATTATTTTTATTTTTTTTATTCCGTGTTAGCGCCGCGAAGCAACTGTGACTATGAGCGGCGTATAGACGTGGACAGATGGAGAGAGGACAGCAGGAAGGAGTGGGGGACATTTTTTTATTATTATTTTTTTTTCGTGTTAGCGCCGCGAAGCAACTGTGACTATGAGCGGCGTACAGACGTGGACAGATGGAGAGAGGACAGCAGGAAGGAGTGGGGGACATATTTTTATTATTTTTATTTTTTTTATTCCGTGTTAGCGCCGCGAAGCAACTGTGACTATGAGCGGCGTACAGACGTGGACAGATGGAGAGAGGACAGCAGGAAGGAGTGGGGGACATATTTTTATTATTTTTATTTTTTTTATTCCGTGTTAGCGCCGCGAAGCAACTGTGACTATGAGCGGCGTACAGACGTGGACAGATGGAGAGAGGACAGCAGGAAGGAGTGGGGGACATTTTTTTATTATTTTTTTTTTTCGTGTTAGCGCCGCGAAGCAACTGTGACTATGAGCGGCGTACAGACGTGGACAGATGGAGAGAGGACAGCAGGAAGGAGTGGGGGACATATTTTTATTATTTTTATTTTTTTTATTCCGTGTTAGCGCCGCGAAGCAACTGTGACTATGAGCGGCGTATAGACGTGGACAGATGGAGAGAAGACAGCAGGAAGGAGTGGGGGACATTTCTTTATTATTTTTTTATTCCGTGTTAGCGCCGCGAAGCAACTGTGACTATGAGCGGCGTACAGACGTGACAGATGGAGAGAGGACAGCAGGAAGGAGTGGGGGACATTTTTTATTTTTTTTCCGTGTTAGCGCCGCGAAGCAACTGTGACTATGAGCGGCGTACAGACGTGGACAGATGGAGAGAGGACAGCAGGAAGGAGTGGGGGACATTTTTTATTTTTTTTTCCGTGTTAGCGCCGCGAAGCAACTGTGACTATGAGCGGCGTACAGACGTGGACAGATGGAGAGAGGACAGCAGGAAGGAGTGGGGGACATTTTTTTATTATTTTTTTATTCCGTGTTAGCGCCGCGAAGCAACTGTGACTATGAGCGGCGTACAGACGTGGACAGATGGAGAGAGGACAGCAGGAAGGAGTGGGGGACCTTTCTTTATTATTTTTTTATTCCGTGTTAGCGCCGCGAAGCAACTGTGACTATGAGCGGCGTATAGACGTGGACAGATGGTGAGAGGACAGCAGGAAGGAGTGGGGGATATTTTTTTATTATTTTTTAATTTTTTTTATTCCGTGTTAGCGCCGCGAAGCAACTGTGACTATGAGCGGCGTACAGACGTGGACAGATGGAGAGAGCACAGCAGGAAGGAGTGGGGGACATTTTTTATTATTTCTTTATTTGTTTTATTCCGTGTTAGCGCCGCGAAGCAACTGTGGCTATGAGCGGCGTATAGACGTGGACAGATGGAGAGAGGACAGCAGGAAGGAGTGGGGGACATTTTTTTATTACTCTTTTATTTTTTTATTCCGTGTTAGCGCCGCGAAGCAACTGTGACTATGAGCGGCGTATAGACGTGGACAGATGGTGAGAGGACAGCAGGAAGGAGTGGGGGACATTTTTTTATTACTTTTTAATTTTTTTATTCCGTGTTAGCGCCGCGAAGCAACTGTGACTATGAGCGGCGTACAGACGTGGACAGATGGAGAGAGGACAGCAGGAAGGAGTGGGGGACTGTTTTTTATTATTTTTTATTTTTTTTATTCCGTGTTAGCGCCGCGAAGCAACTGTGACTATGAGCGGCGTACAGACGTGTACAGATGGAGAGAGGACAGCAGGAAGGAGCGGGGGACATTTTTTATTTTTTTTATTCCGTGTTAGCGCCGCGAAGCAACTGTGGCTATGAGCGGCGTATAGACGTGGACAGATGGAGAGAGGACAGCAGGAAGGAGTGGGGGACATTTTTTATTTTTTTATTCCGTGTTAGCGCCGCGAAGCAACTGTGGCTATGAGCGCGTATAGACGTGGACAGATGGAGAGAGGACAGCAGGAAGGAGTGGGGGACATTTTTATTATTTTTGTTATTTTTTTTATTCCGTGTTAGCGCCGCGAAGCAACTGTGACTATGAGCGGCGTACAGACGTGGACAGATGGAGAGAGGACAGCAGGAAGGAGTGGGGGACATTTTTTATTTTTTTTATTCCGTGTTAGCGCCGCGAAGCAACTGTGGCTATGAGCGGCGTATAGACGTGGACAGATGGAGAGAGGACAGCAGGAAGGAGTGGGGGACATTTTTTATTTTTTTATTCCGTGTTAGCGCCGCGAAGCAACTGTGGCTATGAGCGCGTATAGACGTGGACAGATGGAGAGAGGACAGCAGGAAGGAGTGGGGGACATTTTTATTATTTTTGTTATTTTTTTATTCCGTGTTAGCGCCGCGAAGCAACTGTGACTATGAGCGGCGTACAGACGTGGACAGATGGAGAGAGGACAGCAGGAAGGAGTGGGGGACATTCTTTTATTACTTTTTTATTTTTTTTATTCCGTGTTAGCGCCGCGAAGCAACTGTGGCTATGAGCGGCGTATAGACGTGGACAGATGAAGAGGGGACAGCAGATGAAGGGGGACAGGAGGGTTAGTATGCGTCCTGGGCCGACTTCAGTGGGAACTGTGCCGACATTCATCTAGAAATTTTTCGGAAAACCCAGGGAAAACCTCAGACAGCACAGCCGGGGGTAGTATTCGAGCCTACCACCTCCCGGTTTTCAGCACGACCAGAGCGCTGTTTTCTGTTTCATCTTTTTACATCATTTTTGTTTTCTGTTACATCTGTTTTCATTTTGTCTTTGATTCTCATGCGTATTTGAGCAGAGTTTACCAACAAACTTTCCAGTTAAAACCGATAAGATACCCCAGTGCAGGGGGCGGAAAGGAGAGACGAACACGAAGAGCACCGGCTGACAAACAGAAATTTTATTTGACAAAGAAACACGCTTATGAGGCTATGCAAGTAGGTCAGGCTGGTCAGCCGTTTGCGCAGACCCTCAGCTTTTCCCATTCCCGTCGCGCACGTATCACGGTCTTGCTCTTAATTAAATTGCAATTAAAGAGTTGCTTTTAAATAAGGTTCCACAACAACTACACTTGAAGTCCACATGGCTTCGCCTTTCCACCGTATAGTGTTGTGATCTGTTTTTTTTTTCTTCTTTTAAGGAGTAGCAAGCCGGCACTTGCCTGGCTGGCATCACCTTTTGTGTGAATAAACATATACCCCCCCCCCCCCCGTCTGCGAATGCCCCTGTAGAGGACGATGGTCTTCCTCTACATGAGCCCCGACCGGCGATGATGGTATGCCACGGAGAGGCGATGACTGTGGCCTATCTCCATGGCCGCGCCGGTGGAACTGAGGCAGGTGCTCCAGGCGCGTGGCCATCTTCGTCGCTGTCCATCGGCCGCTACACCCTCTTGTTACTGCGTTCTGAGTGGACAGACGCTTTGTCACGTGCTTTCTTCAACATTTTCGTTCTCTCACGCGCTGAGACATACTGTCGTAGCGTATTGGAAGGCAAGGTTTTCAACAAAACAACTCCAACCTTCCTTATCAGAAGCCCGAAGCCCGGGGTATTTTATCCCTTGTAACATGCATTACCAAACAACCCGGTTTTTATCACTTTTTTCAACTTTCGTATCATATCATACGTCACATGCGCTTGGTGCAAACTCGCGCGAAGGTCACTCTGTTGGCTATCACCAGGTACGATATCATTTGATGCATCCGTAAACTTTATTTGTCAACGCGTCCCCCGCCTTCAAGTCTTTGACTAAGCATTTCCGCTATTTCATGGAGGGCCGCGATTTCACCATCCTGACGGATCACAAGCCCCTGACATATGCGTTGCTTTCGGCTCGTAGCCGCTAGTCACCTCGAGAGACACGTCATCTAGCTTTCTTGGCTGAATTTACCTCTCGCATCGAGCATGTACCCGATTCTCTCAGAATAGTCCAGCTGACGCCCTAAGTCGTGTCGCGGTTGTTGACGTGCTGGCGTATTAAGCTCTCGAGCCCAGTCGGACGATCCCGAACTTGAAGCTCTTCGGTCTTCCTCAACTTCCCTGTGTCTGCAAGATGTCGCCATACCTGGCACGGGCCTATTTCTTTGCTGTGACAGCAGCACGACGCCATCACGCCCGTATGTCCCTCCCGCTTTCCGTCGCGTCATCTTCGACTCTCTACACGGATTGTCTCACCCCGGAGTACGACCAACTCAACGGCTCGTGGCTGCCCGTTTCATCTGGCCGAAGATGCGCTCAGACATCCGCTCGTGGGTCTCCTCCTGTTCTGCATGCCAGAGGTCCAAGGTTACCAGGTACACATCTGCACAACTTGGACGCTTTTTACCGCTCGACTCCCGTTTTGACCATATCCACGTGGATATAGTCGGGCCGCTGCCTGTATCCTGTGGTCAGCGCTATCTCCTGACTGTTATTGACCGATTCACCCGTTGGCCCGAGGCGGCCCCCATGCCTGACGCCACTGCCGCTACCGTCGCCGCAACTTTTCTATCTACCTGGGTTTCCCGTTTCGGCGTACCTTCGGTGGTGACAACAGACCGCGGCGCCCAGTTTGAAGCGAAGCTTTTCTCCGAATTCCTCAAGCTTCTGGGGACACGGCGCAACCGCACCCCATCGTACCATCCGGCATCCAAGGGTTTGGCGGAGCACGTCCATCGCCAGCTTAAGGCCGCCATCATGGCTAATCAAGAACCCACCAATCGGCCATCCATACTCTCGGTTGCCCTCCTGGGCATCCGGGCGTCCTTCAAGGCCGATCTCGGATGCAGCTCCGCTGAGTTGGTCTACGGTACCACCTTCCGTCTGCCCGCTGATTTCTTCGAGGACCCCCTGAGGTCACCCCTGACCCTAACACTCACGTCGACGCTCTCCACCGCGTCTTTCAAGACCTCCGTTCGGTTTCGCCGCGCACACCCTCGTCACGGTCATCCTTCGTCCCGCAGCAGCTGCTGTCTGCCACGCACGTGTTCCCCCGCCGGGACAAGGTACGCAGGCCCCTCGAACAACCCTACTCTGGTCCGCGCACCCCATCTCGCGACGTACGGAGAAGTTTCTGACGATCTCCGTAAACGGCAAGCCGGACACTGTTATAGCCTTGACAGAGTCAAGCCCGCTTTCGTCGAGCCCCACCTTCCGGTTTCCTTCTGCTTCGCCGCACCCGAATCTATCGCTCAAGCCAAGCCGCCCCCAAAAGTCTCCAAGCGTGTGTCCTATGCCGATCGCTCCTTCGGAGTCTTGGGGGGGGGGGGGGGGGGGGGGGCTGTGGCGCCCGCTTCGACGAAGTTGGCACCACGCCTTCTTGTGGCGCGTTTCCACGCTCTGCCTTCTTTCACGGGCCTTGCCCGGCCGAATAAACCTTCAGTTCCGATTCAGCTGTTGTAGCGAGCACTTCTTTAGCTTAGCCCCTACAAATCTTCTCATTGAGGTCAACACAAAAATGTATAAAATGCAAAAGTAATATCTCAATTTATTTATCACAGAAATATGCTGATGAAAATGCAATGCACTGTCAGTCATCATGTCCAGATAATGTATAGCATAAGTACATCATGCATAAGTACATAATAATTCGTGGCTTTACGTCGCAAGACAACTCTGATCATGAGCGAAAGGAGTGGTCTTGTATGGTCTCAATGTACACTATTTTGTGGATCTTGCCTAATAAGCTTAGTTGCTATCTTCACTGAGCAAAGGACCCTGAAAGTTAGTCAAAATAACAGCAACAGTCCACATTTGGTTCAACGCAGGTCCCACCACCACCACTACTAATCATCATCATCAGCATCATCATCGCCATCATCCTGCTCACCTCCATTGGCATCATCATTCCAGGAGATATCCACCAAAGTAACTGGTGCGGATGCAGTTCCGTATCGGGACCACTGGCTTTTTTTAAAGAAAAACGAATAAAAACAAAAATCAAACGCTTTTACGTGAAAGAGAAAGTAATTAGTAACGAAATTAAACAGGAATGACCCTCGTATATTGCGTAAAACGTATACAAATTAAATTTTATCGCCGGTTTCTTGATGGCGATCCGCCATCTTGGCTGAGGACCTTACTGACCTAACCCGAGGCACAGTCTCGACGCCCGCACCGCCTAGTGCGTGCCTAGTAGGGGTGCAGACCCCCCCAATCTGTAGAACCTAACTTAACCTAACCTCACTAAAGTGAGGTGATTTAGCACATTTCAACGACCCTGCCTTTCGCAAGACGGCAAGTTTCGAATCCGTTAGGCTTAGCATTCCCGTGTTTCTCCTGCGCTAAAAGTGAATCAGATCGGGTTGTTAAAATGCATATAAAAAAACTTCTAGCCAACAGAATTTTATAATTTTTACATTTTTAGATTCAGTATATCACTTTCTTCCACTTCTATGCAATATTTACTTTCCTAACCGTTTCACTAATTTTTAAAAACGAGTGGTCCTGATGCGGAACTACACCCACTAGTGCAAGTGATGTGGAGTTGCGGGCCTCACATTAGTGAAGCCAAAATCTCCATTTTATTTTTTCTTAAAATCAATCCATCAAACCATCAACAGGTCCAAGGCTTAGTGGCGCAACTCTGCCGAAAATATGGATTGTCTTTATGCGCGGGATTTGTCGTTCAACATGGATACGCAAGGAAGCTATATCTTTCGTTTCACGCACTTGCGCCACAGAGAATTCTTCATTACGAAAAAAATGGGAGAATGTTTAAGTGCACATTCCTTTTCTGTAGAATATCAGCAATTTTAAAACCCTTATCTGCCATTACAGAGTCACCATCTTTGAAGGGCAGCTCAAAGAATCCACTCCTTATAAAACATTCTCTGTCAGATGTGCACCCTGTAAAAAGTTACAACGCAAAGCTCACAAGCTCATTTGGAGCTATTCCAACAAGTCCTTGGAAAGTGTCCGCACTTTTATACGTTGAATACGTGCTGGACTGGAGACCTAACGAACTTGCTGCTTCACACCGAATCTCAGTCGCGTCGAGAATGACCCTTGTGGTTGGATATTTCTCCAGAAAGACCTTGGGCAGCGTTTGGTCCACCACAGAGCGAGGCTGCCAGTGTGGCAACTTTCCTAGCTTTACATACATGAAGTTTAGCCAAGATGTGCAGATGCGAGAAACTGTCGACTGGGAGATTCCGAAGCGCTCGGCAAGATCCTGCTCGGACAACTCTAGGCGTAGTATAACCAGAACAAGAAATAGCTCACTCCTTGTCGAGAGTTTTCTCATCCCACCACATGCTAGCTGTGGTGGTGTTTGTCCTTGCTTTTTCTGCCTCGCAATTTTGCATCCATTTTCTCCTGGGTCGAGAAACTCATGCAGTGCATCAAATATATCCAAGCTTGGTAGTCCAGTGTCAACTGAGTCCTTTCGTCGGAGGTGCAGAGCGAATCTACGTCGTATCTTTTAGGACAACCATCTTGTTCTTCCTCCTGCTCCATGAGTTCTAACTCGAGCTTCTGCTTCTCCTGAAAGGGACTATGAAATTTCCCGAACCTCCATACTTTTTTTCGCTGGAAACTGTTCTTCCCGCCGAGAAACTGATATGCCACAAATTTTTCCGGACGAAATCGCTCCACTCTGCGAGGAGCGCGCGCTTTAACCCCCGAATTTTTGAATGCGACTTTCCGTTCCGAAAGTACCTTTCCTTCGAAAGCAAGCCTTCCGCTCAATTTTCAACGTTCCTTTCCTTTCTGCCCTACTTTCGCAAGCGCGAAAAGAACGCCCTTCGAAAGGTTGCCGAGGGGCTACCTTACGTTTGCACTTTCCCTTCACAACGTCAATCAACTTGGCAGCTCCCGATGAATTGTTCGTAGATTTTCTCGAATTTGCTTCACGCGCAAGTGATTTGTGCTCGGGGAAGCTGTATGCACGGGTTTGTCCTGATCGTCGTCGTCTGCTTGACCGCGAGAATCCTATGGAGTACTACTCGAACGATGAGTTCCTACTTCGTTACCGGTTCACAAAGTCGTCTGTCTTGCGTATTTTGAGTGAGCTTTCTCTCGAATGTGCGACAGACAACAGAGGTCATCCTCTTCCTTCATTGCTGAAACTGCTTGCGACCCTTCGCTTCTATGGTGCTGGCGCTTTTCAAACAGCTATTGGTGATTTGGTGGGAATATCACAGTCAGCAACGTGCAACGCGATCTGGACAGTTACGAGGCGCATCGCTTCTGTACTTTATCCAAAATATGTCCGGTTTCCTCTTGCATCCGAAGCAGCGTCAGTAATGACGCGCTTTTACTCGATTGCCGGGTTTCAGGGCGTCACTGGTTGTATCGATTGCACACATGTTCCTATAAACAGCCCTGGTGGTATGGACACCGAAGTTTACAGGAATCGTAAGGGAGGTTTCTCCATCAATGTACAGGTGAGATTTTCAAAGTTGTGTAGGTACCCCAGTCGAATTGAAGTTTGTGCGTAGGCCATTCTGGTCCGGAGCTTCAATTCTTCGACATTGTTGCGAGTTGGCCTGGGTCAGTGCACGACAGTCGGATATTTGATAACAGCAGAGCTCGTGTCCTGTACGAAGAAGGGATGCTGCCTGGTATCTTGCTTGGGGACCAAGGATACCCATGCATGCCCTTTCTAATGACTCCACTGAACGACCCCAGAACGCAAGCAGAAAGAAGGTAAACTAGAAAGTATAATGGTCATCTAGACAATCATTATTTTTACCTTCCGCAGATACAGCCGAAGCCACATTAAAACGCGAAATTCAGTAGAGAGAGCATTTGGAGTGTGGAAAAGAAGATTCCCATGCCTCAGAATGAAGCTCCAAACGCGGCTTGAACGGTCAGCTGCTTTCATCTGCGCTTGTGCAGCACTACACAACATCGCATGCGTATGGAACGACCCCTGCCCAATGGACAACATGCAAATACAAGAAGATGAGGGTCCTGTATCTGCTATCTACCCAGACGTTGTGCTTGGTGCACACATGAGGCGCCGTCTAATTGAAAATGTTTTTTTTACGCGTTCAGGACGATGCCTAGAGCACCGAGCTTTGATCCTGATGATCTTTTTACATGCTTCCTCAAGTCGTCTACATTGTTCACTGAAGGAAGATAATTATGTACATGCAGAGAAAACAATGGTGATTCATTAATTTCAATACATCAATCTTGTTGCTACTGTCTTTGACTACAAAAATGTTTAATGAGTGAAATATTTGCATTGAATGTGCAATGAATTAAACATGTACACTGAACTGTTACATTATATTACATTCATAGATGGATAAATGCAAACAACTGCTTACAAAAGCAGTCACGATGAAATATGGCAGTACTTTTAAATCATGTTACGTTCACTCGAGTTTGCTTGCTCATATCTTGAGTTAGCTGCTCCCCCAACAGTCTTTGCTTCATCTTATGCACCTGAATTTCTTCACGCACACACTGGACTTGCAGTTTGTGCACAATACGCATGTGCCTTAGTTTTAGCTTGTGTTCTTCTTTCATGAGCTTGACCCTCAGCGTGTGCTCAGCGTCTCTACGTATATTGTCCTGTGCCATCATCTCCCGTCGTGATTTCAATTCTGAAGAAAGAGCATTCTCAAGCACAGCATTTCTTGCCCTGTATTACCTCTGCTCTCTTTGTGTGTTGGTTGTGTTACTTGGCATTGTTGATTCGCGTGGTGGTACGGATGTACCGCTTAAGTGTACACTGCTCGATATAGCGTGTGAGGACGCATCATGTGAAGCTGGTCCTGAACTCAGGAACTGAGTCCCTTCACCACCTGCCGTTGTAGCTTCGTCCAGAATGGTGTCGTCAGAGGTGGAACGTTCAGACTGTAACTGAGCACCACCTGTCGACCCAGGCACAGTGTGAAAGGTGCCTGCAGAGAGAAAACAGCAAAAGTGGAGCACAAGCATGACAAAATGCGAAAAGCAAACACGTGTGAGCTCTATGTAACAAAGAACTAAGCAAAAAGAACATCATCAATATAAGTGATTGTAACTGGAGCAGATTTACACATAAGGTGTATGGCATCATTAATAAGTCTGCTGACATGCGGAGGGTATATGTATAAAGAGAAGTTAGTACACATGAAGAGGTGGTGATTACGAACAAGGACAGCTCCAGATGGCCTGTCCTGCAGGGATTTTTTCCAGCAACCCCTAGAAGTATTGCACCAACGCCATGAAATTTCTTGGTATAACGCATTCCTTCGTGAAAGGGGAATATGTTGATGTAGCCTGCACCTTCCCCTCCTGAAGAAAAAGTCTGGGATCTGTACTGTCCCGTACCTTCTCGTCGCTTCTTCATGACTGTGCACCGAACCAACCAACCGAACTACTGTTTTAGAGTTAGTACTGTCATTTACTTGCCTCGCTCTACAATTTGCGTCCCGTTGTGGTCGTCTAACATGGGAAGTAGAATACTCCGTACTTCCGGAGTCACGCAGTTGCGGTCACCATCGTAAGGGTTGTGTATCCTTGTGGCGATGTGGGGGACGATGGACTCCACTTGCTCGAGGACCGGGTCCATTGGGGAGGGAGGTCCACCACCACCTGACAACCCAAGACGAATTTGCAGTGTTCTGCGGTGCATGTGATGTCAAACGAAAGCGAGCAAATGGAACAGTTGTACGCACCTGTCAGCATGCTGTGTCTCACTCATTTCGCTGTTTCTTTTTTCCACTTCCCCTTCAAATTGTCCCACACTTTTCGCAATTGTTTCACATTCCGATGCACTACACCAGGTATACGCTTGAACTCCGCAGCCATCTTCTCCCACGCTTGCTGTTTCGACTTCGCCCACACACTGTCGGTCTTCTTGTTCTGCACTATGCCCTTGTACTTCCGTAGAAGTTCGAGAAAGGTGTCTGTTTCTTCAGGTGTCATGTACGTCGTTCGTTTTGACATGGTTGATGAGCCAGTTGAACATTGTTGAACGGTTCAAGTCTGAACTCATGTGGTCGTCCTGCCACCTGTCTTCCAACGTTTGACTCGTCTTGGATTTGTTCGGCTTGTACAATGTTGCAAGACCACAATTAAAATACGTGTTAGACGTAATAACCGATCCCGAAGAAGCGTCGCTGTTCAAAATTTTATTAAACGAAAGAGGTAATACGTTTAGGAAATACGTAATAACAGATAATACGTAATAAAGTAAGAGGTAATACGTAATATGTTTAGGAAACACATTTCAGTAATAAATCATCGATAAATATTATTACTTTCATCATATTAACTGGCAAAAAGGAAGTGTACTCTCACTCCCAGACTCGCTCCGAGAACAGTTCGCGTTTCCTTTCGTAAGGAAAGTGGAAGCTGCATTCAAAAGTATCACTAGGTGAAAAAACCGGCCTTCTGGGGAAAGAGACTTTCGCGGTTCCTAGGGAAAGGAAGGGAAGTTACAAAAGGAAAGTCACATTTAAAAATTCTGGGGTAAATGTCTCTTGCGCGTTCCTCCTCTCCCGCGCACATTCTCCCGTCGATGGTGTAACTGTACGGACCGCACTTCTGTACCCCGTTACGTCACCGGTGTTCCCCAATGGCAAGTAATGCTGTGAGACCGCTGTGGCTTCCTCCATGGGCTGTCGAGTGTCGCCGTCCAGTCGCACATAGAAGGTCACAAGATCTCTCGTCGCGTCTGAGGGTTAACGTTGAAGCATTACGCGTTCTTGGTTGGAGGCGTTCGGATAACACGCTATAATGAACATCTTTTTGCGTGTGAATCGTTTGCTACAGTTGAGCTGGCAAGTATGACATGTGAGTTGTACTTTTTCATCGAATGTATTCGTCCTCTGCTCTGCGGCCGTTCACAACGAGGAACTCAAGTACCTCCGTGGCTTTGAGAGTTTTGCTGACGAGTTACGTGGGCCTCTAGCGATTCACTGCAACGTGTATTGGTTGTATCGCCGTCACCAATGGAAAGTGTCTGGTGGTGCTTGCTTGGCATTGCAGTTATATTTAGGTCAGTTGCAGTTATGTTTACGTGTTGGCAATCTGACAACAAAAGAAGTGCGTTGTGAAGTGCGACTGTGATATTTGGAAGATGCCCCCTTTGTTTGCACGAATTATCGTAAAAGACTGGGTAGTCTAACGTTTTGTTTTACTTTGTTTCAAGTCGTGTTCTTCGTCATCGTTACTGTTATTATTCAAAACAGCTTCGTGCCCTCAGGCGAATTTGATCTACTCTGCATTTATTGTTCTACAGATGGCTGTACTTCCTTCCGTCGAAGGACTTCTTGTTTGCCTAAGATTATGTTTCATGCAAGGATTTATTTATGAGCACGTCACGTAATCTGTATTCAATGTTGAGCACGTCGTAAATCTGAACATTTAGCATTGCCAACCATCATGCCTACAAAAACTCAGCTGTAGCATATTATGTAAGAGTATTCTGCACATCGTATTTATTTCTGATGAGTGTTTGTCGTTTAACAAATTTATTGTTCAACCAGGTTTCCAATACTGTGTAATACATCCATCACCCTAAGACTGGGGGACACAATCTCACGACACCAGTTCGCCTGCTTCATTGCCCTCTTATATTATTGTGCTAGGTAAGCTTGAAGTCACCAGTTGAGGTAACTGGAAAGAAGCAAAAACCCCTAGTACTGACATAGCATGCCCAATATTTTGCAATTAGAAAAACGACAAGTAATTGGTACTATTTCAAGTAAACTGCTTGTTGGTCTTCTGGCCGAAATCTGCTTTCTTTGTGAGAGAACTGTTCCATTTGCCACCGGGGCAGAGTCCTCGCTATGCAGGCTCCTCCTCCAAGGGTGTGGGCACACTTGTATGTGCGTCAAGGACGAGGGCATCAGGCTCAAACAGCTGAAATGTCGACATTTAGCTAAAATAGTACAATAACTGAGACCTAACATCTACATATACACATTATATGCTATATATGCATAATTTTTATTTTTAATAGAACACAGGGTATGTTCTATTTTACACTGTCACATCTAACGACTGTATTGGCACCAGTGTTACCAGCAAATAAGGGCTGAAGTAGCTGCACGGCCTTGCAGGATGCCCAGAGCAAGTTGAACTGGTTGGACACAGCAGTACACCACTGGTATGATAATGGTTGGTAGGGTTATTTTTTCTTAATGTGAAACAAAGCGCAGAGTTGTAGCAGGAACAACATCTCATGAGGACATAGTGCATCAAAAGTAGGTTCCTTTAATTGAGAGGTGACCTGCGGAGCACTTGCAGGAGTTGTCCTGGCATGTTACCCTGGTGAAAGACTTCAGCTGCCATACACATGGGCTGCCCTGATTAGATAGAAGAAAATAGCACAGTATGCAACTCCAGTTCTGGTGAATGCAAATGATGTAATCTAACTGAGCAATGATTATAAGATAAGAAGTGTAAAAGATAAAATGTCCTCCTCAATATCATATTTGTGCACACGATAAAGCAAACTCTAAATCAAACAACAAAAAAGGTTAAAAAAACTTATGAACAATATACAGAGCCCGAATGGTAGGCAAGGCACTGCATTAAAGAGGAATCTGGAAAGAGGGTGCACAGCATTTGTCTGCTCTGAATAGTGGGTTACAATGATCATGCTGTCTCACCTAAGGGGTTTCAGGCTCCGCTGAGGAAGTCACCTGTAAACATGAAAGCAGATGAGTGAAGAGAAAAGAATGGATATGTATGTTCAACATATTACATAAATATTCTGTTGAAGTATGGTTTCTAAGATCATGCTAAACGAAGTGTACCTTTATTAACAGTGCACCACCTGAGTTTAGGGACTAGGTTCGGTAACTTCTATTTTATTTTTTTACTTTCACTGTGCGGTAAGCGGCGGCAAGGTTCACTGTCACGAAGATGAGAATTAACCTATTCACGCAATCCTGAAATCTATGATAGCATTTGAACCACACGGACTGAGAGACCTTTGTTAGCCCCAATAACGAAAAATACTCACACCTTTGAGCCGTTTAGGTGGAGGTTCTTTCCCCGGTGTGGACAGGTATTGTGATGGTGCTACACCTTGATTCAGACGACATTGAGCTTGTTACCCAGTACGTTGGAGAGATTCAGCGTACCCTTCGTAAATTCGATCATGTAAATGTCCGCTACAAACACAATCAGTCGATGGCACCACATCGTGTTTCCACTCCGGCGGTCCGATTGCTTCGTGGCATCACACACTTCGTGGTCTCTTTCGTGTGTCACAGAGTTCAGGTTGAAAGTCATTCCAAAAACGGTAAGTAGCAAAACGACGATAAATCCCAGACACGGAACAGAAAACAAGAAAACACGACACGTTCTCAACGCAATCTTGCTTTATTATATACACCGGTTTTATATTGGGTTCCGTCTCATTTGCATTGGAAGTGACATAAAGACATTCACACAGTCCTACATCACAATCAACCTGTACGAGGAGCATGACCTCCATCACTGAGTAGTATAATCATATGTCCTATAGCCAAGAGTTTTCTCTAATCCGATTCCAATCCAATTCGAATCAAATTCTAAGCCATATTCCAGTTCTAATCCAACACAGCTCTAATCCAACACAAGCCAAATCAAAGCCATCTGATTGGCCGCCATTAGCTCCGCCCACTTCCCGTTGATTGGCCCATGCTAAGCCTACCGATCTTTGATTGGCTGACCGTAGCTCCGCTCCTTTATGCTAATTAGTTGGCTTGGCTCCGCCCAGTTAACGCTGAATGGCCCGTGCTAAGCCTACTGATCATTGATTGGTTGACTGTAGCTCCGCCTCTTTATTCTAATTACCCGGCTCCGCCCACTTCACGCTGATTGGTGCATGTGTATCGCTGAGCACAGCTCCGCCTCTTTATGCTAATTAACCGGCTCCGCTGATTGGTCTATTCGAAGCCTACTGATCACTCTCCACATTTTCCAGACTTTCTAAGCCCTCTGATTGGCCGTCCCCAATTTAAGCCTACCGATTGGCCCGTTCTAAGCCCACTGATTGGCTGACTAAACCTGCTGAACATAGCATTCGTTAGATACCCCCAGATGGCGCACTTGGCAGCGACCCCGCTGCGGCTTTATCTCATACTTCCAAACTTACCTCGTGCCACCAGATGGCGCGACTCAGGTGCATCAACTCTACACGGTTCCGCTTTGAGGCGTCACACGAGCGAGAGAACTTTGTCGAGATGTGCTGCCACATATTGCGCTCCCGTTTCACCGCAAACAAGTTGCAGGACATCATACGCGAAATCTTCGATGAGTACCTGTCGGCTTACAGGGAGCAATCACTGCGCGAACTTCAGGAACTATGTCAGGAAGAAATAAGAGTCCTGGAGATGATCATCAATCGCGCTGGGAATTTATGGATGAAAATAAAGATGCATCACACCTCGCTACACAGTCTGCTCAAGTTATTCCACGATGCGCATGCAGTTCCAGCCCTGCGCTCGAATTCTTATCTCCGGCAAGTCCATGTGTGGTAAGACGGTGCTCACGCAGAATATAATTAGACACCCCGAGTTATTTAGCATTCCACCGCAGAAGATACTCTACGTACGAAAATATGCAGCCGGATGGGAAAAGGATTTCGACGGCGTGGAGTTTATGGACAGGATACCCGCAGATTGGGATGAGCGATATCCCACTCTCATAGTTATTGACGATCAAATCACGGAAAAGGGGGTTCTATCGGAGGTAGAGTCGCTGTTTGCACGTGGTAGCCACCATAAGAATGCGTCCGTTATCCTGATCACACAAGCCCTGTTCTATCACAAAGCCTCTTTTCGAACGATATCGCTGAACGCCAGTTACATCGTATTGTTCCGAAACGCTCGGTCCGTACAACAGATCGAAGCCTTCGGACGTCAAGTATTCGGATGTCAAGCGGGGGCTCTCCTATTTTCTCGACGCATATAACCAGGCGACGAAGAAGGCGCACGGTTATTTAGTTGTGGATCTTCACTCGCAAACACCTCCCTCTCGTAGCCTGCGAACGGATATTTTACCGCACGACCGGCAGTTCCTGTTTACGCCCGCGAAATGACAGCCGATCTTAGAAGACATCTTACGCTCCTCAAAGTATTGGCCATCAGCAAACCGATGCACCGCGCAGAGTTACTTAAAGAGCTCAGCTGCGACGACATTCGAATCTTTTCGAAAAAATCTGTCTGAACATTCTACGTGGAAATGTCCCACTTTCGACGGAGCTTCATAAAAACTTGAAGACAAAAAATCCTTCACTTTCTTGCTTACAAGTCACTTCATAAGTGCCCCTGACAGTTGAAGAAATATATTAGGGGACAACGAGGTGGTCTCATTCCCATACTTCCACTGCTCCTCTCAGGGCTATCAAGTCTCGTGGCGGGAGTCGCCGGGCGAGCGATATCTAAAGCCATCGGTCATGGCTCATAGAATGGAAATAGGCGAAGTTCTAAAATCTATCGATTTGGATGATGTAAAGGTTGGCAAAATATTGGAAGCCCTCTATTACTTGCTGAAGCGCACTCACTATCATCCTCCTCCTCCTCCTCCTCCTCTGGAACCTGTCCATTCGGAGCGCGAACCCGAGCCCAATCAATTCGATTTTAGTCTTCTACACTCCGGCGTTGATAAAGCACTTGCGAAATCTGTGCTAAAAGAATTGAAGAAAGTTTTCACCTGGCAGGCGGATAATGTACTAGTATATAGAGGGAAGCGAATCAATCGCTCAAACATTGTGGCTCTCGTGAGCTACTTAGCACGTCGTAGCACGCTCATCAAGAAACCCAGCTGGTACAAAAAAGTATCGAAAATTATAAGCGCTCTGAAAATGCACTGAATTGCTCGCTGGAGCAAATATGGGGTCTTATAGAAAGACTATAACGACTCGGTACACTCCGTCACGGGCGAAAAGCCGAAAAACGTGAATGAAGTAGAAGAAGTGTAGAATGAAGAAACGTGGAAATGAAGTAGCTCTGTTCAACAGACTGATTCGTAAGACGACCCCGGGCGAGAGCGAGTACAAAGCGGGGACCAGGTGAGGTTTGCGTTAGATCGCGGCGTGTTCGCCAAAGGCTACGATCAAAGGTGGACAGCCGAAGTGCTCGAGGTGCCGCGAACGAGAAAGACCGATCCACCCGTAGTGTACGTGAAAGATTCGACGGGAAAAGAAATACTGGGATCATTCTACGAGCAGGAGCTGCAGCCCGTCCACCATCTTTCCTCGTAAAATAAGCGACTCATATCCACGGTGATTAGAAAGAAGAAAGTTAACGGGGTATTGCACTACTTGGTTCGTTGGCTCGGATACGCCAAAGATCACGATTCTTGGGTGCCCGCCAGCGATGTCAGAAAATGAATTTTACGTGTATCTGCTCTCAAACGCCAGCATGGACCTGCACCCGTCCAACACGCTGAATGACTTCACGATCGCGTTAGATAAGCCGCTACACCTGGATGATCGTACGTCATCGGTTTAGAGGGATTTTCCATTCCCAACAGCTTCCTGAACGTGAACCAAGCGCCCGATAACCTGATAACGCTATCAACGGAGAAGTGGCGGAGAAGACACGGACACGCTGTTGTATAAAATATTCCCCGAACATGGGATAGAGTGGACTTACGAGGAAGATCACTATGTCTTTAAGCTACCATCGCGCGTGCGCTCGGCGAAATTAACACACCGCTGCATCTCGCCTTTGGAATCGTCGACATCGATGGAGATCACCCGGAGGGCGGTAGAGTACGCGCCGTTCAAAACCTGTTACCGCTTGCGGAGGAAAGAGCCGTTATGATGCGAGTTCGCCGGGTGATAGTGATCAATAACGATCTAATTTTGAAACCCCGATCGCTAATTACCGACACATTCAACGAATTCTTCAGAGCGACGAACGATACAGAATCAAGGGTAGAATACAAAGACAACACTTACTCGCTCTCTCTCCCGACGAATTTCAACTTGTCGACCGAGTTCGTGGACCTCATTCAGGTGAAGCACATCCACGTTGAAGGATCCCGTAAGCGCATCATGTGTAATCCCATAGTGAAGACGTACCGCATCCACATAAACACTCGAGAGACGGAAAGTCGGCGCGTTTCACTTCCACCAAATCACTACGAAACACCCGAAGCTCTCGTGAGCGACATCCATGAGCGTCTGCAGCCGGAGGCTTCCCTCACGTACGATGCATGGGCGAGGAAGTGTTCGTTGAGCTTGCGAGAAAACGTGTCGCTTACATTATCCGATTACTTTGCATACCTACTGGGTTTCGGTGCGAAAACCATATTTACCGAAACGATACTGGCGTCGATGATGTGACCATAGATCTTCCCACTAACTGTATTATGATATACACGGATCTCGTCACGCCCTCCATAGTGGGAAACAGGCGGCATCCGATACTGAAATTAATTCCATTCGTATACGATAGAACGAAAGGACAGCTCAGTTTCAGCTTTCTTCCCGTTCAGTATTTTAAGTTAGCGCAGCGCGAAATTTCCTCAATCACCGTCTCTATATGCGACGACACGGGTCGCAAGCTACCGCTACAAAATCGCGGTAGATCGACGCTGACGCTGCACTTTAAGCATGTACACTAAAGCGGTACCAATCTACGGATTTGGCGTTCCGGCGATATACAGGTCGCACCTGTACCAGAGGGGAGGCAATTTCTTTTCTCAGCTCTTGCGTTTCACTATTCCACACTTTAAACGCGCCCTACTTATCGCCCTACTTAAAAAAGACGTCTGTTGCGGCCGCTAAGCGCGTGGCCAAAAATCTGTCGGAGGGAGACTCTTTCCGAAGTGCCCTTAAAAAATCGGAGAAAGATACGGGCCACGCAATTCTCCGAGACCTCGGAGGGTCCGGGCGAAGAAAGAGGAGAAAACCGGACGTCTTCGACAGCATAAATTACGCCGGTTGCGCGGCCACAATTTAGTTGCGAGATGGACACGATTAACGTCGTACATCCCGACACTCCTTTGTTGGATAAGTCGGAAACACAGTTATTTTCCGTGCCGGGAACGCAGTGGCATATACTGAAGGGGGAATATGAGGTATTCTACCCGGTCGCTGACATATCCTCCCTCATAGAGTTCCAGCTTTCGAATTTGGGGCATCACTATCTCGATTTGAACTCCGCATACATAGTGACGAAAGTGCCAATCGTACGTGACGATGGTTCGCTACCGGAAACACACGCTGGCGATCGGACGACCTACGACGATGTCTACCCCGTCAACGCGTTCGCCAGCTCGCTTTTCAAGAACGTAGCCGTCTTCTTGAATCAGACTATGATTAAGTATAATGATTTGTATAGCTATAGAAGCTATCTGGATATTTTGCTTCACGACAGCACCACGGAGCCAAATACCGTGCATAACGCGGGTCTGTACACGCAGGAAGAAGCGCGTCAATCGGAAAGCAACATTCGCGCTCGTGGACCGACTGAACGATACAACCTCACACGTGGCGGCAAGACCATCGACCTGGTTTCCAAGATCAACTCGGACATTTTCCTGCAGCCTAGGCTACTCATATCGGTAGTGGAAATTAGGCTTGTTTTTATCAAGGCTCCGACGAATTCCGCATTATGAAGACCGATCAGGAGCAGCACATGCATGAAGTGGAAATCATAAGTGCCACCTTGTACATAAAGAAAATCACCGTGTCTCCCAGCCTATTCCTCGGGCACGAAACGGAATTGCAGCAGCGCAAGGCTCTCTACACACTGGCCGGAAGTGAATCGCGTGTTCGTTCGCTACCAGTTGGCAACCTGGACGCATGCCGGAAGATTTATTTCCAGAGAAGATACCGTCTAAGGCGGTGGTCGCATTTGTGCCCATCCTGGCCTACCAGGGAGCATTCAATCGGGCAAAAGCACAAATCGTACCGATTTGTGGACTGCAACATTGAGTCGGCGACGCTCACCGTGAACGGGACGCAGTTAATAGACACGTTCGACTTCAACAATAACCTGAACCACCGAGGCTACTTCAACCTCTTGGAGCAGCTGTGTGAGAAGCACGTCTCCTACGAATACGACCACTACGTTGGAAACTTAATCTGTCTAAATGCACATACCTTCACGTTGGGAAACATCAAGACGTCTACCCATACACACTGAGCGACACACCTATCACCAACAGTTCATGTCATAAGTACCTCGGTCTTCATATTACGTCAACCCTCCAATGGCATGCTCACATTAACCATGTTATCAATTATTCGAACTGATGTCTAGGGTAACTCAGACGCAATCTCCGTCATGCACCTCCCCAAGTGAAGCGTTTGGCGTATACAACGCTCATCCGTCCAAAACTGGAATTCGCCTCATGTATCTGGCATCCTCAGGGTTCGCCGAATGGACCCAGTTTAAAAAAACCCACCCGGGTTTTTTTGGGTCCACCCGGGCTGAAAAACCCAATAAAGCCCACACACGGGTGAAATACAGAAACGAAGGGAAAAAAAGAAAAGAAGGAAAACGTTTCATCTCCCTTCGCGTATCGAGAAATATGAGGTGGTGAAGGTGGTGAGGTGATATGGTGAAACTCGCTGTCTCCGGGATTTGCCTCTTCGTTGCTATGCAAGCGTGCGCTTTATCGCGTGCAGTCGTTCCATAACCTACATTGATGGTATTTTTTTTCTAATCGTTGTCGAGGGGACGGCTGCTTCGGAGGTTACTTTACCGTAAATTCTACAGCGGCAAACAATTATTTCTCCCAGAAACATGAAAAATAGGTGGAGAACGGCTGTTGCGTGTCATATGCAGCAGTTCGAAAAAAAAATCCCAGCACCCGAAAAACCCACCCGAAAAACCCGAAAAAACCCACTGGGGCGGGCTTTTTTAAAAAAAAACCCGGGTTTTTCCGAACCCTGATCCTCACCAGTCCTTCCTGTCTCGATGATGTCTGTATTCAAAGCCTGTATTCTCAAATGTGTGGTGTGTGCTGTTGTATTGTGGCGACATTGTTGGCGAAAGGGAAATCACTGAAGAGCACTGTACCCCTGTTTTCCGATAATCTCGCCACTAATGACCTAAAATCAATAAAGATGCTACCCATCTTTTGACAAACAACTTTTGTAGAAAAGTTATTTGTCGCTTAAAAAAGTGTGGTGTCCTTTATTCTCTATAGCTCTCCACAAACTATACTTGCTTAGTCGATGAATACGCACTGTAGCTCCCTATTATATCATTCTATCAATAGAGCTTCCCATCATGTCAGCCTATCTTCCTAATCCATCACAACAACGCAACATTTTTTTCTCTTAAAATCAGAAATACATGTATTTTTATTTTACTGCTAATTACATATGGGACGCGGACCTTCGCTGGTCTCGCGGTCACTTCTTCTTCGCGTGAGTAAAGATGATGTCGGGCGATGCGACTCTTTTACCATCCCTGAATCTCTCCTCCTTCTCTAGTTTCAGATCTGGTAATTCTCGCATTTCTTGCAAATCTTCATCTGTGAGTTCCCAACTCAACTCTCGTTCTTTTGTCCCCGAATTTCACAATGGCCTCAGTTACGTGACTAAGAAGTTTCCAGGGTCCAAGGTAATTATTCTCGGTGATTTCAATTACCCTAACATAAACTGCTCAACGACCTCTGCGGGGGTCTTGCAGCACCAAGCATTCCTCAACATGTGCCTAGACTTTAACTTGAAGCAGATTGTCAATTTTCCCACGCGTGTCACTACCTCCTCGGCATCCCTTTTGGATCTGATATTGACCACTGATCCTGAGCTGTTTGGTGAACTCTCATGTGTGGGTGCTTTGAGTGACCATTCTGTCATCTATGCTCCACTGAATTTATATTGCCCTCCACGAAAGCACTCTGTGAAAACTATTATGTTGTATGACAGAGGCAATTTCGACCTTATCAATGAAGAACTCACGTCCTGCTACGATAGCTTCATCTCTGACTTTGAGTCGCGTGACGTGGACGAGAACTGGTCCCTCTTTAAGAACAAGCTTAATGCTCTAGTTGATCTACATGTTCCTACTGCAAAGATACCTGTGTCCTCCAGTGCCCCGTGGTACAACTGCCATCTAAAGCGCCTCGCCCACAAAAAAGACGCTTGTACAAGGCCAGTACTTCGTCATCCTCCAATGATATTGCATCTAAATATAAAATATGTTGCCAAGAGTACAAACGTGCCTTATCCGAGGCAAAACGTCGATTCTTCCATGATGTAATGCCTAAATTGCTCTCCACTAACCCCAGAAAGATCTGGAGTTCACCTAGACCTACCACTAACACCCAAATTGTGCTACACGATACAGAAGGTAACACCATCTCAAATGACGAATGTGCAAACACCTTTAACAACGCGTTCTGTTCAGTGTTCACCAAAGAGGACAACGTTGCTCTCCTTACATTTCAACGATATGTATCATCATCCATGCACACCTTGTGATCTCTGTACCCGGCATTGTGAATATCGTTGAGGGTCTCAAATCAGCTGCTGCGCCAGGGCCCGATTTGATCAACCCCAAAGTGCTTAAAAGCACGAAGCTCCTTAGTAGTGCATTTTTGTCGGCCATTTTTTCACAATCTCTGTCTACCGGTACAGTACCTAAGGACTGGCGCTTGGCGAGGGTCATTCCTGTCTATAAAAGGGGTGGTCAGCAAGAACCCCTCAATTACCGTCCCATTTCCTTCACCTCTGTGCCCTGTAGGATTATGGAGCACATCATTTACTCAACCATTTCTGTTTTCTCGAATCTAACTCATACTTCTTTCCACTCCAACACGGATTTCGTAAGGGTTACTCATGCGAGACACAGTTGGCTTGCTTCATACATGACATTAAGTGTAACATGGATAACCGCATACCAACCGATGCCTTATTCTTAGATTTTTCCAAGGCCTTTGTCACTTTCTCACACTCACAGTTTTTACATTGTGGCAGCCCGGTGACGACGATGACGACGTGCCTCTGCCGCCACGCGCTACGGCGCTGGCACAGCAGTTTACCGGCACCGTCCTAGCGTGAGGCCACGACCATCTGCCCGCTGGGACATTCCATCACCGCCGGTCGGGACTCATGTACACTCCGAAAAAAAAGGGAGTAACGAGGGAGTAACCGGCGACTTTTACTCCCTCGTGACTCCCCCTCCCAGTCGGTTACTCCATCCTTAACCTTCTACTCCCTGGATTTGCAAAGTAACACCCTCAGTGGCGATTTTACTCCCCCTTCTGTTCCATTTTCGTTGAGCGGTTGAGGGCGAAATGCCTGTTTCAAGCAATGGAGTGCAATTCATGTAAAAATTATGGACTCGTGTAACATCGTCATCGTGTAATAGCGTCAGTACCAGAGTTGTACGTAACGCGTTACTAGTAATTGCGTTACTAGTAATCAATTACCTTTTTCAGTAATGTTTTAACGTAATCAATTAATTTTGTGAGTAAGTAATTTTCCAAGTAATCTGATTACAATTTTCGGTAATCAATTACTGAGTAATCGATTACTTTTTTAACCTTCTGTCAACAATGTTGTGTACATATAGATGTAAATATGTATATAAATCTGAAATATATGCGTGTATGTGTTTTGTATCTTGTTTTCAAATGTATTTGTGAATTTCACGTATCGTATATGTTAGTGTCTCATATTAGAACTTGCAACAAGAGCTGCATGGCTGCATTCGCTGCAGGCTTGTTGCCTTTAGTATGGCCCACAATATAAAAGTAACGGGAAATGTAACGCGTTACATTTTTAATCAGTAACGTATCACATTTTTTGATGAAGTAATTTGTAACGGTAAAGAATTACTTTTCGCTCAGTAGTAACAGTAATTGCAATCAATTACTTTTTTCGAGTAACGTGTACAACTCTGGTCAGTACCGCGTGTGATTGAATGAGGTCGGATTGGTTACGAAACCCCGCAGTCCGATTGCGATGAGACAAGACCTCCTAGACAACAGAATAGAATGCCGTAGTTGTCACCGAGCTCGCCAGATGGCGCGAACAAACATCATTGTCATCATTTTCGTCCAATCACACAGCGATTTCCGCTCGTTACGGCTTCAATCCCCTGCGAGTTTGATAATTTTGCATAATTTCCACTGGTCAGTGATGATTTCCGTGTAGCGTACCGCCGCTGCAATAACTGACACATCGAAGTCTTTCTGATTGGTCGTGCTTGCAAGGCGGAGCCGTGTGATTGACATGTTGCAGCTGCTAGAGGTGCAGGAGAAATCACGAAGCGATCGGCTCTGCAACTCCTGCAACTCGGGTTGCGCAACCAGAGCCTGGCGAAGCTTCAACGTTCTTAAAGTTTTTTCACATGTTATTAACCTTGTTTAGCCCATTCACAATGAACAGCCCAGCACATGACTGTATTTCTGGCTGGTTTACAATTTGCGACAACGAAAGAAAATAGCTGGTAGTCAGGTCCGGTAATCAAGAGGTGCAGGTTCAAATCCTATTGCTGTCAGGTTTTTTTCGACGGCAGCCATAGCCATGTCTGTTATCCAGAATAGTAGTTGTTCGGACTTGTTAATGGGAATGAACCTGCTACCATTGCTTTTTGTTCAGAACCAATCGTCCAAAACCAGTGTTATTCTGATTCACTTATCCTGGAAACTTGTCAACAGCCTCTGTCCGCAGCATTTGGTGGCAATTCCAGAGGCTTGTTATTTTCAGTGACTCTAGTCACCCCTTCTGGAAGCCTCCTGTTCTACTTTTCAGCCTCTTTTTCTCAAATGTCATTCCTTTTAGACCCAAATAGAAAGGCCGTAGGAGTGCTCTCCAGAAAGCCATAATAGCGGCTAATATTTGGTCGGCTTTCCAAACTGTGATCTACAACATTCCACTGCAAGTGGCTTTGCCTTCAGTTTCCTCAGGGAAGGTGAAATGATTGTGAACTGACAAGCACGATTTAGTCGTAGTTCAAGGATTTGAGATGTATAAAAATACTATTTCATTGGCATCATTAACGAAACTGCTTTACATAAGCAAGGTTCAGCACTTGGCTGCGAGTGTTCCATAGTGTGCACAGTTTCACTCGATTCGGTTACTGTATCTCGAAACTCATTCGGATGACAGGGGACTGGCACGGAGGTGTCCGGATAACCAAGACATGACTGTATTTATGTATTTGCCAAAACCGTTCGCTCTACCTGTAGAGAGGTGACATAGAGAAAGTGACAAAGAGATTGACAAACCAAAGTAGTTTCAGATGTTTGTGTTGCATCATTTATTACCAACGACGGATGCACGACGGATGCTTAGTCTGACACATTATCTCATTATGCAAGTGTCTTCTTTTTTTCGCATTTACTGCAGGCAATATTACGCAAACATGTACAAAAACAATTGCCCAAAAGATTGCGTACAGCCAATGAAAATCTATACAATGCTTATGGTAAGCTTTCATGTTTTGATGCATTCAGCTCAAGTGCTCATACCGTTACGCAACAAAGAAATGTTCTCTGAACACCACCAGACAGTATGTCTGCATGGTTCTTCATTTTCAGGATTTTAATGGGTATAGTAATGGAACAAGAAACCAGGTATGCTACTCATTATTCAATGTGCATTTGGGAATAGGTGAAACCTGGAATAAGTCACATCTCTGATACGTCAATACTAGAGCCCGGATTTTTAGGCAAGAAAAAGCTTTGTTTTAGCTCCTATAAAAGGCCCTAAAAATCCCCATGCACCATCTTGTTGGAACTGATTGCACGAAAAGAGGGTAGCATCCCAAGGTTGTCAAACCGTATGGATTTTACCTACCTTCGTACGTCACATCCCCTCTCCAGCATTTTACCGTGTGTCAAATTCGTTGCACACAAAAAAAATATACAATAAAAAGAAGAGAGAAAGAAATTAAAAAGCTCTTTTAGATGGGTAAGCACGCAATAGCACTGAGAGTTCTAGATTTTTACAGAACCATTACGAAACGTGCCTATATTTTATAATAGCGACCCACGCAATAACAACACAATTCTGGAAAGGAGAGAAAGGCTGTGCGACTAAGTGACTGTACTGAGTAACCGATTTTCAATTCCCAGCTTACATTCCAGTACCTTTAAGATATCGATGGTTTCAAAATGTTGTGAGAGGTGACCGATGTCAATTTCGCTTGCACAACGGACCATCGTCACTTCGTAAGGGCCATTATAGGCATTTTTCAATGTTTAATCGGTGTTTTAGGCACATACGCCAAAGTAGGCACTAACACCTAAATAGGCATTTATATGCACTATAAGAACTATACAGGAGGACCTCCAGCACCCAATTCATGCTCCTGTATTGAAAAGGCACTATTACAACCACAAGAAAAAAATAAGCATTTGCCTAGGACTCCGGGCTCTAGTCACTACCATTACTATAGCTTGTATGGAAAACGTGTTTCGAAAGAAAATATAGGACTGAACCGGAAGACGAAGGAACAAAAATACAATATGCACGCACAGTTTGAAAAAATGAAGCAAGTGAAATATCAACTGAAACAATGATCAATGTTCTCTGAACAGCACCGACAAAATGAGACTTAACAAAATCAGAAACATACACAATAAATTAAGTGTACGCAAAAAGTTGAAACAGTGACTGAACTGCGAGCATACACGAGACTACATTCCTATAATGGTTCAAACAACTCAAACTGCGGTATGATCTCATACCCCCGCCCACGCGTGCACAGGTCTAAGGGGTGGTAGCTGTATTCTTGTCCAGGGGAGAGTTGTACAGTCTGTAAACTCCACCTGGTACGACTGCCTATGGCGTAAGAAACCAGACGTGTGCATGACTCTAAGAAACATAAGGAGTGACCCTCTGAAAATTATGAGCCATATTATCTGTCCAAAAACAGGAGCTTCATTTTTCCATTTGGTGCAAAGAATGTCCCCCTCATTGTACATGCACGAATCAATGGTGGCACTTCTTGTTTTTTGAATTCTCTCTTCAGGCAGTGGTGTCACAGGAAAACTGTCTTTGATCAAAGTAGGCAGACTCTCCCATTGCACATCCTTAGCGATAGGAACAGTTAAGGGGTTACTGATCTCAGTGCAGAGGGCATCATAACACTGTCCCAGTTGGACTCTCGTGGCTATTGTCTTTCCAACATTGAGGAAGCTTCTTGCCCGCACTGCGATTGTCTTGAGCTTAGCGTGCTTGGCTTCAAACCTCATAGACCAGAAGTTTCGTGGGGGTCCAAACAGCGATATATAACGGGGATAGTGGACGAGGTGGACGTGGTGTGATTTTCTCTTCCGGGTATGTATGAACAAATGCCCTAAGGAATGATGCTATCTGCACTTCAAGATAGTTCACACAGTCCCCAGGTATTTTGTCGGACAACAAAATATTCACAATCTCGCGATACTGGAGATACACTTCCCAGTCTGAGTTTCCCTCTGGGACTTTGTCTGCAAAAAACTGTGGAATTAGACGGAAGAGGCAAAGCTTTTGGCTGGCTGTACCTTTGATGTTCCGAACTTTGTTGGTGTTCGTGAGGGGTATAGCAAGGGGCTTGTTCTCCTTGTCATGGCGTTCATAGTGAAACTGTTCCACCACATTCAAGTCAGCTCTGGAGAGCACTTTTGAAGACAACAGTGAGTTTAACACAGCTTTAAGGACGACATTAATACCGCCTTCCAGAACATCATGCATCAAGTCTGGAAGAAGTTGACTTGTCACATCAAACTCATCCAATGCAAGGAGGCAGGAGCGTTCTTTCACACCATAGAGCTTGAAGTTGTCAGGGCTCAACTCGACAGCTGCAACATGACTGTTATGCACTTCAGCAGTTCTCAGTGTGCACTGGCTTTCTTCTGTAAGTGACGACAGCTTCTTAGTGCTTGCCAGACAATACCGACATATTCGGCCAGAAACAAAACCACAAGAGAATCCCCCCAGCCTGTTCATGGAGAGGTTGTCACCGCTGAACCCAACAACAAGAGCTCTGAAACGAACACTTGACCCATTTAGTGTGACTTGAATTCCATTGGACTGCAGGGAATTCAGATCTGGGATCAGCGGTTCCAGGATTTTATGGAGGCCATACTGCTTTACAAGTGGGTACTTCGTCACAAGGACAAGGTAGATTGAGCTTAGCCTTGACCTATATTTGGGGTGCAAGTTCAGCAAGCTGGCATATACAACGAGAACTTTATGTACTCCACTGGCACCACCAAGGGGATTGACTACCCCCAGCTCATCAGTGTACAACAAGAGCAGTATAGTGGCAGCAGCACTTTCATCAATCAGTACACGAGATTTAACGAAGCTTCCGTCGCACAGTCAGTAAACACTTGATTTGGGGGAACACATGTAGCACTCTGCTGTTGCCTTGTGATGAGACGGCTTCCCAGGTCAGCTGAGACAAGGTTTCTCAGCATGTCTTCAATAGGCACATAGTAAAATACTGGTCTACCTGATCGTGCTTGGTAGCTCGCATCCAAGGTGACTTCTAGTGGCTCTACAAAAGGGAAGTGCTGCTTCACATAATTCAGTCGCGCGTGCTCTGACTCAATCACATCCCACAACATGTCCACCATGTCATTCGAAAAAACTGACCACAGGTCATGTTCAGAAGTCACAGCGACGCCTTCACTGGAGACAAGCAAGTCCAAGTAAGTCCTGCAGGCTTCTAGGAGAAGTTCAAAGAGCACCTTGACGTCCTTGAAAATGCCGTCACAAACACTATGAGGAAGCGTGTGGCCCTCCGTCAAGTTCAAGCTGAACAGCACTAGATGCCGCTTCATTTTGTTGAGCACGTCACTCATGTAAGACCTATAATCGTGAGATTCGTGGTCCCCCGTACTCGGCGGTGGCGGTCCCGTATCCATTTCACCTTCGTCGGGTACGTCTCCGTCGACGTCTGCGCTGTTTTCGACAGTGGACGCTGCACTTCTTCTCATTTGCGGCACCACATCCCTGTGCTTTCTCTGCACGTGTTTGCGGTACGTGTCATACCTCGTGAACGTATTGCTGCAACCGTTGAGTCCGCATGTCACGCTAAAGCCCTTTTCGTGCGAATGCACCAGTGCGATGTGGTACATAACAGAGCGATAGACAGGGGAGAAGTACGCACAACTTGAGCAAGTGTACATCTTCAAAATCTGTCGGCCTTTGTTCAACTTTCGAGAGTTCGCCGGCAAATCAATCATACACAGGGTAACAAGCAACTGCGCCACTTCTCGCAACCGCGACCGCAGTCACAACATGGCTGCAAAGTCTCAAATCCAGTGAGCTATAAAGTCCCCTGACTGCACACGCTTGACCGCTTGACCATACGGAGAAGGGGAAAAGAATCTGTGGAAAATGAAGTCATGGCTGAATGTGTTGGCTGTGGATTGGATTTGGATGGACATTCTGACATTCTCGCTTACCAATGTAGCCAGACTGGCGTTCCAAAATGGATGTACGGTAATGGAAATGACGCGAGGTGTTGACTACTGAGTATTACTTGAAACGGCAAAAATAAAAGCAGTAGGGAAAGAGAAATTCAACGTCGCAGAAGGCAAAGAAACGAACTTGTTACTCAGTACAATATCGCTAAAAGACAGATTTTAATGCGGTTCCCGGTGTTTAATAGTCTTCCGTATCTCGAGCATGTTTCATCATCACCGAAAGTTTTGTTGTCCGCCATGCAACCTTTAGTTTCTCCGTACGTGTTGAATTGGGGAACTTTACTTGAACTACCCTGTATGTTCGGATGAGGGCTGGAGGGCGGTGATGGAGCCGCTTTTTTCTCAATAGACCCATTTCACCGAGAACTTCAGAGGGCGACGGACAGGCATCATGCAGAAATAGCAGAAGCCAAAACAGACAAACCGTCCTTATGTCATTACTTGCTCTGTTCTCTCTTCATTTCCGTGTACTAGGTGCGCTGCAGGGGGACGCCCTAAAAATCATAACCTAGGGCAACAATGTCGTCGCCTCCTTGATCAAAGTCTGCTTTGCTGGCTCTTGGTATACAGCGTCGCGAGGGCCACTCTGTGACTCTGGGGTATGGCATTGGAAGGATGGTTTTTATCGTCTCCATTTCCCCAGATTTGATACGCTGGAAGGAGAATCCTATTAAAGCGACGGTTTCGTTGTCTGTTTTGCTGAGGTCGTCTTTGGGCGGCTGTTAGTATAGCGAGCGGCACGGTCAGTCTGTGGGTGTGTCGTATGCCGCGGGAATACGTTTCCTATATTTTCTATGTAACTGTGAGGGCCGAAGCTGCGAAAAGACGACCCTTTCCGCGGAAACGCCGTCACGCTAAGGCAATGTGGTTAACCGAACAGTACGCACTGTAACATGATCTAAGCTACGTATCCCTGACCTACTCCGCAAAGAGAGCTATGGTTGGAGAGGCTATGGTTGGGCCGAGGCGAAAAAAAGTTCCTCGTGCTGGGAAATACATCTAATAACTGGTAATTAGAGCAATAATTTATAATAAATAAATAAATTTTCTTTTGTATTTCGTTCAATTTGTGGTAAAAATCCAAACTGTGAAAGCGACTCCAGAACCGTAGTTTTATTTATAAAATACAACCGGCCATGTTTTAATTGATCACGGTTTTGAGTATCGCGTACCGCGATGTTCTCTTTTGCGACACTAACTTCGCAAATTTGGGGAAAACGTCTCTGTCAATTTCACCGCAAGCACGCCATTTCATCGAGCACCTCGAATGGCCAGCACATAATTAGTAGCAGGAATCGAGACTGGGAGGTAGCCGGGTTCGAATCCCGGTGCCGGCTGTGCTGTCTGGGGTTTTTCCTGGGTTTTCCTCAGACGCTTTCAGACATATGTCGGCACAGTTCCCTTAGAAGTCGGCGCAGGATGCACATTCCCCCAAGGCGTCAGTCGTAACGTTGCCCACATACGTGAGGCCAACAACGGCAAGCCCTATCACCACCACCACCACCGAGTTAAGTTAGGTTAGGTTAGGTCATTCAAGGGCTTAGGTTAGTCTGGCTAGCTTTTGTCAGTTCCTTTGCCGGACGCGGAAGACACGCACATTTGATGAAACGTTTATTCATTTATTTCTTTTTTAAATGGGTTTCAATGAAAACGCCTTTGCTGAAAACCCCCGCAACTTTGTTTTTCTTCCTCTTTTTGAGCAATATGTTGTTGATGACTTACACTGACAACGCGTGAGATGTCTTGTGTGTACCAGAATAGGACAAAATAAGTCAGAAAAAGTTGCACAAATGCACGTAGAGCCTTCTTTTTTAACTCATTTAATTTTGTTTATCTAACTGTTTGTTTGAAGTCTGAAGACATAATTAAATCTTATGGTTTGCAATATCATCTTTAGACACGCGAATATATTTTTAGCGGTTCGGAGTATGCCCCGTTATTGAGAAAAACAACCATCCATTCCAAGAGACTAAAAACGGGGGACATCGAAGCCGCTCGCCACTGGGGACATTTCTTTCGGGGACATTTTTTTCTGGGTATATTTTTTCCTGGACCCCAAATACATACAAGAAATTTCACTTGCGCACACTGAAAAAAAAAGAAAGAAAAGAGAAAGGAAAAAAAAGGAAGCATATTTTGATGTTTGGTTCCAACTATCCATTCCACCCAACACGTAAATTTTCAGCTTAAAATATACTTTTGCATAGTCTCACTACTCGTATTGTTTACCTAAAAAAGAAAAAAAAGAGAAATAGTGCAGAAAATAACGAGCAGAATAACGACGCTAACATCCTCCATGTTTTGCCTAACCCAAATAACGTCGTTTAGATAGACTGCAAGAAATGAGGAGGCCGGATCCATTGCTGACTGGCCATTTTCCTGCGTCCTCCCGCCTTTTGCCTGTGTCCTGTGCCTGTGCCCCCATTTTGCCTGACCGTCTTCCCGGATTCCCATAACCCCCATGAGTCATACTGCCTTTCTTTGACACGAGACTCTACAAAGAACACATATGTCAGTGCCAGTGGTTGGTTGGTACTTCTCCTACTGTCCTCAAGTTCTGACCTACATAAACCAAGCATCACACCGTACTGGAGTCACTTCCACACGCTTCGTGGATCCGAGGGGATGGCGGCGTCACGTTGTCTCGCAGTTTTCGGCGAAAAGAAACGAGTGATATTTGTTGGGGACAAACGGCGAAGGATCGACATCTTAGCAGCCCTTTTGGAAACGGATCTGAGCTATCTGGTGGATGACAACTTGCAGCTCCAAGTAAGTCGGTTTGTTTTGATTTCACATGTCTGTGACCAAAGCTATCTGTATTAAACCAGGTCTACGACAAGGGATTTGAAGAATATCTCGACTTTGGAGATGACAGCACAGTGACAGACAACGATAAGATAAAGCTGATTTCCAAGAAAGCAGCCTCGCCATCACGCGATGGTCCTGTTGCGGAAGGAGCTGGGGTGACCGTCAATGTCGTTGCGTAAGTCGTAACACAGCAATTCACCGTGTCTATTATGGTTAGGACGATAATTGCAATTCGGGGCAGCAGTGTTTGAACTGGAGATGTTCTTATATAATTTGTTTCGCGCACTCGTTTTTTTCGTTCTATTTACGTCAACCGTTTGTGCGTCAGACCCCCCTCCCTCGTCTGCAAGTCGCTATACGTTTTCTATATTGTCACGTCGTCATGTGTTTTTTTTTATTTGTCAGGTTTATCAAATCGGCATGCCGCAACGGCCCAAGCAACACTTTAGCGATTTTGTCCTATATATTTAGCGACGTTTTGCTTTGTAATATAACAGTTTGATATTTATTTTTCTGTTATCTGGTCCACTGCCCATTTCCACTTTTATAGGAGTTCGTGCTTATGAAGAAGCCGTATTAAATATTTCCGATTAGAAAACGTGACTGAATTTACCCGTGTCAGAGCACGCGTCAAATCTTCGAGAACCCACTCGGCGGCCACGGTCAATGGGCGCGCTACATTTTCGGATAGCGGAGGTATAAACGTGTGTGCAAAACCATTGAAGATAGGGCATGCCGTCATCTTGGCCCTGGGAACGAGGCCAACCGGAAGTCGCGCGTGCGCCAGAAATGAATTACGCTGTTGTTTGTACATTTCTACTTGAGGTTAGGTTAGTGAGACTAGCGAAGCCGTTAGTTAGGTCGGTGCGCAATGGCAGAAGCCCTGCGGCAGGCGAAACAACCGTGCTGCACTAAGCCTCGTTCACAGGGTTAGATATGAACGTGCCGTATCTTGAAAATGTGTACGTAGTTTGTTCTGTGCCACTCAATTGCGCTTTGGCCACATGCATGTTATAAACCTTAGCTACTTTTCCTTCTTCTCTACAGTGCCGACGCGGCGTGTCCTGGTGCCACGGGGGAGTATACTTTTCCCACACCACCACTGGACCTGCAGGAGCGATTGAAAAGTGTTAAGGCTGGTGCCATCCCGGATGAACTTCGAACGAAAGTCGTCAGGTGGCTCCACATGGATGTATGCCGGTACACCTTGTAAGTGCCTTTTTCTTGAAAACCGTGCGAATGCAATGACGTGCCCAAAAGAGTTATGCAATGAGTGCACCCCAGACTTGTGTTAGTTTAGGTAGCTCAGGTACATCCGTCCCTTTCCCTGTCTGTGTGCGCGGATTACCAGTCATATGACTCTCATGAAGCAACCTGGTTTAAATCAGCTCATCTTTTCAAGGAAGGGAACAAGTCTATTGTCCCAATTTTACCTAAACGCTCCCCTCATAACTTGATTGAGTCCATATTGGTCAGTAAGTAATTGCCCACCAATCAGAGTTCCAATTTATTTTGCTATGTTTTGCAAGAATTTATAACTGACCTCTGGCCGTCTCCAACACTAGTGCATGCATGCTAGTATGGTACTAATGTAACAGTGCGCCCACTTGTTGCTCTCAGGTACCCTGGAGAGAGGAATCTGTATTATGAAGCGGCACGACTGCTGGTGTTTTTCTACCCTGTTCTTCGAGATATCAATGGACCTGGCTTTGTAAGTATTATATTCTATACTTGCTGCCCGAGTAGGCGTAGCATGAACTAAGCTACGTCGAATCTCAATGTGTCAACTGGTCAAAATACTATGGGCGTCAAGATGGAAGCTGACAATATTTTGAATGGGAGGCTGTTCTTACACTTCGGAAATCAGTTTCCTGTTCAAAGCATCGGTAGCTTTCATCCTGAGGTTCCTTGCTTTTAAGCGTCAGTGCTAGTTTGCCTTGGTGCCAGTGTACTGTAGGACTACTTATATGTACTTGTTCATTTTCAGAACTCATGGTGGCGGCAGCTCAAAAATAGAACAAAGAACCAGCGGAAGTCTTTAAATGAAGTCCAGATCGTGCAGGCCCAGCGTGAAAAGTTTGGGAAGAGAAAGCGACAAGAAGAGACGCAGGGCTGCTCAGCTCCCAGAAGCTGTCTCCGAAAGACGGTAGCCTTCAATTGTCCACTTGTTCCGATATACATTATCTAATGAGACATAGGCTTGTATGCTTTACAGCGTAGTGCAGATGCCAACTGTTTATTCAGCTTTGCACAGCGGATAGCATTGCCCAAGGTACCATTGGTGTCGGATGGTGAAATTGATTTCTGGTTTTGCAGGTGACTTTACAATGCCAATCTGAGGATGCTGAAACAATAAATGCTCATCAGCTATTCATGATAACGGAGATGCGGAAAAGCCCTGGAGAGAGGAACATGAGCCGTATCTCGGATGCCATGGCAAGGATTCACACCACGAGAAGAAGCCTGGTTGAGCAAAAGGATGGAGGCAACAATGCATCGCAGTGCCTCTCAGTGGCCGAGATACTTTCTGAGTACCCAGCTCTCATGTTAGAAACTGAGGTGAGCTGAATGTGGATCTTCCTGTTTCGAGGGTGTCTACCTTTTCATCACACAGACACAAGTAATACACAGCGAGAAGTTGTTGGTGCAGCCGTGCCTATATAGAGTAGGACGTCTCGGAGACCTGATGACCAAATGCAAGACTCTTTGCTCACACAATCAGTTTGTTTTTGTTGTAAAGCACAAAACAAACACAAATTGGTGGAACACTGGTGTGACATTTTTCATTGTTTGAAGCGGCAACCTGCCAGTGAACAGGTGCACATGCTG
The DNA here is from genome assembly GCF_037126465.1 of Ornithodoros turicata. Classification (NCBI taxonomy): domain Eukaryota; kingdom Metazoa; phylum Arthropoda; class Arachnida; order Ixodida; family Argasidae; genus Ornithodoros; species Ornithodoros turicata. The sequence continues at coordinate 27,405,768 of NC_088206.1, read as the reverse complement.
AAAAGTGGATGGAATGTTATTGGTCCCACTGGTTTATCATTCAATATCCTGTTTGCTGTTAGTGTGAGGAATATACCTGTCCAGTGTCCTGTGGCTTTTTACTATTTGTTGATTCTTATTATATTGACTCTTATTATTTTATTAAGTAAAGCTCCCTCCCATAATCCTTTTGATTATGTATTTTTTTTAACTGATTAACTGGTCTTGTCCATCTATATTCATGTGTTAACTATCAGATCAAACTTGCTACAGTGAGTTGGCTTGTACTCTACTTCTTGGTTTGATTTTAACCTTCCCAACTTCGTGCTGATGTGCTGATAAATTTGCCTGCTTATTGCAGATCCACAATGAGTTTTTCCGCCTCACAAGCTGCAGGGCTGACAGTGCAATAGGGAGCTTCCTTCAAGAGTACGCAAAAGCCATCATTTCTGCTGCAGAGAAAAGGAAGCGGGTGCAGAAGCAGCTACAACATTTTCCAGCCCCATGCCCAGAGAGTGGAGATGACAAGGGTGAGTGCTTCTGACTTTGTATACAATAAGAAGTAAGATACAGCAAATTTACTGTGACTAATTGATTGCTGAACTTAAATTTTTCCTCCAGCCTACACAGCTGCCATGGTGTGGACGGTACTACCAGTGCTGCTGAGGGATGTGCCAGGGGATATCATCCATACTGTAAGTACTCTTTCAGTCTTTTCGTATTGGAGACTTCCAAAGTCATGCAGGCTGAATATATAAGGATGTAGAATATTTGTTTCCATATGTAACTCATAATAAGATAATACAGGTTGTTCCATATTTTTCAACTTAAACTTATTTTGTTGTGTGCAGGAACCACTCCCTTCTGACCCGGCACACCCATGCATTGAAGTTTGTGGGCCACTATGGTCTCCATCTTCCTTGACAGTGAGGCTTGAGAGTTTTGCAGCGGATGTTGTAGACCTCAGCACAGCAATGGCCGTGGTGCTATCACTGTATTGGGTCTACAATATCCACTACACCAAGCGGTCCAAAAAGGTGTTTCAAATGCTTGAAACTGTTGTTGGGCTGCGAAGTCTTGACCAAGAATCTGTACTTGTTACAAAGTTGCAAAACAAAATTGGTTTTGCTACACGTGCATGTAAATAATTATCATTTTTGAAGTTTTGTAAATAAACATTGTGTTTGTGCTAACAGTTTGTACCTGTCAATTTGACCAACGAGCAGTGACGAGTTAGCAGCCACTAGTTGCAGTGACAGCAAGCAACTGCAACGTCTCTAATTTCTCTTAGTAATGCTGACCTGAGGGGCAGTTATGATAGCTCATGGAGGCATGAGTGGCTCCTTATTGAAAGCACAGGTGGTGTATAAATGGCCCCATGGCAACTTCCACTCAGGGTATTGATATTAAATCTTCTGTGGGAACAATGGTGACTCCTATGCAGAAAAAGTAAGAGGAGTCTTTGTGGCTCCATGGACAGGCATGGCAGGCACTCCTATTAAGAGTGTGACCTTCACCTCCCATCTCCTCACCCCTTGGAGCAATGGTGACTCTAGTGTAGAAAGACCTTGAGGTATTATTTGATCTCCACAAGGGGACATAGCGATCACTCCCATTAAGAGTGTGCCATCAGCCCCTGCTGGGAACAAGAGTGACTCCAGTGTAGAAACAACCAAAGGTGTTACCTTAACTTCACGAGGAGGCACTGTGGCCACTCCTGTAAGCGGGGTTTGTACAACCCTACAATGTGGAGTTCCATTCACTCCACTGGGAGGAGTGTATTCTATGCCTTACAGGGCATTGCAGGAATGCCTTTATAAAACTGGAAACAGGCATAAAGAACACTCCATGCAAGAGAGTTGGCATGACACCCATGAGTGGTGTCAGTATAGCTCATCTAAATGGTATCGTCATCACTCCCATAACATGGAGTAAAGTTTCACTCCCTATTAGGGGGAGTAAAATTTACTCTTAAAGGGAGTGTCCTACGGGACAAGCCACTTACTCCCCTAAAGGAGTTGTTGCGATACCTTTTTTTTTTCGCAGTGTAGAGGAAAACCACCTCCTCTACAACATAAATTATCTCGTCTTGGCCTGCCTTCCAACTTGCTGGCGTGGATTGTGCACTTAAGGATAGACAGCAGTCGTGCTTTGTAAACTCGCAGGAGTCTGTTCCGAGCTCTGTCACTTCGGGCGTACCGCAAGGCTCGGTCCTCTTCTTTTCCTCATTTTCATTAATGATCTTCCGCATAACGCATCTTCCCGCTTACGACTATTCGCTGACGATTGTGTTCTGTATCGCCATCTTCAATCGTCAGGCACTGCCATTCTACAGGAGGACCTCAGTGTCATTTCATCCTGGTGCACTGAATGGAAACTTCAGCTTAACGTAGGTAAATGCGGTTACGTGCCCTTCTCTTGTGTCAACCCCGTTCGATCAAACGTGTACCTCCTCTCCGGCACCGCCATTATTATGGCTTCGTCATACAAGTACCTAGGGGTGACTCTTTCTTCTGACCTATCTTGGAATGAACACATTAAAAATACCACATGCTCCGCTAATTTAACCCTTGGCTTCATTAGGCGCAACCGTAGGTTATCTCCTGCTTCTGTCCGACTGCAAGCTTACACCACCCTCGTGCGACCGAAGCTGGAATTGTGGAACTTCCCCGGTGAAACAGTGGTCCCGGTGCGCCTTGCCTGCTGGAGGGTGGTTCGCTGCTGGTTTGCCGCCGGAAAATTTAGGATGGTGAATGGCCGAATTACACCGAACATGGTGTTCGTTGTTTGGGTTACCAAATGTAGAGAAGGTGGTGTTCTTCTACATGAGTGAGTGAGTGAGTCCTGACCGGCGATGATGGAATGTCCCAGCGGGCAGATGGACGTGGCCTCACACTAGGACGGTGCCTGTAGAACTGGCTGGCAGGCGCAGTGGCGCGCGCCAGCAGAGGCACGTGGTTGTCATCATCGTCGTCCACAGGCCGCCACAGTGCTAACAAATATTCATTGACCAGCACGTAAGTAGGGTGAGTGTTTTAAATACAACACGCTCGCCCTCCTGCATCCACAGAGTTGGAATACATGGTCAAAAAAATATGTAATATGCTTCCCCGTTTCCTACTCTGACCTGGACGAATTCGAAGACAAAAATATGATATTCGTGTACGTATACGAGTACGTCGATCAGGGAGAGCACGTGTCGTGACCCCCAAAAGTCGAGTGTGAAAAGAAAATTCACTTATTGGCTATAGACCAGCATTTTTTGGAATCATGTCCATCGAGCGGTTACTGATTAGGAAAGACAAGCGTTTCATATGCAGCGTTGCACGCGCTCTTTCCTGAAGGAAGAGAGCATGGCGAAACATCCTCGCCTGTGGGCGGATGCAAACGAAATCATATTGGAATTTTGCGAGCCGGGTAAAAACTTTGTAGAATTTACTAAAATACAGTACAAGCAGCAGTATAACTACGTTGTCGCGTTGGACACTGAGAGCGTACTCGTGCCCAGTGGTGTTGGCATGCAGCGTCACGTCACCTCTAGCTTCTGTGCCGTGCTCGTACGCACTAACGACTCGAAGGTGATGCGCATCAGGACGCACCACGGTGAAGATTCCGCGAGGCAGTGCGTGGAGGCTTTGATGGAAATGTGGGACGAGATGATCGCCCTGAACGCCTGCCCCGCCGAAATCGTGCTCAATGATGAGCAATGAGCACGGCACAGAGCTGCCACCCACTATGCGTACTGTAGGCGGGAGTTCGCGCAAGATCTACCCCGTGTCCGGCACCACGACCATACCAAGTGTTGTACTGCCGGCGAGACAAATTACATCGCGACGCTGTGCAACCCCTGTAACGTGGCGTGCACGACGTGGGAGAAACTACCCATCATGGTACACAATCTGGCCTACGATTTGGCCGGATTGCTGCTGGAATTTCACCTTCTCGGGTGGAAGCGAGCTCCCTTCATCGTGGCCAGTTCCATGGAAAAAATCCGATCGTTCGGAATTGGCACCTTCCTATTCAGAGATACCATGCAGTACCTAAATTTGTCGCTGGGAGAGCTCGTGGAAACCGTCAAATCCATGGGGGGCGCAGAGGCGTTCCAATGCCTGAAGCAGGTATTTAGAGACGACAACGAAATTTTGCTTCGTAAAGGTGTATTCCCGTACAGCCACGTTAGCTCGTTCGCAGTCTATGATGGCTATGATGCTCGCAGGCTCTGCCGGCAAAATCCGCCTTCCGAAACGATCTGACGGAGGAGGATATAAGCGACGAAGACTATCAGTACGCGTTGCTCGTATTTGAACATTTTTGATGCTCGAATCTGAGGGATTATAACACATTGTACCTGAAAACGGGTGCCCTGTTATATGCTGACATAATGCAGCACTTCCGGCGCCCGTGCTACGACGCGCGCGGATTGGAATTGCTTCATTGCGTTTCCCTGGCATCCTATTCGTGGCAATGCGCTCTAAATTAGACGCAGGCAAAACAAGAACTGATCATCGACGAGGACATGTACCGAACCATTGAATCGGGTGTTTGAGGCGGGCTCTGTCATGCGAGCAGGCGTCATTTACGGGCTAACAACCCGCTGTGCAGTGGCTACGATCCCGATAAAGAGGAGGTGTACCATATCGTACATAGATTGCAACAATCTTTACGGATTCAGTATGATAAAGCACCTGCCCGTCGGTGTTTTCGAATGGGTCGAGGATTTTAGCTCCGTGGATTTTATGCGTCACCCCACGGGTTCGGACGTGGGATACGTGTGCAATTTGGAGTATACCAAATCTATCCACGCCCTGACGCGTGTACTTCCCCCTGGCTCCCGAGAAGGCCGTCGCCCCGAAGGAATGGCTCTCACCATTCCAGCGAGGGCTCCTCGAAGAGTTAATGTATCAGCCGGCGAACAGCAAAAAGCTGCTGCTCACGTGCAAGGACAAGGTTCGCACGACGTTCGAGAAAAATTTCCATACAATCTCAAATAATGCAGTCTTCGGGCGTACGTTGCTAAATAAATTTAATATGCGGGTCCAGTAGCCTTCGATGAGGAGACGGCGAGTCGCCTCGGGAGTCGGGCGGAATGTGTACGAATGGAAATTTTGTCCCCCGATTGTGTCATGTACGAAATGCACAAAAGAAAAGTGTGATGCGATTTCCCTCTGCAGACTTCACGATTTTAGAACTGAGTAAGTTAACCATGTACTCGTTCTACTATGAAACCCTGCTGAGCAAGCTCACTTGTCCGGTGATTACCTGCTACTTTGACACGGAGTCTGTCATCCTCGGCCTATTCTGTAAGGACTACGTAGATCAGTTACGAGCGATCGCCGACGAACATTTAGACTTGTCTTCCTTCGATCGGGATCATCCACTGTACAGCGAGAGGAATCGCGGTAGGCTTGGCGCGTTCAAAAGTGAAACGGGTAGCATACCCATCGAGGAAGCAATATGCTTGAAAGCCAAAATGTATTCCATCAAATTAGCCGGAGGAGAACAGATAGCAAAAGCTAAAAGGGTCAAAAAGAACATTGTGCGCAAACACCTCCTCCATGATACGTACCGCGATACCTTATTCAAGCACACTAGCGTAACGCACGGACAGGTGTCAATAGTGGGAAAGAACCAGTGCATGTACACCATCAGAAATGTGAAAAGAAGTCTGATGGCGTACGACGACAAACGATACCTCTACAATGACGTGGACTCCTACCCGTATGGAAGCTGCAAATATGGTATGCTAGAGTCGATGACATAGATAGCGGGATTTCACCTGGCGTTCTTTCCCCCGCACAGATAATGCAGTGGATGAGAAGATAGCCTCATTTGGACTGTGTCACTGGAAGGATGTGGTACCTCGTTCTCTTCTCGCTCGTCTCGTGCGCGCTGCGCTGGACGCCGGCAACTGTACAGCGAGCATCAAGCTGGAGAAGGATAAGCACACGTACACGCACAAATGCCCTGGCGACATCTTGGCCATCAGAGAGTGGCACGTGGTACCTATGCGGTCCGTCATTAACCAGGACAGGAACGCTACTGGATCGCTGCGTACGTGCCTTCACTCGCTGGACGTGAGCGACAGCTATGAAGATATCCAGTGCACGTGGAAGTGTCAGCTCACGGAGGACGAAATTTTTCTCAGCCGCTGTCCCGGAGACGTCTACATGATCCGTCATTTCCGCGGAACCATGCCCAGCATCAAAGGAATCAATCTGGCGGGCTCTAACGAAGGCTATGTTCAGCGGGCTTCGTCAGCCAATCAGTGGGGTTAGAACGGGCCAGTCGGTAGGGTTAAATTGAGGACGGCCAATCAGAGGGCTTAGAAAGTCTGGAAAATGTGGAGAGTGATCAGTAGGCTTCGAATGGACCAATCAGCGGAGCCGGTTAATTAGCATAAAGGGACGGAGCTGTGCTCAGCGATACGCATGCACCAATCAGCGTGAAGTGGGCGGAGCCGTGTAATTAGCATAAAGGGGCGGAGCTACAGTCAACCAATCAATTATCAGTAGGCTTAGCACGGGGCATTCAGCGTGAACTGGGCGGAGCCAAGCCAACTAATTAGCATAAAAGAGCGGAGCTACGGTGAGCCAATCAAAGATCAGTAGGCTTAGCATGGGCCAATCAACGTGAAGTGGGCGGAGCTAATGGCGGCCAATCAGATGGCTTTGGATTTGACTTGTGTTGGATTAGAACTGGATTATGGCTTAGAATTTGATTTGAATTGGATTAGAATTGGATTAGAGAAAGCTCTTGGCTATAGGACATATAATTATACTACTCCACTGGAGTTATCAAATGTAGCAAGAACAACTTCATGCAGTAGATGAGACAATTAAATGTAGAACGACGAACACTGCACCACACGACAGGCCGTCGCTTCGTGTACGTTGATGATGTCACACGCTGTGATAAAAAGTCAGTAGCCGGGAACTGCAGTGTCAGCAGCATTTGTAGCGACGACGGGAGGGACTGGCTCCGACCGGTCGCAGGCTCGATGTCGGGAACAACGAGAGATGTTATGAAAAGTATTCCACTCCTCGTAAACCGGAACTGCCGTTGCAGCTCACCTTCATCTAGATATATAGTGGCCGCGACAACGAGAGCACAAGCCGATGACGATGTCGCAGCCTCAACGCGATCCATGTTAGTGCTAGCGTAAAGGACGGTAGAAACAGCGGTGAGAGAGCTAGTAGCTTCCTCATCCCTTTCAGCGCCACCGTCCTACCTTCCTCATGGCTACGATCCTCGACTTGTTTCGTGCAAGCCACTTTTCCGCTTGAGGACATCACAGAGAAAGGAAAGTGCCGAGGAGCGTCCCGGAGTGACCTCAAAGTGTTTTGTGCAAGCGGGCCCTGATTCCGATCGATACCGTGTGGATGTGTTGTGTTTGTCCGTGTGTATGTGTTTGTGTGTTCCAGCCTCAGAACCGTAGAATCGTGAAATCGGAACCTGCCTGTGGTTTTCCTTGTGAGCCTACGTTCTGATAAATGCAGGGAACAGCTACTGGACAAACTCTCGAAATGCATTTCTGCAAATAAGCTGCATATGAATGTGAAGAAATTGTTTGTTTGTTTGTTTGCAAGAAAAAACTATTTCTTCTCGAATGAATAACTTGAGTCAGCAGAGGTGCCCTAATTTTTTGTAACCAGGATACGGTAATCTCAAAGTGTAACGAAATAAGATTCTAATTTCAGGAACATCCACATTGATTCGAGCACCTTCCTAGACAACGATTTGCCAAGCAAAAGCTGCAAGAGATGTATCTAGACATAATACTTCACGCACTTTGTTTTCACTGGTCTTTGAATACCCTGGAACCTAAGAATGCCATTTTCAAGGTCTTAAAAACCATGAAATTTTCTCACAGAAATTTTTGCATCTTTTTTATTCGCGTGGATATACAGTGCAAATTCTGATTATCAAATGTCGGAACTGAAGAAAACCAGCGCAATAAGTAGCTGAAATCAGAAGTGTGAGAAATGAATGGCACCCTCTGTTGTATTTGTTTGCCTTCCTTTGTCTCCTATTATCTTCACATTCAGAAATCCCCAAGAACGCTTATTAGCAGGTCACTCTTTATGCCAAGCATCCACGCCAAGATGAGGTCTAAAATTTACGGTACCAGCTAGTTCATTGTATGGTACCCTTGCACCTATTTTTACACTCTTATAAATATTGTGCTGAAATATGAAATCGCTGTAAAACTTGCATCCTGCACGACATTACATTAAATGTGCTGCTTGCAGTTCTGCAGCGTTGTTTCTTCCTCACGTTCAAGTGAAAAGACAAAAGGAACGCTCCGAGACTAACTCTCACACAACCATTATTTGGGGGCCATGTCTTCGCACTAAATGGTCACGAGCATACTTTTGAAAACTATAACGGCACATAGGGAAACCGACGTTGCATTTGCACCGACCTTCTATTTCCAATAATTAAACGAGACCTAATTAGTACATCCACTTCGGATGTAGAACATGTTGTCATCCCTTATAACGGCAAAAATATGATTTCTCTAAGAATAAAAAAATCAGTCCACGGACACGCTATATGCACAGCACCTACTAGAAATTAACCAGTGGTTGCTGAAAATATACTGGTATTTGTGTTTTATGTGATATATGGCAGACATTTTCTTTTTAACGAGCTATGCCAGTGTGAGAGCTCCTGCGCCAGACTAGCTAATTCCTCCTCTTTGTCCTCCACGCGGTCACATATATGTTGCACTACAAGGAAGCTAGCTGGTACTAGAGTACCAAAGAGGTGAATTAACATGAACACAATCACATAGCAGAGTGAATAACAACCACCATTATTGACTTAGTTTGCTTGGTCGATGGCAACTTAAGGTGGCATATTTCTATCCTCAGATTTTTTTTATTGGTTTGTTCCAGCTAAAAACAGAAGCCCCCCCCCCCTTACACTGAGCAGCGCGGCATAATAAAACCCTCCATAAGCATCACTTTGCCTCTTTAGCTTTGGCAAGCATGGCTTTGCCTCCACGAGCATGACTTTGACATAATTGCTTTGTGCCGTGATAAAAGGTACTATGACTGTGTTCGCAGTACCATTTAAAACGTTGGCACCTATAGGGCTAGATTGCAGCCCCCTATTGCGTGCAGATATTCTGATGCCTGCAGAGCTGTAAGCTGTTCTTCCTGGTGAAAGAAAGGTTGAAGACTGCCAAAGCCAAAGAGATACGGTCGGAGAAGAAATTACTGGACATAAAGCACAGTGAGGCATGCTCCACCCAGGTCACAAGCAGGTACTATTACTTTGAGCCACCTTCTGTTAATGTAGCAAAAACACCTATTTCCTCTGAAAGAAAGACTGTGGGCTTTTTTTCTGTTGTGGTTGAAGGGCACACGAGATCATAATAAATTGTTTCCAAAAGCTGTTACGTCGCATTCTGACATGATCTGAGCCAATATGGTCAGTTGATGCTATAAGATCTACAGAAAACACATGCCAGCAGATTCTGAACATGCTGTAGGAGAGGGTATGCCCTTGAAATGATGAGATTTGTTCACTTTCCAGATGACTTCAGGTATGTGAAAACAATCATAAATGTTGACAAATCTGTTATGAAGCAGCGACTGCACCTAATCTGTAGAACTGGGCAGAACAGTTGAATGCAAAATTTGTTCAAAGTGTGCTATAGCGTCACACAGATGGGATATGAGTGAGCTGACGAAACATTTTTCTTGCGTAGGAACAAATACACCTGTAGGTTCTCAAAATGGAAAAGCAGAGTGTCAATTTTCTTCCTAGATGGCCTCAACTGATGAACAAGCTGCAGCACGTTATGGTGACATTTTTTTAAAAGAAAAATAAACCTGTAGATTTTTAATATGTTACAGGAGAGGACTAGTTATACAAATAAGGGAAGATTTCTTTTAGAGACCTATGTGTGAATATACTATGAAAAAAAAAGTATTTTTTTTGCAAGTGCTTGATATTCTCAAACACTTGGTTAAACAATGATGGTATAGATCAGCTTGATATTTTTGTGTGAAGCTAATCACAAGCAATCAGTTACAAGCATAAATAATCTAGGGCTCCTTCAAGAATGCTAATTTGCCGGAAATTTATCGTAAACTTTACCCAAAATGTGCTAAATTCTTCAGTTCTCACTACGTCACCAGATTTATACTCGGTCTGCATGCCCTTTGGGATGACAGACCCGTGCTTCCCCTCTAACACCAGGCAAGGAAAGCACACAAATGATGTATATGTAGATGTCAGAAGGAAGCTCATAAAGGACAACTTCATATTTCGGCACAGTTTAATGTGCCCTCATTGTTCAAGAAAACAAAATGATAATTTACATTCGGTATATGCATCGTCTAAAAAATGCACACAATTTTTTTCAGTGATATTTGAGAGGGTCAAGCTACATCTCTGGCTGGTTTTGGCTGGAATAGCCCAGATTGACAGTTGCACAAGCTGACGTATGTCAGCATTGAAAATATAAAGGAAAAAAGGCAATTTAAAATGCCTCACTCACTACACTCACTAAGAAAGCGGCGTCAGTCTGATGACTATTGTCCGCGTGGAGAAAGATGTCGTGAACAGAACTGGCTACTTGAGTTTCACACGAAAAGAGCTTTCGAAACCCGTGCTGCAAGGGATAGAAGAAGCTTTTTTTTTTTCAAGGTACTTAACTACGTTGGAGAAGATTATGTGTTCGACAATTTTACATACTATAGAAGTGAGTGAAATGGGGCGGTAGTTATTAACGATGCGGCAGCTGCCTGATTTGTGAATAGGGACAATCTTCGCCGTCTTCCAGTCCTGCGGTAAAGCATAATCTTGGAGTGACTGAGTAAATATGCAACATAGAATCTTGCTGGAAATAGATCTCGTGTTGTATAGAACCTTCGGGTTAATAGAGTCCGGACCAGCACTTGACGACAGCTTAAGTGACTCAATGATTTTACAAATGCCATGAGTGCTGATATGAAAGGGGACCATAGGTGAGGAGGCGATTACTGATAATGGAGTTTGGGTGTACCCGTTATCGGTGTTGAAAACGGATGAAAAGAAGGAACCGTTGGCACAGTCGTCGGCGGCGATAGTATCGCCGTTGGTGTCAGTTAGACTGATAAGGTGGGATTTTGGCGGAGATAAAATTTTCCAAAATTGTTTTGGTTTATTCGTCAAGAGAGACGGGAGGTCGATTGTAAAGAACCTATGTTTCACTTCCTTGATCGAGCGCCTGTATTCCCGTTCACAGTAGTGAACCCCATGAACCCCATAGTAGCCCATGATACGTCGTCGCCAAGACGCTTTGCCTTCCTGAATAAACACTTTTTCTTGGTTAGCAAGATTTTGAGACTTTTGTGAACCAAGGATTGTGATCATAAGATTTCACTCTTATCTTTCGAACATGGTACTCGGTAAGGTAGCTTATGTTGTCACGAAAGAGGGACCAGTTATCCTCAATGGAGTGAGCCATGAAAGTAATTTTCATACAGAGCTTCAAGACCCTCGTTGATGGCTTGGAAGTTAGCTCGAGCGTAGTCGTATATGGTTTTATCGTTGAATTTACGAACATTTGGACGACTTGAAGAGATATCGAAGAAAATGGCCTTGTGGTCACTGAGACCATCAGTGACATGCAAAGAAGTTATGTGCTCAGGATGGGAGGTTAAAACCAAGTCAAGGGTTGACCGTGTGGCATGAGTTATTCGGGTAGGATGTGGAACGACCTGCGATAGATTAAATGTAAGGCATAAATCCACAAACAGTGCCTCTTGTGAACTCCGGGAAAGATTGCAGTGGAGCAAGTCCCAATTTATTGACCGTATATGTATCAGGGTATATTGAAGGTATATATTACTGTATATGTATCAGGGCAGATTGCAAGCTTCCTGAGCGCGCACAGACGGTGATCTCAGTTGTCTCGCGACGTAACAGACGGAGAAAGACACCGGCTGTCACACACACAGCCATCCCAAAAGCTATACCAATCCTTGTTGATGCACCCACGAATCCACAGGACGACTGCCGAAGCTCTCCCACTCGTATTAAGTACCTGTAGCTTGAACTACAACCGTTTGGTGCACAATCCACAAAACGAGAACAGCTGATTGCTGATTTCGCGCGGCCATGCGAGTTGCATGTGACAGTTCAACAGAGTCCTAGCAATTTTAGGTAAGTTCGAACGTGGCGCTAGTCGTCCGTGCAACAATTTCCAGAGTGAACGGACCTCGATCAGCTCAGATAACGCTCTTTCATTCGTTTTCTTTTTGGTATTATTTATTATTAGTTTTGATTCATTTCCAATTCTAATTCCAATTCCAGCTGAACCGCTCAGCGCGCTGGCACTAGTGCAACGTAGAGTCAATAAATCGCTCGCTTCCCTAAGGAGAAGAGTACTTGACGTATATTCGTGTTTTGTGATTCTTTTTTCCCTCTCTACGTTCCAGAAACATACGGTTTCCGAGCCAAGACAATATAGTTGCGAGCGCAGTTGACATACAGAATTATCCCGAACTGTGAAGACCCCCCCCCCCCAAACGTAGTTGCCAGGGTTTCGGTTTTTGCCCATTTGCATGTCAAAATTCAGGGATGGATATTTTAATACACGTACATGTATCAAAATTTTTAAACCTGGTGTGGATTTTAACTAGGACAGTCTCCCATATCGGTATCTGGCTTTTGTTCAAGACGTCCTTATTAGAGTTAATTAATGAATTTAATTGATTAGTCATCCTTAGTAGTCATTATAGTCTTTCTTGGAAAATATACGCGCCCGTAGAACTCAACTGTGAAAATGACGTGCTCTCGTGACTTTTTGATAAAAATTTGTCCAAGCTGAAACACACACACACACACACAAAATAAACGGGGTGCCACAAATACTTCGTCGTCGTAGCAATTTTTAATAGAGATTTTTTGAAATAAAACAAGTAGGACTACGTGTACCTTAGTTTCACACTTACGCGTATACGAGTGGAGGAAAACCTTATCTGCAAGGTATTTTGGCATTCTAATTTCCATAATCCATTAAGATGTTTTTTTATGAAGCTGTTTTTCTTTCTTTCGAAAAACAGAAAGAGCAGAATTGCTGGCAATCGTTTTAGATATGAGATGAATCCTTTATCTGTATGCTTCAAATTATTATCCACAGAGGTGACATTTGTTTGTAGTGCACCGTTTCAGGTTTTCCATTATGGAGATACCTCGATCGCACTAACTCGGAAGTCGGCAAGGAGGAGCGAGCCCTAACCTAACCTAACCCAACCTAACCTAACCTGAAGGAGAACACTGAGGGACATGGAGTTATATATTGTGAAGTGCGGCATATACAAAGAGGTCCTCAGAGGAAAAATTCGGGGGGGGGGGGGGCAGAGCCACCGTGGAAACTCGAGGAGCGGTGGACTGTTCCCCCTGCCTCCACATTCCGATTTATACCGAAACTAAACAGGAGCAGCTTTCAAAGCTAGGGCTCCGGAACGAGCCGACAACAGTAAAAAACGATAAGGAAAGAAAAAAGAAAGAAAGAGAGGAAGGAGGCACAAAAAAGGTATATTCGCTTGAACCGCATAGGGACAAAAAACATTGCAAACACGTTTTTCTTGTGCCGGCCATCGGCATTTAGCAGCCTTTCTGAACCCTGATGTGGATTACAGGCCCAAATAATGACAAATGAGCAAGTAAGCATCCTCGCTGCTCACTTTTTGGTGTTTTACGTCGTTTGAAGTGCAAATTGTTGCGCCCACCACTAGCGCCACACTCGCGTTCAAATTGCTCCTCCGTTGAACTGTCCTTGTCGGCTCGCATGGCCGCGCCCATGAAATCGGCAATCAGCTGTTCTCGTCCATGATAGGCAAACCTGAGCGATGGGCAAGACACGTAAACAAACACAAACACGCCCATCGCTCAGGCTTGCCTATCATGGAATTTATCCACCAGCTAGCCTGTATTTACGCCATTCTGTCAGCTGTTCTCGTTTTCTGGAATGTACACCAAACTGTTTACAGTTCAAGGTACAGATACTTAATCAGAGTGGGAAAGCCTCGGCGGTCTTCCTGTGGATTCGTGGGTGCATCAACGAAGATGGGCATAGTTTTCGGGATGGCTGTGTGTGCCACAGCTGATATCTTTCCTCTTCTGTACCTGTGTGCGCTCTGACACATATACAATAATATAAATGTATATTACTACTGTGCGCAAGTGACGTATGCTGTAGGTTAAGGGGTCCGTCATGACACAGTGAGAAATAATGCGACAGACCTGGGGGGGGGGGGGACGGAAAGCACGTTAGCTCGGTTCCCGAGTGTTTGTGCGCTGAACTGAACTTCTATTTAAAAAAAAAACTTCAATATATTGCAGTTGTAGCGAGATAGTTTCCTTGGTTTTGTCGCATATTGCGTTCACTTCATCTGCTTTTTCTTTTCGCCAAGTGGTGTAACCCCCGCTTTGACTATTGCGGCCTCCCTAAGGTTTATGTGTCAGTTTTGGAAAGACTGATATTGTTACATGTGACACGTTGTAGTGTACTGCAGCCAGCTTCGCTGTCTGACTGATAATTTGCACGGTTACTTCTTTAATATTATTTGAATAACTTTCATCTGATACTGTACCGTTAAATAGGATAGGAATCCATCAAGGTTTAGAATTATTTTTCCTTTGCGATGTCCCCACACCAATCTTGGTGACAAGTCGTCTCTAAATTCCTTTTGAGTTGTATTTCACACTGCTTACAGCATAATGTGAGAATGAGAAAATGTATGCTTCACATGTTCTCAGCATCCTCTACAGCAACTGCTCTTGGGCTTAAAATCCAGAAACTACACACGAAAACAAAAAGTAGAACAGACGGCACAGCAAAAAGGACACGACAAAATGATTGGGACCGTGTTATGCTATAATTTTTTTGTGTGTGTGTCTCTCTGGTTCTGCACTTTTGTGAACATGTGCCATGTTGCTGGAACCCTTGCCCTCTTGTCACAAAAACAGCCTCAGACATAAAAATGTAGACAAAAAGTAGAGAACTCCAGCTTAACATAACAAGAGAGAACAAAGATGGGGACACAGGAAGCTTCTAGAGTCTTGGCACATACGCGGTGACCCCTCGGTTTGTAACAAAAACCGTGACCCCTTGTGCAATCTCTCATTCAGTTTGGCACTGATGATGTCCGTCGCATGACGGATGAAACGTCTGAGTAAACCTTGTTATTTTGTTATGTTAAGTCAGAGTTCTCTACTTTTTTGTCTACAAGAGCAGCATTCAGGGACACCCCCTCTGAAACCCGGCTTGACCTGATAGCAGAGGACTACGCAAGGAAGCTAAGTTTACAGGGTGGTGCGTGAGTACGTGAGGAGGAACAGATCTGGGCAGGGAGAGGAGGACATATCTGAGGCGAACAATTCCCTTTTCGCGCCCCGACCTGATAACAACACCGATAACACGCCCGGGAGCATTCGCATAAGATAAAGAATAAGACGTGATGTATAACTGTGGAAACGAGCATGAGACTTTCCAGATATCGGGAGATTGCCGGATGAAATTGGCAGGTTGGCGCCTGTGATAGCCTTCTGGACGACAAATTCACTAAATGCGAGTTCTAAGAGTGCAGCAAGGACAGCAGCTACGGTCCGCAGACGATACACAGACTACGTAATTTTATTATGATACCATCAGTATCAAATTGGTATCAAGAGTTATTACGAGCTAAAATAGAGGAAACTGACAAATTCGTGCCAGTGAGTGCCTCTTGGGCGACGATTTTGCAAAATGTCTGAAGTATATAGATTGGGCTGGTTGGTGTAAATCCACAAGCGACCAAAGAACAAACACGAAACAACAACAGAGCGACATGTGTCTGGTCTTGTCTCCTGTTTGTTCTTTGGTCGCTTGAAAATGAATGATTTGACCAAACGCTACTTCGCGGGCTCTGGCAAGGGAATCAGGTATGGGCCGCGGACTCATAGCTATTAAGCATGGATACACAGACTACGTAATTAAGTGATGACATCTTCGATATCACGTTTATATCCAGAATTATTACTAAATGAAATGGAAGATACGGACAGTTTGGCGTCTCCGAGTGCTGTGGCGATGCGAGTGGCAAAAGTTTGATCAAACGCGACTTCTTTGGACCAGATATTTTGGAGCAGAACTAAATACCAGATTTGGAGATAACGCTAAACAAGTGCTACGCGCCCTCGAGTACATTATTTACTTCTCGCTCAAGATGAAGTAATGCTTAGATCAGGGCAATCAGGGCTCTCACACACGCGGGCCGCATGTGCATGGCTTGCAGTCAGCTATTCTGTGTCCCGAGGGCTCTTGACCACTAAATAGAATAAAGCTGCCCCCCCCCACACACACACACGCACACCAATGATGAAGAAGTGGGAATGAAACCAGGTTTTCAGGCATTGTTTTTACCCTTGCTCGATGCAGTGTTGCTCCTGTCGACGTTAGGAAGGACATTCACATTCGAGCAGTTCTTGTGACTCATGAACCTCAGCTAGTAGTTATAGCGATTAGCGATCTGGTCTGAACGTGCATTTTGATAAGCTACACTGTAAGTAATATGATAATTGAGAAGTTATAGTGGAGACAAGTGCAGAGAATGACATCATCTTAATTATTACACTAAGTTTATGGGCTTACAGCATAGCAGCAGCCTCTCGCCAAACGCGTTTTGGAGTAGCCAGTTCTGACTGGGTCGGGACTAACCTCTCCATATTTTTGTTTCTTTTCCAATCCAATCCAGCAGCCTCTCCGGATATCATGCGCGAAAAACTGTATACTGAGCACAGAGAGGCGCAGTGAAAAAAAAAAGGAAAAAAAATAGATGGAGTCGTTATGTTCGAGGGTCATTGTGCGAATATTTTTAATTATTTCTCTTTCCCTGATTTTCTTTTTCTTTTTCATGTTGAAAATGCAAGCAAAATCAGCAATACAGTGTGTAAACCGACAATTTCAGTGCTCCTGGACGTTGGGATAATCGTTCGTGAAGAACTATGTACGAAGAACTTGCAACGCCTTTCAAATTTTCAATGTCTAATACCCCAGTCAGACGGCATGCTCGAAGGACTTCGGGGAATTGTCATTTGCAAAAAATGACCTCTGACAGCCGTGTCAGACGGCAGCTCGAAGGACCTTTCTAAGAAATGACCATCAACGCGAAAGGAGGCCCCCAACGACATTTGAGGAGCAGAAAGGAGCAATCTCGACAACAGTGTTATGCCGTTGTACCCTCGCTACCTTCGCAGCTGAATGTAGGAAAACCTATAAAATGCGGATAATGGAGTGAAACTGTATAAACGTATTTAGATCCTATTTAGAGAAGTGCATATGGCTTCTGCATCTTGATTTGTGGCGCACAGACCAATTTCAAATTTCCACAGCAGACAGGGAAAACGAAATCGAAAAAGGGAGCTGGTGAGGGCAGTCAGGAGTTGAGGAGCACTCCTTTCCCGCCTGTCTGGCAGGCGCCTCCGAACAAAGGTCATTTGAGAGTCCGAAGGCCATTTCTCGCGATTGACATTTGAAATGCTGTCTGACTAGGGTATAATTTGGAAAAGAAGCTCATTTTTCTCTGCTGGTGTGTCAAGTGAAGTTTCTCATTGACGAATTGTATATGCGAATGCCTAATAACTATACCGCTCAGCTGTTTACGCTAAGGTACTTTGCTATAATTGCGGTCCTTTCCAGGGTGATTACCCCCACCCCCAGGGAGGTGTACACTCCCCCTGAATTTTTCCAACCACTCCCCTGTAATTCATGAGATTTCCCGATACACCTTGGCCACCAATGCATATACGCATAGATATGTATCCATATAGGTATACCACCCTATGGTTCTCTCCACTCGAAATCACGCAGACATCTTATCACGCCGGGTACCGCATCTTGGCTTCTATGCGCATTGATGATAGTGCCAGCCGCAACAACAATGACAAAGAAGAAATTGTCGTTCCTCTTCGCTGCTGATACGAGTTGCGCAACGGACCAAAGGCTGATACCTTCCGTTTGAATTCAGCGTGAGAGAGCCGTGACGGCAAGGAAAAAAACTTGCCAAGATACGGGGCACAAAAGTGAGGCGACCGCAAAATCCGTAAAAGACCGCAGCAGAGCCCTTTAGAAATCATGGTTCCAAACAGATATTATCAACGGCTTATGATGCTCTTCTACAGGGATCGCAACAGAAGCGACCACCAAATGCGGAAAAGGCAGCAACAGAGTCCTTTAAAACGTACGAAACCCCTTGTATCATGGTACCAAAGGCATATTAATGACGGCTTACGCTGTGCCTTTCTACCGGAATTGCGCAAGAGGAGACCGCATAATTTGGATACGGCAGCAGCAAGGCCTTAAAAAACGGGCGAAACTCCCTGTATCATGGAGCGAAAGAAAGAAAGTTACCAGTGTCTTGTGCAATCCTATTCTGCTGGAGTTATAACACAGGCGATCGCCAAATTCGGCAAACGTGGCAGCAGAGGCCTCTTAAACGAGCAAAACCCCTTGTGTCATGCTGTCACAGTCATATTATCAACAACTTATACTATGTCATTCTACCGAGATCATAACACAGGCGACCGCAAATATCGGGAAAAGGATGCAGCATAGCCCTTCAGAACGGGCGAGACTTCTTGTATCATGCTGCCGATGACATGTCATCAATGGCTTGTGCAATGCCGTTCTACTGGGATTGTAACAGAGACTACCGCAAAATACAGAAAATGCGGCAGCAGAGCCCTTTAAAACGGTCGATACCCCTTGTATCATAGTTCCAAAGTCATATAAGTATACGCAACGGGTTATGCATGCTATTGCCGTTCTACTGGAATTATAACGGATGCGGCCGCAAACTCCATAAAAGGCTACAGCAGAGCCCTTTAAAACGGACAAAAAACCCTTTAATCATGGTGGCCGACATTTTACACACCTATAAAGACGCGACGGCTTATGTTATGCCCCTCTCCTGTGATTGCATCGGAAACCACCGCAAAATTTGGAAAAGGCGGCAGCAGGGTCCTTTACAATGACTCAAATGACTTGTATCATTGTGCCAAAAAGATACTATGAACGGCTTGTACTGGGATTGTAACAGAGGATACCGCAACGCTCAGCAGCAGATCGAGCCCTTTAAAACGTGCGAAGCCCCTTTAATCCTGGTGCCAGGCCGTACATGGAGAGGTCGCGTTTGAAGAAACTGCTTCCGAAACGACACTCCCTAAGCAAAAAGCGTCCTAAGCTGATTTTGTAGTATGTATATGAGAAAGTAAGATCACGGGGTTTGAACCCCGTATCTTGTTCCCCTGTTGCACCCTGAGAGGGCGCGTTTTAAAAATCGCTTCCAAAATGGCACTCGAAATGGCCAAATGGCCTATTTCATCAACTTCGGGGCTTAATATATTTTTATATAACAATAATATTAAAGACGTCCAAAGCTGATTTTCTAATGTGTATATCTGAAACTAAGATCATGGAGTTTGAACCACGTACCTTGTTCTCCTGTTGCACCATAACAGGTCGAGTTTGACAAAATCGCTTCCAAACCGGCGCTCGAAATGGCCATTGGCCAATTTCATCAACTTCGGGACTTAATATCATTCGATATAACAATAATATTAAAGATGTTCTAAGCTAATTTTGTAATATGTATATGTGAAAGGAAGATCACGGGGTTTGAACCCCGTACCTTGTTCCCCTGTTGCACCCGGAGAGGTCGCGTTTGACAAAGTCGCTTCCAAAACGGCACTCGAAATGGCCAAGTGGCAAATTTCGTCAACTTCGAGGCTTAATATTATTTGATATAAAAATAACATTAAAGATGTCCTAAGCTGATTTTGTAATATGCATATGTGAAAGTAAGATCACGGGGTTTGAGCCCCGTATCTTGTTCCCCTGTTGCACCCTGAGAGGTCGCGTTTGACAAAATCGCTTCCTAAACGGCACTCGAAATGGCCAAGTGGCCAATTTCGTCAACTTTGAGACTTAATATCATTTCATATAAAAATAATACTAAAGATGTCCGAAGCTAATTTCGTAATATGTATATGTGAAAGTAAGATCACGGGGTTTGAACCCCGTATCTTGTTCCCCTGTTGCACCCTGAGAGGTCGGGTTTCACAAAATGGCTTCCAAACCGGCACTCGAAATGGCCAAATGGCCAATTTCGTCAACTTCGCGGCTTAATATCATTTGATATAAAAATAATATTAAATATGTCCTAAGCTGATTTTGTAGTACGTATATGTGAACATAAGATCACGGGGTTTGAACCCCGTACCTTGTTCCTCTGTTGCACCCTGAGAGGTCGGGTTTGACAAAATCGCTTCCAAACGGCACTCGAAATGGCCAAGTGGCAAATTTCGTCAACTTCGAGGCTTAATATTATTTGATATAAAAATAACATTAAAGATGTCCTAAGCTGATTTTGTAGTTTGTGTATGTGAGAGTAAGATCACGGGGTTTGAACCCAGTATCTTGTTCCCCTGTTGCACCCTGAGAGGTCGGGTTTCACAAAATGGCTTCCAAACCGGCACTCGAAATGGCCAAATGGCCAATTTCGTCAACTTCGGGGCTTAATATCATTTGATATAAAAATAATATTAAATATGTCCTAAGCTGATTTTGTAGTATGTATATGTGAACATAAGATCACGGGGTTTGAACCCCGTATCTTGTTCCCCTGTTGCACCCTGAGAGGTCGCGTTTGACAAAATCGCTTCCTAGACGGCACTCGAAATGGCCAAGTGGCCAATTTCGTCAACTTTGAGACTTAATATCATTTGATATAAAAATAATACTAAAGATGTCCGAAGCTAATTTCGTAATATGTATATGTGAAAGTAAGATCACGGGGTTTGAACCCCGTATCTTGTTCCCCTGTTGCACCCTGAGAGATCGGGTTTCACAAAATGGCTTCCAAACCGGCACTCGAAATGGCCAAATGGCCAATTTCGTCAACTTCGGGGCTTAATATCATTTGATATAAAAATAATATTAAATATGTCCTAAGCTGATTTTGTAGTACGTATATGTGAACATAAGATCACGGGGTTTGAACCCCGTACCTTGTTCCCCTGTTGCACCCTGAGAGGTCGGGTTTGACAAAATCGCTTCCAAAACGGCACTCGAAATGGCCAAGTGGCCAATTTCGTCAACTTCGGGGCTTAGTATCATTTGATATAAAAATAATATTAGAGATGTCCTCAGCTAATTTTGTAATACGTATATGTGAAAGTAAGATCACGGGGTTTGAACCCCGTACCTTGTTCCTCTGTTGCACCCTGAGAGGTCGGGTTTGACAAAGTCGCTTCCAAAACGGCACTCGAAATGGCCAAGTGGCAAATTTCGTCAACTTCGAGGCTTAATATTATTTGATATAAAAATAACATTAAAGATGTCCTAAGCTGATTTTGTAGTATGTGTATGTGAGAGTAAGATCACGGGGTTTGAACCCCGTATCTTGTTCCCCTGTTGCACCCTGAGAGGTCGGGTTTCACAAAATGGCTTCCAAACCGGCACTCGAAATGGCCAAATGGCCAATTTCATCAACTTTGGGGCTTAATATCATTTGTCATAAAAAATAATATTAAATATGTCCTAAGCTGATTTTGTAGTATGTATATGTGAACATAAGATCACGGGGTTTGAACCCCGTATCTTGTTCCCCTGTTGCACCCTGAGAGGTCGGGTTTGACAAAATGGCTTCCAAACCGGCACTCGAAATGGCCAAATGGCCAATTTCATCAACTTCGGGGCTTAATATCATTTGACATAAAAATAATATTAAATATGTCCTAAGCTGATTTTGTAGTATGTATATGTGAACATAAGATCACGGGGTTTGAACCCCGTATCTTGTTCCCCTGTTGCACCCTGAGAGGTCGCGTTTGACAAAATCGCTTCCTAGACGGCACTCGAAATGGCCAAGTGGCCAATTTCGTCAACTTTGAGACTTAATATCATTTGATATAAAAATAACACTAAAGATGTCCGAAGCTAATTTCGTAATATGTATATGTGAAAGTAAGATCACGGGGTTTGAACCCCGTATCTTGTTCCCCTGTTGCACCCTGAGAGGTCGGGTTTCACAAAATGGCTTCCAAACCGGCACTCGAAATGGCCAAGTGGCAAATTTCGTCAACTTCGAGGCTTAATATTATTTGATATAAAAATAACATTAAAGATGTCCTAAGCTGATTTTGTAGTATGTGTATGTGAGAGTAAGATCACGGGGTTTGAACCCCGTATCTTGTTCCCCTGTTGCACCCTGAGAGGTCGGGTTTGACAAAATGGCTTCCAAGCCGGCACTCGAAATGGCCAAATGGCCAATTTCATCAACTTCGGGGCTTAATATCATTTGACATAAAAATAATATTAAATATGTCCTAAGCTGATTTTGTAGTATGTATATGTGAACATAAGGTCACGGGGTTTGAACCCCGTATCTTGTTCCCCTGTTGCACCCTGAGAGGTCGGGTTTGACAAAATCGCTTCCAAAACGGCACTCGAAATGGCAAAGTGGCTAATTTCGTCAACTTCGGGGCTCAATATCATTCGATATAAAAATATTAAAAATGTCCTAAACTAATTCTGTAATATGTATACGTGAAAGTATGATCACGGTGTTTAAACCCGTACGTTGTTCCCCTGTTGCACCCTGAGAGGTCGCGTTTGACAAAATCGTTTCCAAAGCGGCACTCGAAATGGCCAAGTGGCCAATTTCGTAAACGTCGGGGCTTATTATCATTTGATATAAAATTAATATTAAAGATGTCCTAAGCTGATATTATAATATGTATACGTGAAAGTAAGATCACGGGGTTAGAACCCATTATCTTCCCCTGTTGCTCCCTGAGAGGTCGCGTTTGACAAAATCGCTTCCAAAACGGCCAAATGGCGAATTTCATCATCCTAAGCTGATTATATAATGTAATGTATATGTGTATGTATATGTGAAAGTACGATCACGGGGTTTGAGCCCCGTACCTTGTTCTCCTGTTGCACCCTGAAAGGTCGCGTTTGACAAAATCACTTCCAAAACGGCACTCGAAATGGACAGTTTTATCAAGTTGTATAGTTTAATATAAAAGCGATATAAAATACAAGACGGTATCATTTGTATATTACTCACTGAAAATAAAGTTGTCTGTTCTGTCAGCCACTTCGAGTTCTGGAAAAAATGACAGTTCTCGTTTCGAATCCTTCAGACCGGCCGTACAGTCTCAGCGCATGCGTATTACGATAATACTGGGACTTAGTCCGTCGAGCGCCTAGGAGGGGAACCCTGTCTGAGTCGCAACTTTGAAGGCCCTGGGTGCATCAGGATTAACACTCACACATCGTGCCGTGGTTGGTATGTCGCCTGGAGGACGTACTGAACGAAAATAGGTGATGACATTTGCAGAATTTGACTGCTTTTGTCGAAAAATCGTAGTCTAAACATGGGCGATGTGCAAAAATCGACGGAATCCCCATAGGCGCAATGCATTAAAATTCATTTGGCCAGGGTGCACTAGGCTTATATCCTGCTGGTGCCTTTCATGTCTCCAGGGGTTCTTTACATGGTGTTCTTCTCTATTAGGCGATGACATCTTAAAAAATTTATTCTGTTTTGCTGTTAATTGGCATAAACGCTGTCTCCCATTGAATTAACATCCTGTAAGGCAGCTTCCCGCATAGCGGCTGAGTATAGTGACGGAGTGCGCCGGCGGGGGGGTGACCGCGAATTTTGGGATTGGTTATGTCGTCTCCCGGCTTTTGGAGTATTTTTGCATGAAGATACAGGTTGTGAGAGGCACATAAACACTGCTTACATTGCTAACCTGTCTATCACAAGACATGCGAAAGGATTGACAAATTAAAATTCAATAATACAAAAATGATTCTGAAATACATAATTCGAATAGAAGGGAGAGTAAACATTGGAATAACAGGTAAAGGTAGAGCACTGAAGTGTTGGCATTCTTCTGATGTGTATGATATACTGCTCTGTTTAACCCATTACATATATGTTGTCAAACATTAACTTCTTGCATTCAACATCAAGATGCTGTACCTATTCCATCTAAGCGACGCGTCTTTACACGGACACGTGGCACACCATTTTTGTACAAAGATTTGATATCTCTGCTTGTTGGACATATGAAGCAAATACTGTGCCACAATTGTGTTACCTACATGACATGCTGCATCTGCTGAGATATGTTACGGGAGAAATACTCCTGAAGCGATTAAAGGAAGTGCATACGAGTACATATGCTTTGCAAAGTTGTTCCAAAGTTCCAAGTTGTTGTTACAAAGTATGTTCGTGTTGAATTGGCAAAGCATTAGTCATCTCATAACAAAGTGATGAAAGAAACTAGTGAGAAATGCAAAGCCGCAAGCACTGTTGCATGGCCATGTTCACAATGGGCAATGACGCTTTTCACTTCGCGTACCGCGGACTGACTATGCTCAATGAGGGGTTTGCAGTGTTTATGATTGATGTAGGCTAGGGCAACTACCGATGAACTTTGCAGATTGTGCAATGATATCTTTTGTGAACAAGACAAACCTCAATATATTCCTATGTAATTTTGATCCTACAATTAACTGAGTTGAGGGTTTCAGGTATTTAGGTGTGCACCTCTCTTCTGATATTTAGTGAAAATCACACAGTAGTTACGCATCCTCTAAGCCTCTTAAAAAAAATTTCCTCTTGAAGTGGACACGAAAACTACATTTCGGAAGACAGTACACTGCTGGCACACATCACCATTGTACAAAGTGCCTTGGAAACGGTGCAAATGACATCATACTGTTCATCTTAAAAACAAATGACATCATACTGTTCAACAGAGCCACCAATTTGGTACAGTTGAGCTACGCTCAAAGCTACGGGGGACGAGTTCGCGTCTAAAAGGCATGATATTAAGCGGATTACGGTGGTCTCTGAGAGAGCACGCGACTTTCGGTCCTACTTTTCTTTCAAGAGGAGGCACTGAACAAGTGCCCATTCGTGGAACTCAGCGGTGTCAATCTGTCTACCAACGTCATGATGACATTTATATTCTGTTGAGTTTCTTACGTGCTGTCCGGGACATGTATGTAGGTAGGTATGCCAAGAATTTTTTTTATTATTCACCTTTTTTGTAGTTTGAATCCCTCGAAAAGCCATTGCACAGCAACAGAACACAAAGGCTACATAATGGCCCAGTTTCACCAACCTTTTCGGCATCTGAACTAAGATGAACGGTCATTAAACTATCTGCTTCACTAAAGGAGTTATTATTACTGAAATATTCACCATATCACCGATGGAAAAAAAGAGGTGTCTGTTAAGTTCAAGAATTGGCAACCCTTGATATTGGTTCAGTTAACCAGAGTTGGTGAAACCGGGTCTATGGAAGTCAGCGAAACATTCATGACATCACAAATCAAAGTTTGTAAAAAAGGATTGAGTGCTAGCATGAAGTTTTGGCAACTGTGAGTAGCATTGTAACTGCTGCCTATGTAGCTACAGCATAATTACAACTAATTCAGAAAAAGTAGTACAAAATTTGAGGGTACTCTACTCTATCTTCCTCTGCATGGTACTAAAAACTGTGATGATTCCAAGTGCTCATCGTCTTGGCCCAGATTCTGTAGCAGATTTATCAGCCATTTCTGTTCCTATTTGTGGTACTGTGGCAATCTAGCCACTCCACCCACATACCGGCATTCCTAGGTTACACATAACATGTAGTTGAAGTGTATACGAAGAGGGTAGTCAAGCCCTGTAGATCACACAAACAAAATACAATAACCGACATTGAAGATTTTTGTTTAAGTTTAATTTGTACAAGCTTTCGCGTGGAGTCCCACGCTTCCTCACGTAGGACCTGAGGAAGCGTGGACCTCCACGCGAAAGCTTGTACAAATTAAACTTAAACAAAAATCTTCAGTGTCGGCTTATGTATTTTGTTTATATAACATGTAATTATAAGAGTGGTTTAAACCACCTCGCAGAAGTTGCAGATGCTGTTCATCAACTTTATTTTGAGATGGGCAGGGAGTTTCATTGCCTGGGGCGATACTCTACCCCATAGCTGCTTGTGGTGTGAGGAAGGAAATAATGTCCCATGGAGTCCAAAATTGCCAAAACAGCTTTGAGAGCAGGCATTCGTGGGCTCGATTTAGCCATAGGCCAAGCAATTTTATAGAGAGGGGCAGGAGTTCAGATTATTGAGAGATCTGAAAAATGGCAGTTTGGAAAGCTCGGTAGTGTGGGCAATGACAAAGAATATACTCTGGGTCTTCTACAGCACTGCAGTGACAGTATCTGAGAGAGTCAACTTGCCTCAGGTGGTAATGACACTGAGCTGTAAATGCCCCATTGAGTCACAGTCCATGAGTCACAGTGCACCATCTTGGCGAGAAGTGTTTTGTGGCATCCAAAAACGAAGCTCTGGGTCAACATTGCTCAGTATAAACGGGAGGAAAATGACAGTTGTCCGTTGACAGGAAGACTATTTATACAATCCATTGATGTGTTGGTGAACGAGATCTGCTGTCTACATGACCAGTAACAGTCCTTTGCTATCTTTCACTGTGATTTAATTAAACACCTCCCTCATGTGGCGGTGTTCCCGGCACAGTTTTACCTTGCTGAACCACTTTTCGCGGCCCTTATCAAACATAACATTAGCGGTTCTTCGTAGGCTGAGGCCGAGGAAAGCAAGAGACGTTTACATGATATTTACGTGATTACCGTCGTGACAAATGGTAGACACAGCAGTTTTGCTGTACATTTTATATGTTGCTCATCCTGGACATTTTTCGCTACACGATTTCCTGTCCAAAACAGCTACGACTGCATCAATGTCACTTCACCCATGAATTCCTTCATGCGTTGCACGCACGTGTTAGCACACCAAGACGTCACACGTCTGAAAAATACCTTACGAAATCGGCAGCAGAAACATATGCTTTATTAGCGCTTGCAGTGATTATCCTTT
Source organism: Ornithodoros turicata (assembly GCF_037126465.1). NCBI lineage: Eukaryota > Metazoa > Arthropoda > Arachnida > Ixodida > Argasidae > Ornithodoros > Ornithodoros turicata. The sequence goes on along the minus strand of NC_088206.1, from coordinate 27,378,831 downwards.
TTATGCAGCACATCCCGCAACACCATACGGCTCGGTCGTTACTCCATTTTCTCATATAGCCTCGTCCCCAATGGTAGCCGAACGGCCGAACCGCTGAAGCGTTCTTCGTTTGTTTTCCTGTGGCGGCCCGTGAACGACGATGACAACGAAGTGCCTCTGCTGGCGCGCGCCACTGCGCCCTGCAGCCAGTTCAACCGGCACCGTCTTAGCGTGAGGCCACGTCCATCTGCCCGCTGAGAGATTCCATCATCGCCGGTCAAGACTCATGTAGAGGAAGACCATCGTCCTCTACATTTGGTGACCCGAACAACGAACACCATGTTCGGCGTAATTCGGCCACTCACCATCCTAAATTTTTCGGCAAACCAGCAACGAACCACCCTCCAGCAGGCAAGGCGCACCGGGGCCATGTTCCACCGGGGACCCGCAGGGAGACCACAGTAAGCTGAGTTTCCGGCCTCCACCTGCTTCACGATGGTCCTCCCTGGCACTTCGGCCGCGGCCGTTACCCATGAAGACTCGACAGTTTCCCTCCGCCTTCCACCATTTCGGAGTCAAGACCCCGAACTTTGGTTTGCGCAGGTTGAGCGCCAATTCGACGCCCGGTATATCACAGCGCAGTCTTCCAGATTTGGCCACGCCGTTAGCGCCCTTCCAGTCGAAATCGTTGCTGAGATCCGTGATCTTATTCTCAGTCCACCAGCGCAAGCTCCGTATGACACGCTAAAGCGCGAGCTCCTTGATAGAACAGCGCTCTCCATCCATCGCCGCTTACAACAACTGCTGGGCGCAGAAGAACTGGGCGCCCAAAAGCCTTCACAGTTACTTCGCCGTATGAGGCAGCTTACGGGAAGCACTCCACTTGACCCCGCTATTATGCAACAGTTATTTCTTCAGCGCCTTCCATCCGACATACGCGTTGTTCTAACAGCTGCTGATAAAATGTCGTTGGATGATCTTGCCCACCTTGCCGACCGCATCCTCGACTTACGTACACAATCTTCCTCGGCATCCCACCCACTCTGCGCTTCGCGCGCTGCGCCTTTCCTCCATCCGTCTCAGCCAGCTGCCCTGTCTATCCCCGAATCTGCCGTTCAGCTTGTCGCCACAGACCTCACGACGACTGTCAACAGCCCGCAGTGCGGCGTAAATCGTCTGACTGAGTTGGTGACAGGCCTGACTACCCTTGTGGTACACGCAACCGCGTCACGTCACCGCTCACCATCTCGCTTTCGCTACGTGGCCGTCAATCCCGCACTCGCCATTACTCGCCACGTCGATACCGCTCGCCGTCACCAGCACAAGTTCCTCACCAGCACAACTTCCGCGCCGTTACCAGCACAAGTTCCCTTCTGCTGGTATCACCGCACCTTTGGTGCGCACGCCCGCCAGTGCCAACCACCATGCTCGTGGGAGGGAAACGTTCCCCCCAGCACCTGATGGCGGCAGATGATGCTGGAGGCAACGGCAACCGCCTCTTTTATGTCATCGACTCCATCAATCATCTTCGCTTCCTCGTCGACACTGGCGCTGAAGTGAGCATCATCCCACCACTCCCCTCCGATCACCATCGTTCCTCTCCTCATTCCCTGCGCGCCGTCAACTCATCCCCCATCAAGTGTTTCGGCGAACGTTCCCTTACATTGAACCTTGGATTACGACGCAGCTTCCAATGGGTTTTCATCATCGCAGACGTTTCTGATGCCATCTTGGGCGCCGACTTTCTACGCCATTTTGATTTGCTGGACATCAAAAGAAGGAAGCTCCACGACAACAGTACTGGTCTGTTTGTCCACGGAGTACGTGCCTTACATGCACCGATCAGCCCTGTCATTGTCCGCCCGTCAGCTCCGGAGCAATTTCGCGCCCTTCTTGACGAATACCCCGATGTCACCCGGTTGCCTCCCACGGACACTCCACCTCGTCACTCCACCACGCAAGGGCCCTCCTGTGCATGCCAAGCCGCGAATTTGACCATCTTCTCGCGCTTGGCTACATTCGTCCCTCTAGCAGCCCCTGGGCGTCTGCGCTCCATATGGTCCCGAAAGAAAGACCCAGGGGACTGCCGCCCATGCGGAGGCTATCGCGCCCTCAACGCTGTGACCATTCCCGACCGCTACCCATTGCCACATATTCATGACTTCGCCGTCCGCCTTCATGGAGCCACCACCTTCTCCAAAATTGATCTCATACAGGCATACCATCAAATTCCTGTGGAGTCCGCCGACATCCCAAAAACTGCCATCACGACCCCGTTCGGATTATCCGAATACATCCGCATGCCTTTCGGCTTGCGCAATGCGGCGCAGACGTTTCAAAGATTTATTGACGAAGTCACGCGCGGCCTCCACTTTTGCTTCTGCTACCTCGACGACATCCTGGTGGCCAGCTCCGGCCCCACCGAGCACGAAGGTCACCTCCGGCAGCTCTTCCAGCGTTTACGAGAGTATGGCGTCGTCGTCAACCCTGCAAAATGTGATCTGGGCGTCTCTACCATCGAGTTTCTTGGCCATCGCATAGACGCTGCAGGGACCACCCCACTCCGCCGGAAAGTAGAAGCCATCGACACTTTTCCGCGTCCTGCCACCCGCCGCAAGCTCCGAGAATTTTTAGGACTCATAAATTTTTACCGCCAGTTTGTCCCCCATTGTGCCCAGCTCATCCACCCGCTCTGCTCCCTACTTTCTGCGCCCGGTGGACCTTCCAAACCGCTCGAGTGGTCTGCTGCCGCCGAAACGGCCTTCCTCAGCATCAAGCGTGCCTTCGCCGAGGCTACGCTCCTCGCTCACCCGATTCCCGATGCCCCTATCATCCTTACCGTCGACGCGTCCTCGGAAGCTGTTGGTGGTGCCCTCCACCAAGTCACCCCTGGGAGGAGGCCATTTCCATCGCCGACATAACTGCTGACACGGTGGTGCGCGTCTTCCTCGACACTTGGGTGGCCCGCTTCGGCACGCCCGCTATAATTACCACCGACAGAGGCCGCCAGTTCACCTCCCGTCTGTCCGCAGAGATGTGCCGTTTTCTCGGTTCCCAACATCGACAGACGACGGACATTCCATCACCGCCGGTCAAGACTCATGTAGAGGAAGACCATCGTCCTCTAGATTTGGTGACCCGAACAACGAACACCATGTTCGGCGTAATTCGGCCGTGCAACATCCTAAATTTTTCGTCGGCAAACCAGCAGCGATCCACCCTCTAGCAGGCAAGGCGCACCGTGACCACTGTTCCACCGGGGACCCGCAGGGAGACCACAGTAAGCTGACTTTCCGGCCTCCACCTGCTTCATGATGGTCCTCCCCGGCACTTCTCTGGCGACAACTGGCATTCACGCTGTCGTACCGGTCACGGTACTGTCGCCCACTCAGCAACACACTCACCCAGCAACAATCAGCACTCAGCAACTCACTCACTCAGCAACAATCAGCACTCAGCAACTCACTCACTCAGCAACAATCAACGCTCGGCAGCAATCCCTCAACAAGCACTCAGCGCACTCAACGGGGGCTCAACGCACTCAGCAGACGCCCAACACAATCAGCAACAACTCAAACATCCAAGCATTCAACATTCACATCTCATCACTGGAACCCGCCCGGATTGCAGCGCTCTTGCTCCCGCCATCCCGCTGCTGTTGCATCAAGCCGCACAAGCACAAGCCGTGTGCCCAGTCGTCCACCATCTACGAGCCGTCATCATTCTCCTCTTCATAGTATCGACGCGGACTTCAACAGCATGCACCGCTCCGCGTCTGAGGGAGGGGGGAGTGATGTGGCGGCCCGTGGACGACGATGACAATGACGTGCCTCTGCTGGCGCGCGCCACTGCGCCTGGAAGCCAGTTCTACCGGCACTGTCCTAGTGTGAGGCCACGTCCATCTGCCCACTGAGACATTCCATCTCCGCCGGTCAGGACTCATGTAGAGGAAGACCATCGTCCTCTACACTAGTATTCATACGCGCAGTTATTTACGCCTGTAACGTAATTAAATATAATGAATAATTGAGAGATACATGCTGAATATGACACAGAATTGCATAAAGACTCCTTATTCTGGAGTGTGACCTTCTTAAACACTGATTTTCTCACGTAAAACCATCCTTATCACTGGACTGCATAGACCCGTTGTGATTTATTTTGACAGCTTGAATTTCAAAGGATTGGAATTTGAAGGGTGGATTTCTTAGCGTGGATTTCAAAAGTTTTATTATTAAGAGTGGGTAACGGTCATTTTTTGATCACTTCAATTCTCCGCATAACAAAATTAAATTTACCTGTAACTATCCAAGGTGATTCATCAACTTCCTTGATGTGACAGTGTCATGTAAATCTGGTAGGCTGACCACTGAACTATACAAGAAACCAACGGACAAGCGTCAATACCTCCACTATGAAAGCTATCATCCTAATCACCAGAAAAGAAGTATTCCATATGGTCAGTTCTTGCGCCTGAAACTAATCTGCTCAGATCAGACTTATTTTGTAAAACATACTCAGCAAATGGTATTTGATTTCCAAAAAAGAAATTACCCATGTGAACTCATCCATGACTCGTTTGCCAAATCATCTAGCCTGTCAAGGGAGTCCTTATTCACCCCGAAACGCAAAGAAGACTTAAGTAATGTAGTTTTATCCACCCCATATCATAAATCACTTGTCAATACCAATTCCTTTCTTAGACGCCACCTGAATATATTACATGCTGACGAGCAATTAAAGGAAATTTTTCCGACTCCCCCATTAGTAGCATTCCGTAGATCTAAAAATTTGCGCGACATCCTCACGCCATCATGCATGATGAAGCGCTCGCCGGGTTGTTATCCCTGTGGTAGTACACGGTACCAGACCTGTAAATTTATCGCGCCGTCCACCATTGTCCGTAGTACTTTGGGTGACTTCCTTTTGAAAATTCATCATTCACTCCATTGTAATTCACCCAATATTTGTTACTTGATATTCTGCTGCAAGTGCAATTCACAATACATCGGTGAAACCTCCAACACAATGAGAAAAAGATTTTACGGCCACAAATTTGATATCCTAAATGCCCGCCAAACTCCTGTCGCCATTCATTTCAATCAACCTAATCACGATTATGAAACTGATTTGAAAATTATATTGCTAGAATCTGGGTTCCGCATCGACATTAAACGTAAGAATAGAGGGTCCTACTTAATTTCGCAATTCAAGTGTCTCACACCAAATGGTCTGAATCTTAGTCCTGGCTCGTTATATCCGCTTATGTAAATTTAATAGTTATATATCTATATTTATTTGTGCACAAGTCTTGAATCTTCGCTTCATTCATCGTCTGGCTGTCAGTCAGATAATCCGTAACCTTCCCTTTTGTTCATTCTGGGCCACTCGTTTCCCATACTCCTGACCCCCCTCCTGCGAAACTGGGTTGGCGAGCCTTTTTGTTCACAATAACACCTTTTACTGTTCTTAAACTGTTAGAGGTCACTTATCCATCTGCCCAGCAATTCATTGTACACAGACATGTGGCATCATATCTGCTTTCCCCTTCCCCTTCTTTGTACAGCAGTGTGTTTAGTCGTGTATATGTCTATACTATATATACTTATGTCTGTCACCACTTCACTTTGTACCTGAGGAAACGTGGACCTCCACGCGAAAGCTTGTAAAAATTAAACTTAAACAAAAATCTTCAGTGTCGGTTTCTGTATTTTGTTTACGAATTCATAGAGCGGACAAATTGATAAACCGAGAAGTGGTGAGTCCATGCATCTCCCACAGCCTCACGTACAAAAGGTACGCGACAACCCTGTACATTTTGGTGACTCGAGGTGGAAAAAAAAAGATGTGCTACACGACAGCTACACTTTGCATTGTTGCCTCGACTGCTTCCTTTCATTCAGCGTCGCAGCGTGAAGGCGACGTAAATTTTAATAGTTCACAGTGACATCCACAAGCAACGCAGACCTCTAGCGACCACGGGAAAGGCGTTGGCGTGTGGTGTGGTTTGCATGGAGGAAGGAAACACAGGAGCGACCTCTCGCCCTCTTTTCAACGGAGAGCAGCGTGCCGCCCTGCGCGCGCGACTCTGAGATACTCGTACCTAGCACGTGACCGCTTTATTCTCTTTTTCGTTTAGAAATTGGCGATAGCCTTTTGCAATGGAGTTCAGTGGTATGCTGTACGCCATTTCCTAGCACTTTTCGGTACAGTAAAGGATGATCTGCTGTAAACTGCATGGTTCTTTGTACCTATGAAGTGAAGAGGCGAGGGAGTAAGAGGAAGGAACGAGAAGCAAGCGATCGCCGGAACCTAATATTACCTCTCACATGTGTTACACTAATTAGCACAGCACACGTAAACCGGTTCGAACCGATTAATATCGGTTCAAACCGTTATTTTGGTTGCGCCGAGCCCGAACTGATAACCTTGAACCGGAACTTGAACCGAACCCCAATAAATAACGGTTCCGAGCCCTGGTTCTGACTTCCCCAGCTACCACAGTGGGCACTGAAGTCACCACATAGAATAAAACTGCTAGCACGGCACTGAAAGAAATCTCTAATTACGTCCCCAGGGAAGCGGACCGAGGGTGCGGTATAAACACTAGCTACAGCGAGTCTGCGTGAGTGCAGGAGGAGGTTAAAGTCCCCTAACCTGTTTCTCAGACCATTGGTAGTCCACTGAAATATGGTACGCTCCTGTCTGACCGCATCTGTCGGTCATTCCCAGACAGTGAAATTACAACTGCCAAGCAACAGCTCCAATGTGGGGATCGCTTCCTGGAGCTTAGCTGCTGCTGGTAATGCTCTCACAATTGACCGCATATCTAGAAAGACCAACGGGAGGAGTGCCTCAATGCTGGCATTCACTTGCTTCTCAAGTCGTGAGTGACACGACCGTTGCTTTGCATGTCCCGACTGAAAATGTTTACTCAACGTCAGTAGCAATCATTCAACCCAAGTTTTACACAGAAAATCCACGGCAAGTATTGCACTTTTTACTTTGAAATATTTTATTTTTTATTGAAATTTTTAAAATCGTGCAAAATCTAACTCAATGCAATACTTGTCGTGGATTTTCTATGTAAAACTTGGGTTGTAGAAAAAAAACTAGATAGAAAGGAAGCAGACAGTGGGAAATAATTTATTTGAAAATCAACGACGCCATCTTGAAGAAATCACGCCGGTGCGGGCGACGGGGGCACGACAGTTGCAGAGGCAGGTGGCCACCTAGTTGAAGGCATCACACCAGATGGCGCCAGCATCGTAGCTCTATGCGAGAAGAGACACAGAACAGCAAAGTACTAGAGGCACGTAAAAATGGCAGCACTGCTCAACAAGTCTAGGCATGCGAGAGAAAAGGCCTAACCACAGCGTCACCGCACAACACTACGGGGCTAACACAAGGCGGGAACCACTAGCAACACGACGGTAAACGTGCGTCAACAGGCCTGGTACGGGACACCGCTAAACATGCGCGTACGGCGAGAAAAGGCTTAACACGAGCACGGTAAAACAACGCGCAAACATCGGCAAATCACTCACCTTTTCCCCCGCGGCGAAGGTGCGACTGCTCCATCAGAGAGCCAGGCAGAAACTGAGCGGGCGCGGGGACTGCGGAGTGACCGAGGACACGTCTGCACTCCGCGAGATCCAGCGAGCAAGTGACTGGGGCGCCGCGCAGTGTTGCCACACGTAAAAAAAAAATATCTGTAGATCCGAGTCCGAAAAATCTGTAGATCGTCCTAAAAATCTGTAGCCACTCAAAACTCAGTTACTTGAACGTTTTGCCTTCAAATCTGGAATGTCTGCCTGCGTCTCTGAATTAGTGGATGAATAAGGGCATATTTCGCTCCACTGCTGATAGACCACAGCCGGAATTTATGGCTGCGGCCCACTGGCATTACGTTGGAACTGTCGGTTTGCGATGTCGCGTACTTATAAGTCCGCTACAGTCGCAAAACAAAAGTCTCACTGCACGCAGATTTTAATACTTGGACATGTGCATTCACATCAGCCGTGGCATAACGCACCGGGTGTATCGCGTGTAACGCACCGGGTGTATTTATCTCACTCGTTCCACCATCACAGTGGTGAGCGAGGATCGCAATGGGACCACAAATGCAATAAAGCTCGATACATTATTTCCACAGATATAATAAAAGCGTACATGCGTGACGCGAATTATAAACGTTGTGGTTTCACTTCAAAGCTAGACAGTCCAAGTCTGTGAGGCAAGATGGTAATGCGCACACAAACACCCAAGAAAACTTATTTAGCGTTGAGGCTCGCCAATGGTTCAGTCGCTGTAGACGTCCTCGGCTGAGCCCCGCCAGATCGCGATCTCTTGGCCCAAGAGCGTGCGTTTTGTGTGCAGGAGGCCAGTTATGGTGGTCGTTGAGAGGCCGTTTATTTGTTTCGTTTTGCTGCGGAAAATATTCTAAAAAATAGTCGGTAAAACACTCATTCCCAGGTTCTGCTGGCGTTCTTTATTTTATGCACTGATGCGAAGCACTGGGTCGAGTGACTCATTTGTTGGAGCAGAAAATCATGATATTTTCAGAAATCTCTGTAGATTTTCCAAAAAGTAGGTAGATCTCATGATAAATCTATAGGTGTGGCAACACTGGCGCGCGCCGCTACGCATGCGCTCTTAGCGCCCTCTGCGGCGACCACCTGCGAGATGTGATGTGTGTGTGTGTGTGATGTGTGCAATTTGAGGAACCGAGAGGTCTGCCTGCCTACCACCTGCGAGAGGCTAAGATAGAAGAGCATTCCTGCGCCTTCTTCTTGCGTTGCTCATTGGTCGTGACGTCATCCCAAGGCACAAGGCTACACCGTTCTTTTTTTTTCCTCACGGTCGACACAACTGGACAAGGTCAATCTGCAATGAAGCCATGGCATGACGTCATCATGCACCTGCGTGGCTCAAGGATGCGTACGCTTTAGACAGGGGACCTATTATTTACTGAATCATCATACCAAGATTATTTCCTTTATTCTTCTATAACGATTGCGTAGGAAACTATTGCAGAAGAGCACCATACATGAAAACTGATCGTAGGAATTCCAAAGTCTTACTAAATGAGACTTGCAAAAGAACAAAATATCCTAACACGTAACTCCATCAATGGTTAATAAGAGGACTAGGCACTCAACAAATCAACACAGAGTACGGGTAACAAGGAGCGCAGAACGATGCGTCTACTCCATCCGACAGCCAAGCACGGAACTGAATCGTACTGCTTTTTCTCCTCTATAACGTCATGCATCTGTCCCTCTTGCGGTTGATTTCTGAACTAATTTAATCGCAAAATTATTAAGAATTGTTCTAGCACTATTCCCATTCAGGGCAGCACTATCGACATCGTCAAGACAAGAATGTTCCTTGTCAAAAAAGAAAAAATACAAAGCGTCAACAAAGGAAAGCATGCATGTCGGGGCATGTCAGGACACGTCAGGACAAATCGCACGACTGCTGGGCAACAGAGGAGAACAAACACAGAGACACTTGAACAGAGTGAAAAGACACTCAACATCATCGGACACGTACACTACATTCCCTCATTGTAAATAAATCCGCTCGTCACAAAATCCACCTGCATCGTCGAACACCATTCACCAGTGACGAACCACATCCGCACCCCATCAGAGGCAGACGGAACCCCACCGAAGCTACGCTCTTCCACTGACGGACAACGCAATTGCTAGGAACAGAATTAATGCGTCCACACCTGTCAGTGTCCAAGAGAGAAGTGAATCCTTGCGCCCCCTGCAGGCCATGCTCATTGGTCGTGACGTCATCCTATTGTCTCAGGGCTACACTGTTTTTTTTTTTTCACTAATGCTCCTCTGGACAAGGTCCACCTGAAACAATAGTGTCGCGGTATTACGTCATCATGCAGCTACGTGGCTCAAGGGCGCGTACGTTCTAGACAGGGGACCTGTTATTCATTGAATCACTATCCCAAGATTATTTCCTTTATTCTTCTATAAGGATTGCATAGGGAACTATTGCAGAAAAACACCGTACATGAGAGGTGATTGTAGGAATTAAGCATTTCATTCCCAAAGTCTTACTAAATTAGACTTGCAAAAGAACAAAATATCCTAACATCTTCAATGCCTACATATAACGACCTAATCGAGACATGTCCATCCCTTCCGAGAGCCAGGCAGGTAACTGAATAATGTCGCTTTGTTCCTCGACTGGATAAAGCCATGCACCTGTCCCCGTTGTGGTTACTCTCTGAACTAAATGAATCGCAAAATTATTAAGAATAGCACTACTCCCATTCCAGGCAGCACTATCGTCAAGAATGTTCCTTGTCAAAAAGAAAAAAACTACATGTAGAAGGAAAACATGACACAACAGGTCAGGCCATGTCAGCGCATGTTTCTCAGACAACAAGGGGGGGGGGGGGAAGCAAAGAGAAACACTTGAACAAAGCAGAAAACCAACATCAAACTATTTCTAAGCACACGCACTCCTCTTATTCAAAAACAGTGCTCATTATAAGTCCGTCCAGGACAATACACACCATTTTTCTATTGCTACACTTTTTCCCAGTAACGGTCAATGCACTGCTACAGACTGCGTGACGTCATCACATCCTGCTTGAATAAGACAGCGGCAAAGACAAAGACTCCTATTATTTATTGAATCGCAAGAATATTTCCTTTGTCCGACACTTAATGACGTTCACTTTCACAATAAAATTCAACAAAAAAAGCACCGTCCATATTAGCGATTTTCACCCCAAAGGCTCATCATGGTCATTAGAATCACAACACCAGTTAACTACCACTGCTCTTTTAAAATAAGTGAGACCACTCAACATCATCACCAGGTTTATGTAATACATGACCCTTTCTATGCTCGTATACTCGTTGTCTGAGGCTATACCTGCGAGCAAAAAGGCGCGAAAGCCGGGGGGCAAAGTTCTATTTGCGCTCGACGGAGGACTAGACAGAACGCCTTTACGGGAACATGATTGCATTCCCACCATATTAATGATTATTGCATTGCAGTTTAGAAAAACTTCTACTACGGAACTATAATTTTAGGAGCCTATTAAAGTTCTACCCAGGCAGCACAAGCCCTCGGGAAAAGAATGGGAACGCAATGGGGGCTTTGGCTCCTGAACGGGCGATAGTGCCCGACTGGTTCCCAGCGGTGCGGGAACTGAGGAGGTAGAACATAAGAGAAGATAAGGTAGTCCCCCGACGGTGCCCTGATCATTTCCCGCTCTGGTCTCCTTTTGGTCATGTAAACAATAATATAGGATCGCTCCCCGATGCTGCTCTGATCATTTCCCGGTCTGGACTGACCTTGGTCATGTGACCAAAATATAGGATCGCTCCCCGATGCTGATCTGATCACTTCACGATAATCAGTCACATGACCGGGGTGCAGCAACGGATTTCTCTTCCCAGACTATCAGGCGCCGATCATCCAGCCGTGTTTGCACTGTCGGAGTCCCCGTCGCTCTCGCTGCGAGAAACGAATGTATCAGGCCGTGCTCCCGAAACTTTCGAGGAATTCCAACATTTTTAAGCGTTTCATCGAGTGGTAAGTGCTATTTCTTTTTGTGGTATTCCTCGCGTTGATAAACGTTACTTATAGATGCTTTTCAACATGAGTGACACCGTTCTAGAAGGCTTCTCTCGAAACCTAGCAGCGCAGCATCGCATAGTTTCGATTTCAGTGATCCATTGTGGTTTATGCGTTGCTTTTAGGGTAATGAACTCCGTTTTGGTGAAAATATGGTTTAGTAAAGTGTGGAATCGTATGTATTGTGTATTTGACATCAAAAGAAAAATATAACCATTTCTCAGGACGACTGCGTGCGGCAGCTGTGCTTTCAATCTCCTGCGTGCGTACAAAACTGGAATGCTGGAGGACTTCAGCTCAAGGTTCGTTTTTGTAGTCATTCTAAATAAAAGGAAAAGGAAAAAAGGAACCTCCGAAGTGAATAAATTATTCCGCTTTAATCCGTTTGCGTAATGTGATCGACGCATGATATATCAATTTGTTTGAAACTGAGTGAATGAAAGCTATCCTGATCTTTCATTCAGAATGTCATGCTGGACCACTACCAGAGCGTGCTTAAAGCAATCAATGCCTTGATGAAGGTATCACCGAAGTGCCCACCACCAGATCTCTGCCTCAGAGCCAGTGATGATGGTCAAGACTTTTCTAGCGGATCTTGTCATGTCATGCTGAAAACTGTAAGTTTAGCTATTTGGTCTGTATTCAATAACGTTTGCATCTTGTGGTGTGGTGTACTTTTCTCAGTGTAACCCTGACCTCAAGCTATCTTCCACTTTCAGAATCCACCCCGCACTTCGGTTACAACACTATGAACCTATCGCGCTGTGATGCTTGCTTGAAAGCTTGAAAGGAATACAATCTGGTATGCTGTGTTGTTTTTCTTTTAAAAGGACTTCAGCTATCCATAATAAGGGGCCTTCGTAGCAAGAAAGCCATAAGAAAAGGCATCTTCTTGATACATTAATATTGCTCCTAAAGACAAGGGTACGAGTCACACTACATGTGCCATACTGCACTCTCAGAAAAAAGGGTGGAGCAATTAGACCTTTTAGGAGGTAATAGTTGTCGCATATGTTGTGCCTAAAAGGTTGCGAAGTTCTACCCCCTCTACCTCACTCTCTGCCACGAATAAAAGGGTTACCGCTTCTGATTCGGTGAGCGAGGGGGGGCGTACACCTTTTTATTGTAATTTGGATGGATGATAATTTCTTTTACCACCTTTTTACACCCCTTATCACACGCTATGTTGGCTTAGGAGGTAACTAAGGAAGTTACCACCTTCTCACACCTTTTTTCTTAGATTGTGGTTCCCAAATTGTGTGTATTGTTGCCCTCGTATTAGCAAAGGTGCGCAAATATTTCTTCAATTTTCTTAAAGGAGGTATAGAACGATCATGACACATGTAGTATACGGATTCTGTAGTTGTTCACGTGTTCCATGTTGTTGGGCGTAACTCGTTACCAGTAAGTCGATGCTGTAACTAGGCTACTCGGCTTAGCCATTTTCAGTAACTTTTTGCACAGCTCTTTGCTTTTGAGGTCCAGTAACTTCTTGAGGAGCTCGTTCCTTTCCCTTTTTCTTTTGTTTCGGGAGTGGGGGGTTAAGTTCGTCAAAGTAACTTGAAGAAAGTTCAGAGTTCCTTTTGTTCGATTCTGGTCTACAAACATCGCGGGCAGAGTCCTCCCCCCATGACTTGAGATGAAAGATGGCACGTGCACAGCGCGACTAACTCCCGTTGTTACACGGTGAATGTTACAAATTATGTTTTAGCCGATCATTAGGAAGCTCAGGTATCGCGCATCTTAACGATAAGCAGTGTATTGATAATGATAGAGGGCATTGGGTAGCAGGATTAAAACTTGGCACGGTTCTACGATATATATGTAGGGGACAACTCGTAGAGCATAAACTGCTTTGTGCTCCTTTTTCATGTACCTTATTACGAGATCAAAATCATCAAATCCCTCCCTAAAGAAGCCTATAAATGTAGGCTTCTTTTGTCGTAGCAGATATTGATATTTTTGTATTCAAGACTATTTTGAAACGTCTTGAATCGCGCATTGTGACAGCAAGGTCTGAATTAACCATATAGGCAGGTCAAGAGCTGAAAAGTGTATATATTGAGTAGAAAATAACTTGAAGGTAACCTGTTACATTTCTAAAGTAGCTTGGGAACTTCACGTCAATTTTCGTTACGTTTTATTACGTGTAATTGCGTTTGAAATTTAGTTACGAGCCGGTTTCAAGTCCGTTCAGGCATGGAGGTCCCATCGACCTCCTGGATCTTCTGTATTTTTTATATTTATAAGCTCATCGTATATTATGATCAACATTTTTGCCGAATAGCTTTCGTGCAAAAAATCCGGCCCTGAATTCGGATGTTTCAGTTTTGCCGTGTTTGCACGCGTATACCTGCCGAGTGTTAAGAGATATTGTGAAATTTTTTTGATGCTGCTTTATTATGCCTAAAGGCCAGCTGTCCGAGAGCAAATTTTAGCGCGCAGGTGCAACGCTGTGTGCCATAAAAAAATTGCGAACATGCCCTCTCGCGCACGTTTGTCCTAATTTCGACGCCTGATATCTCTGGCTATAGATGTCCCTGGTCGCAATACTTGGTATCAGCTCACTCAGCTTTTAATGCACTTTCATCTGATATATCTATCCTGCATATACTTCCTAGCGGCATGTGCTGAAATAGGCAAATGTTTAGGCATATTTCGAAACAAACATGGATTTTGCGCGTGTATTTCTCAAAAAGGTCCCACTTGATTTCGTATATATTCTGCCAGGGTGCCCGATGTTATGCCTTTCATCTAACGCAAAAACTTCTTCTCCAAAGGCGTATACTGCTGATTAGCGCGTTAAAACGCGGCCCCACTGCATACGAACGTGTCGGAGATATCTACAGCCAGAGCAAGAAGCGTCGAAGTTTGAACAAAACTACGCGACAGAGCATGTTCGCCGCTTTTTATACGATACAGTGTTGCACCCGTGCGCCTTAATTTGCGCTCGGAGTGCTGGCAGATAGGTATACTAAAGCACAAAAAAATTGCACTACGATATCTTTTAAAACTCAGGATGTATACACGTGTAAACACGGCAAAATTGCAACAATCGAATTCAGGGCTGCATTTCTCGATTTTTTGCACGGAAAGTATTCGAATGATTAATTTTACCAATGTTGATCGTCATCTGCGATGAGCGTCTAAATATATATAAGAAATCATGCAAATTCAGGATGTCCATGGGGCCTCCCTGTCTGAGCTAACGTGGAACCGGCCTACAATTATGTTCTGGCTAACCTTTTGACCGCCCTCTGAAGCACAGGCGGCAAGCCTCACCGCCCGCAGCACATCGTTCCCATCGCGGCTTCTCCCGCACCTGTTTTTTCCTCTTTCTCTTTCTTTTTTTTTAAGGAGTAGCAAGCCGGCACTTGCCTGGCTGACATCTTCTTTGTGTGAATAAACATATACCCCCCCCCCTAACCTTTTCAGTGACTTCCATCTTTCAACAGCCTAACTTAACTGGCAACGAGTTCCAACTTCTATCTCTGTTTCATATAACCTGTGTTAAGTGAATATTTGTGAAGTAAATAGTACATATGCGGGACTGGTGGTTATATACTTTCAATGTAACACTCTTTTTTTTTTTTTTTTTTCATTGCTGTTGAAGTGATGCACTAAAGAACCCATGTATCTTGTGACTGTGATGCAATAAAGAGTTTTCTACAATGACATATTGATTTTGTTTTTAGAAATCGCGCAAATTAACTCTTGTTTGGGGGGTAGGAGGTACCCATAAGTGTGCATTGGCTGCACCTCGGGAAATCAATGGGGTACGATACAGGCTGCCGATAACGGACCATTAACATCCCCGTGTTGCAAACCGTATGCCGGACCAATGTCGGGAGCCGACCTGGTCGGGTCGGTCGCCGCCGGCGCACCGGCGTTGGGTCGTCGCGCTGTGCTGCCTGGGTACTTTCTATGGAAACTATAATTGCCCTATTACTTGGATCGCTATTAATGAAGCGCTCCAATTTTTTCTCTCTTCCCATTTCAGCCTTGTCATGCAGTGAAGCAGACTCACATAAAAAATAATTAATATACACTGAGGGTGCCGTGCTTCAGGAATTCCTATCCTGCGCTCAGATGCAAGCGTTTCTGCACGAATACCTATAACAGCTTACTTCTTCAACATACCGAGCTCCTAACAACATCTAACAAACAAGCAGAGAAACCCACTTCTCAGCTTTACCATATGACTTTCTTCTGCGCAAAAGCAGTGATTTGAGGAAAGAGCAGCAAAAATTGCGCGCACTTGTGCTTCACTTCAAGAACTGAAGCATATGCTAATAAGCTAAGAAAAAGCACTTATGTCTTGTATCAGATAATGCTACATACACAGCCGCATTGTCCCTTCGTAAAGACAGCACAGGACGAGGGCACACCAATTCCTTTAAGCGAGAAGGGAAAAGGCTTAGAGGGACCGAAAAGTGAAAAATAACCCCCATATTTTTGCCCACAGTCGTGCACAACATCGTTGTTTGATAAGGCACAGACAGCATTACTTCTCAATCCGGCATATTTTTTTACGTATAGATATTTTGAAGATTACCGGAACATGGACGGTGCTGCCAGCGAACGGCGAAAAAGAGCAACTTGGGTTTCGGGTTCAGGGCTCCCAGGGATTGGTCAACCCTTACCACGTGAGAGTTAATTTTGTAGAGAACAAAGTTGACGCACATTACCTTACAGCTAAACGCCATTTTAAAACTGACGCTCGCTTCCATAGATTTTACGTTAATAAAGCATTCAGCTACTTCGCCGCTACGAGCTACGATCCGCCGCGCCATCTGCAAGGCCATCTGTGTTATCGCGTTTATTGTTTACGTCGTGGGTGGTCACGTTGGTCGCGCGAAGCAGAATCCAGGAAGTATAAGTGAATGACATGTTTGTGGCTGTTGTGTCAATTATTCGAGAGACCTACATATGCCTGGTGTAGTTTTGGTGTTCGGGGATGCAAAAATCATGGTTCACCATCGACGGCGGGCGTTTTCTACCTCAAGATTCAACAGGAGAGTGCGCGAAAACGAATGTGGTTCTCCATATTGGTCCTAAATTTGCAGAGTTCCCCTATCTCGGACGCAACTGTCATTTCTCTTTATTACTCTTCCGATCCTACCTTCTCAGAGATTAGTGTGGTTCTCCACACACTGCATGGGCACTGCCTTTCTCTGCTCATGCTTTCGGTTTCTTGTTCTGTTTAATAAATCTTCACTTGATTTTTGCAGCCATCACGCTGTCTACTGTGTTTGCCCCTCATCTATATTGAAGTGCTGTAACGGTATAGCACATCAACATGCCAACAACCTACCAACAACTACCAAACAACCTTGCCTAGTCCTACTTTTGGATGGAAACTACACGATGTGGTAACATCCACATATATAAAGTTTTACTCGACGTAGATTTGCTGTTTTTGTACAACCTTCATTGTACATTTCTTTTTTCTCACTTAGCATGCCTGAAGAAATGTTCTCATCTTCATCAAGATGACAGGTCATTGTTTGATCTGCAGCATTATTGTTCCTGTAATCTTTTCACCAACAGAGAATACAAAAGTGAACAAATGGTAAAATATAACTAGCTTGTTAAGTTCCAAAGCAAAAGACAAAACTGTTTATATGTCTCTTGTTTGTCAATAAAAAAGTAATGTTTGTCAATAAAAAAGAAAGATATAGTTTGAGTTGTGACAAAACGTTGCTTCTGCCCTTATATTATATTTCAATCGAATGTTACGATGCATTTGTAGTGTACACTGAAGCCAGTTTCAATTTGCAGGGCTGTCAAAAGTACTTTACAAAAGTACATCTCAATTACAGTAACAGAGAACTTATGCAATAAATTATTTAGCCATTTTGGAGTACTATGCACACCAATGGTGCATGGTTAACATTGAACCCAGATCAGGGGTTAATAATAATTGAAGTCAGCCCTCAAGTCCTTCTTTACAAATGTTAGTTGGTGACGTGATAATGAATCAGTTACAAGTACTCCGTTTAGCAAAACAGAGTTAATTAAGTGCTAAATCCCAATCTTGGTTTAAATATTAATTGACATTTGGAAACGTGGTCACTAAGAAGTATACTAAAAGGTTATGAACACAGTTCAGCTGAATGACACTGATGAAAATTATCTTATTTATTCCTCACACATACAATTGAGACATGAGTATAACCTACAAATACATCTATTCCCACAGGTTACTTAACCCTCCAGGAACAAACTAGGAATTGTAATATTATAATATGCTGTGACAGCAAAGAAAAAGCAATGAGAAAAACTTGCAGCAAGCACGAAATGAAAATATACTGACATCAACAATTCTACAAGTCTGCGCACTGATGGGAAAGCATCCCTGATTGCATGCATGACGCAGATCGAGATCCAGCGGAGTACTTTCTATTGTATTTTCTCGGAGCACCCCATATCCTTCTTGTGAATGGAAGAGAGGTGGTATAACGAAATTTCCTGCAGAAATAAGGGTTTTCCGTCCAGTTTGCCGTTCAAGTAGCGCGTAAAGACCACACGGCGCTGCCGTGTATGTTGCCATGCTCTTTGGTTTCTCGGATGTATGTAAAAGACACTTGCAGTACTTCGGTGTCAAGGCACAGTATTTCGAGATATTCGTTTGTTCTGATGCAATTGTCTGTCTGCCTTCCACACGCATTCTCTACCTCTCGGCCGCAAAAACCGTAGTATCCATCCGTAGTATCCGTCGGTTTGCATTTCACACATGAACACCTGCACGACGAAAAAACAGCGCTTGTTTCGGCTTACACAAGTGCTTCTCCCTGATACATGGAAATTTCACAAAGCAGTCCATATTCACGGCACAGTGAGCTACTGCTGAGGACGAATGTGACTCCAACTAATCTTTGGACGAGGAATCTTCTGCTGCGAAGAACACACTTTCCACCACGCTAACGCACGAACAACAGTTCTGCGTGAACGACAGTTCTCGAATGCGGAATTCCAGCACACTCACGTTCAAGAGTACAGTGGGCTAGAAATACCTATTTCTAGCTCACTGTATTCAAGAGGCTCGACATTCTCGACGTAGAAAGTGGTCACAAATGCCCACTGCCATTTTCGTTTTCGCCGGATTAGCGCCCGGATGCGCGTATTACATGCGTCCTCGACAGATGGCGCGGGGTCATGCAATTGTTGACAGACTGCTCAGTTTCCTACTAGGTCCCTGGACATGCAATTATGGAAAATTCGATTACAGTAAAACTTCAGCGATTTCAGTGGAGTTCTTTGATATTTGAACTTTTGAAGGTTCAAGCTTTTCGCTGAACATACAGTTTCGAAAGGTTTATATTCACTTTTCGGTCCCTTTAAAGAGACCGAAAAGTGAAAAATACCCCCATATTAGTAGTAATAGGGGGTGTCCAGGCAACTTGGTGTCCAGTTAGCTCTATGGGTGTCTGGTTCGATCCCCACAGCGTCTGGGACACCGTCGCGTATTTTCCCAGCGCCGCGCCTGTGCGGAGGGTTGTCCGCGCGCTTATTGGCGGGGGGAGGGCTGCGTGCGCGCTTACTCGCTCACATTTTTCAGCCTGGGCCAACTTCTTTCGTAATTTTTCAATCTGCGCCGACTTTTTCGCGTATTTTTCCTCGCGTGCGGCACGCGGCGCTCGGGTGGAGGCTCTTACCGGTGGGCGGAGCGTGGCCGGAGGGCTGCGTGCGCGCTTGCTCGCTCACATTTTTCAGCCTGGGCCAACTTATTTTGTCATTTTTCAATCTGTGTCGATTTCAATCGTAATTTGTTTTCATCTACAACGGGTGTGCAGTAGGCTGTTTACTTGCAAAGGATAGCCATACACAAAAGTACAAGTGAAAATATATTTATTAAAGTCATTAATGTCAGAAATTAAGTTATGACTCTGTGTGAAGGAGAAAGACTTAGCCAAAAAACCTGATACAGAAGAAACACAATACACCAAACAAAGATTATGCTTATTACAGGCATGATGCAATACCAGGAGTTTTAATTACAAAGTTCTGATAGATGTATGTAACTTCAAGAACAATAGCTGAGCCGACTTCTCTAGCGATTTTTTATTATTTTTTTAGCGCGCGGTGGGTGGCGCGCAGGTGAGGCGCTGTCCGGGTGCTTACCAGCAGGCCAACGGGCTCGGTGCGCCCTGGGCCGACTTCTTTGACGATTTTTTTTTCAGCGTGCGGTGGGCGGTGCGCAGGTGAGGGGCTGTCCGTGTGTTTACCAGCTGGCTGAAGAGCTGAGCGTACACATATGGTTGTACACACTGGGCTGACTTCTTTGGCTATTTTTCAACCTGGGCCAAATTCGTTCGCATTTTTTTCATGCGGCGCGCAAGTAGGGACATGCACACTGACAACATCGGGCCACATCTTTGGCGATTTTTTCACCCTGGGACGACTTCGTTCGCAATTTTTTTCAGGTGGTGCGTGTATCAAAATTAAAAGTTTTATTATAAAAGTCTAACATGAGCACTCTAGCGGAGTTTTAATTACAAAGTTCTGATACGTAACTTCATGCACAACAGCTAATATTCCATTATGACACATTTAATCAAAAAAGATATTTTTAATCAATATACTTACAATCAAAATTAAAAGTTTTATTATAAAAAGTCGAACATTATTATACGTGACCACCATACTGGAGCTTTAATTACAAGTGACGATATATGTATTTGGACAGCAGAGAACTTGGAAGACCATGGGACACGAACACAAGAGGAAATCAAATCTATAACACTACATTGGTTAATCAAAACAACAAAGGAGGAGAAAAATCTATCATTTTAATTATCATAAAATCATCATCGTGACTTCCCCACACAATTTTCATTCTAAGAGACACTACAAACCTTACTTTGTTTTATGAATTCAATACAGAAAATATATTAAAAAATGAACTTCAACACATAGCACGCTCCTAGCCAACAATCAGCTCTAATAATATCTGCCCTGATTTGTTGAAGACGGGAGGCGTACACCTGACAGTTATGAACATTTTCGAGTGCAATAGGGAAGATTATTCCAACATTACACAATTAATCATTTTCTTATTAAGTAAACAGCATAGGCATATGGAAATAATGACAAACACGATCAACAGCTAATAGAGAGCCAAAATCCAACACGTAAACAAGAGGTACACAAAGGATAAATAGATGAAGAACAATCTAACAAAACAAGAAACATGCATGGACGAATAGCAGAGAAACACTCTAAACGGTACATCTACCAACGGTAAACAACAGACACATGTAAGAAAATAATTGAAAAAGAATCAAGCAAAACGATAAACATGTACGGATGAATAGCAGAGAAACGCTTTGAACGATGCATCTGCCAACATGTAAACAACACACAGGAAAATAATAGCAAAACCAACTATCAAACATTACAATTTGAAATTGAAATAATATATTTTTTGAACTATCATAAAATCAACCTTGCGAGCTAACAATAAAGAATTTTCATCCTACTCAGGCACTATAAACATTACCTTGACAGAGCTATCCAAACACGCACCACAGCTATGCTTTACACAGTACAACCAGACTCGAGACCCGGCGGGGTCACCCTCTCCCTCTATGCAGCCCGGTGGGGCCACTCTCTCCATCTATACAGCCCAAAGTGTGGAACCTGTTGTCAATCTGCGGGGTGGGGAAATCCTCACTCTTTTTCACATTCTTTTGACGCGGATGACCGTTTCTTCGAGTTTTAAGTAAATTTAGTTTGAAAAATATTCGTAACTTTTACTATCCACGTCATGGAGAATTCACATTACATTATAGAGTATATAGAAAATGTCAATACACTCGATTAAATTCTTTGACATCCTTAAAACTTCAGACTGGGCCTGTTGGTAAGGCATGGCAGAATAAAAGCGCTAAAAACACGAGGACAACGGACACACAGTTAGTGCGCTAACAACATTTATTTTTCAACAACACCGTTCCTTAAAAGGGCTCACGAATTCCCTTTCCTTCGTTGTCAACCCAATGGAAGCGCTGCTGACGCACTTGTCACCCCCCTCCGCTATCAAAAAAGCTTCCCAGATTTCCCGTTCCCTGCTATCAGAGAACCTGCCCTTTATCTGCGTGTCACCAAACAAAGGTAAACACCCACACTCCCTCACATGTAAAAAAAGATTACCAGAACGTGCAGATAGATTATACTTGTGCTCTCTCAATCGAACATTTAAACACCTTCCTGTTTGGCCCAGATACATGGACCCACATGACAATGGAATTTCATAAACAACATGAGAAACACAGTTAACAAATCTATCCCTATGCTTCACAACGCATCCTTTCTTTTCAACCCCCCGAACATCGTTAACTATTGCAGGTAGGGAAGACAATTTCCTCCCCCGCCAAAAACCACTTTAACCCCCTCTTTTCAGACAATTTTTTTAGATTATGCGAGACTTTATGAACATAGGGAATGACAGTGGCCCCGGAAAAAGACTCTTTCAACATCCGGCTCTTAGACCCCCGGGACTTCAGAACTTTATCGCAGATCCCCACAAGCAAATCAACCGGGAACCCCGTATTCCTTAATCTGTCCACCTGTGCCTTAAAGCTGATTTCCATTTCATGAAAGCACGATCTATCCAAGGAGGTTTTTAAACAACTCTGCGCAACGCCTCTTTTTACCAACTTAGACTGGTTAGATGAAAACGGCAAGATAGGCTTGATGGACCTCTGTTGACACCGCCAACAGAGGTGCTCCTCCTTCGTAATTAACAACAAGTCTAAATACTGCAGCCTGCCCTCATTCATCCGTTCCACCGTAAACTGAAGATCGGGAGCAGCACCCTCAAAAATACTACGTACATTGTCAACAAGTCCCGTCCCCTCGTTTGCAACAACAAGGTAATCATCAACGTACCTAAAAATACGTGTAACAGGGACCTTTCTTTCCTTAAGGATACATTCAATTTTGAAATCCACCTCAGCCAAGTATAAAGTGCTGAGAACTGGGGCAATCCTAGACCCAATACATACTCCCTTCTTTTGTCTGAAAAAACAGTTGTTATATTGTACCATGGTGGAACTAAGGTACTCCTTTAACAACCACAAAAACTGGGGTACAGTACACCCCGCAGCATTTTGAAACCTAACCAGCCCCACCCTGTCAATCCCCCTCTCAACAGCATCCACTATTCCTGACGTAGGAAGTGAGTGGAACAAGTCCACGATATCAAAAGACCACACCATCTTACCCTCCCCGCCCCCCTGCGATTTTAGCCACTCCACAACCTCATTTGAGTTTTTCACCAGAAAGGGGTCCGAAATTGGCAACTGGTTTAGACACTTGCACAGGAACCGACTTAAAGCACCCTGCCACGAAGAGCCCTCCGAAACTATCGCCCTAAACGGGTTACCCTCCTTATGCGTTTTTACAGTGAAAAATATCTGCAGCCACTCGCTTGATGACCTGTCCAAAGTTTTGCACAGCTCAGTCAGACCCCACTCCGAACACTTTCTGCGGACACCCTTCCTGATGACATCTGGCTGGGGGCCTTCAACCTGAACGAAGTTCTTCAGTACAGCTTCCTTTTCTCTTTCCTCGTAGCTTACTGAATCCAACACGACAAACGTACCCGCATTGTCTGCCTGAAGTAGCCTCGCACCCCTGGAGCGCAGGTCCTGGACTGCATATTTAACCTTGCTCTTCTCAGACCGGACACCTGTGCCTTTAAGGGCATCAACAGCAGATGAAACAAAATCAGGCTGGACCTCCACAGGCACCCGATCCCCTACCTTGCGCGCCATTGCCAGAAGCTGAACCGGGTTCTTCCTCTCCGAGACCGTGTACTCCGGACCCAACCGAAGGAGGTCTTGGGTTGCGTCATCGACCTGCACATCACCGACGCACCTGACAGGGATCTTAGTCTCGGGCATCTTTCCCGCTCTCCTCCTAACGTCGGACAGCATGGCCTTCCACACAATCTCCTCGTACCCTCTTGCCAACCCTTTAAGGTGCTGTAGGCCGCATTCGCTCCGAAAGCTGTACCCCAGATCTTTCTAGCCCACACATGCTCCAAGTGTCTCCCAAGCCAGACTTGATGATAAAGTTCACCTTTCAAAATCCTGGTCACCCTATGACGATGTGACACCGACGACAAGTTGAAGCCAAATGCAGAAGCGACCTCCGGAGGTATAGAATTTTGCCGGAGGCAAGCCGAAGCTCTTCTTGCTCTGCACATAAATAAGCTCGTCACCTGCAAAATCTGTATTAGACACGTAACGTTCATCCAAAAGGAATTGTCAGGAACGGCGTTGACAAACGAGTAGCCCGAATAACTAGAAATGAACGTACTTAAAACTTCAGACTGGGCCTGTTGGTAAGGCATGGCAGAATAAAAGCGCTAAAGACACGAGGACAACGGACACACAGTTAGCGCACTAACAACATTTATTTTTCAACAACACCGTTCCTTAAAAGGGCTCACGAATTCCCTTTCCTTCGTTGTCAACCCAATGGAAGCGCTGCTGACGCACTTGTCACCCCCCTCCGCTATCAAAAAAGCTTCCCAGATTTCCCGTTCCCTGCTATCAGAGAACCTGCCCTTTATCTGCGTGTCACCAAACAAAGGTAAACACCCACACTTCCTCACATGTAAAAAAAGATTACCAGAACGTGCAGATAGATTATACTTGTGCTCTCTCAATCGAACATTTAAACATGTTTCTTTGACATCGTCAAAGAGTTCTTAAAGCCTTCGCGTATCAAAGTGAGCCAGCTAAAGCTGCGAAATTACACTTTCTCCAACTCAGTTCGTAAATTGCGACAGCAGTTCAAATTTTAATTAAACACTTACCGATAGTCACCACTGCTCCGGAATGTGATCTGATAAATTTTAGCAATTTATGTACAAACAAATATATTGTATACAATGTGTGACTATATAGACAGCTTTTTAATCTATATATTAAAAAATTGTAAGAAATAGTATACAGTTTTGACTTTGAAAATTTAAACAAGAACCTTTGGTGTTGGAGTTTGCGTTTCGTTTCATTATGATCTAAAATCTTCTAAAATTAATGTATGTCCTTCCCATTTGTAGTGCCTCATATGCCGTGACATAGTGAGTAGACTCATAGTTTTTCAGTATGGGTGATGAAAAAACTCGGGTGCGTTCTGCGAATTGGAGCTACGTTTATGTGTGCTGCTTTGGTTAAGTTTGCAAAAGGAATATTTACTTATTATAATTACATATCTTATGGATAGTGCACATCTTCATTAGTTAAACATTTCTGATGACAGTTGCGTGATTCGATTCTCCCAAAATCTTATTGGAATTGTGTGCCGCATGTTATGATGATTAGAATTGCAGACTCCGCTAGCGCATCATGCATGTCCATCACTTGCATCGCGTCATTTGATAATAGATTCCTTTCAATATAGTATTGTCAACTGTCCAATAGTCTGAGAAAATATATACACTGTGCAATTTAATTCGTAAAATAAGCTTTCGCAAAATATTAGTGATCCTCTTTGTAAACAAAGATTGATGTAACATGCCTCTAAATTTCTATTATCGATTCTTCTACAATTCTTCCCTTCGGGTGTCGGTGTTGTATAGAGCGTGGCCGCGTAAAAATCTCTTTGATTGCCAGCGCTGATTCCATGCGAAGATCCTTGTACGTAGTGTCTCCTTAGCAATCTTCAATCTAGTCATAAGCTGTTTTCGTTGCGCTGTGTAGAATACATTACAATGATGACAAAGAACACAATTATTATTTCAATTATACACTTGTTTATTTCGATAAATTACAGTTCATATTCCAAACTCCGAAGTTTTCGTTTGTTGTCTTGATTGATGAATTCCGAAGACATCAAGTAGTTTATTCTGATTATTGGGCGCTTGAATCCAGCGTTGATGAACGCAGGTGATATGTTGTCGCCGTGTTTGTATTGCTTCAACAACTTGCACTTTGTTGCGATGAACTTGCACAGTCTCTTATTGATGTTTCCTTTCTTTGTATGAAGATTCTTGAATGGGGTACAAGAGAGTATTAGATGAAAATCGTCCGGTGGCCCACCACAATTGATATGTTTGTTGAGTTTCAATAAGTGATGATACACCAGACCTTGCACGACAATATTGAACTTCTGTTCATTCGACATCCTTAACTGGTAGAATAAAATTAATGTGTAGAGGCTCTAGTGGAATATATCACGTGATAAGATTTTTTATGTACTTTCCATTTCAACTGTTAGGTGTAATTTCAATAAATCCGTAATGAATCGTGCGATATAGACTGCCTGTATATGATAATTTGATCTGATTGCTTTCTTGATTAATGCAATGCCCATTGCAATGATTACAATAACGTTTGGTCTAGTGTATTTCAATTCTTCGTTAGCAAACCTCAAAAACTCCACCATCAACCCCAGTGGTCCTTCCGATGATGACGTGCAAATATTTTGATAACTATTGTAGATTCGACATACAAGTTCTCGCATCCTGAATTCCATAATTTGCGCCATATCTCCGAGTACGACCATGTCTAGGACGTATTGAAATGCAGCAATAAATGAATCGTTTCGCGGCTCCTCCTTTTCGAAGCAGCTTTTTATCAAGTCCTCCCATGACGTATGGTAACGAGTACAAAATCTGTCCATCTCTTCAATGTATAGCAATTGTCTGTTCTGTTTTGTAGTGCGCCTCGACATTTAATTAAATCATATTGTTGGTAATTTTATTTATTAAAAATGTATTATCGTGTTAAGAATGTTCCACATGTTGGATTCCCCTACTCCCTGCGGGCGTAACCTTAACGAAAGTGTACGGGAACTCAGCTTCCCTCTCTCATTTCGTTTCCACTAGTGGGTCCTGAATGAAAAAGACGTGTTTCTGTGATGTATATTTGCGCTGCGTGGTTACGAAAAATGTTTGCCTAAATTAATTAATTACTGCTTTTGACTTTGTTTCAGATGATCACTCGATTGATATTAATAAAAATATTCTATTAGTTGGGAATGTTGTGTGCGTTGATTTCCGCTGTAGCAAACACTATAATTTGCATTTCAGATGAGTTGATTGTGGCTTCTGCGTGTAGAAATTACTGTTGCAAAGTTATCATAAAAAATATGTAATTAAATTTGTTTCTCGTTTTCGAATTAGTATTGTTTCTATCACTGAATAAACTTGACTTTCACTCGATTGATATTTTGTTTCCACTATTGGGTCCTCAATGAAAAAGACGTGTTTCTGTGATGTATTTGCGCACTTGGTTAGGAAAATGTTTGCCTAAATTAATTACTGCTTTGACTTTGTTTCAGATGATCACTCGATTGATATTAATAAAAATATTCTACTAGTTGGGAATGTTGTGTGCGTTGATTTCCGCTATAGCAAACACAATAATTTTGCATTTCATATGAGTTGTTTGTGGCTTCTGCGTGTAGAAATTACTGTTGCAAAGTTATCATTAAAAATTGTGTAATTAAATTTGTTTCTCGTTTTCGAATTAGTATTGTTTCTATCACTGAATAAACTTGACTTTCACTCGATTGATATTTCGTAAGTTGAGAATAATGATTGCCTAATAGTTGTGTCTGATCTGAAATACATTAAAATGCAGCGTTTCTCGTTGAGTATTGTTTGCGCCGATAATATTTTCTCGTTTGCTTAGAAAGTCTATTCTTAGATTTTTTTTGTGTTCTATTGTTTTTTGATAGAATTCTTATTGTGTTCTTGAGAGTCGAATAATTCCAACGTCTATTTGCGATCAATAAAAAATTCGTCTCTGTACACCGATCCTAAGAATATTTCCTTTTGGAGAAAAGAATGTGAAAAAGAGAGAGGATTTCCCCACCCCGCAGATTGACAACAGGTTCCACACTTTGGGCTGTATAGATGGAGAGAGTGACCCCACCGGGCTGCATAGAGGGAGAGAGTGACACCGCCAGTCTCGAGTCTGGTTGTACTGTGTAAAGCATAGCTGTGGTGCGTGTTTGGATAGCTCTGTCAAGGTAATGTTTATAGTGCCTGAGTAGGATGAAAATTCTATATTGTTAGCTCGCAAGGTTGATTTTATGATAGTTCAAAAGATATATTATTTCAATTTCAAATTCTAATGTTTGATAGTTGGTTTTGCTATTATTTTCCTGTGTGTTGTTTACATGTTGGCAGATGCATCGTTCGAAGCGTTTCTCTGCTATTCATCCGTACATGTTTATCGTTTTGATTGATTCTTTTTCAATTATTTTACTACATGTGTCTGTTGTTTACCGTTGGTAGATGCACCGTTTAGAGTGTTTCTCTGCTATTCATCCATGCATGTTTCTTGTTTTGTTAGATTGTTCTTCATCTATTTATCCTTTGTGTACCTCTTGTTTAGGTGTTGGATTTTGGCTCTCTATTAGCTGTTTCAGTAATATTTTCCTGTCTGTTGTTTACACGTTGGCAGATGCGCCGTTTAGAGTGCTTCTCTGCTATTCGTCCGTGCATGTTTATCGTTTTGATAGGTTCTTTTTTCATTTATTTTCCTGCATCTGTCTGTTGTTTATGTGATAGATTTTGATTCTCTATTAGCTGTTGATCGTGTTTGTCATTATTTCCATATGCCTATACTGTTTACTTAATAAGAAAATGATTAATTGTGTAATGTTGGAATAATCTTCCCTATTGCACTCGAAAATGTTCATAACTGTCAGGTGTACGCCTCCCGTCTTCAACAAATCAGGGCAGATATTATTAGAGCTGATTGTTGGCTAGGAGCGTGCTATGTGTTGAAGTTCATTTTTAATATGTTTTCTGTATTGAATTCATAAAACAAAGTAAGGTTTGTAGTGTCTCTTAGAATGAAAATTGTGTGGGGAAGTCACGATGATGATTTATGATAATTAAAATGATAGATTTTTCTCCTCCTTTGTTGTTTTGATTAACCAATGTAGTGTTATAGATTTGATTTCCTCTTGTGTTCGTGTCCCATGGTCTTCCAGGTTCTCTGCTGTCCAATACATATATCGGCACTTGTAATTAAAGCTCCAGTATGGTGGTCACGTATAATAATGTTCGACTTTTTATAATAAAACTTTTAATTTTGATTGTGAGTATATTGATTAAAAATATCTTTTTTGATTAAATGTGTCATAATGGAATATTAGCTGTTGTGCATGAAGTTACGTATCAGAACTTTGTAATTAAAACTCCGCTAGAGTGCTCATGTTATACTTTTATAATAAAACTTTTAATTTTGATACACGCACCACCTGAAAAAAATTGCGAACGAAGTCGTCCCAGTGTGAAAAAATCGCCAAAGATGTGGCCCGATGTTGTCAGTGTGCATGTCCCTACTTGCGCGCCGCATGAAAAAAATGCGAACGAATTCGGCCCAGGCTGAAAAATAGCCAAAGTCAGCCCAGTGTCTACAACCATAAGTGTATGCTCAGCTCTTCAGCCAGCTGGTAAACACACGGACAGCCCCTCACCTGCGCACCGCCCACCGCACGCTGAAAAAAAAATCGCTAGAGAAGTCGGCCCATACGGAAAAATCGCCAAAGAAGTCGGCCCAGGGCGCACCGAGCCCGTTGGCCTGCTGGTATGCCCCCGGACAGCCCCTCACCTGCGCGCCACCCACCGCACGCTAAAAAAATAATAAAAAATCGCTAGAGAAGTCGGCTCAGCTATTGTTCTTGAAGTTACATACATCTATCAGAACTTTGTAATTAAAACTCCTGGTATTGCATCATGCCTGTAATAAGCATAAGCTTTGTTTGGTGTATTGTGTTTCTTCTGTATCAGGTTTTTTGGCTAAGTCTTTCTCCTTCACACAGAGTCATAACTTAATTTCTGACATTAATGACTTTAATAAATATATTTCCACTTGTACTTTTGTGTATGGCTATCCTTTGCATGTAAACAGCCTACTGCACACCCGTTGTAGACGAAAACAAATTACGATTGAAATCGACACAGATTGAAAAATGACGAAAGAAGTTGTCCCAGGCTGAAAAATGTGAGCGAGCAAGCGCGCACGCAGCCCTCCGGCCACGCTCCGCCCACCGGTAAGAGCCTCCACCCGAGCGCCGCGTGCCGCACGCGAGGAAAAATACGCGAAAAAAGTCGGCGCAGATTGAAAAACTACGAAAGAAGTTGGCCCAGGCTGAAAAATGTGAGCGAGTAAGCGCGCACGCAGCCCTCCCCCCGCCGATAAGCACGCGGACAACCCTCCGCACAGGCGCCGCGCTGGGAAAATACGCGACGGTGTCCCAGACGCTGTGGGGTTCGAACCAGACAGCGTATATCCGTAACCTAGCCAGCAGCACGCATGGGCGCCTATACGTACCCTGATTGGCTGCTGCAGCGCAGCCGACCCATCAAAACTTGGTGCTTGTTGCACAGCGAGTAACTGTGGTAGAGTTACGAAGAAAAAAAAAACACGCATGTTTTGGTTCTGCTTCAGTGGACTTCGCAGATTGTGGATTGTGGCGTACAACGCTTTCAGTAGCCGTTATCACGGCATATTATCGACCTATTGTCGCGTTTACTCTGGCATGTGTCCGCTTTCTTAACGAAAGGATAGAGAGGTAGCAAGTTATGGATCCGCTTTCTTGCTGGTGTGTTGGTAGATGGGTTGAGGTGTTTACTTGTACCGCTTAGCACCGCTGTGAAGATTCAATCTTCTGCAATTATCAGCTGCCTGTGTGTTCTGATTCTGTGTACACTTCGTCAAAGCGCCATGGCGCTCTACGCCTGTGCTTTGTTTTGGTTGATTGTTGGTATGGTGAGCTTCCGCTATCACGGTATTACCGCGTTCACACTGCTGTGACATGTGTCCGCTTTCTTTTTGTGTGTTGGTAGATGGGTGACGTTCACTTGCACCGCAGTGAAGCTTCAATCTTATGCAATTATCGCATGTCTATGTTAGCTGTTATGCCTATTTGTGTTTGTAGTGCTCTGTCCCTTGGGCGTCGTCTTATTGACAAGATAATGCCATAGTTTTCAATTTGTTCCACTGCAGGCCTATAACGAGCGTCCTGTGCTATTACACAGTGCGTAAGTCACGTGCTGTTGCCACCCTACGCTTTGGACAGAACTAACTTGACCTTTATTTACCAATATTACAGCCTACTTGGCCGTGTAGGGTTGCGATACAATAGCGTAGCATAGCCACCATAACATTATACCTTACTACTTTAACACGATAACACTTTTATCATCAAACATATTCTATTTCAAACTTTTTCAAAATGCATCAACTGAGATTGATGCACCTATTTTATTAGGCAAGGCATTCAATGCGAATAAGGTGCAAGGGAGAAATGAGTGCAAAAGGCACCTGTTGGGATTATACCAATTTAGTAGCTTCTGATTGGTGTAGCATCGACTTTGTGGTAAAGATGGTTGTGTTTTCTGATCATGTTACTTTAGATGTGGATCTCAAGGGGGAGTCCAGATATCCTGACCCTGTGCTATGTCTCTGTCTTGTCAAAGCGTAATTCCCCCCTTATGTAATGCCCTCGGGCCTTTAAGGGTTAAATAAATGAAATTAAATTGACACGTGATCATGAGTAGTAAGTACTGGACTCTCACGGTGCACAACGCCCAACTGGCCTGAACACGATTTAATTGGCAATTAGAGCTAATTGGGACCCCCCACATTAATCAGCACCCTCCAGGGAGCCACCACACTAATTGGGGAAAGTCTAACTCGTGTCCAGACCAGCTGAGCGTTGTGCACCATGAGAGTCCATAAAAAAGAAAAATAACAGGCAGAAAATAAAATAAAAAGATGGAAATAGAGTGGACAGAAACAATTTATTCGAAAATCAACGATGCCGCGGCGAAGAAGCCGCTCCGCAACACCCGAGTGACCAGCGTCCGCCATGTTGGTAGTTTGCACCCAGCAGTTGCAGAGATCGACGACAGGTGACCACTTAGTTGCAAGGCATCACACCAGATGGCGCCACCATCATAGCTCTAGACGAGAAAGACAGAACAAGATACTAGCGGCAGGTAAAAATGACAGCACTGCCAAGCAAGTCTAGGCATGCGAGAGAAAAGGTCTAACCGCTACTGCTAAACAGAAAACAGTACACATCGGGGAAAAAGGCTTACGGGGACGATCGCTTAGGCCTAAGCTCAACACTACGCAGCTAACACAAGGCGGGAACCACACATCGCTAAACATGCGAGAAAAGGCTTAACACGAGCGCGGTCACCGCTAAACACGGCAAACATACGAGGAAAGAGGCTTACGGGGGCGATCGCTTAGCCCTAACCACAACACTATGCAGCTAACACAAGGCGGGAACCACACATCGCTAAACATGCGTCAACAGGCTTGGACACCGCAAAACAAGTCTAAACATGCGAGAAAAGGCTTAACACGAGCGCGGTCACCGCTAAAACGGCAAACATACGAGAAAAGGAGCGCGTCAAATCACTCACTCACCTTTTCCCCCGCGGCAACTTCCAGGCAGAAACTGAGCGAGCGCGGAGAACATACGTCTGCTCTCTACGAGAGGCAGCCAGAAACTGAGCGAGCGCGCGGAGCGCACGTCCGTCTTCCGCGACGGTCCGAGAGAAACTGAGAGAGGCGACGCGCGCGCGCCCTCTGCTCCACTCGTCCGCGCATGCGCGCGCGCGCTGCTAGCTCCCTCTGCGCCGGCCGCGGGTGTTTTCGGTTTCGGCTCTCTGCTGCGCGCGCGCGCGCTCCTAGCGGCGACGGGTGGCTTTTCAGTTTCGCTTTCATTCTCCGTTCTTTGCGCGCGCGCGCGCGTTTATCTCTATAAAGGCAGCGCGCACCGCGCTCGCGTCATCACTACGTGAAGATGTTCAGCTACCACTCTTTACAAAATTGTTCCCACACCCACGCTTCTTGGGAAGAAGTGGAGAAGGAATGTTTCAACAGCGAAAGTCCCCGCAACGAGCTCGTCATCACTGCTTTTCGCTACGTGATAGACATGGTAGGCTTTGGCAATATAGGAGAGATCTCGCCGGGGCCGCTGCAGGAGATGGTGCGACGAATTTACGCCCGTTACAAGAACGTCTGCATAACGGTTCCGGACGGACCCCTGGGACTGATGAGCGAATTTGTGAGCTTGTCCAACGTAGAATTCAACTACATCGCAGCAGACATCGTGGACCTTCTCGCTCGTGCCATCGCTCATATTAAGCACGCCCTGCGGAAGCAGCGACATTTGCAAGCAGTCTACATCGCCAACTTTGTCATTGATTTATTGAAATACCGATTGGTTATTGACATGCAACGCATTAAACAGTCCGAATAACTTTGACGAGACTCTGTGTTTTCTTTCACTGAAACATGTTTATTGAATACATACAAAAGAGTTGGTCGATAGATGCCTGCACCCTCCCTGACTTGCCTCAACAGAAAGGATATGGGGAACCTTCATCGCAGCGTCGTCATTGCGCGGGTCACTGCACCAGCACGATGACGGAATGGTCATTCTTTTCGTACACCCATTCCGCTACCACACTGCCACGATGACCCGTGCTTCTCCTGTCTGAGAGAGAGAGAGAGAGAGAGAGGGATGTCTCGACTAGAACTTTTATTCTCGATTACATGCGCGTGCAGCTCTTTGTTCCGCGGTTACTCGATGCCTGACGTCGACGGTCTCGGGCTCTCTTCCGGGTTTTCCGTTGCTGCACAAAGAGGGAGTACTATCGTAATGCGATACGCGTCAAAACACTAGGAAAGCTTACCGTATTCGCAGCTCCCATAAGGGAAGGAGTGTACGGCATCCACGAGATAGCGTTTGTCGTCGTACGGGACCAAGCTCTTCTTGAGTCTCGAAATGGTGTACATCGTTTGCTTTATACTCTGGATGGTGCACTGCTTCTGAGAGACCGCCTTTTCATTGAACAGAGAATCTCGGTACACTTCGTGCAATAAATGTTTCCTCACCACGTCTTTCTTAACTCCTTTGGCTCTCGCGATCTGTTTGTGTGTCCCAGCCAAGAGAATGCTGTACATTTTCGCTCGGATGGCTACGACTTCCTGGATAACTCCGCCCCCCGTCTCGTCTTTGAAGTACCCCATCTGATTCGCGTGCTCGTCGTTGAAAAGTGGGTGGTCCGGCGGATAGGAAGACAGATCTAACTCACTCTCAATCTTCATCAGCTGCTCTTCCAGGCTTTCACACGTGAGAGAAAAAATTACGCTGTCCGTGTCGCTATAGATCAATTGCACTGGACATGTCAAGCGAGAAAAGAGCGACTCATAGATGAAGCTGTACATTCGGACTTTGGATATTTCAAGAATGGCAAAGCCCACGTAAAGGGGGTGCGTGCATTTGATGCGGCGTTGTTTCATCTCGTACAAGATGCACTTATCACTCAGAATGTGAAAATGCTGACTGTCGACGGAGCTAGCTTTTCGGAGCGCGCTTTCTTTGTCGTAGGCTAGGGCATACTTTTTCATCCGTCTCACATTTTGTATCGACTTACCGAACGTGCTGTTCGACATGGTTTTGTACAGAAGTCGCTCGAATTTCGTGGTCGCGGCATTCCTCAACGCGACGTTTCTCTGCACGAAGGTTCGCAAAAAGTTGTCTTGGCGGAACGAGAGGATGCTGTGAACACGTTTTATTTTCATGCCCAACCTCACGTACAGAGCGAGCAGTGCATAATGAACGACGTAGCGTTCTTTGTCGTAGCACGTCAGCAAGAGTTTCGTTGTGGAAGGGGCGTTCAGCGCCAACGCATCTTTCAGGTGGCGTTGGTAGGGGGAGAGTTCGTTCTCGTCCACGCACCTGTGTTCGGGTGCCAGGGGAAAATCCCTAGTGAGCGCGTGCAGTTCTTCGGGATATGACAAGTCTACCACGTACACGTAACCCACTTCCGAATCGTGAGGAATGTTGAGAAAATCGATCTCGCTCCACCTCGAAGGATCGACCCACTCAAAACCACCTGTCGGGAGATGGAAAGTCATCGCGTACGGGTACAAACTGTTCACGTCGAGGTACTGGATAAAAGTCTTTTCTTGCTGGGGATCGTAATCGTCGCACCCCTCGTGATTAGCCCGACAGTATCTGTGGAAGCTGTTACAAATGCCTCCCCTGATTCCCTTCTCGATCGTTTCGTACATCTCGCGATCGCTCATGAGCTCGAGTTTGACTTTGGTGAGCTTCAGAGCGCTGCTCCACGCGTAACTGGCGAGGGACACTGTGCGTAGGATATCTAACCTATCCGTCTCTAGCGCAATCTTCCTGAAATACAGTACGACGTCGCAGAGCTGACAGGCGTCGAGCGTGACGTAGAGACGCGTGTAACCGCCGAGGTTCTTACATTCGAACAATTCGAAAATCTCGAGGGCGTACTGATAGTCCTCGTCCGTGATCTCTTGGTCGTTCAGGTCGCTTTTGAAAGCTTCCTTTGGCGGTAGTGCGGGCAAATTGTACGCTTCGAAACTGTCGACGAAGGTGTACGGGTAAATGCCTTTCCTGAGAAGGCTTCGGAAACGGTCACCATACATTTGACGGGTACAATGAAACGCGCTTTCACCACCGCTGGCGAGCAGGGTTTCCACCAGGTTCGACAAGGAGAGGTTGAAAAACTGCGTGGTATCGCGGAAATGGAGATCGCCAATGTTGAACCCTCTTATCTTTTCCGAGCTCGAAGCTAAGATCCACGGCTCGCCCAGATTTAGAACGTGCATGTGGCGGAGAAGGGAGCTCAAATCGTACTGCAGGTTGTGCACGCACACGACGAGTTCTTTGGTGTTACGACACGTAAGGTTACACGTATCACACAGCGTCGCGACAAAATTCGAAGAACCGGGCTCTACGAAGCGGGTGTGGTCGTGATGCGATACCTTCCGCGTATGTCGGTTAAATTCGATTCCACAAAATTCGCAGTGTGTAGCGCTCGCGTGCCGAAAGTGGTCTTCCATACTCATGACCAACGGCGCGGGACAACTGTTCAACCTATCGATTTGATCGCTAAATCGCTTGAGCGAGAGCAAGCATTTCTCTGCCGCGTTGGGTCCCAAATAGCCATCTAGGCCTAGTATTTTTCCGTCCCAACTTCTCACTACAACGATGCAGTACGAGCTCATCCTGTGCACACTCACGGCGTCCTTCACGAGCGCGTCCTTTTCCAAAACGCTCTCCGTGTCCAACACCGCGAAATAGGGATAGGGATGCATGTACTGTATCTTGTTGAAGGAGACACTCTCCCCGCTTTTGGCATTTGGAGAATCACTTCGTTTACGTCTCGACACAGACGTTCGTGTTGCTGCAATGCCTCTCTCGTTCCGTAACCGGACGTGCATTTCTCGCAATAAAAGTAGTCACTTCGTCCCATGAAAGTGCTAAATTTTCGGATCCCATAGAAATGCTCCTTAACCTCGAGCAAGTGGACTTTATCCTTATAGAGCGTACAGGGAACCCGTCCTGTTGTTATCGAACTCGTCTGCTCGTCGAACACGTAGATGTAGACGGAGATTTTGTTTTTTCTCTCCCACAGGGAAATGTCTTCGTAAGTGACTGGGAAGCAGGGCGGCCAGTACGTTACGCGCGTCTCCGGATTCGAAGGATTCATGTACTTGCGGTATCTAACATAATCGTTTGGGTTGTTTCTCAACGGATGCAAGAGTGCCAGCACGCTATACTTGAAACACTCGTTTTCGTGATTCGGCGGAAGTTTGACGTTTGTGAGAGTCTTTGTTTTTCTCTTTAGCAGCTCGGGAAGCTCGATCGTGCATCCAATCCGCTTCGGTTTTAAGCGCGTTAGTTTTAAGTCGACACATTGGACGTCGTTCGAGGTGAAACCAGACCCTTCTCTCGCATAGTTTTCAACGCGTTGCGAGGACTCTGCGATAGCAGCATTTATCGCGCCTTCGATTTCTTGGCGGTTATGAACGACTCTCATGTGAAGGTTCACGTGAAGGAGATGAGAAGTCAACCCGTCGGCTCCGTCCTTAACCATGAGCGCCTTCGAGCACAGACAAAATTTGAAAGGCATGGGATAAGCTTCGAGGACACGCGTGATTACTGGAGCTATGCTCGGTAGATAGAGTCGCAAATCGTCGACGTTGTCGTCGTGCGGGGAACAGAGAAGCGTGTACCTAGTAGCCGTTCCGTCAAATGCCTCATCTGTGACAAAGAAAGGAAGGAATCGTCTCTCCGTGACGGAGGGATGATTCTCTACGACGTGTTCTCGTAATTCAACGATTCTACGACCCTGGACAGGCTCAGCTTCGTTTCGAAATTCTGGGCTTGCATCTGGTGATTCATCTCTAACCCTACCAGACAGAGGAATGAAATCTGCATACGACTGATCCCCTTCCCACATGAGCAATTCGTCTGCATTGTCATGTCCATCTAGGGGTTCGTCGTCGTCGTCCGTTTCACTTATTACGAAAGGCGGACTACTGACTCTGTCGTCGTCGTCGTCATCTGAAAGGACGACTGGGCTATTACCGAGATTCTCTATTCTAGCTTCGTGCTCTCTTTCTACGGCCACGAGCATGGCATCGATGGGGTCGTACTGACATACGAGACAGCGCGGCACTGCGGTCAAACAAAATCAGTACGAGATTTCCTCTCACGAAACAATGCTCACTTTTCCCTTCAGTTGAGGAACGCTTGAGATTGATGATGATGATGAGAGAGGATGGGATGAGACCCTGTGGTCAGTGTCATGCGGTGACAGCGGCTATCGGTTCCTGAAAAACAATGTCATACATAGAATACACTCTCACAGCAGAGACGGTCAACTTACATTTTGGTCCACGAAACGCCTCGTGTCGTGGATGGATGCCCCTCGTGGGCTTCCTGTCAATCGTCGTAGAACCAGCGCACCTTTTATAGTCGCTACACCGCTCTCCTCCTCCTCGCATTGCGACGGTGTCGTCTGTACTTTGACCACCCCGCCTTCCGTCTTTCGCGCCTTTTGCGATGTCGCATATGACAATGATAATACCATCGACGTTGAATAAAACATTACACTAATTTCTAGCTAACACTCTGGGACGACTTGTACATGACGACAAGAAGACCCAGAGTGGGATTCGAACCCAGGATCCTTCTACACTGGGCGCGACACACTAACCACCAATCTAATTCGTACTGCGTGACGTTTTTCGTATTGCGGGGTTCGTGTCTACACACGTCACAACATGTTCAAACACGTCCAAACATGTTCAACATGTTCAGTGACGTCACAATATGTTCAAACACGTCCAAACATGTTCAGACATGTTCAGTGACGTCACAATATGTTCAAACACGTGCAAACATGTTCAGACACGTTCAATGACGTCATAAAGAGGAAGAGAGAGGAACGAGTGTGTCCAGGGGCGACTTCGCCGCCCATGTCCAAACATGTTCAAACACGTCTTAACATGTTTAAACACGTTCAATGACGTCATAGAGAGTGAGAGGCAAAGCTTTACTATAAATGTCGAACCGAACGTTCGATCGTCATTCCATCATGATCAGCTTGGTAGATCCTCGTAAGTAATACCCATGACGTCATCATCATCGCCGAAATGTGTGAAGAGTTTCGTTTCCAGTGTACAACACTTTTGCTGCGCGTGAAGTCGGTTTTTTCCCGCCTCACATATTTCGGGAGATTGGCAGGGCCCGCTTCTTCTGCACCAATTGCGGTGGATTGTGGTCCAAAGGTACGCTTCCTCGTTATTTTTTTAATACGTTCTATAATCGTTCACATTTTTTTCCAGAGCAAAAGCATTGGACGGACCGATTGATTCGCCCGTTTCTCGGCTGTCGGACGGTACCGTTCGACGTACGTTGCGAAGGACTTCGACTATTGAAGGAAGATGGAGAAGATGGACCATCAGTGTCACTCTGTGACTGAAGAAGATTGTACGTGTGTATGTGTTTGAGTTAAAAAAACACGCGTTTCTCACACTCCTTTCGTTGCAGATTACGAATGGCTACTGACGGGAGATCTACCCCTGGTCCTAACCTTCAAGCCTCCTCCAAAGACCTTCTTTTTGCGAATCGGCGATCAACTGACTACCTGTCGCTGCGGTGGACTCTGGTCGAGAAACCCCAGCCATTGGTTAGACTCGAGCCTTCGTCCGTATTTGGGCTGCCTTCCCGGCTACGAAACCAAAGCTGGAGCCTAATTCATGTGTAACGAGAAATAAAGGTTGTCTACTCTCATTCCGTCTCAGTCATGATGATGACGCCCGAGCAGAGGTTTGCCACCTTTGTGCAAACGCGAATGTATCGGGACTTGCTGCGATTACGCGATTATATTCACGGCGATAGCTGCGAGGGAGACTTTCGCTCGATTCTCAAGACGATACCCCTACGTCTGTTCACCGTCAGTGGGAAGATTGCAAAGAAAATGAAGCGTTTCGTAGATTACAAGCTCGAGCTGTTGGAAAAGTATAGACGAGGAGAGACAGTCGACCCGTGTCTCATCAACGCGGGTTTCAACCGACCTATCGTCCGTCGCTACTGGCTTCTCCACACATCCCTCGACGTCACGGTGCAGACCGGCGACGACGGTGAGCGTCGGGTCAGCACGTTGGAAGATCGTCTCGCAAGGGTCTTGTGTATGTCATGAATAAATATACTATTTTTTACGAAACGAGTTCGCTCACGAGGAGACGTTTTATTGTTTCGTCATTCTCTTCGAGGTTACAGGAAAACATGGATACACAACTTTTCAAGCTGTAGCGTTTCGACATGCGCGTGGCTACGTAGATACAAAAAAGCCCGCAGTAAGGCGAAAAAGGCGATTGAATACACTTGTCGTTATACTCGTCCACTACAGGTAAAGTCCTTCGAAGGTTTGCTTCGATGGGGGAAGTCCGTAGCTGTCGAAAAACACGGCAGACCCGTCGTAGTTTTTCAGGTAGAGCACCCAGTGCTGCCCGCGCCTTCTTCGCTCTTCCGTATTGATGATTAAATAGCCGGGTTTGCGTAAAACGAAGGCTTCGTCGGAAGCGCAAATGCCTCTCAGCATGGAGGAAGCGAGGGGGTTCAGGGACACGAGTTCCAAGATGTCGCTCTCGTACATCTTTTTTTATGGGAAGGTGACCGTACGGTCCTTGTCGACGTACATGAGCTTGGGACACTCGGAAATCAAGAGGACGGTCGCTCGCACTTGCTGCCCGTCCACGGAGAGCATCGAATGAGACAGGTCGTAATGACGGAATTTGTAGGGGTTCGATTGGATGTCGCCGAGAAAGTCGGACGTGGCGAGCAGGGCGACGCATAATTTGGAAGGTACCCTTTCGGGGTAAACGTTTTCAAAGTGAGCGTCCAAGCTCCCGGCACTCAAGCTCCGCACCTTGGTTTCCAATCCGCGTAACACGTAGATGGCCGGCGTGGTCTGAAGCCGCCGCTCGTATTCCAAAAATAGGGAAGGTGCCAGCGTCACCTTTTTCAAGTGTAACGTCATTTCTTTAATGTCCACCTCGTAATTGTACGTTTTCTTGTCTTTGGGGACCGATACGAGTTTAAATTCGTCGTTGTTTAACAGGAAAACGACGCGAATTTCGACGGCAGGTACCATCAGGCGCGGCTGTTGAAACAGGTCGGTATTGATCTGACCGACCAGGTTAAAGTATTTTCCACCCTTCGTCGCTTCGTAACGTTGTTTCGGACCGCGAGAAGAGACGTCGTAATCGTCCTTTAAATGTTCGTCGTCCTCGACATAAAGTCCAGCCGCGTGCACTGTTTCTTGAGCCGCGGGCGTGGAATGAAGCACGACGTCCAAAATACTCCTGTAGGCGTACAACTCGTTGGAACTGACGAGCTTGTTGTTCGCGTAAACGGTGACCGTCTTAAACATGCCGCTCAACAGGTGGTTTATTGGGAAAACGACATCTTTCTCGTCCATTTCTTCCCCGTCGTCGCGAACAATGCGCACGGTCAAAGACACGAAACTGCCGTAGAGATCCAAGTGTGCCCTTTGCAAATTTTGAATACAAAACTCGATCACGGAATTATTTACTCCGTTGACCGGATAAAAAAGTTGGTACGAAGTATCTTCCACGCCGTATTGAATGGAAGGGGGTTCGAATATCATCACATCACTCGTTAGACAGATCGGCGTCTGTATTTTTCCTTTCGTTGACGTCATGACGGAGCGCGCGCAGCGGATGTGTGACCTTCACGGCGTACCAAAGATATCTGCAGGTGCGTCGTGTGTCGGCGCCTTTTGTTGTCGTTTGCGGCGTTTCTTCCCATTGTTGTTTCCAGAGCCCTCCATGGAATCCAGCACGTCTCTCCCCGTTGCTATGGCCGTCTGTTTTACTGCGCGCGATATTCCTTCGCCATCGGCCAAATTCCGCGCCAAGCGCTTCAACGTTCTCTTGGCGATCGGTTTTATTTTCTGCCAGATGGGAACGATAAACTTGGATATGTTGCTCAACACACCGCCCCCTCGTTGGAAAAGGGGTCCCGTGTACACGGGAATTATTTTGGGGGAATTACGGTACATATTTGAAATGCAACGTTAGATTGGTTCTGCCTTTGGACCGCAACGGCAAACGTCTTCTCGTTTCGTCCGCGAGAACGATCGTCACTGAAGGAATTTCGAATTGAGACAGGTTAAAATACTGGATGTTATCTAACGTGTAGGTGACGACGTGCTTGTCTTTCTCGTAATAAAAGGGT
The DNA here is from genome assembly GCF_037126465.1 of Ornithodoros turicata. Classification (NCBI taxonomy): domain Eukaryota; kingdom Metazoa; phylum Arthropoda; class Arachnida; order Ixodida; family Argasidae; genus Ornithodoros; species Ornithodoros turicata. The sequence continues at coordinate 27,337,647 of NC_088206.1, read as the reverse complement.
AGTATTTTTAATATCGGTTTTTTCCCGCTCCCCACGTACGTGGGTTCCACGATATCCGTGTACACGATTATGTTGTGAAACGGGGGTTCCAGGAGTACCTCGACGGAGCTCGTGGCATCCTCATCCCCCGTGAACACGGTACGCGATTCGAAGCCCAAAAGCACGGCCAGGTACTCGGAAAGTCTTAGGGTGGAGGTGCCCTCGGAAAGACGAATTTTACATTTCTGTTCGGTTCCGTCGAAGCTGAAGCGCGCGCGTTCGCCTACGCGCTGATTAATCGCATTTAGAAGTGCTTGCGGCGTCGCATAATAGCCGGGAGGCACATGTACTTGCAAAGATCGAGGAATTTTTGTCTTGATCGTGAAAGAAAATTGGCGCGCTACGGGGAGAGAGACGCGTAGCGTTTCTTCTTCGTGTCCCTCGACGGCTGTGAGATGTAGCAGCTTGACAAAGGGTTCCGGTACGTGCAACCCTTTCGGTGTTTTCAGAGAGTACACGTTATCCGCGAATTCTAGCGAGGCGTCCAGCTTGTGCGTCTGGAAATACTTGTTGAGTGTGTTCCGTAGGGACGTGGTTTCCGAATTCAGAGTGACGTCGCCGAAAGCGACGGGTGCGGCGTGCTCCAATAAGATGGAGGTGGCTTCGCGTTCGCTCAATTTGGGGGGTTTCACCGCACGACCTGCTTCGCGGGACGCTAGCGAGGCGTCGAGCGCTTGCGCGAGCCGAGGGTCCAATTCCACGGCTTTCACGTCCACGGGTAAGACGAAGTCGTATCGCGATTTATTGTACGCGAAAGAAACGTCGAATTCCGAAAGGGCTTTTCCCAAATCCCTCTCGAGATCCGAGGTGACACGAAAAGTTCTGCCGGCTTCCACCGTGTCCTCGAAAGAAACCTCGATTTTCGCATCTTGCCTTTCGTACCCGATATTTAAAAAATCGTTACGTATGCTGAGATCCATCAGACCGACTTTATACCGATTCGAGAGCTGAAGCGGACTATCGAAAGCTACCGTGAAGGCGTTGAGTTTATTCGAGGGAAACTTATCCATGCTGGCGTTCGAGAGCAGGTGGACGTAGATGTCCGACATCATTTCCCAATCTTGACCACGTCGCTGCTCGGAACCCAACTGTCGTGTTCTTTGTCGTAACCGAACCAGCGAACCAAGGAGAAGCTCTGACCGTTCAGTTGCTTCTTTCTCAGCACTTTCGTTACTGGCCAAGGCTGATTGGCGTCTCGGGTTACGACGAGTACCTCCTCCGGGTAGAAAGATCCGTCCACTTCCTTACCCCGGTAATCTTCCAGGTGTACGACGGGAGGAGAGGTGTCTCTCAGGCGGGAGACGGTGAAAATCTGAGGCGACCAACTCCCTTCCGAGCTCTTATGAAAACCTTTTCTGTGAAGTAGGACCCTCACTTTATCCCCCAGTTTGAGCTTCTTTTTCACGGAGGGTACGACGGGCTTCCCATTTATCTTATTGAACAGCTCCAATTCGTTTTCGGGCGTGACTTCGGACGGGCTGATGCCCAAAGTCCTGTGTTTGGTGGTGTTGTAGTCGCGCACGATCTTGGGAAGCGCGGAAACGAAGTGGTATTTTCCCGTTACTCTAAAATAACGGAATATTCTGTCGCGTAAAGTGCGTATGACGCGCTCTGCCTGCGACGCTTTGATTACTGGAGAGAAGGTAGAATACATCTGTACCTTCTTTCGTGAGAGATACTCCTTGACGGTCTTGTTGTAGAATTCCCCGCCTCTGTCGCAAAAGATGCGTGTAGGTACGTTACCTCCCCGAAAAAGTCTTATCATGGCCCTTTTCATTTCGGCGGGGCGCTTCGTCTTTAGCGGGAGGGTGCGCAGAAAGCGGGAGAGGGAATCGATTGCCACGAGAATGTAGCGGTAGCCACCGTTGAATCTCTTGTATTTTGAAAAATCGGCGAGGTCCATTTGCCACACGTCGTTGATCTTGAGTGCGATGATGCGTCTCCTATTAAACTTTCTTCTGACCGGATGGTGAAGCGTGTAGGCATCCAGCTTTCTGAGAATGGCGAGAGCCTTCTTTTTGCTCAAGTGATGCGCTTTTCTATAGCGTTCCACACCCCCCAAACCACCCTCTGGTTTCTCATATCCCTCCATAAGTCGTCCACGCAATGGAGGCCTGCTGCTCCTGCTGCTGCTGTTGAGGCTCGCGAGATTTGGGTAGAGAAATCAGACGCAATAGTTTCGAGACTTTGGGGAACCAGGAAGGTTTCTTTCCCGTCTTACGTTGCAACAAATAATTGACGAGTTCGTAAACGGAGGAGTGTCTGATGGGCTTGCCCGACACGGAGACACAACCCTCGCGATCCCAGGAAAGAACCTTCTTTAATTCCGAGACGACCCTTTCCGCTTCCTCTTCGTCCACCTCTGGAGAGAGGAGCGAATAGTCAAAGTCATTTGTAGCGTCGGACGCCTTGTTTTTATTGTCGTAGGGGTCAAATCCGTACTGCTTGAGTATGCGATACAGTGCTTGCAGTATGAGTTTCACTTTGACGTCGTCACTCTCCTTCGAGGAAAGAATGTTTCCGATGGAGGAGGAGAAGGAGGTGGTCACTTCAATTCTCTTGGCCATTGGCGAAAAGGTTCAACACGGCGGAAAGCAGGAGAGCAACCACCGACGAAAGAACGCCCTGTCCTCGCTGCTGAGACAGATAGCGCTTCAAACGTTGCGGATTCTTGTGAATCTTTTTGTAGGCGAGCCGTCGTAAAAAGCGTTTGTGCTTCTTCAAACGCGCGAACGTATCTGGAGCTAGAGCCACCTTTCCGTTCAATACATTGAGGCAAATTTCGGAGAGGTGTTTCATGTCGGACGAGGACGAACGTCTCAAGACGTCGCGGCGGCGTGGAGGGGGTAGAGTGGAGAGTACTTTGAGTAAAGTGAGATGAGGGCGGAGATTCATTTCGGAGTGTAGATATATTGGCGTTCTCCCGGAAAGATATTGCTACGCAACCTGTGATCCTCGTGCGTATAGTTGTGAAGATCCACAAGTAAATATGCGTGGGGCGACGACATCGCTTGTTTATATGCGTCCAGAAAATACTCCAATCTTTTTCTGCCAAATAGCTGTTGGCCGAAATGTTCCATCTGGTGCACGCTGCGCACGGTGCGCCACAGGACGACGTAACTGGCGTTGTAGGATATTGTTCTAAAATGGCTACTGTCGAAAAAGATGTTTTGAACGAGTAAGAAGATCGACGCGTTGGCGTGGTGAGAACCCCGAATGAAAAGATCGGTCACCTCCTTCAAGGAACCGGCGTCGGTCATGTGATCGTCGACGACGATCAGCGTAGCGCGCGACGTGTCCCACTCTCGCGGTAGCTCCTTGGTAAATTTTACGGAGTCCCCGAATTCGTCCTGCATGCTCGGCGAAGCATATTTCTGCACGTAGAATATTTGTGACGGAGGCTTGTCTACCACGTCGTTCAGGTTCCTCAACACGTTAGCAACGAACGTAGATTTGCCGCACATGGAGGGGCCGCTTAAGATACAGCGAAAGGGATGACGGAAACGAAAAGGTTCGGGGGAAGACATGTTGCGTGCGTACACGTTGCACGAAGAGAAAGAAGAGACTGAGACTCGAAGAGAAATGCATCGCTTTTATTTACACATCCTCGTCGTCGTCCTCTACATCGGAACTGCGTTCCCAATACAGATTGTCCAGGCTAAAGTTGGACTTCTTTTTCGCCAGTCTGTCCGCCGCTAAGATGCGGTCGAGCGTCTTCATCTTGTCCTGACACATTTCTTGACGTGCTTGCAACCATTCCAGACGGTGGACTTGAAAGGCTTCCTCCACGATGCCGCGTATAAATTCGCGAAGTTCTTCGTTTTTTGTCTTTTCCTTGCGACGACGAGAAACGCAGGAGAATAAACCACACATGGCGTTTTCCACGTATCGGTCAGAATGATGACGCGAGCGCGGTGCGCGCTGCCTTTATAGAGATAAACGCGCGCGCGCGCGCAAAGAACGGAGAATGAAAGCGAAACTGAAAAGCCACCCGTCGCCGCTAGGAGCGCGCGCGCGCGCAGCAGAGAGCCGAAACCGAAAACACCCGCGGCCGGCGCAGAGGGAGCTAGCAGCGCGCGCGCGCATGCGCGGACGAGTGGAACAGAGGGCGCGCGCGCGTCGCCTCTCTCAGTTTCTCTCGGACCGTCGCGGAAGACGGACGTGCGCTCCGCGCGCTCGCTCAGTTTCTGGCTGCCTCTCGTAGAGAGCAGACGTATGTTCTCCGCGCTCGCTCAGTTTCTGCCTGGAAGTTGCCGCGGGGGAAAAGGTGAGTGAGTGATTTGACGCGCTCCTTTTCTCGTATGTTTGCCGTGTTTAGCGGTGACCGCGCTCGTGTTAAGCCTTTTCTCGCATGTTTAGACTTGTTTTGCGGTGTCCAAGCCTGTTGACGCATGTTTAGCGATGTGTGGTTCCCGCCTTGTGTTAGCTGCATAGTGTTGTGGTTAGGGCTAAGCGATCGCCCCGGTAAGCCTCTTTCCTCGTATGTTTGCCGTGTTTAGCGGTGACCGCGCTCGTGTTAAGCCTTTTCTCGCATGTTTAGCGATGTGTGGTTCCCGCCTTGTGTTAGCTGCGTAGTGTTGAGGTTAGGCCTAAGCGATCGTCCCCGTAAGCCTTTTTCCCCGATGTGTACTGTTTTCTGTTTAGCAGTAGCGGTTAGACCTATTCTCTCGCATGCCTAGACTTGCTTGGCAGTGCTGTCATTTTTACCTGCCGCTAGTATCTTGTTCTGTCTTTCTCGTCTAGAGCTATGATGGTGGCGCCATCTGGTGTGATGCCTTGCAACTAAGTGGTCACCTGTCGTCGATCTCTGCAACTGCTGGGTGCAAACTACCAACATGGCGGACGCTGGTCACTCGGGTGTTGCGGAGCGGCTTCTTCGCCGCGGCATCGTTGATTTTCGAATAAATTGTTTCTGTCCACTCTATTTCCATCTTTTTATTTTATTTTCTGCCTATTATTTTTCTTTTTTATGGACTCTCATGGTGCACAACGCTCAGCTGGTCTGGACACGAGTTAGACTTTCCCCAATTAGTGTGGTGGCTCCCTGGAGGGTGCTGATTAATGTGGGGGGTCCCAATTAGCTCTAATTGCCAATTAAATCGTGTTCAGGCCAGTTGGGCGTTGTGCACCGTGAGAGTCCAGTACTTACTACTATCATGTAGCTAGCATTGTGTCTGAGGCTAGAATCCGTAGAGGAAAATACTGGATATGCTCCTGTGTTACAATTTGCGTACAAATGCATCACAGATGGCGCGCGATGCCAATTTCTGCTACTGTGATCATATAACTAACATGTATTTGGCCCATATCATATTTAAAAATGAATGTATTGCCTGTGCGTGAACAGCTTCTATATTGATATTCTGGCCAGTATAAGGATCCCACACTGCATCTGCATATTCAAGCACAGACTGCACACAGGATCTATAGGCTTGCAGTTTGGTAACTGCTGTTGCATACCTAAGATTCTGCTTTAGCAAACACGCCTTTCTGAAGGCTACATGCGTGATGCGATCAATGTGCCTGTTGTACTTAAATCCTTAGAACAATAACATCAAGGTACAACATCGCAGGACACTTTGCCGAATGTAGAGCGTTCAAGCTGTCTTGGCATTATACAGGGTGTCCCAGAAAACGTGTCATTGAATTATAATAAAAGAACTACACCACCTAGAGTCATGCGGTCAAAGGCATTTGTTCTTACTGGGTTTTTGCCACCTCCTCATGTGAATGTCGTGTAACGTAAGTTTAATTATGTAAATTTTTGCGAACTTAAGTCGGAAATTTGCCTAGTAAAGATCACTTTTTTACCCCACCAATGTGAAGAGCGTGTCTAATTTAGTCAAATTAATGGTAATGAACAGAGATATTCAGGAGCTATCCCATCAGAAAAAATGCCGAACATCATGCTCTACGGAGGTCGCACAGAATAGCGCACGATGAATTTTTCAGCGCAATCTTTGTCAGTCCGACGAAAGGAGGTTGGAAACCCAGCCCTCCCCGACATCGCAGAAAGAGATAAAACAGGCACGGCTTATCACGTCCCTCTCCCAATTTTAGGAACTGTTACTTTTTCTATTATCACTCTGTGGGCTGGCTTCGGTACCTCCTTTCGCGCACTGAGAGCGACTGCGCTCACAAAGTCATCGCACGCTATGGTCCGGTGCTCCGAAAAGCACGATATTCGGCTATTTTTTCCGATGGAATAGCTTGTGAATATCACTGTGAATTATCATTAATTTGAGTGAATTCGGCACGCTCTTCATATTGGTGGGGTAAAAAAGTTACCTTTACTTGGCAAATTTCCAAGTTCAGTTCGCAAATATTTACATACTTAAACTTGGAGTACATGACATTCACAGTAGGAGGTGGCAAATACCTAATAAGAACAAATGCTGTTGACCGCATGATTCTAGGTGGCGTAGTTTTTTTATTATAATTCAATGACACGTTTTCTTGGACACCCTGTATAATTTTTTCAACTACGTACGTTTTGTCCTTCTTATGTATTATGTTGCTATACCTTGCTTGAATCTTAAATATTAGCAGGCCTTCTGGACTAACCATAGCTGACAACATATTTTGTAGGAGGTAGATGGACCAATGTAGAAGAAATATTGTTTGATGCATTGATTTTCGATATATGTTTTTCCAGTGATGAATGAGATTACATTCCTCGTTTGAGGCATCTTTGTGAGTGATCACAAGAGCGAACAAAGCACAAAATGTGATCTTTGCCATATTGAGTGTTGTGGGGAATCTTAAGGGCCTAAACCGAAAATGACAGCGAGTTTATGAGGGTCTTGCATCGCGAGAGTCCCCCTTACATACATTCGGGTAAAAAGTTGTAGGATGCTTCCGTGAGGACACACGTCTAATAGCAGAATGCAGAGATCCTAGCAACTGTGGGCAGTCAATTTGAGAATGAATGCACTTATATAAGAAAGTAGCATTGGTAATGTCGCACTGAGTTGAAAGGGCAATGAGACCAACATGTCGGAGTAGATCTTCATAATTGTATGATGGAGTCCCGGGGTGTTACAGAAATAGGTAGCGCAAAATGTGAAGTGTTTTCTTTCAAACATCCAATAATTCGCTTCGCTTTGAATATACACCTGCAAGCACGCTGAAGTCAGGTAAAAATGCATTCAGTATCCACGAACAGGGAAGTAAAAAGAACTGATCCACACAGCAAGCAAGATGATAAACACATAGTTATAGTTACAGGGATTGAGAAACCACATGCATCCCACTAAATGTATGGCTCCATTTCATATGTTCTATTCGTCATACGTACGTTATATGCAGCCCACGTTCCTTGCTTTAATGTTGTTGTTTTTTTCAAGCCACTGTTGACAGTGGAACAATGCTGCGACACTATAGCTCACCATAGCGACACCTCGACAGAAGAAGAAGAAGAAGCCACGTTTATCTGTGCAGGCTTGCCCGAAGTCCCCGAAGGTCACCATACTGAAAACAGTCTGGTGGTCTGCCCACTCTTTATAAGCGCTTATGTTGTCATGGCAATGGAAACGAATGTGCTTCCTTTCTCCACTCTCCACTATATAATGTCGCGTGACCTGGGAGTGACACAGCTTCTTAAAGGGGCACTAAAATGCAAAAACGAGGTCACTTCAAATTACGTCACATGCTGTGTTAATTTCGTACCTGTTATCATAATTGAAAACTTTGATTCCGTTGTGTAGCTACAATCAAAATTTTACCGAACCCTTTCTTGCGTCGGCGCTAAGCAGTGAACGTCGCTTCAGTTCGTGGTGTTCATCGGTGTTTTTAGTCCATTCTGCCACGTCATGGAGCAGTCCCGGTGAAATACATAGTGCGTGTTGCGAAACGTACTGGTGTCACTGTCCGAAGGACGTGAAGATAAATGTTGTCAGTGGAACATTCGCGAGAACTGTTGTGGCTACAATTCAGTGAATCAGTATTGAAAAATGCAGCAGTGCGCATCATGCCGCACATATATGGAACACTACGATCGGACCCGTTCCAAATCCACACTCCCACGATAGGTATGCGCACGCTTCTCCTGTGGTCTCATTGGATGCCACTAATTTTTGCCTCCTAGGGATCCAATTCGTTGCCGCCAAACTCGGCTCTGTTTTCATTGCGCTTTGCTTCTAAACGGTAGTGCTATGTGAACTAATTTTGTTTGAATTGTATCAATTGAAACACTAACTTACTTTTGATAGCATTTTTTTTTAATTTTTGTGCCCTTTTAATGCGATATTACAGGAACGGAGTGTTTTGATGTGCATGTTTAGTACACATACATCAATATTGACACCTTCAAAAGCCTGGCAATGGTTTCACAACCCCTTTAAGGTTTCCAAGCTTGTGTATTGTGCAACAGAAATAATTTTCCCCTGCTGGTATGATACAAAATGATTAGACATGTACCTTGTCCTACACAACTAACAAGGTGGGAACTCAACTTTGGCTTTAAAAAAGCCTTTGAACAATTTAAATACTATAATGCAAATGCAACCCAGTTAGTGACCCTGGCCATGCGACTTTGCGTGGCTAACATTGTCTTTGACACTAAGGCTCAGTCTGTGTGTGCGCTTCTTTGCTTTTTTGTGAGAAGGCTGGTTGGAGGGTCGCCCAGCTGCCACCCTCTTGGATCCTCGTGTTAGTCCCTCACGAGGCCTGGATATGCTGTTGGACTGAACTTTTATATGTCCACCACATCTTGTTATGTTACTTAGTGTTGTACCTAGGGACATCATCATCCCAACACATTGGGATGCTGTTTGAATTTTCTTGAGGCTGTGGATTGCCTTTTGGAGGTATTTGTTGTAGGTGCTGTTCCCTTTGACGAGCATATGGCATCGTTCGAGCTCTTGCGAAAGGGCATGGATGTCACCAGTTATGCACTGTAATAAGAAAGCGCTGTTCATTGAATGTTACAAAGCATATACATGAATTACATTAGGAGAACAAACCTTGTCTGCAGTTCCACTTTGGTACAATGTTGATGGCTCTGATGGCTCTGTGAAACAAGTATCAGCAGGATGCTGCTGAGGTACAGGTGTACTATCGGCATGATGTGTTTCCTCCTGCTGACTTGTCAAGGCCTCATTTACACGAAAGTCCATGAAGAAGGCGACAGGGGGGCAGCGGTCTCCCAAAGCCAGATTCCCCAACTGATGGCGATCTTCTGCCGTAAGTGCTGGTGCATTGGGGAAGATACCACCAACTGTTTTGTGTACCAAACCTTGATGCTTGCAAAATGCACCTTGCTTTCCTGCCCCACAGGTACATGTTCCAATATCTGCATATACTCTGTACGTCTCTCCTGTTTGTTGAGCACTTGGAACAGAGTACACATTGTGCTCCAGAGAGACAATCTTTTCCGCTGCCCCCTGTGGCATCTTTTTGAGTAGCCTGTCATATAAGAGGCGTCCAGCAGCAACACGGTTGTGAGCGTGTTCAAGGATGCGGTCCTCAAAGTATTTCTCCCATACGATTGCAACAAAATCAACTAGGGCTACAGCATTAAAGGCCTTTGTTCTTCCAAGGATAATGTCTTTGAGAATACGGATGCACGCCTCGGAAAAGTTGTTTGTGTTGTGCCCGCGTGTTGGTAACCAGTTTCGGAAGAACAGTACCCATTCTTCTTCTCTCCGCAGGAAGTCCTGCACGCGGGTAACAAAGGCTTCATGAGAGAGTGTCTGCAGGTGTGCTTTTGCAGATTCGAGGTCTTCTGCAGTAGGGGCATACATAATCTGAAAAGGGTCAAACAGTTACAAAGTACTGCCAAAAGTTGCCAGGAAGAAGAGAGGAAGACTGATATCTAGAACCTGATTGTTCTATAGTAGCTTTAAGCTTCTGCTTTGTGCTGTAACTTTATGCTCTGTCAGTTACACATGTTTGAAATCTCAACAAGTTTAATGCGAGTAACTAAAATAGATATTATGCACACAGATAAAATGAGAACTATGCAGTTTGATGGATACTGTCAACAGTCTAATTCCTGTAAATCCTGTTTCTCAAAGAAAACGAGTCTGCAGAAAATAAATCACATATCACCCGAGTGACCTAGTATGGGTTCCACATAGTAGCTATGATTATAACTGTTAAAGAAATGTACCTCAGATGCAGGAAATAATAGCATGATGGATATGATAATAGTAAATTGTAACACAAGATAAAAACCCTCTGGAATGCAGACATCAGGGGCCTTCTCTCAGCAGGGTTGACTTTGTTTTTCGCTGACATGAGCCACCTCCACTCAGCCTGAGCCACATGGAAACGGCAAAGCAGACATGTGCTGCTAGGCCAAGTTGCTTGCAGAGCAGCCCTTTCTGCAGCTGAATCATCGGTCATAAACACAAGTGGTTCCTGTGGTCAGGTAATGTTAATTAGTTAAACAGCATGTGCTCCATTTCCAGCACACAGTGGGCAGTGTAACAGTTTGGGCCTCGTTAGCCTCTCTACATAAAATTCAAACATAATTTTTCACAAAATAAAAGCAGCTCATGAATTCTAATGTGTACCATACTGTACATTCTTACAAGTTTTTACATGCAAAATTGGGTTCATAATTCGAGGCTTCGTGTCTCGAAACAACTAAAAAATTATGTGGAAAATACATTAATGTGAAAGATATCTACAAAGCACCATTGGACTTGCAGCGTTCATGAACTTGGATGCTGTTCCTAAAACAAACCTTACACAGGAAAATAGAATAACAAAGGTCCTGTCATTATCTTTTGTAGCTGACATTGCTCCATTTTACTGAATGCATATGTCATACATACTCTGAGTTCTTCTGCGTTCTGTCCAAGAAATTACGTTTTACTTTATTTTTCTGAGTTGATATACTTATCCAATATGCCATACCTTAAACCTGTGTTTTGCAATGCTAAAATTGCTTTCACATTGTTTTTGTGAAGAAATCGATGCAGTGTTTCACAAAGTTATGACTCCCTACATGGTGTATAGGTATTAACCATCAACCTAGCAGAATTCATAACTTATGACAGGGTCTGGAGACTGGGTCAGGGACTGGCAACCTTAAAAAAAAATAGGAAAGTGTGAGCATGACATAAAAAATGTCATTTCTTCATGTGCATTTTTCCTGAATGTATCCTTCAGTGCTCTGTGCATTGTGAAGTGTCACAGCTATAGGCACTGCACCGGCATTTGTTCCAGCAAGGAGGACTGTGACTGTGCTGTGTGCTGAATCACATGATGAGGTTAAGTCGATGAAAACAACCTCCGCTGCAGTCTCCTTGCCCTGCAATCTCCTCATTATTGGTGTAACAATGAGGATGGCCCACAAGCTGCTGTCTTCAGACTGGCTGCATTCTAGTGTGATGCCTGTAGAATACAGCAAATGATTGGTAGAAAATCTAGTAAACTTGTAAGGAAGTTAGAAGGGAGTGTCCCTCAGGACAAGAACCGCCGATACATCAAACAGATACTGTTGTTCTTCTGGGCACTTATGAGGGCAGTGCCTAGAGGAACAACAGTCTCTGTTTGAAATGTCGGCTGCTCTCGTCTACACTTCCATTCATACAGCAAATTATTGTCACACACAAGAAAAAAAAAGGAGAATTAAAAAATCTCAAATGAAACACCAAATATAAAATGTTATGTGTAAATAGAAGTTTCAAATGACAAAGGTTTTGAATTTGAAGCTTTTACGTGTATCTTGAGGGTTTACATGATAAGGGATTTTTGTTTTGTGCTGTGTTTTGTTCCCCAATGTTCGCTGATCTTCTGCTCCTATGAAGTCAACACAACTGGCAATTCTATATCAACACATTTTACCATGGTATGCTAAAACCCACGCTTCGTAATAACACTTCGTAACAGTGGTGTTTTGTTCACATAGCTTTCGTGATATTTACAATGCCTATTAAGAGAGGAATGAGATGACGTTGAACATGGCTTATATGACATGAGGTTACTTTAATGCATTAATTAAAATAACCTTATTAATTAATTTTAACTAACATTATTTAACAAAACCTCGTCATAATTAAGGATACTTATAATGTTAAATTTCAGCAATTGCTCTGTTGTGCATTATTCTCACTACCTGGAGCACGTAGGACCTCTTTTATAACCTATAGATTTTGTTCTTATTGCGGAAGTGGTTGTACCCCAGTCTAGGAGGCATAGTTCAGATGCGACAAAAACAGGGTTATACAACAAAAGCTTGATCTTAACTTGGATGAGGTAACAATTATGCGAAATAATTCCTGTATTCCGATAAAGTTCAATAACTAGACTGGTCATCTGGTATTCTGGTATGCTGGTCATCACAGCTCAAGTAACTAGTGAAAGTAACGCATAAGACTTACCACACGTAGCTGTGGATCCACTGGTATCGAAACCATTTTGTTCTTAGGTTCTACCGTAATATCTTTTGTCTCACTAGCATTCTTTTTTAGTTTATTAACTTGTGTCGAATGATGTATCCTACTTCATGCTGTCTTAGTGTATTCAATCATCTCTTTACTTTACTGCAATATATCACTAACCTCACTGCCTTGGCGGGTCTCCAGTTAAATTTGTGTATCTACCCCAACAGGCATTTTGAACATCAGCACATTTCCACATTTTGCACAACCGACAGTATGCAAAGTTTGAGTAGTACATTACTGCCTGACTGCAAGAGGTGTTGACCTTTCGCATATCTCGTGGAAGCAGCTACTAGCCGTAATTGCGCAAAGTTAGCAGTTCACTATGAAGCATCGTCACTATCAGTTCCGATATTGTATGTACTTTTGTGGTACTTTTGTGTACGTAGTCTAGTACTTAATAGTGCCTAGTCTTGTGCAACACCTAGTAATGTCTGTCTTAATCTAGCATTTCCTAGATTGTCCTGTGTACCGTTGTTTATGTGCTGGTATTGGTGTTACTGTATGTATACTGCTTCAGTCATTAAGCTGCATTTTGCGGCTTGTTTCCCCATCCGCACTCATCGGTGAATGGGAAATAAACAACTGAAGTGAATTTGTGTAATAGAATGAAAGCAAGGGGCATTTTGTGCAGCCAAACTACGATAACAAAGGGGACAGACAGACAACATGCTGTGCTCACAAAAGAAAAATGGAAACTGAAAAGAGCAGTCAAAGCCATGTAGAATGCCATGATAACCACTCTTGTGCTTCAGAGCATGGTCATTTTAATGCTGAGTCGATTGTATAATTTCTGTTTTCTGAGCCAAAGATGTGCTTTGGTTTATGTGGTTGGAGATATGTGGAGATTTTTTGTGGAGAATCTATGTGGAGATAGATTTTGGACATATTTAGTTTGGTTTAAAGGATGTTGGTGGCAACATACACACATCCATACCGACTATATGAGCATGTGCAAACTTCAACATCAGCTCAAATCTGATCAAATCTGAATAGCATTTCATGGTTTCATACCTAACTCCTTGTACCTGGAGCTCTTCTCCTTCAAATTCAAGATAGGATCGAAGGCTGCTTCTCTTCCTCCATATTGATCTTTCCTCCATGTCTCATACCAGTGGTTGACAGTTCTAGTCGTTGGATTTATTGCTGCATTTGCTAGTAGTTCAGCACCATTAACTTCAACTGCAAGCTTAGACTCATGCAGCCTCTTTGCATTGGCTGCCGTCATGCCTTCATTGAAGTACTCTGAAAGAGAGCAAGAACATGTACATGCCTGGCTGATTCAAAGACACGTCACTAACTATTGTTTCTTTGTAAGAGCAGAGCATGCACCACAGTTACTACTTGCAGGGCATGGTTATATGTCACGTTTCTGATACATAAAGAGAGGTTTCAGCATTCCTTCTCATCTGCAACTGCTAATGAACTCTGTTAAAAAATGATTTTGCTCCAAATTTACATGACCAAGGCCCGGTTTCACCAACGCTGGGCAACTTTGAACCGAGGTCAAGGGTTGCTAAAACATTAAGTTCATTAACATTAAAACACCCAATTCTTTTTTTACACATGTTGTTTGGTGATGTGATGAATATTTCAGTGACAACAACGAGCCTTGGAGAAGCAGAGTTAAAGGTAAAATTCAGGATGAGGGATTGCTAGTCTCAGATTTATTAATTGGGTTTGGGAAAACTGGGCCCAAATCCGACAAACACAAGATACAGCAAATACATTTTCTAAAATTTTGCTCATTATTAAATGTGCACTGCTTTAAAACATGACTTACAAAAGTTACGTCAACATTATTTGCATTTGTATATGTTTGTAACTGTGCGTCTTATAGCATCATGTAATGCAGAGCTAGGTTATGCACTGAGGTGCATTTCTTTCAGATGCTGGAATTGTTTTCGTTCATGTTACAGTATACTACATGATTTGTCTTCGTACAATTCCTATATGTGCTTTTCCCCAACTAGCATGATAAATTTAGTTTAGATTCTTAATCGTACCTACCCAGGAATGTTGCCTTTGCTTCTGGGGTGCTACGAAGAAGTCTCAGGGCATCCGCACTTTGCGTACTGTGGTTGTGCCTCGAGTCAATCTTTATGACAGCAGGAAGAGGCACATCTCTCCGCAAAAACTCATCATATCTCTTGGTGTTTCTGTTAGTTTTTTTATCTTCACGTCTAGTTTTGCCGTACAACCTGTCACACGCTGACTACTTGACGACCGCTTGTTGCGTCCATGGTGTTGACAGCGCCAAACCTTGTGAAACACCATCTTATTTGGAAAGATGCATATTTTACGACATATTGTAATTGTAATTTAATTCTAGTCTATAGCATTTCTGTTGTTATTGGAGTCCATGAATTCTAGTCAAGCCTAGTCTCACTATGACAAATGAATATACAAATGAATACTTTCAGTTAGCCTCACTGAGTAAGTTATCATGCCATGCAGGTATATGCTCAGAGGTGTGATATATTTAATCACAGAAATATTTTTCTCATTTTGATTAATTAGTCACTTTGGCATTGCACGAGTAGGGCTCAGCGACAATTCAGGAAAACTTCTTTTATCGCATTTTGTACAATCAGTAGGGTGTCGTTCTGTGATGTCTGTGGCAGAAGTTGACTATTGAAACATTTTCGAGGGTAACATAGCAAAAAGGAGAGCAAACAACTGGAGCTTCTGATTACAACACAGTAAATTGGACGTCCTGAGCTGCAGTTTCCAGGAGCTTTGCATAATTAAATCTCAAGCAGTTTGTGCTTTACATTATGTAGCCTCAGTGGCGTAGCCAGAAAAATATTTAGGAAAGGGTTCTCTATAGGGACTTCATGGGGGAGGAGAATTTCTGTTTGTTGCCCTCTCCCAAATGCGCTACCAAAGGTACTATCTCAGGTGGTTGCACCCCCCCACCCCCCTTTCCCTGGCTTCGCCATTGGCCTCAGTGGCATTAGCTTTCAACACCTTGAAAATTGCTGGACTTTTGACGCGCGGTGCGCACAGGGCCGCAGAAGTCGCGTGCATATAATTTTTTTTTTTTATGTTAGCGACCGCGAAGTAACTGTCGCGCGCACAGATTGCTGCGTGGCTATATGTATATGCATGGTGTTTGCTCTAACGTGTCCAGAAATTATATTGAAAGCGAGCGATAAAAGAAAAGCAAGTGGTGATCTTCTTCTACTTGAGTAAGAAACAGGTACTGCTTCACTAGTAGCACTTGTTTCTTAGTCAAGTAGCTGAAAAGTAGCGCTCGTTTCTCTTTATCGCTCGCTTTAAATAAACTTTTTGGCATGCTGTTCAGCCGAGGTTATTCGTTTTTCATTTCGGACCAACTAGTCTCCTGTTACAGTTATAGTAATGAAGTGCTACTTTCAGAGTTGCACCTGACCCACAACGTTCAATTAAGTTCAATTCGTTTATTCTCCCATTCAGCGATGGGATGCGGCCGGAACCGCGCGCTCTAATAAGATGCGCGCCTGTCCGTATCTTATGCTGTTCTAGAACATCTCATCAGCTTCGATTATATATATATATGGCAAGTAGCATTTACCTTTCGCAGTTGCTACGCACAGCATCAACAATCCACGACGTGTTCGTTGATGAACAGTACTGCTTCATCCATTTCCCTACGTCCTCTTCGTTCAGCAGATTTCCTCTAAGAATCTCAAACGAAGTTGTTGACGCCTCTTCATCTTTGACAATAATATATTCTTCCATCATCACAGCAAGGTGTAATGTGCAGAGGGAAGCAGAACGTACATACAGACCTCAAACGAGCGCGATGTGAACGTATCGGAGAAAAAGCCTGATCTTAGGCGACGCGGATCGAGGATCGAATAAACAAACACACCAGAGCTCAAACCAGCAAAGCAATTTACTCAAGACAGCACAGCATTTTTACAGTACAGTGTGGGTAAAAGGGGCAAGGGCAAGGACCACTGAGAATAAGGGATATGTCACAGCGCATATCATAAAACCGGTTCAAGGGTGAGTGGTTTACAACCGACGGCTCGCGAACACATGTGCCGTTTCCCAAAGCTTGAATTGCCAAGGCTTCTCGTAGCAAGAGTTTGCTTTTAGAGAACATAGCCTGTTCAAAACAACAGTTTCACTCCAGATAGAATCACACATATGGTTTCGTGAGCGGGGCGGCATAGCAATTCCTATATGCTGCCCCATTCTGTCATTCAAAAACTGCGATGCTTGACTAATATGTACGAAACCATGCTTTAATGGGATACAACACATAACGTTTTTGACGCAATAGACTGATTTTTGCCACAACCCGCTTGGCGAGACGAAATCCATTGTAAATTAAAAGTCTGACGTTGTGTTTATCCAAACTTTTTATTCGATGGATCGCCTTACGCATAAATCCACTCCTAATTATCATTATATTTATTATTTTTGTTATTATCGTTATTACTCGATGGATTTCGTCCACCAGCTCGCCTGCCTTTACTTGCGTTTTTCCAATGCGCGAACGCTCGTCGCATTACAAACGTCTTGCTCAAACCAGTTCAATCTGCGCGCTTCGTTGTCAAGACAACGGCGTCAACACCTTACGAGTATGGGCGAAGCGTGCGCTCCAGGTTTTGATGGGCCGCCCGCGGCGCAGCAGCCAATCAGGGCACGTATAGGCGCTTCATGCGTGCTGCTGGCTAGGTTACGGATATACGCAACCAGACACCCATAGAGCTAACTGGACACCAAGTTGCCTGGACACCCCCTATTACTACTCATATTTTTGCCCACTGTCGTGCACAACATCGTTGTTTGATAAGATACAGAAAGCATTACTTCTCAATTCCGCATATTTTTTACGTATAAATATTTTGAAGATCGCCGGAACATGGACGGTGCTGCCAGCGAACGGCGAAAAAGAGCAACTTGGGTTTTAGGTGCAGGACTCCCAGGGATTGGTCAACTCTTACCACGTGAGAGTTAATTTTGTAGAGAACAAAGCTGACGCACATTATCTTACAGCTAAACACCATTTTAAAAATGATGCTCACTTCCATAACTTTTACGTTAATAAAGCATTCAGTTACTTCGCCGCTACGAGCTACGATCCGCCGCGCCATCTGCAAGGCCGTCTGTGTTATCGCATTTATTGTTTACGTCGTGGGTGGTCGTGTTGGTCGCGCGAAGAGAAGTGAATGACATGTTCGTGGTTGTTGTGTCAATTATTCGAGAGGCCTAAATATGCCTGGTGTAGTTTTGGTGTTCGGGGATGCAAAAATCATGTTCGTTCACCATCGGCGGCGGGCGTTTTCTACCACAAGATTCAAGAGGAGAGTGCGCGAAAACGAATGTGGTTCGAAACACTCGGTTATTAGATGTAGCAGTCGTGTCGTGTGTGCTGAGCTCATTTTGCTGCCGATGATTAAGAAGATGCCGTAGAAGGCGAATTGCGAAGACGTCCGAAGGAAACTGCCGTTCAGAAACCAGTGATTTTGCTTCACCGAGGTGACGAGTTCAACACAACATCTTAGGTATGTACAGACGTCACACATGTATAAATTATAATATAGCTACGACGTATTCCAGTTAACTTATCTTATCCTACTTGTCCCGGGCTCAACATTGTCAACATCAACAAATTTAATTTTAGGGGCCTTCCAGTGTTGAAGTGGCGCAAAACTGTTTCGTGTGTGTGTGTGATCCAGGCACTGACATGACAGAAATAGCTGAAAACAGGTATGCAAAGTCCACAGATGGAAGCACTAGATTTGTTACGTGTTCCAGACTTTGTGACATTTTTTTTTAGTCTTTGGACAGGTACAGAACATTCGTATGACGTCAACAAGGGGAGAAGAAACTGGTGAGAACTACTAGCTTGTTTGAAGGGTACGAGAATACTTCCTGTTGAGATGTAGTTGTGACTTTATGACTAAGGAACGCTAATTAATTTTCTAGAGATACATCCTCTACACTTGAATGCCCAGTGAAACAGCAAATGTTCGTTGTCTTTGAAGTCCCACTACTGGAATTGTTCAATGTGTGTCAGAGCTGCAGGGAGCCATGCAAGGTTACCACATCATATTGGTCCTAAATTTGCAGAGTTCCCCTATCTCGGACGCAACTGTCATTTCTCTTTGTTGCTCTTCCGATCCTACCTTCTTTGAGATTAATGTGGTTCACCATACACTGCATGGGTACTGCCTTTCACTATACTCATGCTTTCGGTTTCTTGTTCTGTTGAATAAATCTTCACTTGAGTTTGAGAGCCATCACGCTGTCTACTGTGTTCGCCCCTCATCTATATTGATGTGCTGAAACGGTATAGCACATCGACATGCCAACAGCCTACCAAACAACCTTGCTTAGTCCTACTTTTGGATGGAAACTACACGATGTGGTAACATCTACATATATAAAGTTTTAATCGACGGAGATTTGCTGTTTTTGTACAACCTTCATTGTACATTTCTTTTGTCTCACTTAGCATGCCTGAAGAAATGTTCTGATCTTCATCAAGATGACAGGTCATTGTTCGATCTGCAGCATTATTGTTCCTGTAATCTTTTCACCAACAGAGAATACAAAAGTGAACAAATGGTAAAATATAACTAGCTTGTTAAATTCAAAAGGGAAAGACGAAACTGTTTCTACGTCTCCTGTATATTTTGTTGCAGGTTTTACAACTCTATCAAGTACGTCAAAACATCAGAGGGGAGGAAGTCCTACTCTGTTTCCTAAATCCCTGGACAATAAAAAAGAAAGATGTAGTTTGAGTTGTGACAATATGTTGCTTCTGCTCTTATATTATATTTCAATTAAATGTTACGATGCATTTGTAGTGTACACTGAAGCCAGTTTCAATTTGCCGGGCTGTCAAAAGTACTTTAAAAAAGTACATCTCAATTACAGTAACAGAGAACTTATGCAATAAATTATTTAGCCATTTTGGAGTACTATGCACACCAATGGTGCATGGTTAACTTTGAAACCAGATCAAGGGTTGATAATACTTGAAGTCAGCCCTCAAGTCCTTCTTTACAAATGTTAGTTGGTGACGTCTAATGGGTGACGTGATAATGAATGAGTTACAAGTACTACTCCGTTTAGCAAAACAGAGTTAATTAAGTGTTAGATCCCAATCTTGGTTCAGTTATTAGTTGACATTTGGAAACGTGGTCACTAAGAAGTATACTAAGAGGTTATGAACACAGTTCAAGTGAATGACACTGATGAAAATTATCTTACTTACTCCTCACATGAGACTCAATTGAGACATGAGTATAACCTACAAATACATCTATGCCCACAGGTTACTTAATCCTCCAGGAACAAACTAGTAATTATAATATGCTGTTCCTGAAGAAATAAGGGTTTTCTGTTCAAGTAGCGCGTAAAGGCCACACGGCGCTGCCGTGTATGTTGCCATGCTCTTCGGTTTCTCGGATGTATGTAAAAGGCACTTGCAGTACTTCGGTGTCAAGGCACAGTATTTCAAAATATTCGTTAGTTCTGATGCAATCGTCTGTCTGCTTTTCACACGCATTCTCTACCTCTCGGCAGCAAAAACCGTAGTATCCATCCGTAGTATCCGTCGGTTTGCATTTCACACATGAACCCCTGCACGACGAAAAAACAGCGCTTGTTTCGGCTTACACAAGTGCTTCTCCCTGATACATGGAAATTTCACAAAGCAGTTCATGTTTACGGCACGGTGAGCTACTGCTGAGGACGAATGCGACTCCGATTAATCTCTGGACGAGGAATCTTCTGCTGCGAAGAACACACTTTCCAGCACGCTAACGCACGAACAACAGTTCTGTGTGAGCGACAGTTCTCGAATGCGGAATTCCAGCACACTCACGTTCAAGAGTACAGTGGGCTAGAAATACCTATTTCTAGCTCACTGTATTCAAGAGGCTCGACATTCTCGACGTAGAAAGTGGTCACAAATGCCCACTGCCATTTTCGTTTTCGCCGGATTAGCGCCCGGAAGTGCGCGTATTACATGCGTCCTCGACAGATGGCGCGGGGTCATGCAATTGTTGACAGACTGCTCAGTTTCCTACTCGGTCCCTGGACATGCAATTATGGAAAATTCGATTACAGCAAAACTTCAGCGATTTCAGTGGTGTTCTTTGATATTTGAACTTTTGAAGGTTCAAGCTTTTCGCTGAACATACAGTTTCGAAAGGTTTATATTCACTTTTCGGTCCCTTTAAAGAGACCGAAAAGTGAAAAATACCCCCCATATTAGTAGTAATAGGGGGTGTCCAGGCAACTTGGTGTCCAGTTAGCTCTATGGGTGTCTGGTTCGATCCCCACAGCGTCTGGGACACCGTCGCGTATTTTCCCAGCGCCGCGCCTGTGCGGGGGGTTGTCCGCGCGCTTATTGGCGGGGGGAGGGCTGCGTGCGCGCTTACTCGCTCACATTTTTCAGCCTGGGCCAACTTCTTTCGTAATTTTTCAATCTGCGCCAACTTTTTCGCGTATTTTTCCTCGCGTGCGGCACGCGGCGCTCGGGTGGAGGCTCTTACCGGTGGGCGGAGCGTGGCCGGAGGGCTGCGTGCGCGCTTGCGACTCCGATTAATCTCTGGACGAGGAATCTTCTGCTGCGAAGAACACACTTTCCAGCACGCTAACGCACGAACAACAGTTCTGTGTGAGCGACAGTTCTCGAATGCGGAATTCCAGCGCACTCATGTCCAAGAGGCTCGACATTCTCGACGTAGAAAGTGGTCACAAATGCCCACTGCCATTTTCGTTTTCGCCGGATGAGCGCCCGGAAGTGCGCGTATTACATGCGTCCTCGACAGATGGCGCGGGGTCATGCAATTGTTGACAGACTTCTCGGTTTCCTACTAGGTCCCTGGACATGCAATTATGGAAAATTCGATTACAGAAAAACTACAGCGATTTCAGCGGAGTTCTTTGATGTTTGAACTTTTGAAGGTTCAAGCTTTTCGCTGAACATAAAGTTTCGATAGGTTTTAATTCACTTTTCGGTCCCTTTAAGCCTTTCCCTGCTCACTTAAGGAAATTTGTGTATCCCTGTCCTGTGCTTTCTTTGCGCAAGGGCAATGCAACTGTGTATGTGGCATTATGCAAGAATTATCTGGTGGCAGAAATGGGTGTCTTTTTCTCAGTGAGTTTGAGTTTGATTATAGAAAAAAAAACGGAAGATATTGAATTCGTCTTTTTCTCAGTTTATTAGCGTGCGCTAGGGTTTCTTGCAGTTACAGCTATTGGGATACAAATGCGTGTAATTTTTCGCGGTTCTTTTCTTCTTTCACTGCTTTCATTCAGAATGTAGGTGAGGGGAAAAAGTCAGCATCCAGGTAGAGCAGGAGAAAGCCGCTCGGCAGAGGAGAGTTAATGAGAATGGAATTTGTTTGTTTTTTGTTATATGTTGTTGAGTGTCAGTATTCACTTTGCTCGATATGTTGATGGAGTAAGCTGTATGCAGTTATAGGTATTTGTGCAGAAATGCTGGTATGTGAGCGTGGAGGAGAAATTCCAATAAATAATTCCAATAAAGCACCTCTCCTTGTGCATTCCTGAGCTGCTGTGTGCGCGCGCGTGCTTTTTTCCTGGTCTACGACGTCATGATGGCATGCTGGGGCTTGTTTAGCAGTGTTGCAATTTTACCCGCCGCTATTATCTTGTTGTTATCTTGTGTTAGCCGCGTAGCGACGTCCGGTGACTCTGCTATTATTCCTGAAGTCTTAAGCCTTTTCCCTTCTCGCTTAAAGGAATTTGTGTGCCCTCGTCCTGTACGAAGGGACAATGCGGCTGTGTATGTAGCATTATCTGATATCAAACATGAGTGTCTTTTTCTTAGTTTATTAGCATATGCTTCAGTTTTTGAAGTCAAGCAAAAGTGCGCGCAATTTTTGCTCCTCTTTCCTCAAATCACTGCTTTTGCGCAGAAGAAAGTCGCATGGTAAAGCTGAGAAGTGGGTTTCTCTGCTTGTTTGTTAGATGTTGTTAGGAGCTCGGTATGTTGAAGAAGTAAGCTGTTATAGGTATTCGTGCAGAAACGCTTGCATCTGAGCGCAGGATAGGAATTCCTGAAGGACGGCACCCTCACTGTAAATTAATTATTTTTTATGTGAGTCTGCTTCACTGCATGACAAGGCTGAAATGGGAAGAGAGAAAAAATTGGAGCGCTTCATTAATAGCGATCCAAGTAATAGGGCAATTATAGTTTCCATGGAAAGTAGCATTTTAATAGGCTCTTAAAATTGTAGTTTTGTAGTAGAAGTTTTTCTAAACTGCAATGCAATAATCATTAATATGGTGGGAATGCAATCATGTTCCCGTAAAGGCGTTCTGTCTAGTCCTCCGTCGAGCGCGAATAGAACTTTGCCCCCGGCTTTCGCGCCTTTTTGCTCGCAGGTGTAGCCTCAGAAAACGAGTATACGAGCATAGCAAGGGTCATGTATTACATAAACCTGGTGATGATGTTCATTGGTCTCACTTATTATTTTAAAAGAGCAGTGGTAGTTTTCTGGTGTTGTTATTTAACGACCATGATGAGCCTTTGGGGTGAACATCGCTAATATGCACGGTGCTTTTTTTGTTGAATTTTATTGTGAAAGTGAACGTCATTAAGAGTCGGACAAAGGAAATAATCTTGCGATTCAATAAATAATAGGAGTCTTTGTCTTTGCCGCTGTCTTATTCAAGCAGGATGTGATGACGTCACGCAGTCTGTAGCAGTGCATTGACCGTTACTGGAAAAAAGTGTAGCAATAGAAAAATGGTGTGTATTGTCCTGGACGGATTTATGATGAGCACTGTTTTTGAATAAGAGGAGTGCGTGTGCTTAGAAATAGTTTGATGTTGGTTTTCTGCTTTGTTCAAGTGTTTCTCTTTGCTTCCCCCCCCCCCTTGTTGTCTGAGAAACATGCGCTGACATGGCCTGACCTGTTCTGTCATGTTTTCCTTCTACATGTAGTTTTTTTTTCTTTTTGACAAGGAACATTCTTGACGATAGTGCTGCCTTGAATGGGAGTAGTGCTATTCTTAATAATTTTGCGATTCATTTAGTTCAGAGAGTAACCACAACGGGGACAGGTGCGTGGCCTTATCCAGTCGAGGAACAAAGCGACATTATTCAGTTATCTGCCTGGCTCTCGGAAGGGATGGACATGTCTCGATTAGCTCGTTGTATGTAGGCATTGAAGGTGTTAGGATATTTTGTTCTTTTGCAAGTCTAATTTAGTAAGACTTTGGGAATGAAATGCTTAATTCCTACAATCACCTCTCATGGATGGTGTTTTTCTGCAATAGTTCCCTATGCAATCATTATACAGGTTCTCCACGCTAAGTGTGAGCAGATTTTTTAAAAATATATATAACACTTTTTCCAAGATGAAATTAACTGCAATATAGCATATGCTAAAGGGCACTCCCTAGCAGGGCATTAGCCCAAAGCAAGGGCAAGTCCAAAAGCAATGTCTTAATTAACTTTCAATAATTAACTTTTTAATTATAAAAGCTACGAAGTTGCTCCAATTAGAACATCTGATCTCTTCGGTCACCAGATACCAAGACCGTTTTCAGAACAAAAATCCGTTCGGTAGATCGTCCGCAATAAATTCGTGAAGGAACGCCATTTTTTTCTTTATTTGGTTTATTGCGCATCTTCAAAGAAACGGCTTTCCTTTACCCCCAGTGTGAGAGAGTGAAAGAGCACAGTGCCGCCTCATGCGTCGAAGATTAGCTTTAACTTGGGGAAACAAACCAAAAACATAAATCTATCGGGTGACTCTATCGCGACTGCCCTTATCTTGGGTTGCATTTTCTGTTTTCTTTTAATCTTTTTTCAGGACGCAAGAGGCGATAGTGTGCTCTTTCATCCTCTCGTATTGGGGGCGAAGGAAAGACGCGTCTCTAGAGATACGCAATGAATAAAATAAGGAAAAAATGGCGTTCCTTCACGAATTTTTTGCGGACGATCTATCGAACGGATTTTTGTTCTGAAAACGGCTTTGGTATCTGGTGACCGAAGAGATCAGATGTTCTCATTGGAGCAACTTCGTAGCTTTTATAATTAAAAAGTTAATTATTGAAAGTTAATTAAGACATTGCCTTAGGAGTCTGTTAATGCCAGTGATGGCCAGTAGTTAACTACATGTAGTTAAACTACTAGTTAAACTACCTGATTGTAGTTAAAAAGTAGTTATCAACTACTTGCAGAAATGTAGTGGCAACTACTAGTTAAACTACTATTTTAAGTAGTTAACTACAGTAGTTAGGTTACTGAAGGCGCCAACTACTTCCGATTTTGCCGCAAGCTTTACGGCACGAATATGCTTCCGACTTTTGCCTTGAGCTACTTGTTTGATGAGAACGGAGGTGCAGAGCAATTGTGTCGTGCATGTGTACTAAATCTTCACTTTTAATTAGAGGTGTGCGAATATTGAAAATTTCGAATACGAATCGAATACGAATATCTACAAAATTGTCCTTCGAATATCGAATCGAGCTCACGTCATAGGATAACAGCTTCTAAGAGTTAATTAAGTTAATTAAGCTCCGAAAACAAGCATCGTCACAGTTGTGTTCTGCTGATCCTTAGAAAAAAGTGCTAATGAGGAATATGTATTAATGTATTGGCTTGCCTAGGGAATGCTTATATCCACATGTACGGTAAAATTATTTTTACAGTGAAACAGTGTGCTGTTCTCATGAGGCAAGCTGAAAACTGCAAGAAAAAACTTTCATTTCAAAAATCTTTCATGAACAGAGAACACCTGTGTTGGCATTGTAAATTGCTGGTGAAACAGACAGAATGGAAGTAAAGAGCAATGACATGTTCAGAGTGGGATGATTTAGTGATGAGTACCTCAGAAGGAAAATGATGGTGGCAAGTGGTCTCTTCTTGCATTGACAATGCCTTCCGCATTTGTCGTGAAGGCGGGAAACTAAAGGCGTAAAGGCGGGTTTCACTGCTCTCACGCGTGACGTCACGCGTGAGACCATCGTTACTGACGGTAATGCATAGTTTGGAACGGCCTCATGCATTATAGCGCAGTAAAACTGCGATCCTCGACGATATTGTATGGCTGTATCACGCGTGATTGTTTCCGCGACGTTCGTGTTCAGCGCTCCTTCCATTTCACGGCGGAAATCTGCGCGCGGGCCTCAAACTTTGTCGCGCCGACGCGCGTGAGTCGCGAGCAAAATCGCTTCATGCAGGTCGGGTCGGGTTAAGGCTATATATGCGTCTTGCTATCATCTGTAACAACAGTTAGCGCAGTTTCAAATGACTGCAGCGTTACTGCATGTCGTCCTAGTTGGCGCTTCATGCGGTCGCAGAGCGCCGGAGTTGGAGAAACTATGTCGAAATATCAACACGTCCCACTCCTCGATGATCGCCGTCATCGCACGCGACCATGATTCTATCATATGTCGCTGACAACCACAAATCGAAACCGAAAAAGACGTATTCGAGACGCAAGTTTTGGCTGTGCATGCAATGGGACGCTGAACAGCGGTGTTCAGCCCAAAGTCAACATAATTTCGATATTTAATCGTAACGTCACCGAACTGTACACCTCATACGAATGTTCAGAGTTCGCTAGCAATCCACTAAAGCCGCGACAGTGCTGACGATGTATGAAACGTACCGCCATAGGCGCCGGCTGCGGGGGGGCTTGGGGGCCTGGTCCCCCCCGGAACTTTTCCTAGGAGGGGCCAGGCCCCCTCCGGGAAGTCTAACCAGCTGACACTCAAGATGAAAGTTTCGAGGGATATCCTAAGAATCGATCGCGTTTTGCACCGATTGATGAAGAACATCTTCAAAAGTTCGTCTCATAACGTCACAACACGGATTTCCTGATACCTTGCCCGACCTCTCTGTAAAAGGGGGGGGGGGCTTTGTGCCCCGGCCCCCTCCGGCAGATTGAAAACTCTCCGCCTATGCGTACCGCGGTCTCGGGTTTCGGTGGGGCGGACTCTAAAATGGCGTCCGCACACAGCTGCGTACTAGTTTCGGTTTCGGTTACCGAACGTATAGCGACGCATTCGTAAACGAGCGCGTCGCTTTGCAGCTGTTCTACTATGCATGTTCGTCGCCGCAACGTACAAATTCCAGGGCGCAGCCCGCAACAGCTTCGGAATAAGCTGCTGTGATATGCGAAAAAAAAAAATGGAATATTCAGTCTTTTACGAATGTTCGAAAACTTCGAATATCAAATTTTCGAATGAATCGAATATTGCAAATATTCTATTCGTATCCGAAATTTCGAATATTCGCACAACTCTACTTTTAATACTTGTCTAGTGAAGCCTCATATGCTGTGAAATAATTCTGCAACTTAGTTTATCGCGTAGGCACAGAAAGAATCCCACAGCAAGCCTTGTATTTGACGATCGTAGCAATGGCTTGAGCCAAAGTTTATTATTGCATGTGATTCATATTTAGGTGTCCAAGAACACTGCAAGGGATTGGTGTAGGTGGACAACGTTAAGTAGTTATAGATGTAGTTAAACTACATTGCAGTAGTTAAAAAAAGTAGTTTTAACTACTCCCCTGAAAAGTAGTTGAACTACTAGTTAAACTACTCAATCACAAAGTAGTTAGTAGTTATAGTTAAACTACTGTAGAAGTAGTTAGTGGCCATCACTGGTTAATGCCCCCCTAGGGAGTGTCCTTCAGCATATGTTATATTGCAATTGATTTCATCTCGGAAAAAGTGATTGATATATTTTTAAAAAATCTGTTCACACTTAGCGTGGACACCCTGTAGAAGAATAAAGGAAATAATCTTGAGATAGTGATTCAATACATAACAGGTCCCCTGTCTAGAACGTACGCGCCCTTGAGCCACGTAGCTGCATAATGACGTAATACCGCGACACTGTTGTTTCAGGTGAACCTTTTCCAGAGGAGCATTAGTGGAAAAAACAGCGTAGCCCTGAGACAATAGGATGACGTCACGACCAATGAGCATGGCCTGCAGGGGGCGCAAGGATTCACTTCTCTCTTGGACACTGACAGGTGTGGACGCATTAATTCTGTTCCTAGCAATTGCGTTGTCCGTCAGTGGAAGAGCGTAGCTTCGGTGGGGTTCCGTCTGCCTCTGATGGGGTGCGGATGTGGTTCGTCACTGGTGAATGGTGTTCGACAATGCAGGTGGATTTTGTGACGAGCGGATTTACAATGAGGGAATGTAGTGTACGTGTCCGACGATGGTGAGTGTCTTTTCACTCTGTTCAAGTGTCTCTGTGTTTGTTCTCCTCTGTTGCCCAGCAGTCGTGCGATTTGTCCTGACGTGTCCTGACATGCATGCTTTCCTGTCTTGACGCTTTGTATTTTTTTTTTACAAGGAACGTTCTTGTCTTGACGATGTCGATAGTGCTGCCCTGAATGGGAATAGTGCTAGAACAATTCTTAATAATTTTGCGATTAAATTAGTTCAGAAATCAACTGCAAGAGGGACAGATGCATGACTTTATAGAAGAGAAAAAGCATTACGATTCAGTTCCGTGCCTGTCTGTCGGATGGAGTAGACGCATCGTTCTGCGCTCCTTGTTACCCGTACTCTGTGTTGATTTGTTGAGTGCCTAGTCCTCTTATTAGCCATTGATGGAGTTACGTGTTAGGATATTTTGTTCCTTTGCAAGTCTCATTTAGTAAGGCTTTGGAATCCTATGATCAGTTTTCATACATGGTGCTCTTCTGCAATAGTTTCCTATGCAATCGTTATAGAAGAATAAAGGAAATAATCTTGGGATAGTGATTCAATAAATAATAAGTCCCCTGTCTAGAGCGTAGGCGTCCTTGAGCCGCGCAGGTGCATGATGACGTCATGCCATGGCTTCATTGGAGATTGACCATGTCCAGTTGTGTCGACCGTCTGAAAAAAAAAGGTGTAGCCTTGGGACAATGGGATGACGTCACGACCAATGAGCAACGCAAGAAGAGGGCGCAGGAATGTTCTTCTATCTTAGCCTCTCGCAGGTGGTCGCCGCAGAGGGCGCTAAGAGCGCGCGCACAAGCGTAGCGGGCGCGGCGCCCCAGTCACTTGCTCGCTGGATCTCGCGGAGTACAGACGTTTCCGCGGTCGCTCTGCAGTCCCCAGCGCCCGCTCAGTTTCTGCCTGGCTCTCGGATGGAGCAGTCACACCGTCGCCGCGGGGGAAAAAGTGAGTGATTTGCCGATGTTTGCGGGTTGTTTTACCGTGCTCGTGTTAAGTCTTTTCTCGCCGTACGCGCATGTTTAGACTTGTATAGCGGTGTCCCGTACCAAGCCTGTTGACGCACGTTTACCGTCGTGTGGCTAGTGGTTCCCGCCTTGTGTTAGCCGCGTAGGGTTGTGCGGTGACACTGTGGTTAGGCCTTTTCTCTCGCATGCCTAGACTTGTTGAGCAGTGCTGCCATTTTTACGTGCCTCTAGTACTTTGCTGTTCTGTGTCTTTCTCGCATAGAGCTACGATGCTGACGCCATCTGGTGTGATGCCTTGCAACTAGGTGGCCACCTGCCTCTGCAACCGTCGTGCCCCCGTCGCCCCACCGGCGTGATTTCTTCAAGATGGCGTCGTTGATTTTCAAATACATTATTTACCACTGTCTGCTTTCTTTCTATCTAGTTTTTTTTTTCTACAACCTGAGTTTTACATAGAAAACCCACGACATGTATTGCATTGAGTTAGATTTTGCACAATTTTAAAATTTTAAATTTAAAAAAAATTGAAAGTAATTTTAAACTAATTTAAAGTAAAGAGTGCAATACTTGCCGTGGATTTTCTGTGTAAAACTTGGGTTGAATGATTATTACTAACGTCACTGGCTCCATAAATGCTGGTGTCTCTCATTGCCTTTGCAAGAAGGGACATTTCCTTTTAAGGCAACTTCAGCATATGATGTTTGTGGCCGGGATCGCCTGCGAGAGTGCTTCGGCTGCACCGTGACTTGCTGTGGAAGCGCTGATGTGGGAGTAGAAGGCGATGCCGGAGGCTGCGGCTTGACATAGGTACACTCTAAGAAAAAAAGGTAGAATTTCCTACCCAAAGTTGCAGCAGGACGGTACTTCTACCATTTCGTGCCAATCCACACGCGACTTCTCCCCTGCGAGTATGAGCGGCGGCGTCCCTTTCCCTTGCTCCTCTCTCTCACGTTTGCTCAAAGAGAAAATGGTAGAATTTCCTACCCAAGCTGGTAGAACGGCAGTTCCTACTCTGTAGTTTGTTTCTACTCTGCAGTTATACCCAAAAGGTAAAACTGGTTGGAATAGAAATGTGGTTGCAATCCAGCTCTACCGAAATTGGTAGAAAATCATGCCTTTTTTTTCTTAGAGTGATAGGGTTTGGACGGGCATAACCATTGAGTTTTTCCGGACCACTAACAACCCTTCGAATGTGTGAGGCGGCCGCCGCTCGCGCAACTCTACACGCACCGTAGGACGCCGTATGGTTATCACCGCAGTTAGCACACCTCGGCTCACGGCGAGCCGTGCAGGTTTTGAAATGATGTGCACCTGAGCAGAGACCTCTGCAATCGCTTGCATAGCGGCCAAATCGCTGGCATTTAAAGCACCGAACAGGAGGGACAACTTACTCTGTTACAGCATGGGTCGTGAACCTCAGACTGACCTCCTCCGGCAAGGCGTGGGTTCGACCAAACGTTAAGATGACGCTTGACTTGTAATACGGTGTCGACGAACCATCTTCTTCCAGCTTGTAGGAAGTTTCACATCTCACTACAGTGACACCATACGACTGCAGGTATTCCAGTACCTCATCATCAGTATACCAACTCAGGACGTTCTTAATTCGCCCCATTGACTCATATACGTGCCTGGTACGGTGGACCGTACTACAATCCCAGCGACACTCGACAACCCAAGGAGGCTTTTCGCAGCTCCATCTGATGGAACACTTATAACAAGATTACTTTCCCGTGTAATTCTACGCGACATAATCTTCTCCTGGGTGGCATTGACAATATCCCTAGCAATCAGGGTGGGGTTTACTTTCCAAAAAGACTTCTCCGGGTCCATTGTTTGCAAGACGATAGGTATCCCGGTAGGACGATTCCTCCTATAGGTGGCCACTTGAAACGGTTCAGGGTCAATGACGATCTCCTCCGTTGCATCACGATCAACCAAACGGTCCGAGACAGGATCCACTGCAGGGTCCATTGCAGGAGCATCGTCCTCAGGATCCTCCCTCTGGCGCTTACACCTTGACACCTCTTGCATGAGATGCAAACCCTCTAAACCCGCAGCCTGGAGGCCGCGCGAAGTTGTCTCGGCCATCTCGGCCTCAGCGAAGAGGGCACCCCCCGCGTTGGACTGCGCTGGACCGGATGGTCTACGAACTGCTGACTAAAGACTACTAAAGAGAGTTGAACGATAATATACAGAGCAGAGAGATAGGTGCTGTCTGAGCTCACTCGTTAGCGAGTACACAATGCTACCTTTCTTGCAACTGCAGTTCTCATTTCGAGATTCTTCGGATTCCATTTATTCCGGTTCTTCGAAAAGTGTTTCCTGTCCTGAACTGGGGGGGGGGGGGGGGGGCACTGCACATCTGTACATCACCATCCTCAGCATTTGAACACTGGTGCAATCGCCGTTGCTGTCATCCAGATACTCCTCCGATTGTTATCGTTCGGAAACCGGTAGTATGATACCTGCAGAGAGCAAAATGCGAAGTCGCATTTATCCACAAAACTTATGTCGGATTCTGGGACCTACCTTATTCCCGTCTGTATCTCGGTAACCTCGCTGCTTACATCCAGTTACGAAGGCATTTCGTTACGTTACAGAAGCCGTTCGTGCAAATTTGCCGGTCCGTCCGTATGGTCCGTGTAATGGCGGCAGATAGAGGAGCCTCGCAAAATGAACGATAGGTGGCGCTTTTATTTTGCATACGATCTATTGCTCGGTACAAATCGTTGCCGAGCCGCGGTTTATCACCCCACACTCTAAGACAAAAAGGTAGAGTTTTCTACCCATCTCGGTAGAGCTGTATTGCAACCACATTTCTACTCAAACCAATTTTACCTTTTGGGTATAACTCCACAGTAGAATCTGTTGTTCCGTCTGCTTTGGTAGGAAATTCTACCATTTTTTCCTTAGAGCAAACATGAGAGAGAGGAGCAAGGGAAAGGGACGTCGTCGCTTATATACGCGGAAGAGAAGGCGCGCGTGGTTGGCCCGAAATGGTAGAAGTATTGTCGTTACCAGCCTGTCTGTGTAGGAAATTCTACTTTTTTTTTCCTTAGAGTGCAGCGCCAATGGAATAGTCGAAAGGCTGCACAGACACATCGAGGTTGCAATTATGGCCTACGAAGACCCCTCCCATTGGCACGATCTCCTACCATTAATCCAACTCGGACTTCGCACCTCGTGGAAGGAGGACCTGGGCTGTACGTCTGCGGAGCTCGTCTATAGCACCAACCTTCGTCTCCCCGCGCAGTTCTTCTTCGGCCCTTACTCATGTTGCGCCCGCTGACTACATCGACCACCTTCGTAGGCACTTCTCTCATGTCAAACTCACTCCCACCGTAGCACATCAGCCATATAAAACGTCCGCCTCTAAAGATTTCGGACCGTCCGTCCGGACGAAAAAATTTAGCCGCGGTGTATGTATTGACAAGTGATATACTTTATGCAGTAGAGGCTCAATAGGAAGACGTTAAAAAACCGGTTTCGGCAGCTACCATTCGCTAGCCACTGTGTCTTCATTGGGCTTGCACTGAGAAAAGACCGCTTTAGTGCACCTCTCATCTGCAGTGCACCTCCGTCCCATCAGTATCGTTCATCCTGCCTATGCCTCACTTTGAACTCAACTCTCTCGTCCTTTTTTTTTTTTTTTTGCTATAGTCGTGACGATGCCCACTCGTGCGCAGCCAACAACAGCAAGCTACTTCGCCCCCCCCCCCCCCCCCACTGAGAAAAGTCTGGTGAAGAGTTGAACTTTAGAAACATTGAGACAGGTTTCAGGTCACAGTTATTTGTTTGCCTTCCGTTACAAGTAAACTTGCCAAGCCGTTCTTTAACTTAGTGTCATCATTCAGCTCGAAGGCTGACATTGTGCAAACTGGAAAACAGAAATATCGGCACGCACATAACATTCCGCAGGACAAGTAAATCCCAAAGCACAAGAAGTCAATGACCCACCAGAAAATATTTGGTAACAAATACAAAACATTACGGCGAAATATCTAAACTTGTCCTGTCGCTGCTTATAACGCAATGTCAAGTTTCACCATGTGTAGACGTAGCTTTTGTATCCTTCTTCTTGTTATCGTTTTTCCTTTTCCAACATATTTTAATACGCTCCTGAAAATACTGTGAGAATGTCTTCCTTCATGGGTCTATATTCTGCCGTGGTTTGAGCCATCGAGCTGTATGCCGTAAGGAATATCACTCTGCAAAGCGGTTGTAAGACACTCACTTTGAAGCTCTGTATATATACAGGGTGGTCCACCAACCATGATAGAAATTCATAGTAAAAAACGTAGGCCCCGTAGAGACGTGCGGTCAAGGGATTTTTTTCTGCCAATAACATTTGCCACATATTGGTAACATTTTTATTTCATTTCAATTGACGGAAAGTTAATTTCTTGAATTGAACTCCGAAATTTCCCAAGGCAACCTAACGTTTTCTTTGCGGAAATGGGTTCCCCGTGGTCATTTTACTCAGTATATCACATAATCCCACTCGTAATGCAATGGCAATTGCCGAAATAAATACGCCGAAAATCCGTGGAGATGAGCCCTTGGCTCCGCCTCTTTGTTGGCGGATCTACAGTATGAGCGCAAAGCTGCGAAGAAAGGACGTTACATTGACACGCCACACGAGGGGGAAAGGGTTACAAGCCCAACCCACAGAAGAGTTCCGCTGCTAGGTATCAGCTTTGCCCACGTGAGTTTCAGGGTCGCGCTCATTTTCCTTTGTTCGTTTTTTGCTCAGTGTGTTTGTTTGCTTTTGGGTGCGCGTGAACCCGCTCCTCCTGTACGCGGCAGTTTTCAGTAGTTTATAACAGCAACACTGAATCCAATTTATTTTAGGTGCGGGGGACAATTATGCTGGGTGTCGCTTTATTGCCCACAGTGCTGTTCAGACTTGCCATCCGGCGCCCGTGGCGGCTGCCCCTCTCGCAACCCTCTCGAAACAGCTCTGC
Organism: Ornithodoros turicata; assembly: GCF_037126465.1. Lineage (NCBI taxonomy): Eukaryota > Metazoa > Arthropoda > Arachnida > Ixodida > Argasidae > Ornithodoros > Ornithodoros turicata. Next base: position 27,304,105 of record NC_088206.1, on the reverse strand, counting down.
CCACTACGTACCTATATTTCACGGGAACGTTCGTTTCGCAAAAAAACGTTCGATAGCGAATATTAAGCTTCTACTTTTACAGTATATTTAAGTATATTACAGAATATTAAGTTTCTACTTTTACAGTATATTCAACCATAGAGAAATCAACGTTCAGGTGTCAAGCGGAAGCTACGCAATACTCTTTCCTAATGCATCGCAGATCAACAGCCAATCTCCATGGCAGGGGACTGCAAGACAGACAAACGCACGTCATAAACGACTCATTGCAGACACAATAACATGAGCTCACCTGTATTTCGGACAGAATAATTGGTCGATCCTACTTGTTACACCTCTCATTACTAGTCAAGATAAAATGCAGAGTGAAAATAATACATCATTCCCTCAACTGACTCCCTCGAACAAAGGTTATGAGTGACTGCGAAGCGGCCGTGTTAAGCCTTACCGTATTCAGAAACATCTCTCGCCTCCATGTGCGTGGGTCTATCCTAGATCTGCCCCTGCTTACAACGGCATGTGTTGCGAACAGGCGAACGCTGACGTGAAAGAGGAATTGCGTAAGTGTACAGGGGTTCGGCAGATTCAAATATGTTCACAGATAAAATGCGTGTGTTGGTTGAGGGCGAATCAGTGACAGAATGCACCTATTTTATGTCATCATGAAAATGTACATTTGAGCTTCTAACGTGTATACATATTTAAAAATCCTGGGAACTACTTAGTCCTATACACGCGGATGAACGTGCAAGGTGGCGGTGCAAGGTGGCAGAAGGAGCTCACCAGCACCATCAGATGCAATCTAGTTGTCCACCAGACATCCCTAGTAAAAATTCCAGCTAGAAATGCAGTGAGATTTCCCACTGGGTTATTGAACGGGTTCCAGCCTGGAATGTAACTGGATCTAGCCTATAAACAGGCCTGTACCATGCTGGAAACAGGCTGCATCCAGCCGGAGAAAGAGTGCTCTAGAACCACTTCCGCAGTGGACGCAGGCTGGAAGAAGGTCGGATATGCAGCATGTCTCCAGCCGGAATACCGTGTCCCGATGTAGGGGTGCTTCCACTTCAGCCTACCTTCTGGTGGAACCCACGTTCTAAGGCAGGAGCCCCCGCTCAACTAGAAGCGAAGCAACTTATACAAGATCGATTGCTGCACAAAGCAGAAACTGGAAACATGCTAACAAATGAATAAAGTGACAATCAGCAATACATTCAAAGATTTATTTTAACGATAATAACTAACACCCCATAACAGGTATGATAACAGATATGCTACAAATGTTCAGTGTGCATCTAGCAAAAGTGGCAACACTATAAGAAAATAATGTGATATCACCCAAAGTCTGATACATGTATGTGTGAAATCACAAAGGTCACTTGTCAGTCGCTCTTTCTAATTTAATCGTCCGACAAAGTAAGTCCGTCACGTGCAAGTGGGACGATGACACATCATGAAGGCAGTACAGGTAACTATTGATACATATCGGGTTATTACTACACCTCTCAGGATTTGGGATTTGAGGATCACCGTCCTACACACGCCGCTTACCCTTTGTCGTAATAGAGCTCGTGTATGGGTTCAGGAACAAAATGCACAACAGAGCACATCACTACACAAATGCAAAGACGTTCACATTTTGATACGGTCGGCGAAGGTGAAACACAGGAGGAAACACCTAATTTACCCGGCTGCGTCTTAGACGATGCCGACCATGGAGGAAGGAAACACAGGAGCGGCCCTTCCAATTTTTCGCCATTGGCACGGGCGTGCCAGCTTCGCACTGCATGCTGGGATGCTCCTGTCTACCATGTGACCGCTCACGTGACCCCAAGAGCATGCGCAGGCCAGCTGCCAAAGCAGACGACGGGGAGTCGTGGTTGTCTTGCAGTTCAGAATCAGATATCTGCGTTGTGATGAACGCCGCGCGTCCATCTTTATTTGTGTGTGTTCGGAGGTTTACTCTTGGTTTACCCCTTTACTACAAGACCGGTCAGGTTCTGCAGGACAACCACGCAGGACTAGAAACATCATTCGTGGTAGCGATGTTTGTGTGACGGCGTGGCCGCGTGTTGTGTGTTGCTGAAGTGGTAAAGCATGCCAGTAATCAAATTTGCACAACGATGGAAGAAATCGATTGAATCTGCAGCTGTAGCACAGCGCCAGCTTGCAAAGGAAGGGTTCAAGATGACTCTCTCACAGACAGGGGTACGCCGAAACAGCCGGTCAAGTACGTGCTTACAGGAAACGTTATTCCTGCGACAGAGCTGCTTTCTGTTGAACGACAGCCGTAACCGCGGTTCGAACACGTTAACAAGACGTTGTTTCCGCAGTGGTGCTCACATTTTAAGAGTAAATGACTTTGGAAAAGCACGAAAAGCAGCGAGAGCAACAAAGCATTGTCAAACCGAAACTTTAGAGAGGATCACGTGGTGGACAGGAAGTAATGGCGGTTTTGACGGGAGCGACCGCCAGAGGGGTCCCACGGAAATCTGCTCGAAACGGCCGCTCCTGTGTTTCCTTCCTCCATGATGCCGACCTAGTTGATGCCGATGGCGCTTGGATGCATATTACGATGAGAGCATTTTGATAAACCAGGAAAGCTCACATCTCGCAGCGTAAAGCCAGGAGCTATCGATTGCACAATCATTTTTTGCACGACAAAAGAGAGAGGGCGCAGACAAGCTGGTGCATACTGAAGGCTGGAACCGGAGACACGGAGATGACAAAATTGCTCTTACACAGCAGCAGTTTAATAAGAACCAACCGCTTATATCCCCAACAGCCTCTGAAGCGGGGCAAGGGGAATGAGCGGGTTACTAATGTGGTGGCGCTGGTGCATGTTAGCGCTGGAAGAAGGAGGAAGAGAAGCGGCCAGGACAGTTCCTTGCACGTGCAGTTCGGGGAAAAAGGAACTGCAGCTTGTTGCGGACACCGGCCCTTGGTTGACTTCAACCTCCACTGCGCTTCCCGGTCTACTCCAGCTGCCGCCTCACTGCCACATCTTACGGGTGTTCTCCGTCAGTTCTGCCATCTATCCCACCCGGTTCCAGTTACCCCGTGCGGTACCCGGCCTGGTTCGACGACGTCCCTGGCAGCCCATCAAGGGAGTAAAATTACGTTCCAAACCCTCTTTTGTGCCCTATACGTCTCAGTGTTTCCCACCATGCTCCCCACACCAGGTGTATAGGCCAGCTCACTGTGAGGTGAACGGGCCCATTGACCACAACTAACACAATTTCTCCTCGTGGCTATCTCCGCCGACTCCAACAACAAACGCTTCCATTTGTTCCTTTCCGTATGTAGAACTGAAGAGTCACTGGAATACAGGCTGACAGGCATTGCATTCCCTGATGTGGGCTACAAGTTCAATAGACACAAAACTCTTCTGGGTACTACGGCTGTGTTCTAAAAGGCGAAGATTCAAGACCTGATTGACCCACATAACAGAACCCACACTCAAAAGGAATGCAGTACACAACGTTCTCCTTACAGTGTACAAAGAGATTTTTGTGGGCAACAAGGCATCCGGTTTTTACAGAACTAAAGGGTGACAATCGGCTTAGTTTGAAAGCGTTCGAGAATACAATTCTAATGCAAAAATTCTTGACGACAGCAAGTATGATGCGAAATAGAGTGATAATAGGGGATAATAACAGTTTTGAGTTGCTTATGAGAGTCATCAGACGGTTTTTCAGGAATGAAAGACGTTCGTCGAATTTCAATGAATGCCCGAGAAGAAAGCACATGGAGATCATAACCTGCCTGGAGTAACCTCTTACATTGTTTTTTTACGCTTGAAGCCACACAATGAATACAACTTTTTGTGGTAGCAGCTCTCAACAAGGAAGAAACGATTCCACGTCAAGACCTTGACCCGTCACAGGGTTGATTCTTTCTTCCCCTTTGTGTTACGCCGTTAACTCTAACATGCGCTATGCAGAAAGTATTCGGATCTAAATAAGAAGCAGTCGTTTTATGTGCGGTATAAATGATATAAAAATTCAGATGGCAAATTCAATATCTCATTTTTATTGATTCAGTTACTTGCTTTGTACAGTGCTGGACAAAAGTTCATGGAACACGCTTCTAAATTTTTGGAACACGTTTCTTCAAGGCTTTGTGTTGTACCCATTTGTGTTGTACCCAGTGTTGTACCCATAAATATCTATCTCCTGTAAAATGCGTTACATCGTTCATTATCCGCGACTCATCAGGTTTGGTCCTCTCCTAGCTGTATGGTGTATGCGTTTCGAAGGGAAACACCAGCATTTTAAAGATGTTGCTAGAAAATCTCAAAATTTTAAGAACATAACCCTTTCATTAGCAAGAAGACATCAATTTTATCAAATGTATGTGTGGTCGCAGCCCTTAATCAGAAATGCTACATCTACTGATGGCTCCAAGGAGATACTACTTCAACATGCCCCAGAAGCAATCCAGAGTTACATTCATGACCGTGATATTCACGCAGAATCTATAGTCTATGTAAAAATTGCAGTTGATAGTGATAACACATTTGCTTCACATCATCACACATCTTCCGAGGGGGACTTACCCGTGTTCGTTGAGATTGCAGGTATATATGTTATTAACTCTGATATACCATTTTTCTCATACAAACATTAACTACAGTTGAGTATGATGAGCACTATCATGTATTTGTTCTGTCTTGCAATGAGAAGCAACGTGTTTTTAGAAATTTAAGCACTATCTCAACAGATCTTCTAAATCTGCATACATTACTAGATGGTAGATCTGTTGTAAATCCACGCCATGCACTTTTGGAATGTAACTTTCCATTCCCTGTTGTTGTATTCAGTTTTGTTCATGTGAACGAAAATAAACATACTCCCTTTACATACCCAGGCGACACACTTATCACCATATTTCGCATTGTAGTACACCATTGTCACACCCTCAGGAACTTCCAAAACAAAGTTATAGGGTGTGAAAGGGGTGTGATCTTTGTTAATACACCTATTTTACACTGTTAAAGGTGTGAAACGATTTAGAGTGTAGGCCAGCTCACTGTGAGGTGAACGGGCCCATTGACCACAACTAACACAATTTCTCCTCGTGGCTGTCTCCGCCGACTCCAACAACAAACGCTTCCATTTGTTCCTTTCCGTATGCAGAACTGAAGAGTCACTGGAATACAGGCTGACAGGCATTGCATTCCCTGATGTGGGCTACAAGTTCAATAGACACAAAACTCTTCTGGGTACTACGGCTGTGTTCTAAAAGGCGAAGATTCAAGACCTGATTGACCCACATAACAGAACCCACACTCAAAAGGAATGCAGTACACAACGTTCTCCTTACAGTGTACAAAGAGATTTTTGCGGGCAACAAGGCATCCGGTTTTTACAGAACTAAAGGGTGACAATCGGCTTAGTTTGAAAGCGTTCGAGAATACAATTCTAATGCAAAAATTCTTGACGACAGCAAGTATGATGCGAAATAGAGTGATAATAGGGGATGATAACAGTTTTGAGTTGCTTATGAGAGTCATCAGACGGTTTTTCAGGAATGAAAGACGGTCGTCGAATTTCAATGAATGCCCGAGAAGAAAGCACATGGAGATCATAACCTGCCTGGAGTAACCTCTTACATTGTTTTTTTACGCTTGAAGCCACACAATGAATACAACTTTTTGTGGTAGCAGCTCTCAACAAGGAAGAAACGATTCCACGTCAAGACCTTGACCCGTCACAGGGTTGATTCTTTCGTCCCCTTTGTGTTACGCCGTTAACTCTAACATGCGCTATGCAGAAAGTATTCGGATCTAAATAAGAAGCAGTCGTTTTATGTGCGGTATAAATGATATAAAAATTCAGATGGCAAATTCAATATCTCATTTTTATTGATTCAGTTACTTGCTTTGTACAGTGCTGGACAAAAGTTCATGGAACACGCTCTGGCGCATTCCTTCCTGATTGTGAAACGCTCCCCGCGAATGTAACCGTACGGACTTGCAAAAAGGTGACTCGGTTACCTAGGCACATGTCTAAGTCCGTACGGTCCCATTTCCTGTTAGCGTGTCACTCTGAGGAAGGAATGCGCCGGAGCATGTTTCGTAAACTTTTGTCCAGCACTGTACAAATCCAATTCAAAACGCAAATGGAAAATAAAATTATGCATCCGAGGGAAGTACTCCAACCGAAGCAATTTTGTCCAAATACACTTCCAGATCTGCAAATGAGACTGGGCTCGCGCTCATGTATGAGAGCATGGTATCCATCTCCTGCAAGAGTCCCCGGTTCCTCTCTTCGATGGCAGTCGATGTCGGCGTCGGCACAGCGAGGGGGTCAAGCAGGAGTGCTTGTATCCTGTTCTGTGTAGCGTGCTGGGTGACACGCAAGAACTCCAGGAATTCCGTGAAGTTCAGGTGGCGGGATGTGAAGCGCTGTGTAGGCCGTTATGTTCGTCGACCTTCAACAATGTTTGTCGTCCTGGGGCCCCGGTTGCAAAATTGTCCCCAACGATCCCGCAGTAGGGCGTTTGAGAGCCAGTAGCCTCTGTAGTAACGTCCAAGCTGGTCCACTCTTGCTGCATGAAGCGGCGACAGACAGGGCTTCGCAGACAGGGCTTCGCAGACAGGAGGTCGCTGTCCTCGGAGTGCGCGCTGCCTCTTTTCTTCTCTTTACAGCTGGACACAATGACGCTAAGAACACCCCGGACAACAGGTTTTCAACGAGCGCGACCCCAGACCTTTCTGGAACTCCAAGGCTCTGACACGTAATCTCCCCGGCCGATGACCCAGGAACCTTCCGGAATCTTCCAGAACATGACTCACTGACGACTGCCTCGCAGTGGAATTGTACCGGCTGTGACGACACCTTTGTAACCTTTTAAAAGACCTTGTACATAGATTTTCGTCTCAGTCCCGAAGAAGGCGGAGCTTCCGCCGAAACGTAGACTTCCCCGGACCCTTAGTTTAAATGCCAGTTTAATAAATAACTTTCCCCCACTCCCTACTTCAGTCTCTAGTGTCTTTTCTCCCCTATCTATCTATATATATATATATATGTTTATAAGTCCCAAACGTCGCCACACCAGCATTGGACAGCTGTTTCGGCCTTATTGGGCCTTCATCAGCAATGCGTAGGTGGGCGACGTTTGAGCGAGCGGCGTCGGAAGGTCACGTGGAACGTGATGTCCTCCCGTCAGGGTGAGTGACTCACCTCTGAAAGCCCAGTGCGAAGCCAGTAAAGTATTAAATGAAGAAAAATAGCATACGCTCTTTGGCTGCATGTTGAACATATGTTTATAAGTCCCAAACGTCGCCACACCAGCATTGGACAGCTGTTTCGGCCTTATTGGGCCTTCATCAGCAATGCGTAGGTGGGCGACGTTTGAGCGAGTGGCGTCGGAAGGTCACGTGGAACGTGATGTCCTCCCGTCAGGGTGAGTGACTCACCTCTGAAAGCCCAGTGCGAAGCCAGTAAGGTATTAAATGAAGAAAAATAGCATACGCTCTTTGGCTGCACGTTGAACATATGTTTATAAGTCCCAAACGTCGCCACACCAGCATTGGACAGCTGTTTCAGCCTTATTGGGCCTTCATCAGCAATGCGTAGGTGGGCGACGTTTGAGCGAGTGGCGTCGGAAGGTCACGTGGAACGTGATGTCCTCCCGTCAGGGTGAGTGACTCACCTCTGAAAGCCCAGTGCGAAGCCAGTAAAGTATATATATATATATATATAATCATGATATATATAATATGATGTAATAATATGTAACAATATGATGTATATATATATATATATAATCATGATATATGTGCACAGCGTGTCCATGCTAACCACATAGATGTTGTCCAACACATGGCGCAGTCAAAGAAAAGCCGACAATCTTTTATGACGTTTGTGTTAGAAACAGGTAGTGCTTTGTAAGATCAACCTGCTTTGTAACACAAACATTATAGGAGAGCTGTCACTTTTTTTTTACAGCGCTTTGTATTGGATGTTATTTCTGCAGTTAGCGTTGGCTATGTACTCAGTACGTCAGTTGCCTACATCAATATGTATGCAACAGGATGTGATTCACCTTTCACTATCACGTGTATGGTATACAGCTGTCCGGGGCCATGAAATTCTGGGGGTTGTATTTAAAGTTCCCATCTCCTAGGACGTACACTGCGTTCACAAGGGCATCCAGGTCCTTCTCTGCATAAAACATTAGCATCCGCCTGCCTTCACTTTGATCTTCAAGTTGAAGAAATTGTTGTGAGTCTTTTGTGACTTGCAGCTCTGGAAGTATCGCGTCAACACTGTTCCCTCTGCCAATATTAGCATGGCGACTGCGCGATAACGCGCGCCTTTTAGATCCGAACCCATAGTTGGTGCTCATGGTGCGTTTGATGTCGTTCTGCAGTCCCTCACCGTCTTCTTCAAACCTCTCCTGTACGCCAGACAGGGCCTCGTCAAATGCCTCTGGGGGCCTCTTCCTACTCGTCCTGACGTTGGTTCGAACCTCGTACATATAACGTCCTGCTAGAACTGAAGCGGCATCAGCCTCCTCCGCAGGGTTGCAGCTATGTGGGGTTGTCGGGTGGTCCGGATCAGTTGTCATCACGCCATTTTGCAGTGTTAGATGGGCAACAGAACAGCGTTCGTTAGTCATATTGGCCAACTTGCTCAACCGATAGCAGCTCGTACATCTGGAATTAAGATTCCATCATCAACAAAATGATTAAAAAAAACGCTGGCAATGACAACGATAGGAAAACAACAAGGTAAAGATAACTTATAAAACTACAGCTTGGACATGACCGCCTTAACATTTCGCTCCTCAGAGAACACAGGTGTAGCAACGCAGAAGTGTCAGGATTACGGGCTACGCCAACTCCGAATTCGAAGCGATCAAGCACGACTCTGTCTCTCGTTCGACACTACGAACACCTCAAAACATCCGACTACAATAACAGCTCAATCGGCGGTCTGGGGTGATGCTGTAAATATTGCTGTTGTCGAACGCAGTAATTATAAGAACGAACTAACACTGGAACATGCCCCTGTTTTCCAATGCTAGTGAGTAAGAAGTAACGCAGAATTAGCAACATATGAGATCATCGAATCAGAATACATACCTGTAGTACTGAATGCTGGAATTGTTCTTGTTTGTGGACTTGAAACCGAACTCTAACACCGCGTTCGGCCAGCGCGTGCTTCTGTACTGGATGACTGGTTTCGACCGATGATTGGAGGGCACAAATGTAGGCGCACCGAAGTTCATGTTCATTAAAAAGCAGCGAGCCTGGTTTCCCGTTGACTTGCAGCAAAGAAGCGAATCCCAGACGAATCCCAAGACCCTGGCTTGCTCTTTTTATATCCACTTTTCCCTTAATGTTTCCCGCCGACCAAGAAAGGACAAAGGCAAAGTACTTCGTGTCTGGGTCCAGTATTCTCGGTAACAAGCTTCAGTTCTAGCATAACGGGGGGACGGCTGACGCCAATGGACAAAAAGGTACAAAGACAACCCTGAGTCCAGCAGTATACCCTGCATTTTGGGGTTGAAGTTAATGAATGCGACAGGTCAACGTTGACTGGAAAGCACGGTCAGACAGTGTTTTCCCGCACGTGTGTCAATAAAGGAATAGAATAACGTGATGAGGATTGGGGCCAATGAACAGACCGCGACAACGACAAATTTTAAGCCCCGCAGCTCACGGTTCTTTATAAGTTTAGCTCAATATACTTGGTAACAAGCACCCGTTCTGGCATAGTGTGTTGACGGCGCTTGGGGACAATGAACATAAAGGTGCAAAAGGCAACACTAAGCCCTGTAGGATGACTGGCCGCCGTAACCTACAGCGCAATTTCGGGTTTTTCTCGCTTACTTTGTGTGTGCGTGCGTGCGTGGTAAGAAGAGAGAAAACACTGAAAAGTCCTCACTGTTTCATTTCATTTTATTTATTTACTTTAAAGACTGCTGAGGGTTTTACATAAAGGGGGGGGAGTTTAGTATAAATTGGTAGTTCAAGAACAGCGAAGATAACACAAACTTCGTGATTTCAACAGCAATAAAGCATACAATCATACAACCATCTGTTGCCAGACATATTGCTTTCTAAATTAATACTACAGCGCAATCCTTCTGCAATGAACATGGTAATGGATAGACTTTATTTTCTGTCGCGATCCTAACCCGTATGACGCTTTGGCTCGTTTGATATCTTGACCGGGTTGGATCTCTTGACTCGCCTGTCACGTGACCGGTTGGATCTCCTGACTCGATGGATCTCTTGACTCGTTGGATCTCTTGACCTGAAGCGGGAAGAAACTATGCCATTTTTCACAATTTTAGAATGAGCACTCGAGTAAGGAAGAAGAGGCTTGGCGTTGTCTTTTCCATAACTTTCCATATATCAATCTTTTCCATTGGTGCGACTTTCAGTTCTCTTGATATAGCGCGAGCAGGGTTGCAGATGCCAAACTCATCTCCCGCCAAAACAGACTCACAAAATAGCCCAAACATAGCAGGCGCATCAAAGAAAAAATAGCTAAAAGCGTTTTCATTACTCTGTTCACAAAACCGGGAGGATATACAGCATAAGATTGGGGCATGTAACTTGCACATGGGTTATGAGAAGCGCGTATGCATAAACTCTTGGGTTATGGATACATTATTTCGCTTCTAAACTTGTTCAGGAAGGCGTTGGATGGCACAAAGTCTTTACAACAATGTCCATTTGTCCGCAGGGCGAATTTCACGTGAAGAATGTTCCCAAGCGTGTCATGTGTCATCATTTTCCTAAGGTCTGTTTTCGTTAACGTGACTGGCTGAATACACGTACGACTGCTGCGTTAGAAAGTGGTAATCAAAGAAGGCTTAGACTGAGACCTGATAGTTTTTGAAACATCTTCTGGCCGGCACTATTTGTAGCATTTGCTACGTTAATCCAGAAGTCAGCAGTTGGTTCTCTGCGGAGTTCTTCTGTGTTGGTCTGAAGAAGGTCGAATTCTGACTCCATGGCTGATACATCACTCGGTGGAATGAACCTGCGAAAGCCGTTGAAGATGTCACTGAACTTTTTGAAGCCCACCGAGTTGTAGTGAGACTTTCCATAAGTTCTATATTTGAAGGGATCCGTTTCGGGACAGCTTTGATTGCCGCCACCAAAAACTGCCGGCAGCGCTCCATTACCCCCGTTTTCTCGTCTTCAGAGATACTTGCTGACGATTCCAGCTCATGACGAAATGTTGTTCCGAAGTTACATGCCCTCACATGCAATATGTGGGACTCCCATTTACAGCCTGGTGACGCGAAAGACGGCATTACGACTCGCCTCATGAGAGTATTGACGAAAAGCAATAGGTCCTCGTAGAGTCTGCATGGGTCAGAGTCCTCTGCTTCAGACATTTTGTCTCGCATTTCAGACTCGCCAATTATAGGACTGGTAAATTTTAGGAACAGCAGGTTCATATCATCCTTGTACATATAGACAGCAGTCTGGCTGTGTAACACCTCTCTTGCAACACCTCTCAAGTTTTCAGCTCCAGCCATTGGGTTAATAATGTGCGCAGGGCTCCCGCGATGCTTAGCCATCGTGTTGCGCTCACCCCAATGAGCCTATGCGGCATAGAACCATCATTGATGGTAGAGTAGATCTCCTGGTAAGTCTGCTGTCTATTCGGAGAGTGTGCAAACCAATTGAAAGTCTCCTTGACGAGGAAGTCTAGCTGATATGGCAGGATGGCTACAGCCTCGTTGCATGCCAACTGCAGGGAGTGGCATATGCACTTCACCAATACCAAGTCCTGGTTGAAATTCTTCGTGCGGCTGTAGAGACTGTTGTTCGGGTCGCATGACACTGGCTTCATCGGTCCCAATACCGACACAGTTCTCCAGGGGAATGTTGCAGGACCCGAGAAATTTTTTTTAAGCTCAAAAATATTCCCTCTGCCGACGCATCATATATTGGGACTAGGGTTGTCAATCCCGAACCATTTTTGCCGTCCCGGAATTTCGGGATTTCAGATGGTGCTTTCAAGTATAGTCCTGCGCGGGCCAGAATTATCTACTGAAATAAAGTTAAAATCCGGGCGGGCTGGTGATCCATATTAAAAGCGATAAAAAACCCCAGTGCGAGGGGACAACAAAAAGGACGAAGGACAGACGAACACAGCACTGTACTGCCAACCAAAGAATTTTATTCATGAAACATCCCCCCTTGTTATAATACAACTTATTAGAATTATCTGACCCGCATCCGACCCGCACCCGCAGGTTCAAATCCGCACACGACACGCAACCCGCGTCCCGTTGCAAATTGAGACCCGCATCCGCCCACAGCTCGCATATTTTCTTTCCAAAAGCTCAGCTGTACCCATCCCGCAACCCGATCTATACCCGCAACGTGATGAATGTTGACGAGTAAACTGAGAGTACTCCCTGGTCTATGCCTGATGATTAGACGTGTCTGTGTGCATGGTTTCTTGTGCCACATCAGCGCAGGCGACAAAAAGGTGCAAATGCATGGTAGTTTGTGATTTGAGGCATGGTGATACGGAACGTGACATGGACAAAGAAGGATACACAGGCGCTCTTGCACCCTAACGGTGTGAATGCTTGTTCCGCCCTTATCAACGACGTTTTACGTCGTATTTCGAGCGACTGCAGTACAGTCGCGTAAGAAATTGAGCAATTCGGTGTACTTTCTAATAGTTGTTTGGTAAAATGCATCGAAACCTAGACCCACCACCCGCAGCAACATGCGGGTCACCCGCGGGTCCCGCGGGCCGTGCAGGACTCTACGTCCAAGTTCAATTACCTCAAGTGACTATATCAGCGTGTTGTGCGCTGTTCCTGTGCACTTTATCAATTCTACCTTTTTCTGAAGGAAAGCATTCGAAAATAAAATGTGCCACTTCCTTACGCAGAGCCGTAGCGACGGCGGGAAAATCCCGGGATTTTCCAGAAGAAATCCCGGGACTTCGGGATGTCAAAATTTAGCCGGGATTTCGAGATATCCCGATTGACAACCCTAATTGGGACAAGTCCCAAGAAGGCAGTGCGAAATTCACTGTTTGTCGGAATAGTAGGGCGAGACCACAGCAAGTACCTGACATTGTCCATGTCCTTCAGAAGTACTTCTTTAAACGTCGATCCAACTACTTTCGTAATAAGTGCTAAATATTTTGTCCGGCACAGTGACATTCCTGAAGCCATAGGTGAGTCACTGAAACAGTCCTTCAGGAGTGGTGTCAGATGATCAGCAGTTATAACCGAGCTGTGAACTGCAATATGGGCAGCTATTCGTAGTTCGGTTACTTTGATTGCCCGAACGCTGCTTGTCGAACATGCCCTAACTTCCACAAACCCGTACAATCGACTCGTGCTTGCTGGGCATGCCAGTGCTCCCGCATTTTTTTATGCTTTGCTGTTTCCTTGTGAGCCTTGCCGTCCCGGGCATGTGATCGCAGCTCAGTCTTGCATACTTTGCAAAGGGCGGACGACGACGTCGACGATGCAGCAAGCCAATCTATTAGTCAGGGAGAAGCCATTCACACCTGCGTCGCGTATTGCGGTGCTGCGGCACCAAGTAAGAATAACGACCTACCTTTGAACTCCTCGTCACCCTCCCATTCTTTTCTGTAATGGCGTGAATACTTCGCCCCTTTTGCCCATGTCTGCGCGAACGGCCTGGTTGTCAAACCTACACCTAACCAGTACACGCGTTTGAGTGAGCGGGCTTGTGGAGACGCGACTGAGGAGAGGGAGGCGACGATGCGGCGCCGTCGATGTGTCAGAATGTCCAACAGTATTAGTTTTGGGGCTTTTAATAATGGAAAACCAGCGAGCCCAAAGCACTACCTACTCTCTCCAGTTCGCGCAACTTATTCAAACTCAGCACATTCAGAAGAACAATAAAGTCGCACGGGAATTGGTTCCTTTGAACTTCGAAATTCTAATCGTACACGAACAAAAGCTGCATTGCAGTATCATCACCTGTATCCGCCACAGGATCATCGAATTCCGAAAAAGGGTTCCGACAAACATATGTCTTCGTAGCTGTTCATATCTATTCTGCTGCCCATTAACACGACCGACCTGGGAGCGCAAATGACCATTACTTTTTTCAGTCTCGACAGACGGCAGTGCATTATAATGTGCCGGGACACAAATGCGTGCTTTCCACGTGCTTATTAAACGTAACAGTTTTAATGGAGTGTAGAGACGATAGGGGTGACTGCTGAGACAACCGTCGTGTGGTCGTGTGCTGTCGTCCGAGCGCACGTAGCGTGAAACGTTGGAGTAGCCCAAAAATAGCCAAATAGCCAAGATGAAAAACGCCCCGCCAACTGTCACAAAAAGTAGCCCAATTTGGCGGTTTATAGCCCAATCTGGCAACCCTGGCGAAGAGCGCCGCGACAGGTGGCGCCCCCGGACTGCTTTCCTGCTCATCAAGTCACCGAGGCGGTCGCATATATGTTCTCGCTGTCGCTCGGGATTCGTCTTTCGTCGTGGCTTTGGTGCCCCGGAGTGCTGTGACAGTGTTTTTGTGCCTTGCTATAGTGATGCCTGGACCTATTTCTTTCTGTGTATCTTGCAAGATACGTCCAGAAGCCGTTAGATTTCGTACATTGAAGGTTAGTTGTGTGCCTGTAGTGCCACGTTTCGTGCCCCTTTTGTTTGGTACCGTTCCTAGCATGTAGCTTCCTATTACCTTATCGGCATTCCTTTGGTAGGCGTACCTAACACTTCCGTGTATTGCGGTCAAGCCCACTTAAGGGAACGCTCAGTGTTGCTTATTTGTACGTTTGTAAATTTAGCAGAACTTTTCAATTAATTTATTTGTGTTGCGGGAAAGCCAACTTTAAGACTCCGTGAACCCATTAAAAAATGTGAAAAAAGAAAAAAAAACTAGGAAAAAAATGCAAGTGCAGTCCTGCTGCTGCGCAAAGTACCGTGCTCAAACTCAATTCACGAAACGTTCAACCCACACGGTGCCACAAGACTGGTTTCGGTATTCTTTTGGTTGGTGTCGTCATTCTACGAGTCGGCTTCACCTCATCATCGAAACGGCTTTGGTCGGGCAAAGCAAGCTGTCATGGCCCCATTTATCTAACCTCACTTATCACTAAACTAACCTAAGACATCATAGACTTTGTTTAGGGATAAGTTAGGTTAGATTAGTGCTGCGGTGGCAGCTTGCTCGCCCTCCCAACTTCATTATCGAAGGGTATTTGGGGGCAAGGCAAGCTGTCATGGCCCTATTAATCTAACCTAACTTCACTAAACTAACCGAAGACATCATCAACTTGGTTAGTTTAGTGATAAGTTAGATTAATGGGGCCATGACTGCTTCCCTTGCCCCTCCAAATCCGTTTCAATAATGAGGTGAAGCTGCCTGCACAATGGCAAGGCCAACCAAAAGAATACCTTGGTTTCGTACCAAAAATGGCGAAGAAATCAGCAAAAATCACGTTAAGCAGCGAAGAAACGAAGAGTTAAGCAACGCTCGGCGTTCCTTGAAGTGGGCTTGCCGGCAATACACGGAAGTGTTAGGTGAAGCCAACTTTCAAATTGTGACGCTTACAAAAGGAATGCCACTTTATCCGCTCAGTGTGATTATTACCGTATTGACTCCTAGTGCCTTATGCTTTATCTGTCACCTTAGTGTTCTCGTTACCATATTGGATAACCGATATCATCAGGGTGAAGATGTCACATATGATGCTCTAGTGGCCGTGGTACTAAAGTGGAATCTATGGATTTCAGATGCTTTTGACAGATTCATTTCGGTGAACAACACAGATGAGCCAGCACACACCCGTTTTTCTCACTTCCCATTTCTGACTGCTACATACCGCGTCCTGTGATGCAGTGAAGCAGAGTCACACCAAGAAAAATTAATAAATTTACCAAATACCACTGAGTGAAACGATGGATACGTGCTTTATAGGAATTTCTACCCTTATGTTAAGCGCTCAGGTACCAACATTTCTTCTCGAATAGTAAAATAGCTATTACTGCATAATTAAGCACCATCATCAACATGTCTTCAAGCAAAGTGCGTACCGACAAGCATGAAAAAACACACGCTAACAAACAACAACTAACAAACACACTCACAGAAAATTATTGAACAGCATAATACGACATATACTCTGAATTTTACCCAGCAATCTAAACTTGAACATAGCTACAAGCACGACAATTGCACACGCTATCAAACAAAAATAACTGATGGTCAATTAACAAACAAACACAGCCATAAGCAAAACATTATACATATATGCGTCCGTAATAGAACAACCACCGTATATCGACAGCCGTCGCACAGCGAGAAAGCGAGAGAGAGTGATGGAAAAAAATCAGAACCTTAGGAATGACGTAAGTGTAATGTAATTATTATTTGCGGTGCATTATTTTTCGCGAATTTCGCGACGTCAGAAAAATCGCGAAAAATTCTACTCGCGAATAAAGGTTGTGGGGTTTGAAAATCGTAAGTTATCTCGCGACCCGAGCAGCCGATCTCACTTGATATGTTAACTGCCGCCCGGTTATCATCCGCTGATACCGTACACGTGTAGTGGTAGAGGGCGCTGAAGACTGAAATCGATACCCTTAAAAAGACGGGCGAATTTGTGTTGGGGTATTTCCCGGGGGATCCTCGAGCTGGTCACGGATCGTCGGCATCGCAGGGACAGATGCACGTATGGTAATAAATTGTTGTTTCTCTGCTATTTGAATGGTTGTTTCGTACTTCCTCCGGCGAGGTGAACGGATGCCGAAGGCCCCGGGAGTGGGAGTCCTGTGCCCAGTTGGGCAGGGGCGGTAGCTTTCCCACAATGGCGCCCGAGTCCGTTCGCTTGGAGGGTACCCGTATGCCATATACCACGTATATTGGCGGTTTGGGCCGGCAAGTTGTTTTCGGCGTTACTAACCACTGTTTTATGTTTCTTCTTCGTGACCAACTCCCACTCCCTAAATCCACGTTCACAGGAGCTTCATACGTCGGGCATGTCTAACACAACGTCATCCGGGATGGCTGGTGGACCTTGCGGACCTCGGAGGAGGTCTGGATGGTGCCGCTGTAGTACGGCCACTGCTGCTGCCACGTCGGGTCTTGTAGATCGAGCTTCTCGAAGGCTTCCAACTTGGCGCGGTGGAGGGGGCCTCAACGATGGGCAGAGCGATGCAACTCTGGCACCCCGCAGAATGGGCACAGCAGGCGCCTTTCGTCTTCCGTTAAGGCGATGGGTGGGTCGGTTGGATGCCGGTCCTTCAGTGTGAGCCCCCTGAAGGGTGGAGGCACTTGGCTGGGGCCCATTCCGCGCAGCGGCCGGGGTTAACTGGACCACCGGGCCTTGGAGGCCCAGAAGACTTCTCTGTTCAGCGCCACCACCGTCCAGGTGACGATGGAGGCAGACCTCGAGGGACGAGAGGTTGTGGACCGCGAGAGTCCCGTCGTCTCTCCCGTTGCACTTGCGAGGTGTGCTGCTCTCGGTAAGGGGGAGGTGCGTGGTTTCTCACGTTTCTTGGTCTTCGAGACATGGTTAAAAAAAAGGAAAAACAAAGAACCGTCAGGTGGAAACTCCTGACAGCGAGAGTCTGACAAGGCCCTCGTGTATATCTCGTGAGAAGCTAGAAGCAGTAGTCACACGAACGAAACACTAAATCGCAAGCACTAGGTTCTAGTGATGGAGATAGTGACAGCTACGTGCGCCACCTCCGGGGACGCAAACTGTAGCGACTGGAAGGTCCGGGAACGGGAACTATGGTCCAGGTCTCGATGAGGAAGCTAATCGTCTGCTTCTTTGGCCTCGGGGTCTCGGAAGTGGTAAGTCTTCAGGTCCGAGATATGTACTGGCCCAGTTTCTTCGCCCGTGTTACAGCGACGAAGCCTGTAAGTGAGGCCGGAGGAGCACGCACTTACCTCGAAGGGGCCATCCCATCTATGTGCGAGCGAAGCTGCAAAGCCGCGTGCGGCATCACTTAGCGGGTGAGTCCGTCGAAGGACGAGGTGACCGACGCTGTAGGTGAGATTCCGACGTCCACGGTTGTACTGGCGAGCCTGGTCCAACCTTGACACGTCCAGATTCTCCCGAGCCGTCCGAGCAGCAACGTCCAGTCGACTCCGGAGGTCCTCAGCAAACCTTGAATAAGGAGGCTGGGTACTGCCATCCCGGAGGTGTAGAGCATTCTCCACTGGAAAGGGTGCCTTTCGTCCCAAGTTCAGGAACGCCGGGGTGAAGCCTGTAGATCTGTCTACTGTTGTCCGTGCAGCGAACGCCAGTTCAGCCAGGCGAAGATCCCAATCACAGTGGTGCTGGCTAGTGAAAGCAACCAACATAATTTTCAGGTTTCGATTAACACGTTCGGTAATGTTAGCCTGAGGGTGATACGGGGAAGTCTTCTTGTGCTGAATGCCTAAGACAGCGCAAGAATCTGAGAACACCTTACTTGTAAAGTAGGTAGCGTTATCTGTGATGAGCTGAGCAGGAAACCCGAACCGGCAAAAGGTGTCGAGTAGCCTTTCCCACACTCTTTGGGAAGTCAGCGTCCTGAGAGGAAACAGCTCAACCCATTTCGTGAAATGACCAGTAACCACAAACAAATACTGGTTACCTCCAGGACTACGTGGAAAGGGTCCTATCACATCACAAGCAACTATTTGCCAGGGCCTATTGCTCTGAATAGGCTGTACACGCCCAGGGGGGTAAACCACCACGAGGTTTCGCTCTCTGGCATACGGGACAAGCGCGAACATACTTTGTTACATCCTGCCTCATTCCTGGCCATGTCGCAACACGACACAACAGTAGTAATCACTGGACACAGACTGCCGCCAACGCACAACTAGACTTAAACACGATTAATTAACCAATTAGAGCTAATTGGGACCCCCCACATTAATCAGCATCATCTAATGAGTCATCACACTAATTGGGGAGCGCCTAACTCGTGTTCAGGCCAGCTGTACGTTGGCGGCAACCTGTGTCCATAAAAAAGAAAAAAAATAGATAGAGATAGAGTGGAGAGAAGGAGTTTAGTTGAAGATCAACTATGCTATCTTGGAGAGAGCGGTCCGGAACGGCCGCTGACCATCGCCGGGCGACTGAGCACAGAGGCAGGTTGCAAAGCATCGCAGCTATGACCACCAGTTCCGGACATCCTGTGACATCAGCTGTGACGTCATTATGACATGTCTGGGCAGGTTAGGACAGCTCTGGACATGCGAGAAGAAAAATACTCGTAATACAGAGACTGGGGAAGCAAGAGTAAATATGCTAACCATCAATAGCTAACAACAAAAATAATTAGTTACACAACAAATGAGCCCACCACGACAGGAGTGCAGAACGATGCGACTGTTCCATCCGACAGCCAGGCAGAGAACTGACTCGTAATGGTTTTTTTTCCTGTATAAAGTCATGCAGCTGCACCCCCTAGCGGTTACTTTCTCAACTAATCTCACGACAAAATTATCAAGAATCACGCCTGCGCTACTCTCATTCCCAAGGCAGAAGGAGATAGAAAATGGCGGGGATGCCCGGACAACAGCAACCAGCGCCCGACGTGCACGCGAATGAAAATCGCAAACAAAGCGGGAACAAAGTTGGCGACCGATACGATTGCTCCATCCGACAGCCAGCCAGAAACTGAGCGAGCGCGAGGACTGCGGAGCAACCGAGCGCACGTCTGCTTTCTGCGACAGGCAGCGAGCAACTGACTGGGGCGCCACTCCACGGCTGCTACGCATGCGCGCGCGCTCTTAGCGCCCTCTGCGGCCACCTGCGAGAGGCTAAGAGAGAAGAGCATTCCTTCGCCCCCTGCAGGCTGTTCTCATTGGTCGTGACGTCATCCTATTGTCTCAGGGCTACACTGTTTTTCTCCACTAATGCTCCTTTGGACAAGGTCAAACTACAATGAAGCCATGACATGACGTCATCATGCACCTGCGTGGCTCAGGGACGCGTACGGTCTAGACAGAGAACCTATTTTATTGAATCAGTATCCCAAGATTATTTCCTTTATTCTTCTATAACGATTGCATAGGAAACTATTGCAGAAGAACACCATGCATGCAAACTAATCGTAGGAATTCCAAAGTTTTACTAAATGAGACTTGCAAAAAGAACAAAATATCCTAACACGTAACTCCATCAACGGCTAATAAGAGGACTAGGCACTCAACAAATCAACACAGAGTACGGGTAACAAGGAGCGCAGAACGATGTGTCTACTCCATCCGATAGCCAGGCACGGAACTGAGTCGTAATGCTTTTTCTCCTCTATAAAGTCATGCATCTGTCCCTCTTGCGGTTGATTTCTGAACTAATTTAATCGCGAAATTATTAAGAATAGCACTATTCCCATTCAGGGCAGCACTATCGACATCGTCAAGACGAGAATGTTCCTTGTCAAAAAAAGAAAAATACAAAGCGTCAACAAAGGAAAGCATGCATGTCGGGGCATGTCAGGACAAATCGCACGACTGTTGGGCAACAGAGGAAAACAAACACTTGAACAGAGTGAAAAAGACACTCACCATCATTTTTCACGTTCACAGCATTCCCTCATTGTAAATCCGCTCGTCACAAAATCCCCCTGCATCGTCGAACACCATTAACCAGTGACGAACCACACATCCGCACCCCATCAGAGGCAGACAGAACCCCACCTAAGCTACACTCTTCCACCGACGACCGACACAATTGCCAGGAGCAGAATTAGCGTGTCCACACCCGTCAGTGTCCAAGTGAGAAGTGAATCCTTGCGCCCCCTGCAGGCCGTTCTCATTGGTCGTGACGTCATCCTATTGTCTCAGAGCTACACTGTTTTTTCCACTAATGCTCCTCTAGACAAGGTCATCCTGAAACAATAGTCTCGCGGTATGACGTCATCATGCAGGTGCGTGGCTCAAAGACGCCTACGCTCTAGACAGGGGACCTGTTATTTATTGAATCACTATCCCAAGATTATTTCCTTTTTTCTGCTATAATGTTTGCATAGGGAACTATTGCAGAAAAACACAATACATGAGAGGAGATTGTAGGAATTAAGCATTCCCAAAGTCTTACTGTACAGGAAAAAACAAAATAATGGTTCAGCAAGACATGTCCATCCCATCCGAGAGCCAGGCTGCTAACTGAATAATGACGCTTTGTTCCTCCTGAATAAAGTCACACACCTGTCCCCCTCGCGGTTACTCTCTGAACTAAATGAACCGCAAAATTATTAAGAATAGCACTATTCCCATTCAGAGCAGCACTATCGACATCGTCAAGAATGTTCCTTGTCAAAAGAAAAAAAAAACTACATGTAGAGGGAAAGCATGTCAGAACAGGCCCAGGCATGTCAGCGCATGTTTGTCAGACAACAAGGGGGAAAAAGCAAAAAGAAACACTTGAACAAATAAGAAAACCAGCATCAAACTATTTCTAAGCACACGCACTTCTCTTATTCAAAAACAGTGCTCATCATAAATCTGTCCAGGACCATACACACCATTTTTCTATTGCTACACTTTTTTCCAGTCTCCTATTATTTATTCAATCGCAAGATTATTTCCTTTGTCCTACTCTTAATGATATTCATTCTCACATTAAAAGTCAACAAAAAAGCACTGTGCATAATAACGATTTTCACCCCAATGGCTCATCATGGTCATTAGAATCACAGTAAACTACCACTGCTCTTTTAAAATAATAAGTGAGACCACTCTACAGCATCACCAGGTTTATGTAATACATGACCCTTTCTATGCTCATACATTCGTTGTCTGAGGCTACACCTGCGAGCAAAAAGGCGCGAAAGCGTGGGGGCAAAGTTCCATTCACGCATTCCGAGCAAAAAGGCGCGAAAGCCGGGGGCAAAGTTCCATTCGCGCACGCCAAAGCACAAGACAGAACGTCTTTACGGGAACATGATGGCATTCCCACCATATTAATGATTTTCTGCCTTGCATTGCAGTTTAGAGAAACTACTACAAAACTAATTTTAGGAGCCTATTAAAATTCTACTTTCTATGGAAACTATAATTGCCCTATTACTTGCATCGCTATTAATGAAGCGCTCCAATTTTTTCTCTCTTCCCATTTCAGCCTTGTCATGCAGTGAAGCAGACTCCCATCCAAAATAATTAATTTACACCGAGGGTGCCGTGCTTCAGGAATTCCTATCCTCCGCTCAGATGCAAGCATTTCTGCACGGATACCTATAACAGCTTACTTTTTCAACATACCGAGCTCCTAACAACATCTAACAAACAAGCAGAGAAACCCACTTCTAAGCTTTACCATGCGACTTTCTTCTGCGTAAAATCGGTGAAAAAGGAAAAGGGCAACACAGAATTGCGCGCACTTGTGCTTGACTTCAAAAACTGAAGCATATGCTGATAAACTAAGAAAAAGACACGCATGTCTGATATCAGATAATGCTACATACACAGCCGCATTGTCCCTTCGTAAAGAAAGCACGGGACAAGGGCACACAAATTCCTTTAAGCGAGCAGGGAAAAGGCTTAAGACCTCAGGTCACCAAACATCGCTACGCGGCTAACCCAAGATAACAACAAGATAATAGCGGCGGGTAAAATTGCAACACTGCTAAACAAGCCCCAACATGTCATGATGATGTCACAAATCAGGAAAAGAGCACGCACACACAGTCATCAGCTCAGGAATGCACAAGGAGAGGTGCTATATTGTAATTTCTCCTCCACGCTCACATACCAGCATTTCTGCGCAAATACTTATAACTGCATACATACAAAACAACATACATACATACAAAACAACATACATACATACAAAACAACATACATACATACATATACATATAACAAAAGACAAACAAACAAATTCCATTCTCATGAACTCTCCTCTGCCGAGCGGCTTTCTCCTGCTCTACTTGGATGCTGACTTTTCCCCCTCACCTACATTCTGAGTAGAAGCAGCGAAAGAAGAAAAAAAACGCGAAAGATTACACGGCATTTGTTCCCCACTAGCTGTAACTGCAAGAAACCGTAGCGCACGCCAATAAACTGAGAAAAAGACACCCATTTCTGCCACCTGATAATTCTTGCATAATGCCACATACACAGTGGCATTGCCCTTGCGTAAAGAAAGCACAGGACAGGGATACACAAATTTCCTTAAGTGAGCAGGGAAGAGGCTTAAGTCGAACCGCTCAGAAATAATCGGAGAATCACCGCTTATCGCTATACGCGGCCAGCACAACATGACAGCAACAAGATATTAGCGAAGGGTAAAATTTGCAAGACACTACTGAACAAGTCCAGACATGCGACATCGCATACAAAATAGTGCTCATCGGGGAAAAGGCCTAAGCCTGCGACAGAAAATCATATAGAGCATACACAACTTCATTTTTCTATTTCGCGTAAACTAAACGCGGTCTGCTTGGAAAACGACGCACAAATTCTCTTAGGGAGCAGAGAA
Source organism: Ornithodoros turicata (assembly GCF_037126465.1). Lineage (NCBI taxonomy): Eukaryota > Metazoa > Arthropoda > Arachnida > Ixodida > Argasidae > Ornithodoros > Ornithodoros turicata. The sequence continues at coordinate 27,280,685 of NC_088206.1, read as the reverse complement.
ATATAGGAATTTCTACTCCGTGCTCAGGATACCAGCATTTCTGCTCAAAAACCTGCAAAATTAAGCACTGCTTACTTCATCAAGATATCGAACACCAAGAAAATCAAACAAACAACCCCACTTCCACTGATAGAACACTATTCAGCTTTTACCAGGAGGCTTTCTTCTGCATAAAAGTAGAGAAAATAAGAAAAGAGCAGCGAAAAATTACACGCACTTTTGCTCGCATAGCTATAAGAGAAAACAATAAAATAACCAGGCACACGCTAATAAACTGCGACAAAGACACCCATTTCTGCTATCAGATAATTATTGCATAATGCTAAATACTCAATTGCATTGTTCCTGCGTGAAGAAAGCACAGGAAAAGGACACACAATTTATCTTAAGCGAGCAGAGAAAGTCACTTCTACTCGGACAGCTTAATACCATAAAGTCTGAATTTTTGCAAAGAAAACAAAGCTTGAACAGCGCCACGAACGTGACAGATACATACTAACAAACAAACAACAGCAGGACCGACGTCGGGCACTCATAAAATACCCTCTCCAAAACAAAGACCTCACCGGGTTCGCGAGGCAATTCCATTAAAAACGTTCGTCCAATCGAACAGATAGCAATGCAAACGCGACTACCCTTATTTTTTAAGCCACTATTTCATGCAATAGTACATAAATGTATCACTCGTGTCACACGAAAAATCAAACACTTACTTGTCAAGTGGGGTCCCAGCACGCACGCACACACACACACACTTGCATTTTCACACTCACAAACACAAAGTCTATTCACAGCCACATAAATCCATATTATTCGTCAGGTCAATAATTATCCAACCAGCGTCAAAAGACGGCTCACACATGTATAGGATATCACCAGTCGGCCGTCGCAAAGTAAAAAAGAATGGAATGCATGTTCGCTATACATCCGAAGAAAACGGTGCCGTGCTTCTACGCAGCGATCATTATACAGGAGTGAATTCACTTTCGTTTTTCCTTTTATTTCCTTGCACCCATATATTTTGCAAGAATACTATAGAGCAGAACGGGTAAATGTGAACATCATTCGCTGCACACTGTAGCTCTCATCATTTTTAAACCAAACCACTTAACATGTGTTCATAGGTCTTCACTAAATAGGTGAGCCGATAATGACTCAAAATAAAATAAAATAAAATAATCATTCCAGCATCGCTGGCTGCAAGCTTGGGTACCCAACAGAGCAGCGCGCTCCCATCAACACGCCTTGGGCTGACCTTACACACCCGAACCCTTTTCTGAATACATTCTGCTGGCGCTGGAATAAAAGGTTTATCGCGAGAGTACTACAATGTCAGCTCTGCTTTTGTTTCCAAATTATAGTTTCCATAGAAAGTAGAATTTTAATAGGCTCCTAAAATTATAGTTTTGTAGTAGTTTTTCTAAACTGCAATGCAAGGCAGAAAATCATTAATATGGTGGGAATGCCATCATGTTCCCGTAAAGGCGTTCTGTCTTGTGCTTTGGCGTGCGCGAATGGAACTTTGCCCCCCCCCCGGCTTTCGCGCCTTTTTCCTCGCAAGTGTAGCCTCAGACAACGAATGTATGAGCATAGAAAGGGTCATGTATTACATAAACCTGGTGATGCTGTAGAGTGGTCTCACTTATTATTTTAAAAGAGCAGTGGTAGTTTACTGTGATTCTAATGACCATGATGAGCCTTTGGGGTGAAAATCGTTATTATGCACTGTGCTTTTTTGTTGAATTTTAATGTGAGAATGAATATCATTAAGAGTAGGACAAAGGAAATAATCTTGCGATTCAATAAATAATAGGAGACTTTGTCTTCTTCAGACAGGATGTGATGACGTCACGCAATCTGTAGCAATGCATTGACCGTTACTGGAAAAACATGTAGCAATAGAAAAATGGTGTGTATGGTCCTGGACGGATTTATGATGAGCACTGTTTTTGAATAAGAGTAGTGCGTGTGCTTAGAAATAGTTTGATGCTGGTTTTCTTCTTTGTTCAAGTGTTTCTTTTTGCGTTTTCCCCCTTGTTGTCTGACAAACATGCGCTGACATGCCTGGGCCTGTTCTGACATGCTTTCCCTCTACATGTAGTTTTTTTTCTTTTTGACAAGGAACATTCTTGACGATGTCGATAGTGCTGCCCTGAATGGGAATAGTGCTATTCTTAATAATTTTGCGATTCATTTAGTTCAGCGAGTAACCGCGAGGGGGACAAGTGTGTGACTTTATTCAGGAGGAACAAAGCGTCATTATTCAGTTAGCAGCCTGGCTCTCGGATGGGATGGACATGTCTTGCTGAACCATTATTTTGTTTTTTTCCTGTACAGTAAGACTTTGGGAATGAAATGCTTAATTCCTACAATCTCCACTCATGTATTGTGTTTTTCTGCAATAGTTCCCTATGCAAACATTATAGTAGAAAAAAGAAAATAATCTTGGGATAGTGATTCAATAAATAACAGGTCCCCTGTCTAGAGCGTAGGCGTCTTTGAGCCACGCACCTGCATGATGACGTCATACCGCGAGACTATTGTTTCAGGATGACCTTGTCTAGAGGAGCATTAGTGGAAAAAACAGTGTAGCTCTGAGACAATAGGATGACGTCACGACCAATGAGAACGGCCTGCAGGGGGCGCAAGGATTCACTTCTCACTTGGACACTGACGGGTGTGGACACGCTAATTCTGCTCCTGGCAATTGTGTCGGTCATCGGTGGAAGAGTGTAGCTTAGGTGGGGTTCTGTCTGCCTCTGATGGGGTGCGGATGTGTGGTTCGTCACTGGTTAATGGTGTTCGACGATGCAGGGGGATTTTGTGACGAGCGGATTTACAATGAGGGAATGCTGTGAACGTGAAAAATGATGGTGAGTGTCTTTTTCACTCTGTTCAAGTGTTTGTTTTCCTCTGTTGCCCAACAGTCGTGCGATTTGTCCTGACATGCCCCGACATGCATGCTTTCCTTTGTTGACGCTTTGTATTTTTCTTTTTTTGACAAGGAACATTCTCGTCTTGACGATGTCGATAGTGCTGCCCTGAATGGGAATAGTGCTATTCTTAATAATTTCGCGATTAAATTAGTTCAGAAATCAACCGCAAGAGGGACAGATGCATGACTTTATAGAGGAGAAAAAGCATTACGACTCAGTTCCGTGCCTGGCTATCGGATGGAGTAGACACATCGTTCTGCGCTCCTTGTTACCCGTACTCTGTGTTGATTTGTTGAGTGCCTAGTCCTCTTATTAGCCGTTGATGGAGTTACGTGTTAGGATATTTTGTTCTTTTTGCAAGTCTCATTTAGTAAGACTTTGGAATTCCTACGATTAGTTTTCATGCATGGTGCTCTTCTGCAATAGTTTCCTACGCAATCGTTATAGAAGAATAAAGGAAATAATCTTGGGATAGCGATTCAATAAAATAGGTCCTCTGTCTAGAGCGTACGCGTCCTTGAGCCACGCAGGTGCATGATGACGTCATGCCATGGCTTGATTGTAGATTGACCTTGTCCAAAGGAGCATTAGTGGAAAAAAACAGTGTAGCCCTGAGACAATAGGATGACGTCACGACGAATGAGAACGGCCTGCAGGGGGCGAAGGAATGCTCTTTTCTCTTAGCGTCTCGCAGGTGGCCGCAGAGGGCGCTAAGAGCGCGCGCGCGTGCGTAGCAGCCGCGGAGTGACGCCCCAGTCAGTTGTTCGCTGGCTGTCGCAGAAAGCAGACATGCGCTCGGTTGCTCCGCAGTCCTCGCGCTCGCTCAGTTTCTGGCTGGCTGTCGGATGGAGCAGTCGCATCGGTCTGCGCTCCTGCTGTGGTGAGCTGATTTGTTGTGTAACTAATGCTTTCGCCAACTTTGTTTGCGATTTTCATTCGCGTGCACGTCGGGCGCTGGTTGCTGTTGTCCGGGCATCCCCGCCATTTTCTATCTCCTCCTGCCTTGAGAATGAGAGTAGCGCAGGCGTGATTCTTAATAATTTTGTCGTGAGATTAGTTGAGAAAGTAACCGCTAGGGGGTGCAGCTGCGGGACTTTATACAGGAAAAAAAACATTACGAGTCAGTTCTCTGCCTGGCTGTCTTGAGGGCGCGGGAGGGCGAAAGGGAGCAGAGAGAGAGCGTCAGTTGGAATTTGGACGCGTCGTTGTGAGGTCGTTTTTTCTCTTCGGTTGCCGTGGCATCTCCTGTGCACTATTTACGTGTTTTTAGTGCTTTTTCTAAGACAACGTGATGACAATGAGCCATGTGAAACATATTGGCGATATCTCGGAGAAGTTTCGGCGCTAGGAAGACACGGCGTCCGCAGAAGAACCGGACGATCGCCAAACGGACTGCACAGAATGCTTGTTCCGATGTTAAGAGGTATAAGTGCTTACCGTGGTGCTTCGATTACTACTGACCATATGCTTTATTTCAGGAGGTAGAGGAACCTGAGACATGGTTAAGACGAGTATAAAGATTAGGATCGTTTGGTGAAGAGGAAAAGGGTACATGTCGCGACCTACATGGACGGAGGTGTCATCTTCTCTGAGAAAATACACGTGTGTGGTGGTCAACAAAACGCCATGCTCCCTGTTGTCCGCGAGTGCATCGCAAATTCAGCACAAGCACATGCCTCGTCTAGACGCAGTGAGTGCATGATTACCCGTGTGCGACTTAGTACGTGAGAGATGTATCGATTATTTCTTTATTCTTAGTGTATGCTCATAGCAGAATAAACAATATTTACTTGAACAGTATGTGCTTTTCTACTCGATACTTTCGGTCATGCATTCAGTGGTCCCATCTGCTAAGTGGTCGGATCCGAGCCCACTTAACAGAGGGGACCACTGGATAAATTCCATTGGTTCCACTTCAAGTGGCACCACCGTGAAACTGGTTCCACTCTTAACTGGTCCCAGCCAGTGAATGGTTTCACATTCCAAGTGATTCCTGTTCAATAATCCACTTCGAAGTGGTCCCACTCCAGATTTTTGCCTGGGAGGGAATACATAATAGACTCAATGGACGGAAAGGGGTAAGAGTCCCTTATAGTTACTGCTTTAAGTCGACGCATATAATCTAGCCGTACCACCACGTTTCGGAGCCAGAACAACAGGAAAGGCCCAAGGGCTCTGGGACCTTTGAACTGCACCGGTTTGGAGCATTTCGTCAAGAACAGAGTCTAATAAGGCACGACACTCAGTGGTCTCGGTCAACGCCAGGGTCTAGCGTTACCAGTGTCTATGCTATGCTGTAACACAGACGACTTACCCGGTTTTTCCTTAAAGATTCCGTCAAACTGCCGCAGTACTTGTTCAAGCTGACGGCGTTGTTCGTCAGGACCATGGAATTACCCCAAGACAGTCGGCAGGCCAGACGTTTGAACGTGCCACAGCTTGCTGTGCAGTGGTCCCGTGCTCCGGCGAAGCGGAAAAACCCCGACGAGCCGTGGTACACGTACCCTCCATTGGGCAGGTCCAGCGCCAACTTCTGCCGGATGATGAAGTCTCTGCCCAGGATAACAGGAACTGCCAAGCCAAAAAGGTGCACGAAGCGCTGCTTTCGTCGTCTCCCATCAAAACGTATCCAGAGCACAACTGCAGCCTGTGCTGGAACGGCGTCATTGGAAGCAAGACGAAGAGTGGATCTGTGGATTGCAATTCCACATTCCGTGATACGCAATGTTCGTAAACACTGTCCCCGATAAGCGAAAGCGTAGCTGCCGTGTTGGTAAGGGCGATGTAATCTCTACCCAAAATTCGAACGGCGATGTTTGGTTCCTATATGGATAACATCTGTGTTTTTTACTGCTTTTGGTTTGAGACATTCAGTTGGTTAATCGAAAGTCAAATTCATGCCGCTACACACCTTGCCATGTTTCTCTCTCTCTCCTGCGATAATGATCCATGTAGCATCCCGTCAGGGGCCATGTTTTGATAATTCTTCAAACGGCCGTTACGGTACATCCTACTAGGGACGTCCATCCATGTAGCTCCCAGAGATGTACACCTGACATCCATTTCAGGACATGGACGTTGGAATCTATTTTGGACGTCTGCAGGAGATAGTGTTCTGTCTGGGAAGAAGCCTCTAGAACGCGGTTCGCTAAAGCGAGGCTCGCAAAACGGACGGGGTCCGAGAGGGGGGGGGGTCGTTCCCCCTGAGCCCGCCTGACTGGGCGCCAGAAAAGACACCTTTCGTGCAGGAAGAAGCCGTTTTATGACTACAGAAGAAGCATGAACACAAAGAATACAGGGGGGGGGCAAATCTCCCACTTATCCGCCCGAAAGAGAAATATGTAGCTGCCGGCCCTGGCATAATTCACTTATTAACTCGCTTTTGTTAATAACACGACTAGTTCGCTACTGGTGTCATTGGTGCACTGCCAAATTCCAGAGAACCACGATTCCCACTGGATAGTATTGTCGCGTATAGCTGTGCCTGAAAACGACGACAGTAAACTATTCACGCTCACCTTCGCCACGCACCTGAACCGAGCCATAATTAAACCATTAATCTATCACTGACCCAGACGTGATTCGAACGCTTCACCTCATCCTCGAGCCTACAACCTACAACTATCCCCAGCCATGTCCAACCACGGCGATGAGGCTCAAGCCTCCTCACCACAAGTTAGCGCCGCCGATGCAAAGATTCCAGCCCTGTGGGCGAATGACTCGTCAGTTTAGTTCGTTCTGGTGGAAGTGGAGTTCGTTAAACGCAATATTTACAGCCAACAGAGCAAGTTTTACTACATCCTCGCGTCTGTCCCCGTGGCCGAAGTAATACTCCGAGTCGCAGCAGCAGCGCTTCCGTCAGAAGACCTTGGCGATCGGACACCAACGCAGTTCCTTCGGAGAATGTATGAACTCCTTGGTGACGAGTCATCCACACTCGACGAATCCATTCTCCGGGAATTATTTATTCAGTGCTTTCCCCAAACAGTCCAGATGACACTTTCGGCGTCCCCAACCGTTACCTCTGGGAGTCATCTGAACTGGCTGATAGAATCCAAGCAAACCATAGATGTAGATGTCCAGGCGATGTCTGGGTGATATCCCGATCTGGATGTTTGGATATCCCAGGGAATATCTCAGGGAGCCTGTAGATTTTGCAGGTACGTCCTGGCGACTACGGTTTGTCCCACTTTTTCCACATTCCAGGAATGTCCAAGATACGTAACTTCGGAATATTTGGATATTCACAGGATTTTCTCAAATCCATGATTTTAATTAATATAATTGTGTTCTTTCAGAGATCTTGCACTATGCTATCCAGTGCGATGCCACACCTTCTGATGAGATATATAAAAATGCTTATGTCATTCTACATTATGGCTAGGTTCGTGGTACAAGATTCATCACAGCACAGCAACACTGTCTGACCAGCATAAGGGCCGTACCTTGTACTAGGCTTGCAGAATTTGCCTTGGGCACTGGGGAAAACCGCATTAACCTCCATTTGCGAACTGGGTGAAGCATCCCAGCAAACCAGAGACGTCCCCTGAACATCCATGTCATATCCTGACTCGGAGGTTGGAACGTCCCAGGGAACACGGCACAAATCCCATAGACATCATCTGTACGTCCAGGGGACAAAAAAATCTTCCCCTGTTGCACACTCCACGAACATCCCACAAACGTACAGTAGACGTCCGTGGGATATTGACAGCTTTGAGATCGAGACGACGCATGGATGTTTATTGGGAGCTTGAAGTTGCTTTTATCATATTCAAATCATATTTTGAAACATTTTGCGAGAGTTGTGTGTGTGTGTAAAGGGCTGGTGTCGGCACCATTAATGGACCCGTAACTATAGAGAGTGGCCACCACATAACTATTTCATTCCCTGTTGCCCCACTGTACCCGTTTCTGGTAATTCCCATAACGGACACAGAGCGCGGTGGTTTAAATAAAGCAAACAGAGAAATGGAAAAGTTCACAGTCCAAAAAGCTTCAAAAGGTACTAGCATTCCCTTTCCAAGAGAAAACAAATACTATATTGCTTGCCGCGCGAACTTCCGCGAATTCGAGGGTACTCCTCGCCTCTGAAACAATGCGAAATGCGGAATTCTGTGGCACTCTCAAATTTGACTTTCGATGAACCTATACTGAGTGTCTCAGACCAAGAGCAGTAAGAAACACGGGCGTTACCTTGTTGCAGAGTTAATACACCACGCAACTCGTCATTTGACTGTTTTTTTTTTTTTTGTGCATAATCGGATTATACTTAGACAGCTCACCATCCGTTTTGTTTCAGGGGCGAGGAGTACCCTCGAATTCGCGGAAGTCTCTGGTTTGCTGGGATATACTGAAATACAGATTGTTGGGGCACGTTCGTTAAGTTTAGTGGAACGTAAAACGTTTGTAACGGTGACGAGCATGAGTCTTCGCAATTCCCATGCATCCGCATCGAGTCAAAGTATACCCAACAACATTCCAGACATCCCCTCCTGTCAAATACTGTGTTTTTAATTCAGGTTATCGACTCCATAATGTGATTACCTGCTGAGTGGATCTGTAAAGCCAATGAGTTTGTTGCTCAAAGAGTGCGTAAATACATTGCTGTTACTTATTTCTTACAGGCTTTTACTTGTTCACCCTATATCTCACGCTCAGACAAGTAATTTTTGCTTGCTGCCAGCACTATGGAAAGTTACAATTAAATTGACATTCGGAACAAGACTTTATAAAGTCTAGTAGTAGACTTTATAGTTATAAAGTAAACGTTTAAACATCCCATATTCATGCGTATATATCTGTACGACATCCTGGTGACGTTCCTGCGACGTTCAATCAGTGCCTAAACCTGCTCTCCTGGATCTCTGATGGATATCCCTGGGATCTGCAGGCTGCTTTTTATGATATATTTAAACATCCTGAGCATGATATCCTGCAGACGTGTATTGGACATCTGCTGGTTGTCGGAAAATACCAAAACTCGAATGTCGTTGTTGGATATCCCATAGGTATCCTCTGGATCTCCAGATATTTCGAACGTTTGAGGTTTTGTAGGGATGTCCCAGTGATATTAATGGTTTGCTGGGATATAACTCCCCCAAATATGACCTATGCACCTCAGATAAATACGAGAGCTTTAGTGACTCCTGTGTATTACATTTAAAATAAAGGACGTCCACAAAATAATGCCAGCCCGATCTTGTGCTATTTGGGTCCCAATCAAACAAAGTTTAAAAAAAACGCAATCTAAGAAGACACAGAATCAGTCTCTATAATAAAACGCGCGTCGTCAGCACGACAGCAATCTACCATCGTCTAGTAAAACGCGCATACGCGACCCAAGGTGGAGGCTCATAAGTGCTTGCAAAAGGTATTGGATTCCAGTGAGAATTTTTCACGCTGAACCGCAAACATTGGTTTTGCAGGGTGCGCATGTAATCGGTATTTCTTATTGACACTGTCTTGTTCCGGCTCGGGGCATGACAAGCATTACCGCAAAAAGAGTAAAGATACAGACAGGCCGCTCGTGAAGCCATACTGCAAGACTATACAGTATGGACAAAAATCGCCCAGGAAAAAGCACGTATAAAAAAAAAACACCCTTCCTATATACGCACATTATAGTGGTAGGCGAGCAAATGAGTCCAACAAAACAACCGCGACCGCAGAACGCCAAATCGCCTCTCTATATAATCTACCGCTTGCATTTGCAACCTAACCAGTAAACCACGAATATCCTGGAGACGTCCAAAATGTGCCGCAGACGTCCAAGACGTCGAGACATCCTATGTACGTCCCATGGATACTTGTGATTGGATTCAAACTATATGTCGCAGATGTCACAACTGTAGCTATGTTCCATGGACGTCACATGGACGTCCAGTCTGTCTTCTCAAAATATTTTAATGTTGAGGATATCCAATTCTGTACATCCCCTGTACGTCCCAAAGCGAATATCTTGGGTACATCGAGATTTGGATATTCTGAGGTGATCGCATCACGAACCAAAAAGTACGTGCAAACGGGGGCTAAATGACGTTTCTCAGAAACAAAGGAAGGTCCCGTGCAAGATTGCAAGATTTTGCTCCTTCCAAAACTGACTGTCTATGTTACATTGAGCACTTATTGCGAAAGAGGCTGAGATGCGGAATTCTGTGGCACTCTCAAATTTGACTTTCGATGAACCTTCTGAGTGTCTCAGACCAAGAGCAGTAAGAAACACAGGCGTTACCTTGTTGCAGAGTTAATATACCACGCAACTCCTCACATGACTGTTGTTTTTGTGCATATTCGAACTATATTTAGACAGCTCACCCTCCGTTTTATTTCGGAGGCGAGCAGTACCCTCGAATTCGCGGAAGTTCGCGCGACAAGCAATATATAGTATTTGTTTTCTCTTGGAAAGGGAATGCTAGTACTTTTCGAAGCTTATTGGACTGTGAGCTTTTCCATTTTTCTGCTTTATTTAAACCGCCGCGCTCTGTGTCCGTTATGGGAAATACCAGAAACGGGCACAGAGGAGAATCAGGGAACGAAATAGTTACGGGTCCGTTAATGGTGCCGACACCAGCCCCCCCCCCCCCCCACACACACACACAACTCTCGCAAAATGTTTGAAAATATGTGTCCGTGCGCACGGATCGCAAGGTGGCGCCAATATCCTCTGAATGTCCGAATGTCCATTAGTTGAGTTAGTGGGACGTCCCGTGGATGTGGAAAAAGCGGGACAAATGCCATCCATTGGACGTACAAAAGACGTCTATAGGCTCTGTGCAAACCTCCCTGGGATATCCGAATATCACGCTCAGGATGTTACATGGACGTCGCTCTGATGTAGGTGGTTTACTGGGTACAGTTGCCTCCGGCTACACAACATTGCCCTCCGCGCCCCACCACGCAAGAGAGCGACGCGTTCCAAACACTTTCCCTCTCTGCGTCCACCGATACACAACGAAGGCGGGAGGAAGTCCGCCAGGCATCTGCAGTGTCAGGCCCCATACAAGACACGAAACGCGAAGCGTTTATGTGCGCTCAGTGCTCTCCAATACACATTTACCATTCACTGCTCACGCGTTTGCACAAGTAACAGCCACGACACGCGAACGTCAGACATCGACTAAACATTGTCAGCTTCAAAACTTACTATGAGGATTTCGAAACATATCCATCATCTTCAAAACCCATCACGCTGACGACTTCAAAACCCCTCACGCTGACTTCAACTTCAAAACCCATCACGCTGACTTCAACTTCAGATCCCATCACATCACATCATAGCCATTCATTCAACTTCACATCACATCCCAGTAAACCACGAACGTCTAATGGACATCTAGAGGATGGTACACCGTGGATATTTTGGATATCCAGTAGACATCCGGCTATGTCCAGCTAACGTGGAATGGATGTACTATGGATCGTCGGAAGCTCATCCATAACTGTATATATGGATATCTTCTGGATGTAACAGCTGGACATTTGCACATCCAGTGGAGGTGCTTGTGAGGCATTGCGACGTCTAATATACGTCCTATCGATGTTCCTACCGGATTAACATACGACAATATATAGACCAGATTGCAAATGTACTTTTTCAGCTATTTTGTGTGCATGAACAGCGCAAATGCCGTAGCCGCGGCCGTACCCATGCACTCGACACGGCTTGGGCATTTGTCAGTAGCCTCTATTGACGTACTGGATGGAACGTATACTAAAATACGAGTAGTTGCGGGATGTTTGTTAAGTGCAGTGGGGCCGAAAACGTTTCTAACGGTGACGAGGATGTGTTTCTGCAATTAATTCGTACGTCTGCAATGACACAAACTGCCCGCTAACATTTCTGATATTCCTTACTAACAAATATTGTGTTTGTAATTCAGGCGATTGTCTATGATGAGGTTACCTACTGAGTAGAGCTGGCAAACTGACAGGTTTTCTGTGTTAGTGGAAGAGTGCCACGTAGATACTTTGCAGAGAGCAAGACGCGAACAAATGAAAAAAAAAAGTTTTTACTTGTTCTCCAATTTCTCACGTTCTTGCAAGATAGATTCGCTTTCTTCTAGAGCTATACGTAAAAATTACTATTGAATTGATAGTCGAAACGACGTTTCGTAAACGTACGTCTATATTATCGTATGTTAAACCGGTAGGAACATCGATTGGACGTATATTAGACGTTACAATGCCTCACAAGCACGTCCACCGGATGTGACAAATGTCCAGCTGTTACATCCAGAGGATATCCATTTATACAGTTATGGATGAGCTTCCGACGATCCATAGTACATCCATTCCACGTTAGCTGGACATATCCGGATGTCTACTAGACATCCCAAATGTCTTAGATGTTTGGATCTTTCTGGTATGTCTAATAGACGTTTGTGGTTTACTGGGATCATGCCCTTCATTCGACATCACGTCATTCTCTATGAGGTGATGGTGAATGAGGTCGGTGAAGGCAATCATGAATGAATGTTGTCTGACCTATCGTGTAGTAGCTCTTGGAAGAGACTCATTCGTGCACCACGAGTCCTTGGACGGCAACAGCCCAGTAAACCATTTACATCCATGCAATATCTATCTGATATCTAATTCCGGATATTTGGATATCTGCTGGAGATTCGTGAGGATCCAACTTACATCTACAGGACGTCCGTGAGATATGCATTTCAACCCTCCTTTGTCATCCCAGATATGTCCCCTCAAGGTATTTTAGTGGATATCTGGACACAGATTGGACGTTATAAATACTTCTGACTTAAAAATTAATATTAACTTGCGCTTACTTACTTTTAGTTTAATACATATCTGAGATGACGACGCCAAGCTGATATCAACAGAAAGTACATATTCATTACAAAACATATTGCATAAGTTAATTATCACATGTTTGTCATCATGTGCGTGTTTGTTGAAATAAATGCCTCGAACATCAACAACAGGGGGGGGCGGGAATCAATGAACTGTTTTGTGCCCCGCCAGCGTTCGGCCGCACTCCGACACAGGGTCCAGTAAATTGCTCTGACCTTAAGAAGACCTTTTTATCCCCTCCACCGCGTACGCATTTTTGAAGGGAGACCAGAGCATTCACAATAGTCTCTGTTGACAAAATGGGCAGGACATATACTGAAATACAAATTGCTGGGGCACATTCGTTAAGTGTATTGGGCCGTGATACATTTGTAACGGTGAGGTGGTGCTTCTTTCCAATTAACCCGTGTCTCTGCAGAGTCAAGGCATAACCAATAACGTTTCTCACATTCCTTCCTGCCAAATACTATGTTTTTAATTCAAGCTATTGTCTATGACGTGATTAGCTGCTTAGTGGAGCTGTAAAAGTGATCAAATACCACTGTTGCTTGACGAGCGTTACGCATAGATAAATACTTTCACGGCTAGCAGCACGCAAACGATAAAAATATATAACGATTTTACTTGTTCCCCCTTATCCAGATAGCGTTTACAGAAGTTCTTGTTTGCTTTCAGTACAACAAAAATGTGGCTGTCGGAACAAGATGTCATAAACTTCACAACTATCCGTATATCTCCACGCGACGTCCTGGCGACGTTCCTGTGACGTTCAACCAGTGCCCAAAGTCGCATGTACTGGATATTACATAGAAATTCCAGGGATCTCCAAGCTGCTTCCTCTAGTCAAATATTCAAAACGCGATATCCTGCAGATGTACCTAGGACATCTGTTATTAACTGGGTAAAATCGAAACGCGAATGTTGTTCTGAGACATCCAGTAGATATCGCATGGTTGTCCAGATATTCAGGACGTTCGCGACCTTATGGGGATGCCCTATGGATATGAATGGTTTACTGGGAGTTGATGATCGAATAAATGGATTATTTACTATTGTGTGACAGACATCCCACACATAATATTAATAAGCTCTATATTATACCTTACAGGTGCAAGGTAGACTTGTTTAGTTCTTTTTTTCCACGTAAAATCAGGGATTGGAATAGCCTATCGTACAATGTCGGTGTCGGTTAAAAGCTTTGATGAATTTGTATCAAGGCTTCAGGACCACCTAACATCATTGTAAGTCCTTGTCATTGTATACATCATTACCTTGCTCGCTCAGGGTGTCTACCAAACTGCAGCCTTCAAATTCCCTGACTTTTCCAGGTTTTCACTGACTATTTCAAGCGAATTCCCTGACAAAAACAAAAGGGAACTTGGTGCCTGCTCATACGTTTTGATACCAGATCCAACATAAAACAGACCATTTATTAAGTATTAGTGAGGCTACCCTACTTTTCTGCGTTAGAGCTTGTCATGCTGGTGAACTGCTACTCGCAGTAACGTTGCTGCGGCATCGCCTCTCAACCATCGGTCGGCACTGGCGATTCGCCGCGCATCATCACGGCACTTGTCTGTGATTTTCCCTGACTTCAGCTGCTTTTTAGCCAAATTCCCTGACAATTCCCTGACTTTTTCAGTCACATCAAAATTCCCTGACTATTCCCTGTTTTCCAGGTTTTCCAGATTGGTAGACACCCTGTTGCTACACGTGTGCGTTGTGTCCTTTGTCATCATTGTATATAATTACTGCATTCTCGTCATTTGCCATTTGTAGCTACTGTGTCACCTGCTATGTTCTAATAATTATCTGCATCGTTTCATGTTTGTATTTTTTTTCTTGTATCGGTGTACCACCATTCATAATTGGGCCCCCAGAAGGAGACCAGTAGTATTAATAAACGCGGTGTCTAGCGTTACAGGAGCGGTAACGGAAACAGCCAGTTGAAGTTACAGGAGTGACGTCACCGGCGACACCAGCGCCGCAGCGCGACGGCGTCGTCGGGTGGCGTGGTGTCAGTTCACACGTCTTCCCCGTGGTCAGCGGCTGAATTATCGCACTGTTTACAAACGACAGCGGTAAACGAACGCGCAACGCCACGTGCTCTGTGTTTGTGTACCCGACCAACGGCCCGTTCGGAAACCGCTGGCGCCATGAAGCTAGGCGACAAGTTCAGAACTTTCAAAGAATTTAAAGAACGCCTGGAGATGTATTCGAAGCAGACGTTTACGCAGGTGTACACGCGCAGTTCGATGTCAGTCGCGGTAGCTCGCTTTTCAAAGGGTGTGAAAAAATACATAAACGAAAATTTATCTATGTACGAAGCGAAGTTCTGCTGCATTCACGGTGGAAGAAGGCACCAGAAGCGAGGAAAAGGGATGCGAAAAACAAGGTACGCAAATAGTTTATGATAGCGGTTGGGTCGAATACATGGTGTTTGGAGAGCACTCATTCCATGGGACATTACGGATTTCCTTTACAGCACATTCATCAAGGGCTGCCCATTTCTTATCGAGGGCCGAGTGTCTACAGACGGCGAATTCTTCGAAGTTGTGGCGATGAATGAGTCCCATGCAAGCATAGGTGGAGAGTAACGCGTTACAAAGTAGTGCGTTACCGGTAACGCGTTACATTCGAGTAGTGAAATATGGTAACGCATTACATTTGAGAGAAAAGTAATGAATAACGTAACGTCATTACATTTTTACTAACTAAAGCGTAACGGCGTTATGCGTTACTGCGTGTTTGGGAACATTGCTTCATCGTCTAAACTTGAAACCTTGGGCGAGGACCGTGCCTGTAGACTCCGGGAAAATCTCCGATTTTTTCTATTCATCTTCAACAATGACAAGAAGGTCACATCGGCACCCGCGAAGAACACAAAAGGACTATTGACCTGCTACCCGCGGGTTGAGATGTCACCTTCTATTTTTCACTCCCTTTGGTATTTTTCGGACGAATGGAGTAAAAGCGACAGAAAAATATCCTTTACCGTCTGAGCAAGTAACAAAGTACCAAGGGATTCGCTGTTTGGATTTATACTGTGTGAGATAAAAGGTCACCATCTCTATCAACCTTGACAAGCAGCACGCACGTGTCATTATAGGAGTCTGCTCGGCCACACCGATGAAAATTTTGAGCGTCAACTACTTCTGCGTTGCAATAAATCATACATGTAAGTTTTGTTCATGCGTGACCCTTGTTTGTGCACAACATTCCGTGTATTGTTCTGCGGAACGCCCTTGTGTGACTCAACCGAAAATGGTACATATTAAAGGACAACTAGCGAAGTAATGCAAAAGTAACGGCATTACTTATCAGAAGTAACGGCGTTAGTAACGCCTTATCTACTATCGCAAGAATAACGAATAACGTAACGCGTTACTTTTTGAAAAAGTAGTGAGTAACGGTAGTGCACTACAAAATAAAAGTAACTTCCCCACCTATGCATGCAAGCCACGAGACCTCGAGGTGAATAGTTTGTAGAATGCAACCCTTGCATTTTTTTCACACACGTGTTTTATACCTCAGGAAGTCTTTGCACATCTTCCACAAAACCGCAAACTGACAGAAGAAGCCCAGAGGGATGCCACACGGCTACTTGACCTAGGTTCAAATAAAAAGCGTGTCGCCCAAGCCCTCCAGGAGCAAACTGGTCAAGTCGTACTCTCGAAGGACCTTTCCAACCTCATGACGTCACACAAGGGCCCAAGCCGGCATGATCTGAAGGCAACCGTGGAGTTTCTTCAAGGCATATACAGTATGTGCATTGTCTTTGTGTGTGCATGTTGACAAAGCTGCCTATCCCTCAGGCATATGCTGTGTTGCTTTCGCACTATAAGTTTTCATTTCTTTTCCTTTAGAGTGAGACTGCCACGTCTTGAGCAGCGGTGACGAGTTTCGTGGCCTGATTGTTTGCACACCGGACATGAAGCGGTCAATGTATTTATCCAGAATATATCGGCATTGACGGCACCTACAAGCTTCTAGATATCCGGACGCCAGTTTTCATCATCCACAATGTTGATGGAAATGGGAACACCGATACTGTCTGTGTGGCTCTTGTGGTGCATGAGGATGCAGAGACATTGGACTGGCTTCTCTCAACGTTCAAACGACTGAATCCTTCTGCTTCACAAACCCGCTGTGTGATGGCAGACAAGGACCTCCTTGAGCGGCATGTGCTGAAGGAACATTTTCCCGATGCCAGTGTTCTTGTCTGTGCATACCATACTTTGCGCACTTTTAACAGGGAGATTACGACCTTGAAGATGGGCATTTCCACTAGGCTGCGAGAAGAAATGCTCGAAGTGTTGCAGGCCATGGTAATGGCGAAGTCTGAAGAAAGGTTCACTGAACTAGAATATCAATTTTACAAACTTGCACCACCAAGTGTCACTGATTACTACAACAAGAACTGGAAGCCCATAAAGTGTGAATGGTACACAGGCCCACAGTTTATGCAAGGATCATTTAATAATACGACAAATAACCGCCTTGAAAACTTCAATGGACAGCTGAAGAAGATGATGGGTACGAAAAACTCACTCAAGGACTTTTTTGTGCAGCTGTTTAAGCTGCTGGGTGCACTGAAAATCGAGCACACACAGTTACTATTATGCCCTTTCTAAGAGGCCAACAGACCTGTGTGACTGGAGCACTGCCCTCCAGCAGTACTATCATGCTGTAACACCGTATGCATTCGAGCACATCATGAAGCAGCACATGCTCTCTGAGAATGTGAAGCTCCCGGGCCACGTCGATGGCGCGTACATGTACAAAAGTGGTACTGGCACCACATTCAGGCTCACCACGGAGGAGTGCCAGTGCACAGGCTACATTTCGATGCGTCTTCCTTGCAAACATATTTTTGCTGCACGCAGTGATCAAGGCGAAGAGGCGTTTGCTGAACATCTCGTAGACAACAGGTGGAGACGCAACTACTACCACAACGACTACAGGCAGTGTGGACAGACAGCGACTCAACCAGAGCCAGAACTTCCAAGTATCACACGTTGCTCAAGATCCCACAAGATTCGGATGACGCAAGAAGAGAAATTCAAGAAGGCCTTCCAGTATGGCAAGCGCCTAAGCCAACTTGCTTCAGAAGAGACGGGAGATCATTTCCTGGCACGTCTCTCTCTCCTAGTTTCCATAGCAAATACATGGGAGAACGGACAGGATGTTTGTCTCACTGTGAGACAAAATGGTATGGATGAGAGTGCCTCACACAGGTGTGTCTGCTTTACATCAAACTGATTCAACAGCAGCTTCAGCATGCGTACCTTTGTACTGCCATGAGGAATGCGACACAGCTTCTTTCATTTCTACTGATAGTGTGCGTAGCCCACCAAAAGGCACAAGGCCACATGCTAAACCATGTTTTTTTGGTGTGCATCTTCATGCAGATCCTGGCCTGGCACTGCTCTGTCTGACCCACCAACAACAACAACGGCGGCGGCTACTGTTGGGCCGGCAAGGTATGGATATCCCCTTCCTTTTTGTATGGTACTTGCACATATGAACAGCTCCTTAAATGTTTACATGTGTCTCTTCTTAGGTCACGTGAGCTGCTTGACACTGCTGTGTCTGACCCACCAACAACAACAACGGCGGCGGCTATACTGTTGGGCCAGCAAGGTATGGATATCCCCTTCCTTTTTGTATGGTACTTGCACATATGAACAGCTCCTTAAATGTTTACATGTGTCTCTTCTCAGGACACATGAGCTGTCTGGCACAACTGATGTGACCACAAAGCTCAGAGACATAAAGATGCCTACCAGAGTAAAAGTTCGTGGTCGTCCGAAGGGTGCTTCGAAAACTGTCATCGGCATCCCGGCAAAACGGAGAAAACTAGGCCTTCACAAGCATGCATCTCCTGGCCCGCAGGCACCTGGGGTGCCAGAACAGAACAATGAAGCACACCAAATGTCTGATCAGTGCGACTCTTCCTCTGAAGCACGTTGCACAAATGGTAGGAGACCGTGCCCACAGAGGTTCTTCAGCTTACCCCTGACCACACAACAACTCAAAGTGTTGGAGTGGTTTGTTTCACAAGCAAGAGCAAAGGACGCGTTGTCCAAACAGACTTTGATAGGTAAGTATATCTCAGCCTTCTCTGCTTTTTACTGTGTAGCTAACATGGTTGTCGTTCGTTAACACATTTCTCATCTTTAATATTTACAGAAGAAGAAGATGTAGAAGTCTTTCCGAGCCGGGTGTCCGAATCGGCCCTTGATGACGCAGTTGACCTCAATATCATTTCAAAGTTTTTTACACCTGATGTTGGGCTGCTGTCTGTAACGTTGTGCATACCAAGAGATGCAGTATGACGTGGAAATGCAATTTGTGTAGGGAAATTCTGGATGATGAATCGATTTCATGCGACTCATGCCTGCTCTGGTATGACATTATTTGTGCCCGTCCATCTAAAACAAGCCTCACAAGTGCAGCTCCGTTGTTTTGTGAGAAGTGCAACAGAAAATAAATTTTACTGATTGTTCTTGTAAATCCCTGGCTCCCATTCCTATACAGATAGACACTTTACTGCAACAAAGTTAGTGCAAGATGGGGCAACTTGAAGACAGGGGACAAGTTGAGGTCACTTCAGTTCCTTGCAAAGTGTAACATCAGGGTGGGGAGAGTTGATGCCTTTGCTTGGAATTGGAAATTTTGTAAGACCCTGGACAGTACACAATAAATGGATCCAGCATGCTATGTGCAGGGTGTCCTTGGACAGAGTTCATGTTGGAGTGTCTTGCTTGCCTTTCTTCACATGTGGGAGGTTGGCGTGCCTGAATCTGGATAGCGTTAAAGGGACTGTCGCATCCGGAACCGTGGTTACGAATCCAATACCAATGTGTTCGGTACACTACCACCGAGCTATTTTCCAAATTTTCTCCTTCCAAAACGGACCGGGTGATGAGGAATCGAATTTAAAAGATCCGGTTTCGTTTTGATCCTCGAAAGCGCCAGCGCCAACAACATCGCGTGACGCAAGGTCGAATCTGGCTAATCCGATGTGAAGGACGCTGTCGTCTGCCGCCAAGTCTGGGGCTGCTTTGTTTTTTTCCGGCACGTCGCCCGTATTCACATGTGACACTTTCTAGTGACTCGGATACTATCGCTACGCTAGCGGGTATCCAGATGAAGCAAGGAGTGTTCATGCTGTCCGTGTACGCTCCTCGCATTTCACCGATAATGTGTACCTGGATGAGAACATCATGGAAGTGCAACTTGGATTGACACAAAAAAGGAACGAATTGAAACTTGACGCCGTTCCGACAGTGTTCCACGAACAAAGCGAGCCAGCAATTTCGACAGTAAGTCACAATGTCTATGTAGTTTCCCAATCGGGTCTGTCACTCTTGCGCGTGAGTAACTTAGCAGCAAAAGACGAAATCGGTACAACGTAAGGTATCCCCTAACCTATGATTAATAACTAGATAAATAAAATACAATAAACAAGTTCAAGTGATGTCATTCATATGAATGTGATTGACTTTTCTCGTTGTCGGACGCGTTATCATGAAACTTTAACTGTTACTGAACCTGTGACTTTTGTGGAATGTGGTAGACATGATTGGTTTTCATGTGTATTACAGCTGCAGGCAGTTCGACAGGGTCAAGCGCAAGTGGTACGTATATTACTTAAATACATATAATGTGTTTACAATTTTTGGACACAGAACAATTCGCAAACTATGAACCCCGATCACTAAAAGGAAGAACTGACGCTGTTTGTGTGCTGGTGTTAGAAACAGGCACTATACAAACAGTACCTCTGTCCGTAACATAAGCGCCATAACCCACTTCCCAGTTACCTTTTATCTCTGTTTGTGAACTGTTTGTGTGCTGTAGGGCGGCGGTTTTTGCGGTTGTCGTAGCCAACTTGAGGAGCACTTTTGACGTTCTGTGTTATAGAAGGACCAGGTGCTGCTGATCAAGTCCCATCCATCCATGAAACGGCATCAAACAATGTACGTGTGCGCACGGCAATTTTGCTGAGAGACCTGGTTTTTACACTAATGCCTTTACAACGCCTCTGACAAATTAGGATCTCCCAGAACAGTGCTTTCTTCATCCAAGTTCAAGAAGTAAAGAGAATGACTTCATGGCTTCTACTGACATCTCACAGCTACATGCCAAGACAAAATGCCTTGACAGCAGGAAATGAAAAGAAAAAAAAAGGTCCGTTTCAGGTCCACCCAAATCTTTGTGCAGAGGCTGACAACAACGCTACTGTGAGATGATGAATGATGCTGATGCAGCGTTGAGATTAAGCCCTTGTTTCCTTTTTTGCAATGCTATACATTACTGCTGGTTAAATGTAAAATCATGCACCTACCTCCAGACATTAAAGGGGCTACCAGAGATGTAGTGTCAATTCAACAGAAAACCTGCATGTTCTACGAGGCACTGTCACATAAGCATTGGCCAAATTTGCTGTCCTGTGAGCTTTGATAGGATATGCCATAGATAGTAAGAGGCCTCTTACTGTAAAAGGGAGGTGCATTAATCGAGTAGTGGGGTCTGAGGCATGAGGGCCATTTCAGGATGTACTAACCCTTCTAAAATTTTACACTTGGTTATGCCCAGAGATCGATCCAGATCCCCTCCCAACACCCAGAGTTTTTTTCCTGTGTACCACTGTTATAATGAAACCATCCAATTTACTGTCCAATCATCCCATTTTCATTGCAATTGAAGTACTTACAAAACTGTTTATTTTATTTTTTATTTTTGTGAGTCCCCGCTTCAGATCCCAAGGGACATTGCCAGTTTGGTGCACGCTGATAACTGTCTGTGCATAGCAAATAATAAATATCTGTGCGTGAAGAGTTGGATGTGGACTTGTGCAATGGCTCTTGAATGGACAACACTCAGTCAACACAAAGATTTATTCACATTTGCCTAACTTATTGCCTGTCATTATAATAATTATTATAATACATAGACAAGAGGTAATGCTCTGCCAAGGATCTCTGAAGTTACAGTCTTGAAAGCTGTTTTCAAGACAGTGGTGCTAAAAATTGGATCAATGGCAGGTATCAAAATTTGTTTTGCTGTATCAAGGCAGAACAATCTTCCGTGGGAATGCCAAATTTTGGACATTCCCAGACAGATGTATCACTTACTATGATGATGAGGTGTAACTGTACCATTAGTGAGTCATGAAACGTTACCTGAAATTATTTGACGTGTTATATCCCTCACATGCCATAATACTGCCAACGATAAGAAGCATTACACTATCATTAAAAGTATAACTGTCACTTATGGCCAGGTAGTTTATTGCTCCTGCCTATTCCTTTGCACTTCTCGGGATTACTGTGGTAACACAGATTCTGTTTCACACTTCTCAATTAAAAACTACGCAAGTCTATTATGGTGTAGGTGTGAACAGGAAATGAGGCACACTAAAGATGATAGTCCTGATAGGACCAGAATGGAAAAACGTTGGCGAATCATGCGGACGACACACCCAGGTATCTGTCGTCTGTTTTTCGGTCCAAGGAATCTCCAAACTCAGCTTGTAAACACACAATAAGCAGTGAACCTGACGTAGCTGTAAAAAGAAAGGACACTTTCCTAAACACGTAGCATAGTAATTTCCTGACAATCATTCTAATTCTAACCCGGCCCTTGAGTTGCACAGTTAGTTAGAGCCTTCGTAACTTTCATGGGGCATTCGTCGTGTGTGCAAACAACGACGACAACTACGAAAATAAGGATTGCTCGACGTGCCTATCTATCGTGGGCACAGTAGGCGAAGACTGTGATCGTCGCTGCAATACTGCGGTAGATACACCACTAGAAGTTCTGGCCGATGACAGGGAGCTGGGAACAAAGTGTGATGCGTGCGTGTGGTGCGTGCCGTCATTGCACAACTCTACCACTTCACCAGCACTGCAGCATATACAGGGTTAGTCTAGCAAACGTTACACATTTTGATCGCATCATAAAAATAGAAGACGGGGTTTATCCTACACCAAACTTGGTAGACTGGTAGCCATTTGTCTGAAGTTTTGTTGGAATTTTTTGTGAGCATTATGGTCCTGTAGAAGAAAAATTAAAAATCAAGCAAAATTTCACTCTATGCATTTTCTACGGCCTATCTCGCTCAAAAGCCGCTATTATCTGCTGCGTCTGCTTCATTTTCATTTCACCACACACAGGTGGCACCAGCATACAGAACAAGACTAGAACAAGAGGATTGGTGCATAACGTCAGAATCGGCATGTGACATCGTTGTAGGTAGCGCTACCTGTGTGAAGTGATTTGAATGTGAAGCAGACACAAGAAAAAATGGCGGTGTTTGCGTGGGATAGGCCATTGAAAATGCATGGGGCGAGATTTTGCTTTATTTTTAATGTCCTTTCTACATGATCATAGTGCTTACGAAAAATGCGAATGAAACTTCAGGTAAATGGCTATCAGTCTGCAAAGTCTAGGATGAATCAAACCTAGTCTTCTATTTTTACAGTGCGATCGAAATGTGTAACGTTTGCTAGAATAACCCTGTAGGTACTCATCCAGTTCCTGAGGAACACAGACGCCGCACAAACACTTGGATTGTTTCCTGCGTCGTAGTGTGAATGTCACGGGATTAAGTATTGATCACTCCGATCATGAACGTACCTAAAGCAGTGGTCCTGAGGCTCGTTCTGTTGCGCTAACGCAGCTGCGGCACGTACATCACCAGCGTCTTGCAGAATAAGCGGATCCGTCGAATATGGGCCGTCATCAAACATGTATATTCGTCACGGGAGCTATTACTAAAGGCATTTGAACAGCACGATTCGCCACTTCCGCGTTCCGAGTCCGCCATCTCCGTATGTGCCTTCGCCTTCGTCTCCCTGACCTTGCTCATGCAAGCTGCAAGCCGCGGGGACTCCTCTGGCTCGCCGCGTTCTTATTGGTCAGATTCCATGTGACGTTGCTAAAGATTCTCAGCAGGGAGTTCCGCTTGACGCCCGCTTCCGTCGTCTGCTGTAGCGCCGCTTACACACGACTTATGCAAAAACTATTCTGTCGATCGGAACGGGACTTTCGGAGTCATATGGTCAGTGAAGGACGGGGAATCTCATTTCACTGTGGTTTCGGAATCGATCTGTGGTCGATGCGACTGTCCCTTTAAGCCTGTCATCAACTTTCCCACAAGGGGGACCGTTTCTCAAGTGTTTTGGGATACTGTTACAGAATTGTCATAACATTAGGGGGATTATTCTGGCTGCTATAGTTACTGTTAGCATTGACAATGTAACCATATCACTCGCGACGCATTTGTTTGGCGTCAAATAAATGTCTTCACACATTATGGTGCTGCCCAAGAGCTGGGGTGAAGAGTGGCTAGTGTGTCAAATTGCGTCGGCGTAGCTTTGGCTGACAGCTGTAACCACGGTCCGCACAGTTAGGCACTAATCTGCAGAAAAGCATACGCTATCACCGGCTACAAGCACGCTTCACGACAGTACTGACGTCATGGCAAGCAACTGGAGATTACTTCTTAATTTGCTTTTAGATTCACAAGTACGACCCAAATGCGGGCCCGTGGTGTAACCACGGCTCGAACTTCAACTTTCTATAACCACTGCGTCAACTACAAACGCTGCGGCGCTTTTGTCGCCAGTCACATCACTTATGTAACTGTAGCTGGCCGTTAATGTTACCGCTGCTGTAACTTTAACAGGCTGCAAGCGTTACCGCACTTTGGAAACAGAGCTACTACTTGGAAACCGACCCGCCGCCGTCGCGCTGCGGCGCTGGTGTCGCCGGTGACGTCACTCCTGTAACTTCAACTGGCTGTTTCCGTTACCGCTCCTGTAACGCTAGCCACCGCGATTAATAAATAATAATAAAAAGATGGAAATAGTAGTTGTCGAAGCAGGAACTAGCATCATGGAACTTGCGTTCTTCTCCCAACCCAGTAAACCACAAACGTCTATTAGACATACCAGAAAGATCCGAACATCTAATGTCTAGTAGACATCCGGATATGTCCAGCTAACGTGGAACGGATGTACTATGGATCGTCGGAAGCTCATCCATAACTGTATAAATGGATATCTTTTGGATGTAACAGCTGGACATTTGTCACATCCGGTGGACGTGCCTGTGAAGCACTGCGACGTCTAATATACGTCCAATCGATGTTCCTACCTGGTTAACATACGATAATATATATATAGACGTATATGTTTACGAAACGTTGTTTCGACTATCAATTCAATAGTAATTTTTACGTATAGCGTTAGAAGACAGCGAATCTATCTTGCGAGAATGTGAGAAATTGAACGAGTAAAAGCAAGTTTTTCCATTTGTTCGCGTCCTGCTCTCTGCAAAGTATCTACGTAGCACTCTTCCACCAACACAGGAAACCTGTCAGTTTGACAGCTCTACTCAGTAGGTAACCTCATCATAGACAATTGCCTGAATTCCAAACACAATATTTGTTAGCAAGGAATATCAGAAATGTTAGCGGGCAGTTTGACTCTTTGCGGACGTACGAATTAATTGCAGAAACACATCCTTGTCACCGTTACAAACGTTTTCGGCCCCACTACACTTAACAAACATCCCGCAACTATTGGTATTTTAGTATATGTTCCATCCAGCACGCCAATAGAGGCTACTGAGAAATGCCCAAGCCGTGTCGGGGAAGGTACAGCCACGGCTACAGCATTTGCGCTGTTCATGCACACAAAATAGCTGAAAAAGTGGATTTCAATCTGGTCTATATATTGTCATACGTTAATCCGGTAGGAACATCGATAGGACATATATTAGACGTCGCAATGCCTCACAAGCACGTCCAGTGGATGTGCAAATGTCCAGCTGTTACATCCAGAAGATATCCATCTATACAGTTATGGATGAGCTTCCGACGATCCATAGTACATCAATTCCACGTTAGCTGGACATACCCGGACGTCTACTAGATATCCAAAATATCCACGGTGTACCATCCTCTAGATGTCCATTAGATGTTCGTGGTTTACTGGGAAGCAGCCCATTGGTTTGAACCACCTCATCTCCTCATCGGAAAACGCTTGCCTGTCGGTCTCTCACGCCCAAAGAGAAATCGGGATAGCGAAGACATTGTACCACGATGTCGTTACATCCCAAAAGTTGAAAGCCCCCAACACAAAGCTGACAAAGACAGCATTTATTACACGGATAAAAATATACAAACCCTCTAAAATATCAAATCTGTAGGTAGGGCAGAAAGGTGCCTCTGGTGCACACAGTGTGGCTTTCTGTAGTTTTAGAGCACATCATGGTATGCAATTTACCATACCTGCTGCTTACATGGGTAACAAGAGTAATTCGGAACCAGATTAGTAGGCACATTAATATGCCACCTCTGCATTTAGAAATAATTAATGGCCCAAAACTGTTCATTTTCAATGCCCAAAAACTACATCAATGACAAGGTTGAGCATTAACAATACAGCGCAATCTCGTTAATTCCATATCTCTTCAATTGTACTACTGCATAATTCAACTGACGTTTATGTCACGTCAGTCACGCATATTTGAATTGGGGAAATGCCTAATAATTTGAACATGCAAACATGTGCAATGGTTTATTCAAATAAGATTGCAATGACAGGGTTAGCCTTCGGCATGACCAGCACGCTGCTCTTGTGCCACAGACATGTTACCTTGGTTTTAGTTGTAGCGTACACAATAGTCTTACGTATGTAAGGAAGTAGCGTGTTCACACTGACACGCTGTACGGAAGGTCACGTTCTAGCCATGCAGGCTGTGCACTCGCTATTTCCTTATGTACACAGCACTAAAACTCTCTATTAAGTGTACTTCACTTATTACTTATAAAGGCATGCATAACAAGAGAAAAGAGGAACAAAGAACGAATCACAGAAATGGGTGTGTGGAAACGCAACTGGCACAGAACGATGCAGCTTATTCATGATCGCAAAGCAAGAAACCAAAAGGGTATAAACAACTGCAGATACTTTCTCGAATTGGGTTGGCGGGATTCACATTCAGTGTTTGCAAACGGGATGGGTTCAATATCGCAACAGAACACTTTCAGCTCAGAGGTGTTTTGATGCTTGCCTGTAAATACATATTTCGAAAATATGAATGAGCCTTGAATTTGAAACGAATACAAGCACGTACAGCAGATTATTTTCTGCCATGAGATGTTTTGGTGCTTGCTTGTAAATAAATATTTTTCAATAAGGATGGTCTGCTTACATTTCCACAAACATGTGACAAGGCTTAGCAATCCTTAATGTGTTTTCTTTTTTTTTCTTCAGTCTCTATTTTAACTACGGGTGTGTGAATATTCGAGTTTCAAATTCGAATCGAATAGCACTCGAAGTATTCAATCCGTGAATCGAATATCCAACATTTGGTTTTTCGAATATTCAGCTAATGTAAAAGTGGTTAATTTTGCGGCCTTAATAATTCACGAATTTGTGTGGAAGCGGACAGGAGCGGAAATCGCGGGATCGGGGAGTTCGGGGCTCATGACATTGCCGACAGTAAACGAGAATTAGCCAGCCTCTACATGTTTACTGTGAACTCCAATCCTGTAACAATGAACAATGGTTTTGCAAAAGCAGGTATCTGCAATGCCAAGTGATACACTATGCAAAAAAACTACTGATGTTGAAGTGGCATTTCAGTTATAGAAATGTTTGACAAGAACAACTTTGTGAGAATAAAGGTCGCCAAGTAAGTATATTTGTCTTTGTGGAGCTCATATCGTTGCGAATTCCAGTGCCCATATTTTCCATCCCTGCTGTGTTTCGCGGAACCTTAATTTCCCAAAAAAAATTTCGACCACGAAATTCGCGAAAATTAAGTCATTGCAAAAATTTCTACTTTTACAGTATTCCCTGAATATGAACTACGTCCTCCTGAAAGTGGGCTTCACCTGATGCTTCCCTGCATGAGGTGAAGCCTGCTTTTCGGAACTGCCAGCACTGCAGGACCAACAAAGGAGGACTGTTGTGTAGCTTAAGACAACATTAGACCAAGTTAATTGTGTATACTTCACCTGAGGGATGGATGGCATCCCTCCCACGTGCACATAAGCAGCGCCGGTGGGGTATTTTTGTTTGATGTCAGTGAGGTTGCTTTTAAAAAGTTAATTCGTTTCACGAGTGACTTGTGGATGTCCAGAAACAATTACAGCCTCATCTGTGTAACATGCCGCTGCCTGACATCAAATTTTGAAATCAAGATAGTTACTCCAGTAAGTGTAGCCTCACCTGAAAAGCAGGAAACACTATCATCTAAAATTAAAGAGTAGGGGGCTTCCAACAGAAGAATTTTGTGTCTCTCTCTTGTGACAGTTAATGCTAGAAAGATTACACTAAAGCCATGGGCTACAAATTGTGAACTTTTCCTTTTAGTGCAAAAGGCATATATTGTAAAATATATATATTGTAAAATTTGCACAAATATTCTATATTTGGTTCTGTATTCAGCACTTTTTTTTTTCCACATTCGATTCGACTTCAAATATTGGGATTCGCACACCCCAATTCTTAACAAATATTCAGTCCCCAATGAGTTCGAATTCGTGAGATTGCACTGTACAACATCGCATGCTTCAATTGAATTCACACAGTCTTTCTGCTACAGCAACACCATGGTGTCACAATGTATAATGTAATTGTAAACCACAAGGAGTGTGAGCTCTAGAAACGCTATCTATGCAGCTCTACAGTAAAGCATTTGCTTCCTTTTGCAAACTTTTCTCACAAAGCACGCCATCCATGCATGCTGAGTTCACATGAGCTTGATGGATTTGAGATTATTTCGAAGGTTGAGCAGGACCTGCTCCTGACGTTTCTTCTCAGACTTGAAAGCCATAGTGTTTGCTTTCTTTTCCAGTCTCCTCTCCTTGCGTTCCGCCTTGACCTGTGTCTTGCGGTCCCTCCTCTGCTCAGTGCTTTCGCCTTTGGGCCGGACACTGGATGCTGTTGACACCCTGGAGCCGCACTCGTGATCTATCTGACGTAGCCTTGCTGCTGGCCTTCCAGTCTTGGAAGATAGCAATACTTTGTCCTGCAGACACAAAGACTAACTTTGAGGTCAGCGTGCGAGGGGACTCATGTCCGCAGAAAGTTTCCACACTGCATTTGTTGTCTTCTCAAAATTGGAAAATAATACCTCCCGATTACTTTACGCATAAGCCTCACGGTTGTGCCCAAAGGTCTCTATTCTCAGTACCAAAGTATTGTGCCACAATCCTAATGAAGCAGTCTGTCTTAAAACATGCTGTCTAGTTTCTAGGGCCTGACTTCTCTGGTTTTTAACTCCTCCTTCATGCATGGAAATTCAGAGACTTGATGCATTTAGGGCCTAGAAACCAATGACCTTCAACATAATGCCTGCGGAAAACAAGCCACAGACTCAAACTCAGTCGGTGACAAAACCACACTGGAGGATTTCGTGAGAATTGACCGCAGTGTGGAGGGTTACCACAGTGGCGATTGGTGACACCATTGTTCGTGAGGTTCAAATCGGTGAAATAGCTGATAATGTGGCTGACAATCACACACCTGATGAATATGACGTTTTGCCATCCATTACATGTGCTACTGCATTTCACACAATCAATGTTGAAGGGTTTCATTACAGAAAGCAGGCTTTCTGTGCAGTACATTGTGCACATGAACGTGATACTGTGTAGCTCACAGCCCCTTTTGTGGCATCTGTCTTTCCTGTCATTTGTGAGGAATGCACATCGCATGGGCTCTGTAACATGGCACTATTTTAGATTAGCCCCTCCCATGGTAACATTCCTCGATTAAGTTTGCAACGACCGTTGGGATCGTTAAATGAAGGTTTTCCTGTAGCTCGTTTTTCGGTGTAGACTTCATCTTTTTCATCTCAGACTTTACCTTCCACCACAAATTTATTTATATAGTAACACTACTCGCACCAAAGGGCGCTATAGTAGGTGTGATCATGCACAACAAGGAGCATAGCTAGTATGACACTGAATGAAAGCCTATTGCAACTTCTCACACAACTTACTGAAAGTCTGACATTGTGTCACATTCAACTATAGCTTGTGGAGGACAGTTTCATTTTGAAATTGTGTATGGGAAGAAGGAGTTTTTAAATACATTATTAGTGCAGAATGGTTCACATAAATGTTTACTAAGCCAAATTCGACTACTTCCTGGTTCAGTAAGAGTTAAATAATTATTAGCATGGAGCTTTTCCGTTAAGTATAAGCCAAAACATTATTTAGCTAGCATTTGAGCGTGCACGTGGAGTAATGTTCGCATCCTGTAGTAATTGTATAGGTGAACCATATCTTCCAAATTTGCTAAAAACAAACCTAATTGCTCTTGGTTCTATCATTTCAAGTTCTAGCCTTTTCATTTTTTTCTTGTGGGTACAATGCTGGTGAACAGTACTCCATTATGGGTCTGATGAGGATAGGATATGCTATCAAACAAACATTACTTGGTGCTAGCCTCAAGGTACGATGAATTATATTCAACTTCTTTAGTGACTTTCCTTTTGTATACTTCATTATTGCAGCAATTTCAAGGAACTGCCCAGGCCAATTCAGCAATTGGATGTGATACAATTGAACAAATTCTTATATGATGTTTGATCTATGGCATGGTGCATACTGAGGAGATCCCTGTTCATTGTACTGCATCCCTATAGAATGTACAAAATGCACCTCAAGGCACAGGTGATGCAAGACCTTTGGCCACCATGTAGCTTACTCCCTCAATATTAAAACAAATGTTCACCTTGCGTGGCTCTGCTATCAGCCTAGGATGGTTGTACAGGTTGGAGTAGGTACCTGCAACAAACACCAAACAACTTCATTTTGGTAATAATGAATGGGTGTTTACTCTACTCCTTCGTTCATGGTAATTTGGTCAAGATATGTGAGATAATATTAACAAGCTGCCATGTATGTCACAAGAGTGTTGAAGCACCTGATCAGAGCAGTACATTCTACAGGTTTTCCCGCCCATTTTAGTCCAAGTGCCATCCGATTTAATCCAGGTGCCGTGTGAAATAATACAGGCACCATTCAGTTTAACCCGGTTGCCATCTGAAATAATCCAGGTGACATTTAATTTAATCTGTGTGCCACCTGAAGTAATCCATAGTGTTTTTAAGCACTATAACCGTGTATTCACACCAGGGACATCCCCGTAGAGTATACTAGTGGAAGGAAAAGTAAAAAAATAACTGCTGATGGGACTGAAGTTCTGCCTTGTCTTATGTTGAACATTCGCACGACGTCGAGATATTGGGAGTTGGAGTGGGAGCAAACGACACCACTGGTGCTGTCGTCTGCTAGAGAATATCTTCTGACTCAACTGCAGGATATTCCGCGTGGTCAGAAGAGCACAAAAAGGCATGGCTCACATAGCAGATGACACCGTTGGTCCTGTCGTCTGCTACGCAATATCTAGTGTCTTGCGTGGAGCTGCAGGATGTGCATAATGTCTTTCCGTGCTCTTCAAACTGCAGGGAATATCCTGCTGCAAAGTCACAAGATATTCCTTCGCAGACGACAGGACCACTGGTGTCGTCTGCTATGAGCATCATGCCTTTTCGCACTCTTCTAACCGCGTGGAATATCTTGCAGATCAGTCACAAGATATTCCTTAGCAGACGACATGACAAATGGTGTCGTCTACTATACTTCCGCTCCAACTCCCGATATCTCGACGTGGTGTGAATGCTCAACATAAGATGCAGCAGAACTTAAGTCCCATCAGCAGCTTTTTACTTCCTTCCACAACATGTCTGTAGAATATTCTGCAGGGATGTCCCTCGTGTGAATACACGGTTATAGTGCTTAAAAACACCATGGATTAATTCAGATGGCGCCTGGATTAAATTGAATGGCGCATGGATTATTCCGGATAGCACCTGGGCTAATTCAGATGGCATTTGGACTAAAATGGGCGGGAAAATCTGTAGAAGACATGTCTGACCCACGCACATATTACCAAGCACATTCTAGGGCAGCCAAGTAACAGCCTTGTCTTGTTTTAATTTTAATTAATTTAATTGGTTATTTGTAAGTGTTTCACTATAATATGGCCTTATGCAGCATACATACATCATTCCAAGTAATACTGCATGCAATCCAATACCAGATACAAAACCTCTATTCTGATTTCGATGCCACACGCACTGCTGTACCATCGCTAGTGGCAGTAAACATTGAGAGTATTTTCCTTCTATTGTTATTATACCATCAGTCCAACCTAAATTTTAAGAGCAAGCATGACTTCACAAAACTTATTTAGACATGCTGCTCTTGTTTCCCATAACATTCTTCTGAGAGTGACAAACAAGTCTATCAAAAATATGATGCTATCCTGACATAACCTAGTTTTGGGCAGCCTTTTTTTGCACTCATTTTCACCACACGACATATGAGGGAGGTGTCCCACCACTTTGCTTTTGTCTTGTCTTCAGCTGTGAACAGCCACATAGTGATCAAAATTATCTGACAAATTTATTTTTTCCATACACTCTGCCCAGAGAATCAAATTTATTCAGGGCATCTGCATTTCTATACACTGTCACTGCTTATACAGACAAAGAGAGAGAGAGAGAAAAAAAAACAGAGGTTCTGTCAGGTATCCCTACTGAAGTCCCTGTTCAAGCACCCACAGGTGTAGAGGCGTTGTAAATAGCATTCAGATTCCTCTAATAAAATACATAATATTTTCTCATGAAGTCATAAAGGAGCTGCAACCAATAGAGGTCACTAAAATTTGCAAATTTTGCAGAGGGAAGACAGGTTGCCACCCAACCAGCAATCAGGTGACATTAGGGACACTCACTGAGAATGGACTCGCAGTCCCACTGTTCTTTCTGTACAGCCTCTTCAGCAAGCTCCATTGTCTCCTCTTCCTCATTAAAATGCACTGCAACTGGTTCACTACATACTTGGGCCAGTGTACTGAAAATGTGTGTAATACTAGTTAGAACTACATAACTGTGAAAGTGTTGAGCACTTACGGCATTGTTCTCTGACTGTACTCATCAGCCAGTTGCCCAAGGACTTCTGGGGCCAGGTTGCCCTCAATATCCTCTCCGTCTAGGCTACCCAGCTCCGTATCATCGTACTGCTCAAACATCTGCAAGGAAACCATAGTCTATGCTAGCTGTACTTTCCAAGCAAAATCATTCTCAGTGAATTGGAACAGTAGTTCATCGTTTCAGCTCTTCAACAATTGTGTTCCAACATATACGGGTACTTCCCAGAGGGCAAATAACAAAAAGAAAGCAATATCAAAAGGCAACGTTCATACAGACGAGTGTACTGAGCTGACAAGGTCTGTTAGATTGGAACACAATTAATGTAGCTCAACCAATTGACACAATCGCTTGGCACGCTCGCCCTGACCTGTTCAAAGCGTTCATCCAAAACCTGGAGGCCCCCTGCTCGCGGGATCACCGATGAAGACATACTATAATTGGTGAACCTCGACCGCACTTCTTCTTCTGTGAAAGAAAACTGGTCGTCTGAGTAGTCACTGCTCCCATCATCTTCTTCACTGCAACTATGACATGGCTACAATTTGTTGGATGCTTTTCTTGGCATGAAAGAATATATGCAAGGCGGACTGCAATACCCAGAGTGCCAGGGTGGAGTTTGACTGACCTTTCTTCATCTTCTGAGCCCTTGGCTAAAGTCACAAAGTCATCCTCCAGCTCATTGTCCTTGTTGTCATAATCAAAGTCATCATCTAGGGCAGCGACAATATCGGGGTCCCACTCAGGATGCGGACCTAGGTTAGAATTCGATGAAGGTGGGAGCAACCTTGTTATTTATTCTGAATGTTTACAGCAGCACTCACCAGACTGGGGAGCAGCCTTGTTTAATAGCCCCTCCTTTTCTTCAACCAGAGATGGAAACACTGAAGAAGGCAAGTGTATCCCTTGCTGTTTTTTCTGGAAACATTCATCAGTTTATACTACACGTCGTCACACATGTTACCATTATACATATGGCAATGTACAAGCATTGCTCTTTTACCATATTTACTCGCGTATAGAACGCACATTTTTTACTCAAAAGAAGAGGGTGAACCAAGGGATGCGTCTAATATGAGGGGGAAAAATTGAACTCAACAATCATAGTACACAAAACTTGCATTTTATTGCCAGAGGACCGTGTCAGTATAGTCGTCGTCCT
The DNA here is from genome assembly GCF_037126465.1 of Ornithodoros turicata. Classification (NCBI taxonomy): domain Eukaryota; kingdom Metazoa; phylum Arthropoda; class Arachnida; order Ixodida; family Argasidae; genus Ornithodoros; species Ornithodoros turicata. The sequence continues at coordinate 27,246,743 of NC_088206.1, read as the reverse complement.
CGGAGTCGCTTTCTGCATTCTCTTTGTCACTGTGGCTATCACCGTCGTGACCCTCCCAGACAAGATCGTCCTTCGTGCCGTCCAGGGCGGACGATATTCCAGTCACTTTAAAACTTTTTGTGACAACGTCAGGAGATATCTGATCCCACGATTGCAATTCCATTCGCAAACTGTTTGTAGTGGCGGCCGCCTCACTTTGCCGCTCTCTGTAAGCTCGATGTCAGTGCTGTCCTTTTGCTTTCTCCAATATCGTACCTGTGTCTCGTTCACGGAAAATCTTCTAGCAGCATCACGATTTCCATGCTCCTCTTCGTGCACGATTACCATGAGCTTGAATTTCGAGGTGTAGCTTGCACGCTTCTATATCGCATGGAGAACCAAAAGTTCCAGAACGTATCACGCTGCCACGAGGTCCACAAGCATTATCGACAGAAACCAGAAACGAACACAAATGAGCGAGAGGGACCAGAGAGGGGCTCTCCTCCTCATGTCTCAAGTCGTCACCTCATTGGCTCGTCTTTCCGTCCACATGCCGTTCTCCTCCTCGCAGCCATCGCGGCGAAAGGAGAGGACATGACTCATGCTTTCCTGTACGAGAGCCACCCATGATACGAAAGTCAGGGTGTGTCTTATGCGGGGGGGGGGGGTATTCATCACATAGTCCAGACATCCATGCAAATCAGCTGGTGTTGCGGATTGATTTCGTCTTTCTCTTTTAATCACATTCGTAGAAGACGAGAACGATGAAGGGAAGTTGTTTGTGCCTTATAATGCGTGGAACTCTACGATTGGTTGTTAGTTCTGGGGATTCGACTGCTACACTGTATGCGGACTATAGCTAGCCTGATGAGATAAAGTTATGAGTAAGTGTTGAACTGGTCTCTTGGTCTTTTCTTGAACAGCTGGAATTAAGGTTTTGCTGACAATGTTGACAAAATAGTGGCTTTCGCTCTCAGGTCATGCCAACTCTATTGGTAAACCTTACAAACTCATACATTATGTGCAGTCAAAGAGCTTTGGCTTGATTTTTTCCTCATGTACTGTTGTGGACACTGTTGTCTAAAATCGCCAACCCGTGGCGGAGCGATCCCCTATCGGCGATGTCGCGCATGAAGGAACTATACCAATACTCTCCCCAAGGGGAGGCCGCACTGAACAGCTCTCCCTAGCAGATGACGCTGAGAATGCGATGAAACTCTCTCCGGACAGGTGGTGCTGCATGGCCTTACCTCGGAGACTGTAATGGTATAGTTCCTTCGTGCGCGACGTCGCCGATAGGGGACTGCTCGGCCACGGGCTGGAGATTTTAGACAACAGTGTCCACAACAGTACTTCACTGCACTGAACTTTCAGTTGGTGAGGCTCTCAGCTTGACAGGAGGACATCACGTTCTACGTTACCTTCTAATGCCCCCTACTTAAACACTGAAACCTGCGCACTGCTAACGATGGCCCAATAAGGCTGAACCTAAACAGATGCCCAGTGCTGGTATGGGGACGTTTGAGTTGAAAACTTATTTATAAACCAGTTCCTTCTCACGAATACACACGAGCTATGTAGTGCGTCCTTGCGCGGGTAGCCCAGATTCGTGTAAAGTGTTCGAATAGCCATAGATTTGTAGCCGAACTCACTTGATCTACGCCATCTTGCTGCTCGTTGGGGATTCTAAAACTATCCTCGACAGCCTTCCAGTCTCCCACGACGTTGACACCTTTCAAGTGTTGGAGATAGTTGTAATCGTCATCGAAATAGATGCCATACTTGTGTTGCTCCTCTTTGCGTCGCTCGATCGAGGACTGGACCTAAAATGGCACACGGGGATAGAACATCGCTTAATATGAGCATTCAGAAATTTGTGGTCACCTACATTTGATTCGGTGTTCAGGGGTATGACCCTGCCCGTGTGTTTCTCTACCAGCACGTGTTGCGGTGCTGCTTCGTCGGCCCTTAGGGGATCCTTCTGGCTGCGGTGCACCAGTTGAAAGGTGACAGCATTTTTCTTGTCGATAAATTTCTTCCGTTTGTTAGGCTGCATGCAAAAGACACCATGCAATGGCAAGGTAAATATACATATGTGAAGCTTTCCCTACCCTACATCCACTTAGTAGCACTGAGCGAGCAGACGCTACCACAACTATACGAACAAAATCCTTCAGTTACGTTATGCAGCAAGGAAGTACGTATAACTCTGTATTATTAAGAAGCTTGTCCTTACCATTTTCCCTCACTTTGATTGCCCTGAGCAATTTGTACTCCGTATGTACGCGTTCCGCTGCTGTCGACATACACAAGAAAAAGGTACGGAAAAGCTGTGACGCTTTTCTTCACCTGTATCCTGCTGATTGCGAAAGCGCTAAACACGCTAAACTTACACACCGGGTGCTGCCGCCACCGCCGCCGCCTTCGGTTCTGCCGATCGGCGCGCCGCCGTCTTTTTCTAGATAACTTTGAGGATGGCGGCTAGCTCAGTGGCGTAGCCGGGGGGCAGCCGGCGTGGGGGGGGGGGGGGAGTGAAACGAGGGTGAAGTCCCCCTCCCCATGCAACTGCTGGGAAGATTCATAGTGCAAGAAAACCTTGAGCTTTGAGGACACGTCAAAGCCGTGTTTGTCTTTTACGTGTCCTCAAGCTCAACGTTCTCTTGCACTATGTCTTTTTCTACATGGAAAAAACGTGAATGCTATCACAATGTGATTTGAACATTTTTGTGGCATGTTGCTATTATTCATTTTATGTAGCAAACTGAAGGCTTCAGCTCTCAGATGTAAGAATGATGATGTGATTCCGCGAGCATTACGCACAAAAAGGAAAGATTAGCAGCCTCGAAGTACAGGGTGTGTGCAGAAAAACATGACCCGCATTTTTACATGTAACTCGTTGTCTACATAGCCGAGGAACTTCCGGTGGCGCACGACGGCGTATTTATGCGTGCGAAAGCTACAAAAAAATCCTGGAAGGCATACTCAGTGTAAAAAAATAAACAGAGCGCGAAAACATGGGCTTCCATGCATTAGAATACGGCGGTCATGACAGTGCATGGTAGTGTATTTCGGTCTCAGGAGAGTTATGTGCAGGCACCGCTAGGGGTACTGCCGATGAGCATCCATGTGGGACATCGTTTCGATTTATGCACCGATAGCTCCCCTAGCGGTACTTGAACACAACTCTCCTACGTCCACCGTGTTGCCCTTTCACATATACCCTGTTGTCGACCATGTTGCCCTATTCTGATGCACGGAAGCCGACGTTTCCGTTGTTCCGTTTATTTTTTAAGCTGAGTATGGCTTCCACAATTTTTATGCAGATTTCGCACGCATAAATGCGCCATCGTGCGCCACCGGAAGTTCGTTAGCTAGGTAGGCTACAAGCTATGTGCCTAAATGCGGGTCATGTTTTTCTGCACACACCCTGTACTCGAAGTGCCTTCACAGTTCACATATACAGAGACAAAAACGTGAGAGTGAGGTGGAGTGAGGAGACGAAATTTATCAATGTGACGTCTACTGCACCAGAGGTGGGCATTTATGGGTGCGTTCCACAACCCTCGAGTAGGAGTTGGTCACGTGACAGTTGTACCTCGTGACCATGAGAGCAGGGTAGCCCTCGGGTAGGTTGTGGAACGGGCGCGAGTACGATTCTCAACATGGCGACAGCAGACGACATTGGCATTTGGGCCACGCGACGTAAGAACCACTGTCCGCTGCTTCCCTTGTGACGCTGTTGACTTCGGTATGGGGACATCTGCGTGGGTTCGTAAAGCATTATTCACGCCACGAATTAGGGGTATTTACCGCACGTTCCGAGAAAGTGTAGCGCTGTTCTCGTCCGCAGCTAGTTCTGAAACGCACAGAAACAGGTTTCGACCTTCACATACAACGATCTGATGTGTGTTTTATGTATAGTTCCGTTCATGTTGCTCAGAAAACATCAGGTCACAAAATTCGCACTGGAACTTTCCTGGGTCCACTATGATGCTGCCGAGACGAGCAGCAGCAAAAGCAGACGACCGTAGATTTCAATGCAGACGACAGCTCTGACGTCACTACTCTTACCTACTCCCGTCTGATAGGGAGTAGAGCGAGTCGACCTCGGGTAGCTACTCTCGAGTAGGCATCCCGCTTTTGGAACGGGGGTCGCGACGTCATCGAGTAGGTTATGGAACGCGGAGAGTAGCTACTCCCTACTATCGAGTCGACCCGGGTGAGTTCTGGAACGCAGCCTATATATAGACCTCTACCGAAGAAACGTCACCGTGACGTAATCGTGACGTTGGTAGACATATAGCGAAACCGAAACAGCGCGGACGGTAAGACCTCTACCGAAGAAACGTCACCATGATGTAATCATGACGTTGATAGACAAAGTGAAACCGAAACAGCGCGGGCGGAGAACAGCGCCGTCGCACAAAGCAATATTCCTTCACGAAGGGTCACGGGTGGTTTCTTTGTATTAGTGGTACACACTAATGAGGTCACGTTTTTAGTCGCTTCGGTGTCTTCATTCACGTTCCCAGTCCACCGCGGAAAGGAAAGAAGTCTCCACCCAAGGGTTGGTTGCATCGTCTCGAAAGTCAACGTCGTAATCCTGTGCGGAATGTGGTTTGTTATTAGGACTTAGTTCGCGCTTACTTTGGATAGAGAAACCACGTGCACTCCGGGAGAAACTCGTGCCCTTCAGGATCCTGAAGATGGAAAAGCCCGGTAGCCATCTTTAGAAAGGGCTACCGAAAAGACAGGGTTACCGGTAAAATGGAGCAGAACAAGGCCATACAACTAATAATATGCATGAATTGCATAGAAACCTTACAATATGAAAGCTATATTTAAAGGGAGACTCCGCACCAAAAACGTGTTGAGGTAACAGTGCGACATCAATCCGTACCGTATGATATTTCAGTGAATACAATTTCTCATCCCCAAGTGGCGCAGATAATTAGAAAAGGAATATTTCATTTGAATGATTAGGCACCCCTCCGCACGGAAAAGCAGTCCAGCAACACTGGGCTTCACCACACCCGTATTCCTCGTGTACGGCTTTCTGTATTCTTTGCTTTTACCGCTGGCGAATATTTTAGAACGAAATCGGGGAAGCAGATGATTCGTCATCCATGTGGCACGAAGAAGTTACAAAGCGCGTGCCCGAAAAACAGCCGGTGGCCCACACGAGACTACCGGTGACGTCACGGATGATACAGAAGGTAGGAGAGGAAACCTTCAGAAGTTTCGGTTTCGTTCTGAGCTTCGCAGCTCTTTTGGCAACTACCGAGTCACCGACTGCCAAACCAACTTTATTTATCACTCCAGAAGAATGTATCGAGCTTATTTACACAGTCATTATAGTAGTTTCGGATTGCCCCGGAGTCTCCCTTTAAGCGTGTCTTTCTTGTGACTTATTGATTTTTTGCTATAGTAGTTCCAGTCTACCAAGTTGGCGGCGCTGTTGTACCATCTGACGTCATTTGTGTGTAAACAGGGAGAGGCCTAATACAAAGTATTATATTAATACTGCAATGCTGCAATACTCAAAAACGTGTAGTACTGGTATTAGTGTATTACCCTTGAACCGGAAAAAATGTCCCAGTGTCTGTGCCTGATGATACAGCTATCCGTTCTAGTTTGAGGAAAGAGCGGGACGTACATTTTTCTGTACCAGCTTTCGTGGAGTAGCGGTTAGGATTATCGCCTTCTACGCCGAGACTGGAAGGTGGCACGGGTTCGAATCCCCGCACCGGCTGTGCTGTATGATGTTTTCCCGCGGACTTTCCAGACGAATATCGGCACACTTCGCCCTGAAGTAGGCCATGGACGCATACTCACTCCCTGTCACCCTCCTTCCTGCTCTGTATACAGGTCTGTATACACCACGTATAGCAACAGTTGCTTCGCGGCGCTAACACAGCTTTTTCTCTGCCAATTAACACAAATGTAAAGTTTCACAGAAAGGCGTACGCCGCAACAAAACAGGAGAGAACGATGTCATTCGGAATGGCTAGGAGCATGTCAGTGCAGGGATGATATGTAAAAAGGAAAATGAAATGCCGGGGAAAAAAGCAACAAGACTGACAAGCAAAAATGTATTTCAATATGTCTAGGGGTGTCACGCGTTGCGTCTCGGGGGCCCCTTGACTGTACAGGCCGCTTTATTGCAAGAAACAACGGAGTAAATGCACCGAAACTGACCGTGGTGACAAAGGCTATGTGTGAATAGTCATTGAAAAACGGAATTGAATACGAATACAATAAGCGATTCGTTCAATAACCGTACCGGATACATATACAGCGTATGTTGCAATATAAAATATACAGTACGTATGCGTAACTATATATAGCTGATATAGCGCTCACTTTGTTTTATGCCCTCCCTGTGCCAGCCTTACGTGTGCGGCTTCGGAACTATTCAAATATATTCGGTTTGGAAGAAACATCAACTCGATTCGCAATTCGAACATTGAATTCCATATTTGATTCGGAAATATAGTATAATATAATATACGATTACTCGCTTCGGTGTTCCCAAAATTTGAATATTCACACTGTCCTAGTAATAATAATAATAATAATAATAATAATAATAATAATAATAATTTCATAATAATTTATTAGCAGCAGCATAAACAATAAAATACAACTCAACAGACCCGTCTAAGCCGGAAGGCTTATGGCACAGGGCCGCGGGCAGTCAGCGGTGTGTCACATACAGATTCAAGTAGTCATAGGTCAACAAATAAGACACAGATACGTCAACAAATATTGTAACAAACGAAACGACAATCAAAGCGACAAAGACTATAACTACAACGCCAGAAGAACGAAGAAGAGGAAAACAAAGAAAAAGAAAAGACAAATAAAGAGGTAGATAAAGAGGGGGTGAAATGTCGATTTGCAGAAAGGTCTCAGTTCATATAATAAAGATTCCTTAATGCCTTTTTTACGTTGTGAGTTGTTTCTATGGATGAGAAATGAACAGGACTATTAAATTTCCCGAACCCCCATACTTTCTTTTCGCCGGAAACTGTTCTTCCCGCCGAGAAACTAATATGCCACAAATTTTTGCGGACGAAATCGCTCCACCCTGTGAGGAGCGTGCGCTTGAAATGTCTCTTCCGCGTTCCTCCTCTCCTGCGCACATTCTCCCGTCGATGGTGTAACTGTACGGACCGCACTTCTGTGCCCCGTTACGTCACCGGTGTTGCGCAATGGCAAGTAATGCTGGGAGCCCGCTGTGGCTCAGTGGCTGTCGCCCTGTCGCCTCCCAGTCGCACATAGAAGGTCACAAGGTCTCTGGTCGCGTCTGAGGGTTGAAGTTGAAGCATTACGTTTTCGTGGTTGGAGGCGTTTGGAGAACACGCTATAATGAACAGCGTTTTGTGTGTGAATCGTTCGTTACACTTGAGCTGGCAAGTATGACATGTGAGCTGTACTTTTTCATCGAATGTATTCGTCCTCTGCTCTGCGGCCGTTCACAACAAGGAACTCACGCACCTCCGTGGCTTTGAGAGTTTTGCTGACGAGTTACGTGGGCCTCTAGCGATTCACCGCAACGTGTATTGGTTGTATCGCCGTCACCAATGGAAAGTGTCTGGTGGTTGCTTGGCATTGCAGTTATATTTACGTCAGTTGCAGTTATGTTTACGTGTTGGCAAACTGACAACAAAGGAAGTGCGTTGTGAAGAGTATTCTGCACATCGTATTTATTTCTGATAACTGTTTGTCGTTTCGCAAATTTATTGTTCAACCAGGTTTCCAATACTGTGTAATACATCCATAACCCTAAGGCTGAGGGACACAATCTAACTACACCAGTTCGCCTGCTTTATTGCCATCTTATATTATTGTGTTACGTAAGCTTGAAGTCACCAGTTGAGGTAACTGGAAAGAAGCAAAAACCCCCAGTACTCACGTAGCATGCCCAATATTTTGCAATTAAAAAAAAACGACAAGTAATTGGTAATATTTCAAGCAAACTGCTTGTTGGTCTTCTGGCGGAAATCTGCTTTCTTTGTGAAAGAACTGTTCCATTTGCCACCGGGACAGAGTCCTCAGCTATGCAGGTTCCTCCGAGGGTGTGGGCACTCTTGTATGTGCGTCAAGGACGAGGGCGCATCAGGCTCAAACAGCTGAAATGTCGACATTTCACTCAAATAGTACAAGAACTAAGACCTAACATCTACATATACACATATGCTATACATGCATAATTTTTATCTTTAATAGAACACAGGATATGTTCTATTTTACACTGTCACACAGCTCATCTAACAACTGTATTGGCACCAGTGTTACCAGCAAATAAGGGCTGAAGTAGCTGCACAGACTTGCAGGATGCCCAAGATGAACTGGTTGAACACGGTAGTAGTACACCACTGGTATGATAATGGTTGGTAGGGTTATTTTTTGGTAATGTGAAACAAAGTGCAGAGTTGTAGCAGGAACAAAATCTCATGAGGACATAGTGGATCAAAGGTACGTTCCTTTAATAAAGGGACGGTCTCGTACAGCCGGGGCGATTCCGAAACTTAGCCAAGACTAGCTTCACGAGTACTGTACACATACAACCGTCAAAGTTTCATTCGGAATAACCAAGTCGTTTTCGAGGAATTTGTCGAAACGTGCCGTAATAGCAGACGACGAACCGTGCGCTGCTCTCATGCATACGTCACGTATGACATCGGCCTGCGGGTACGTAGGTCGTGGCGGGTACGTCGTCGTTGTCATGGTAATTGTAACTTGCAGAAGCACCTTGAGTTGAGTCATCCTCTTTGCTCTCGAAATGGGGACACTCAGGAATATACCTCTGCGAGCATTGACTGTGCCGACATGACATATACATTGCATACATAGCATTGACATATACCGAGCATTGACTGTGGGGTCTCCGATAATGTGGCGCATAATCGGATACGTGCAAGCTACGTGGATACGTGGAAGCTAAGTCACGTGTTTTCTTTCCGCGAATATTTAATGCGGTTTTTAAATAAACACGCACTCCTTCCCCATGTACGTTGTCAGCGACACTTCACTTCGAAGCATGATCAGTGTGCAACGGGGAGTGTAATGGAAGCGCGCGTAATATATTTTTGGTCGGAGCTGTAATGCGACCGCACGCGCCGATGGCCGGCGACTTCAGATTTGTGATTGTGGATGGGGTTGTCCTGTGACTTTTAACTTGTCTCTGAGGATTAACATACAGGGTGTGTGCAGAAAAACGTGACCCGCATTTAGGCACATAGCTTGTTGCCTATCTAACTAACGAACTTCCGGTGGCGCACGATGGCGCATTTATGCGTGCGAATTCTGCAGAAAAATTGTGGAAGCCACTTAAAAAATAAACGGAACAACGAAAACGTCGGCTTCCGTGCATCAGAATAGGGCAACATGGTGGACAGCAGGGTTTATGTGAAAGGGAAACATGGTGGACGTAGGAGAGTTGTGTTCAAGTACCGCTAGTGGAGCTATCGGTGCATAAATCGAAACGATGTCCCACATGGATGCTCATCGGCGGTACCTCTAGCGGTGCCTGCACATAACTCTCCTGAGACCGAAATGCACTACCATGTACTGTCATGACCGCCCCATTCTAATGCATGGAAGCCCATGTTTTCGCGCTGTGTTTATTTTTTTACTCTGAGTATGGCTTCCAGGATTTTTTTATAGCTTTCGCACGCATAAATGCGCCGTCGTGCGCCACCGGGAGTTCCTCGGCTAAGTAGACAACGATTTACATGTAAAAATGCGGGTCACGTTTTTCTGCACACACCGTGTAGTTGTTCTAAACCACCATGCTTGCCACTTCTTAGAATGTGCATTTTTCACCTGAGAACTGAAAGAAAATGTACGAGAGTTGCCGCGGTGCCCAGTAACTTCTGAAAGCCGTCTGCTCACGCCGATGCACTAGCTCGCGCAAAAGCAGACGATTTCTGTATCCTATCACAGACTTTCCCGCAGGGCGACGGGCGACGTGGCTGTTCTTATTGTTGCCAACACAGATCGCGGCATGCTCTGCAATCTTTATCAATTTAATTCGGTTATTTAATAACTCTGGCGTGTTTTGTCGGGTAAATTCGCAGTATTCCATTTTCAACAAAGGGCAGTCGAATGGTACACACTTTATCAGAGGGGCAGGGGGTACGAGACCGTCCTGCCTGCAGAGCACTTGCTAGAGTTGTTCTGGCATGTTACCCTGGTGAAAGACTTCAGCTGCCATACACACAGTGGCGTATCTAGAGCTACCTGCGCCCATGGCAACATGGCTAACATGATGTCCTTGGGGATGCGTTTTCGTGTGGTCGGCACTAGGTTTCACACTACAACCTCTCTAATGGCGGTTGCTTTAGATCATTTATGAATGTGCCAGGTTGAGTGTCCGACCTGGCACATTCACTCCCGACCACATAATGGCGCCCCTGTTCACCTGGCGCCCATGGCACCTGTCCATACCTGCCACACCCTAGATACGCCACTGCATACAGATGGGCTGCCCTGATTTGAGAGAAGAAAATAACACAGTATACAACTCCAGTTCCGGTGAATGCAAATGATGTAATCTAACTGAGCAATGATTATAGATAAGAAGTGTAAACAAGAAAATGTCCCCCTCAATATCATATTTGTGCACATGATAAGGCAAACTGTAAATCAAATAACAAAAAGGTAAAAAAAAAACTGGAAGTAAGGAATCTGAAAAGAGTGTGCACAGCATTTGTCTGCTCTGAATAGTGGGTTGCAAGATCATGCTGTCTCACCTAAGGGGTTACAGGCTCCGCTGAGGAAGTCACCTGTAAACATGAAAGCAGATGAGTGAAGAGAAAAGAACGGATACTTATGTTCAACATATTACATAAATATTCTGTTGAAGTATGGTTTCTAAGATCATGCTAAACGAAGTGTACTTTTATCAACAGTGCACCACCTGAGTTTAGGGACTAGATTCGGTAACTTCTATTTTCTTTTTTCCTTTTTTTTTTACTCTCTCTGTGCCGTAAGCGGCGGCAAGGTTCAGAGTCACGCAGATGAGAATTAACCCATTTACGCGATCCTGAAATCTGTGATAGCATTTGAACCACACGGACTGAGAGACCTTTGTTAGCCCCAATAACGAAAAATACTCAGACCTTTGCGCCGTTTAGGTGGATGTTCTTTCCCCCTGTGTGGACAGGTATTGTGACGGTGCTACACCTTGATTCAGACGACACTGAGCTCGTTATCCAGTACGTTGAAGAGATTCAGCGTACCCTTCGTAAATTCGATCATGCAAATGTCCGCTACAAACACGAGCAGTCGATGGCACCACATCGTCTTTCCACTCCGGCGGTCCTTCGTGGCATCAAAAGCTGTCCGTCTCGTCACTGGGAAGCATGAGACATTGGATGCCAGACGAATATTGACGTAAATTAGGGCAACCAACTATCCAACATCGTCTCGGAATGTCGACGAAAACCACAGGATGCGACTGCGATAGACTGCGACCATCGCGCGGAAGCTGCCGTCATGGCTCACACGTCGCGATGACGTGTTGCCGAGCCGGCCATGGTCCCGTCAAGTTGCTCGCAATGTCTCCGCTCGGCAGCTCGCCACGGCGCGGCGCCAGCTGTCCTCCCTTCGACGCTCCGTTTAAATTCGCTCCCGAGAATACTCCTCGCATGATGAAGGTAAAATTTTGGTTCTAGACTCGGAAAAAGGTTTTCTTTCCGATGAAAACGAGAAAAAAGTCATTTCATAGTCCCTTTAAAGATGCGCGGACCACGGCCACAACCATAAAGATCTACGGCCACAACCATAATTTGTAAAGGAGAATGGCACGACAAAGGTAAACCTCTTGTGTCTGGAGAAAAAAGTAAAAAGTCAACATCCGAAGTCAACCGGTCCGCGCGTACCAAAAGTGGATGTTCCTCACGGGACATTTTTTCCGGGGGCATTTCTTCCAGGGGTATTTCTTCAGGCAACATTTTTTCCTGGACCCGTATTACCATAACGAGTGAAGGAAAAAATGTCCCGGAAAAAACGGTCCCATGACATGGTAGGAAAAAATGGTCCCGTGCTCTCCGATGCTGCCTCTAGACTGCGTATGTCGGAATATGTGGGGAAAAAGAGGGGGGATGAGCGAAGTTCATGTTAGGGGTATCTATGTTAGCGAGCCTCTTATTAGAAAATAACATGACATGGATAAGGGGGCCTGTGACGTCTCAGCGTAAAATCGTTTTTGAGAATCACGTTTTTAGTGAAATACACAGCTCCTCGATTACTTTTGTTTCTGTTTCATTTCCTTCTTCGATGAGAATACGCGCTAAAGAAGACGACGTGTCACTCTTCACCATTGTAACTTCTGGTGGCTCCCGGAATGGTCCCAGAAAAAAGTGTCCCGAAGAGAATGGTCCCATCTGGCAGGAAGAAAAAATGGTCCCGTGCGCGCCGATGGTGCCCCTAGGCTGCGTATATCGACACCTATGAAAAGAAAAAAAAAGGGAAACCTGAAATATTCGTGGGTTCCTTCTTAGGGTCCCCCTAGCCTCGTTTTGGAGCAGATGTCCATAGTTTTAGAAGACGAAAAAAAGGCGCGTTTTAGTGTGAAGTTCTGTTTTTACTATAAGGGAGTACTGGTGAGCCAACAGCCGGTATAGGGAAAGGTGGCGCAAGATGAGACAGAAATTTGCAATTGAATATGGAACTTTTATTTTTCGTGTTTTAAAAAAGAACTAGCCATAGGCACATTCTCAGAGATCTAGAGCTTCTGATCTGTAAATCAGAACGGACGTAGCCGGTTCTAAAATAAACACAGAACAAGAAATTCAAAAATGCAGATTGTCTCATCTTGCCCCAACCCTCGGGGCAACACGAGACATCGCGTGGGGCAAGATGAGACACGCCGTGGTAATGAACTATACAAATTAGTTTTTGCAATCCAAGCACCTACCCAGCCCCCTTGAGCCACCGCCCACATGATGTGCTATAAAACCACGCCAAACCCGGTGCTATTTCCCTCCACCGTCCTTTGCAAACAAGGCACCGCCAGTCTGATGTGTAGCTGGTCGCTCGCTTTTGAGTGCGCTTCTGCTTTGCTGGAAAATCCTATGCAATATGCAAAAAAAAGAAGGAATTTCTCAGGAACAAGCATAAAGCCACCTAATAGTTGACTTATCAGTTTCTAAATTGCATTACATTTAAATTACATTACGTTGTCGCGTCTTGCCTCGTGCATATTATCGGATGCATTAATTTTTCAGTCAAACACCGGATAACCAAGAGCGCCCATATTTTGCATATATCTAGATGAATTAATAAATAAATAGGATGTGGACTTACATTGACAGAATAAGCCTGCGACACGCTGCTGCACAGCTAACAAGAAAAAGAACTACAGAAAATAGCACATTTTTTGCGGGTCTTTACATTCCAGGCAGAAGTAAGAGATTTTTTTTTCTCTTCAACACAAACACCAATCCGGTGCAATAAAGCGGACATGCAGAGCGAGCCACCTATGAGTAAAGTTTCAATCGCATGGAGCAACGTGTCTCTGCGACAGGCGGCGTCGAGCAAAAAATGTATCATCTTGCCCCACCTTTCCCTAAATCGGCAATGTAGCAATTTCCAGTCCAGGAAGCCCTGTCTTTCCCTCTATTATTCGGCAAGGTCTGCAGGTATTTTGCATTTTCAACTGCGCTCCTCAGATACCTAAAGCATGCTTTGTGAACTGCGAAGGGCACAAAAGGGAGAATAATATTTTTCGATGCAAACATCAAGTAGACCAAATACCTGTTTCCCGATTAAAAAGTATGAACATCTATGCTTGACATTTATTGGTTACTTGCACTAGGATTGGTGGTGCCCGTTTTACGGTTTCGCTCAAGGCGATCATTCAACGACAAAACCATTTGCTTTAAAAGCGTTGGAGCTTTTCATTACTGATTACTGTTGAAAGATTACTACCTAGATAGAAGATTGGATCAGAAATGTAGAGCACTTTTAAAACGTGCTTTTTCAGTGATGGCCAGTAGTTAACTACCTGTAGTTAAACTACCCGATTGTAGTTAAAAAGTAGTTATCAACTACTTGCAGAAATGTAGTGTGCAACTACTAGTTAAACTACTATTTCGAGTAGTTGTGTGGGAGAGATTTACTAGACGGATTTCGAGTAGTTAACTACAGTAGTTAAGGCGCCAACTACTTCCGATTTTGCCGCAAGCTTTACGGCACGATTGTGCTTCCGACTTTTACCTTGAGCTACTTGTTTGATGAGAACGGAGGTGCAGAGCAATCGTGCCGTGCATGTGTACTAAATCTTCACTTTCATTACTGCTTGTGATTCATATTTAGGTGTCCAAGAACGCTATAGAATGGGATTGGTGTTGATGGACAACGCTAAGTAGTTAGAGATGTAGTTAAAATACATTGCAGTAGTTAAAGAAGTAGTTTTAACTACCTCCCCTGAAAAGTAGTCGAACTACTAGTTAAACTACTTCATCGCGAAGTAGTTATAGTTAAACTACTGTAGAAGTAGTTAGTGGCCATCACTGGTTTTTATATAACTGGAATAGTAAGTATTTTGCAATACTGCAGGTTAGGTTATACAGCACGTGGTTCTTATTCATAGGGCATGATTATTTGGAAGGGCCTCGATATTCCAGGTTGCGAAATTCCTGATCTCACAGAAATTCATGGCCCCGAAACGAAGATACGATTGCTTCGTAAGATGATATTCCGTGTTTAAGAAGCAGATATCGCTCTTAGCTTCACGAGTCTTCGATATCTGTCGAAGTCGTTTTAGCAAATGAAAGCCACATTTTAGCAGCCGCTATACGCTTACCAAGGCGGACACGCCGGCACAACATGTTGGTATTATCAGTTCAAGTTGGGTGTTTGCATTTGTCCAGGGGTGCTAGACTCGTCAAAGTAGAACTAAGTTCAAAAGATGACGTCACGCGGGGAGGAGTTTTGAACATCCGAAGTTCAAGTAAAATGTTTCCCTTTCCCGGCATCTGAAGTTGGGTCTACGTCAGAGCATGATCCATATCAGTGTGTGCGCGACCCGCCCACTGGCACGAGCGTGATAGAATGAAGAACGAGAAAGCGCACCACTTCTGTCCGCTCCGGTGAAGAGTGAAATGGAGAACAAAATACACCTTTCCCAAGCAGCAAAATGCACTGAAAGTCTAGTGCAATAGGGGTGGACGGGTAGATGAAAGGCCTTGAACAGATTCATGAAACTACAGAACATTGATAAGACACATGCCGTCCACCCCTAATGCACTCGACTTCCAGAACATTGTGCTGCTTGGGTTGAAGGACTTAAGGTCAAATCATGCATTGTCAAATATGTTTGGGCTGTGCGACCATTAGAATATTTCGGATCTCGAGGCGCATGACTGTGTTCCGAATCGAATACGGAATTATATGTTCAATTTTGAATCGAATCAATATTTCTTCCAAACCGAATACATACAGGAACAGCATGACTCGAGGCCTGACCCCATGGCATCACAAAATACCCGCGCTACTAGGAAATGGTAATAAGGAAACGGAAATCGGTTGTACGAAAAAAGAAAAAAAGGTCGAAAAGACGAAGCACTCGGTGACACGGCTTTTCTTGTAACCTCCTCACTGCTGCTTCAGATAGCTGCGTCATTTCAACCTTGCAGCCGCTATCAGCAGAAGCAAGGGAACTGAAGGGGAGACTCATCGTTTCTTTCCGCAGTATTCTACATTACGTGACGGAGTAATTAACACGGTCGAGATTTTGCTCAAAGAAAAATTTCCCCAGCTATTATTGTTGTAGTAATGTAATGTGTTTTGTGTTGAAATTGGTTGAGAAAGCCAAATGCCGTTTCTGTTTCGAACAAGGAAAAACACAAAGAAAGACAACAATAAACGAAATAAAAAAAAAGTTGCGCTGAATTGGCACATTTCAGAGATCTATTCCGATTATTTGTCACGACTGAAAATCGAACAAGTGCGCGCAAGTCACACCAAAAGTTTGTCGATGACAAGCGTCAGTGACACCCCGAAGTAGAATTTTAAGCCTCTGTTTTGTGCCACATTACATGACACACCCACTGTATCGGCATGTGCGCTATACGTGTATTCGGGATCAATGAAAACAACAACGCTTCTGTTGAAAACTATATTTGTTTCCTATTTCCTTTTTCTATGTATCTGCTGGCTTCTTTTTCAAAAAGACCCTGTGTACACTTGAGCACATGTAAACAGACTAGTGCCCGCACTGCGACGACACAACCACTTCATGGTAAAAGGGACGGAAAAGTCACATGTCCGAAAAACCCTGGGTCCGTGCACTTGCAAGCGCTCATTTCGAGGTGCTGCTCCGCTGCATTGAAGAGCACCGACGCTTTCCAACGCCCTGCACATGCAGTGTTCATGTCTCTGTTGTGTGCATCTGATATTTAGGATGCATCTCTAAATCAGAAGGAACGCTGTTGTCCTCCTCCGCGTCTCTATTGAATATCTCGTTTTTGTACAGTAAGGAAATTACGTGAAAACAAAAGGGCATCACGGAACCTGCGGCCATGGGAGGTACAGTGTCATACGTGCAGAACACAACAATCTTGTGCGCAATGATATCATTATCCGTGACGAGAAGCGCATCTTGCGTGAATCCTACAATCTCAGAACAGAACTTCACCGCATAGCACGTTATCCGCAAACCATTGACACGAATGATAGGATTACGTACCACTTCTGATTCGAAGAGCGAGGGGGCGTATAGCAATTTGGATATATGATAATTGCTATAAAAATGCCTATGTCCCCCTCTCTCTTCAAATCGGAAGCGATAAGCATATCATTCGTGTCTGTAGTTGGCGCACAAAATGCTATGCGGTGAATTCTGTTCTGAGAGTGTAGGCTCTGCGCAGATGGTCACACAGCGAACGAACAGCGTTCTTGGACAGTCGGTAACACTGGCAAAAATCATCGTTTGGCATTTCAAACGATACTCATGATAAGTGTGGACTCAGAGGCGCAGTAGTAAAGGCACGGCAATAAAAGCGGCCGCAACTCTTTCTAACAAACTTCGAAGTTCGCCACTATCTTTCCTTGAACTTTTCTCGGTAGAAAAAAATGTTGCACAACGTCATTTTGACGTCACGGAACTTCTGCCAAAAGCTGCATTTCCCTTTCCTTGTACAGTCGACCCCCGTTTATCCGGACTTCATTTATCCGGATCCCGCGGTATCCGGACAAAAAGCACGGGAACGGAATTTCCTTCATGTATTTTGTTCTCGTTTATCCGGACTTCAGCTTCCGGACTCGGACAAGAATTTCACGGAACGAAAGTCGAAAATTCTTCTAATCCAGCTTCAGTTATCCGGACTACCGTGAGTAAGAGGAGACGCTGTGTTGAGGTTATTCCCGTCACACGTCAGGGACCTACATTCCTCCGTAGGGGAGACAACCGTGCACGATGACCCCCTTTTCTATTTGTTTGCGTTGGGTCACGTTGACCAATCGAGTCATTTGGAAATATCTCGAGCAACTGTCCGGTTCTAGAGGGGAAAACTCCAACCAGAGGGCTTGCTGCTTACGGCCCGTTGGCCGATGAAGACATTCCCCTAGCTGAGCTGCGATCCCTGATGCAGAGGCTCACTGCGACTGCCATAGATGATGCTGCGGTTTCTGAGTACGTTGACGTTGATAAGGATGATGACGCGTGTGCAGCTATGACTGATGACGGTGTGATTGCTGCTGTTGCCTCCGATGATGTGCAGCAAGACGGTGCCGATGACGCCAGTGGGAAACAAGCCTCCGGCATTGACACTTTGCGTCCGCACTGACATTCTTCGAGCAGCGCAACAGCGTGGCTCAACTCTATGCAATTAGCAAAAGTTTGCAGGAATCGAGTACCTACACTACTATGTAACAGCTGTCATTGACGAGATTTCTGTGTTTTAATTAAACCTTGCTCTGTAGGACGTTTCTGTTCAGTCTTTTCATTTATCCGGATGCCCCGGTATCCGGACGATTTCGCCGGGAACGGCACAGTCCGGATAAACGGGGGTCGACTGTACTTTGGTTTGATTGACAACACGGGACGTCACGTGGGCCAGAGAAACTGTCCAACGGCTGTCTTTCCTCATATCTCCCGAATTGTTTACATTGGTGAAATCTGCAAAGACACCATCCTCCAGGGAAGCCAAAACGTCATTTTGACGCCATGAAAATCTTTCAAACTGCGCGCGTCTCGGTAGCCTTGACCTGAGGTTTGATTTAGAGTCACTAAATAAGCTACGCTGAAGCGTAGCTTATTTAGTGACTCTAGTTTGATTGACAGTCAGGAGCGCTCACGTGGGCCACGGAAAGCATCCAATGGTTTCGCTCCCTCCCATTTCTTGAACTTTCTTCGTGCTTCACGAAACGACGAGTCTAGTACCCCAGGTTAGTCTAAGTTCGCTGCTGGAAATTTCCCGCGCGTGATTGTGCATTTAGGCGGCTTATTTTCGATCGAGGGATCACAAAACATTTATTTCCAGCAGTTTATTTTGTAACGGGGATTTCCACCACCGATTTTTTATTTATTTATTTCCATACACCTCAAGGGCCCAGAGGGCATTACACGAGGGGGGTGGGCCCGGCAACATATACATACTCAAGAACAGGTGTGCAACGAAAAAGGGAACTGCAGGGAAATAACACGAACAAATTTTGCACAAAGAAAAACGAAAAAAATAAAAAAAAATTTTTATGGCACAGCGAAGTGATGATGTAATGTATTGCGGAAGTGGTAGGGGTGGATGACATTGACAGTGTCCTGAGGTAAGTTGTTCCAGTCGATGATAGTATTTGGAAAGAATTACTTAGTGAAACAAGTGGTGCGAGACTGAATACGGGAAACCTTGTAAGAATGATCGAGTCAAGATGAAATGCGAGTAGGAGGTAATATGTAATGGGGGCATAACGAGTTTGAGAGATAAATGTGGTTGAAGAGACAGAGACGAGAAATCCCGCGACGATGAGGGAGGTCAGCTAGCTGAAGACGTTGCTTTAGCTGGGATACACTAGAGAAGGGAGAATAATCAGATGCGATGAAATCAGGAGCCCGGTTTTGAATTTTTTCGATTTCAGTGATTAAACATTTATTATGCGGATCCCAGATAGCGGACGCGTACTCCAGCTGAGGCCGCACTAATGTGGTGTAGGCGAGGAGTTTTACATTAGATGGGGATTACTTAAGGTTCCTACGCAAGTAACCTAGAGTTCGATTGGCTTTTCGAGACACTGCCTGGATATGCTCTACCCACGAGAGATTCGATTGAAGGTGAACACCAAGGTACTTGTATGAAGAGGAACATGGAATAGGTCGCCCGTCGACGGAATATGCGCGCAAGGACGGTGATGTAGTTCGACGAAAGCAGACATGAGCACATTTATCGATATTTAATTACATTAGCCATTTTTCACACCAGTTATGGACTGAGGTTAGGTCTTTTTGTAGGGCGATTTGGTCAACATCAGAGGATATTACACGGTATAAGACACAATCATCTGCGAACAAACGAACTGAACTAGAAATGGAAGCAGGTAAATCATTTATGTATACGAGGAACAGAAGGGGCAGAGGACGGAACCATGGGGAATTCCGGAAGTGACAGGGCAGAAATGCGAAGAGAACTGGCTAACAGTGACACGCTGTGAACGGGAGGAGAGAATAGTAGGGTCAATGTTTAGATGGGTTAAAAGGCGCTTGTGTGGAACTCTGTCGAAAGCTTTAGAAAAGTCGAGAAAGATGGCATAGAGTTGAAAGCGATTATCAAGAGCTTGGTGGATATCGTGGACGAATACAGAAAGTTACGTCTCACAGGAGTGACCCTTACGAAAACCGTGTTGCTGTGGGGAAATTAGGGAATTTGCCTCCAAGTACCTAATTATGTTAGTATGAATGATGTGTTCTAATATTTTAGATGGAATGCTTGTAAGGGATATCGGGCAATAGTTCTGAGGGGAATGTCTGTTGCCCGATTTATAAAGCGGTATGACATTTGCAGTGCGCCAGTCATGAGGGACGTAACCATGGTCTAGCGATTTTTTCTAACGAAAGAAAATGACCAGGTAAACTGTTCTAGAATGGGTACAGAATGGTTACAGTTGGTTGCAGAAAGAGCGTCATGGTATATGTTGTGTGGAACACATAAAAATTAACTTTTACCGCCGATATCTTCAACTTGATCTGCCATGTTTACTGTGAGAAGGCAAACAGAAGAAGAAGGCAGAGGAGACACTTCGTCGGCACAGTCTGGTGCCGGTGAGACCTCCTCGGCACCCCCCCCCCCACCTCAAAAAAAAGAAAAGAGAACAAACTGACCTAACGTGGACTAACCTCACCTGACGCTTCCTACCCTTCACAAGACGGCAACCTTCAAATCAGTTAGGCTTAGCAAGGCCGTGGTTCTGCTGCTGTAGAAGTGCTTCAGGTTGTGTTATTCAAATGTATAAAAAAGGTTCTAGACCACACAATTTTTGTGATTCTTATATTTTTAGTTTCCGTACTATGACCCTCTTTCACTCGCATATGCAGTATTTACCTTTCAAACGGTTTCACTAATTTTTAAAACCCAGTGGTCCCGATAACGAACTATACCCTTGAGGAATGCAGGCTGACCCAGGTACATGCAACTTTTACTGAAGATTGCTTGCTGCACAGCAAGTAACAAACAAACTACACACACAGAAGAAACGATAACACCTAAGTGCATTAATAGCACCCGATTTCATCCAGAATTCTAGAGAGAACATAACATGTCCCCATTCCTCTTCCTGAATACCCATTACAATGTTGCGCAAATCGAAACCTCAACGTCCGCCATCTTGCAGCGCAGAGTAACTCCAGCTAGGAATGTCGCAAAAAAAAAAAAAAAGAAAGAAAGAACGAACTTCTTGGAAAAGCTCGTCGAACAGTTCGAATAAAGTTCGATAGGTTTGCGCGTGCGCGACTTCCGAACAAGAATTTTGGATGACTGAAGAAATCTCATTGTAAATCATTGTTATTTAAATCATTGTCAGTTTAGGAACGCGAGAAAAAGTTTTTGGTCTCAGGAACCATATACTGCACACATAAACATGACATAAAACATACACAACGCACACTGCAATTGGCATCAACGTCAAGTGCAGGACTGCTATCCTCAGTGCTGAAGCGTCTGCCTTGTAGTATACAATTTATATGTATGTAACGTCATTGTAATGTTTATAATACCATCGTTCGGGGTTGTGGCACCATCTGTGGAATTGCCGGCTCCTCGCTGTTTGTGATTTTTGAGTGACTTGTGCCATGTCAGCCTCTGTATTTTGCTCCTAGTTCACATACAGAGTACTTTTATTTCGTTTTGTGTAGTGTCCTTTTCTTATACCCTCCTCAGAGTTTGTACAAACTGCTCATCTCCCGAGAGCCCTAGTGATAGCTAAGGAATGGTGAGCAGTCTGCACTTGATGGTGACGGATGAAGAAAAAAATGGGGATGTGATGTGCACTTGAGATCCAACTCCTTCTGAAGCGTTACATGTATTTAAATTTTTCAACGACATAAGGAAGTCAAAAGAAGCTAAAACAAAAAAGAACATTTAAAAAACGAAATCTAACTTTGCGAACCTCCGCGAACCTGCTGAAAAGTTCGAACGTTCGTCGAACCATTCGAACCCCCGGGTTCGACATCGAACTTCGCGGTTCGGAAAAGGTTCGCGACATCCCATAACACCAGCCGTTCGAAAATTCTCGTGGACCAGAATTCAGGGACACGACACGGAAAGCCGGCTTCGCCCCCCCCCCCCCGCGTGTAATATGTCTGACCTGGCCTGACCTAACCTCACTACATGAAGTGTAGTGAGGTTAGGTCAGAGGGAAGCCAAGCTCTATGGCTGATGCGTAGGAGTACAACAAATGATACCCGTCGAGATCTAGTGCTTTCATTGTGCATTCTTGGCAACGAGCGAGAGGGAACAGGCGAAAGGCATGCTGGGAAGAGTGCGAGGTGTGCGTAAGCTGTCATAGGTAAACAATGGGCGCATGGAGATGACATGGTCGCCGCTGCCGAAACTTTCCGTGAATCACGGGTCTCTAGAGGAATTTGTGGAACCGAGCGCCGCATATTAATTGCAGATTACGATGCACCTTGCATAATTACATCCAGGTATGTAGATTTCAAGGTCCAAATCAAGTGGCAGACCTAAACTAGACATGGACCCTTTCGTCTTCCACCATGAGGCAACTGGAGACTGGTGCTGCGACAGTGGCTCGTTCCTGGAAAAGTGTGAGACTCCACTGTTATTAGACGTGAGCACTACTATGGGACCACTCAAAACAGCACATTAAACTGTGACCTGCCGCGGCGCTCTTCGTCACTGCCACGAAAGCGGAGCCTTGGGAATGCACCGTGTTTGAACTGTTTCTGTAGTCAACGTAAAACACTGCACAACACACACCCACACAAACACTCCCCCGGTCGTAGAATGCCGTTTGAACCCACCAGTCGCGTTCTCCCACGGTCAGCGAAGCCGTGTGCGCTTTGGAAATAAATAAGTGACACTACATCCAAATGCGAAGAAGTACAGTCATAAATGCAGTAGGTGTTTAACAACGTATCACTTAGCAAAGCGGAAAACACACGAAACGTATGGCGGGTTCCCTGCTGTTTACCTTTCTCTGGTTCGCACGTGGAGGCGACAGGGGCCTTGGCGAATGGGATCGTGCCACGCCACCGCGCACGTCATTTTACACCCTCGCCCTCTTCTGCTGCGCAGAAAGGTACTTGTGGAGCGTTACCAGCGACGCAACAAGGCAGCGCGAGGAATTTGGTTAGAAATACTCTGAGAGACATCGTAGGCCTATCGTGTACTATTTTCGTCGTGGGAAAAAAATTAGGACCTCCTGCAACTGCGCATAAAGTTGCAGAGCGCAGAAGACAGGCCAGTCTTTCATCATTTTTTCTTCACCAGCTCGCTTGCTTCGTAGCCATTTTTTCTCAGTCTTTCGTGTTCAATGTGGACACTTTTGGGGAAGCCCTGGTTTTGACGTAATTAAAGGATTGAGACATGCCAATGTATTTTGCCATGAAGCCAACACTGCGAAAATAAGTCTCTCAGGAAAAAAAACGTGACGGTCTTGAGCTACCAATCCACTTGTGGACAATCGAGGAACCTTCTGCCGTCAGGCCTAGATGTGGACACTTTTTTTCAAACCCTCAGTGCTAATGAATATTCTATGGAACGCAGACGGAATGCATAGCTTCAGTGGAGGGTAGCGAGTTCGCAGGTTAAGCCAACTTTAAGAGTAGGTGTCCCGCAATTCTGGGAATTTGAAGGGTGGCTACTCCCGGGTCGCGTGATGCTACGTCATAGCCAACTCGCGGGCTACTCGGGTTGAATGAAAAAAAACACGCCCTCGCACCATTGGTACGCACGGGACCATTTTTTCCTTCCATGCCAGCTGGGACCATTTCTTCCAGGACCATTTTTTCCGGAACCCACTCATAACACAGAAATACTTTTTGGCCTTCACACATTGACCATTGCCCCTGTATGACTCAGATCTGGTATGCATGATAACAAAGGAAACCTGGGCCTTCAAACCAGGTCTAGACCATTACGGTAACAGCTCATAATAAGCACCAAATGCTCATAACCTCCAAGTGCTCAAAACATCCAAACGCTCATATGCAGCGAAAAAAAAAAAAGGTGGTTTTGAGGGTTTGGTGCAAATGAGCAGGAGGGGTGAAGTTGCTCATAACTCATAAGCCCCAAATGCCTAGAACCACCGAATGCTCATATGCACCGAAAGGCGGGCAACTACAGAAGACGGGCTTTCCTCCCCAGCATTTGAAGCTATAGTAGGCTACAGCTCCAACAGCTTCGTTTGAGGAATCCACAATGAGGTTAGTGGGAACGTCGGGGGTGGGCCAAGAGCGCGGCGGCCGCAAGGACCGTCTCGAGGCGGTCAGAAGCAGCAAGGGTTGAGTCAGTCCATGAATGAGCACGCTGACGAGGAACTTTGGATGACAGAAGGTCGTGTAGGGGTCCATGATGTTAGCGCAGTCGGGAATGAATCGGCGGTAAAGTAACTCGCGCAATTTATTGGGTGACTCAGGTCGTGGAACTCACTGACAGCTTGGACTTTAGTGGGCAGAGGCCGAATGCCGTCTTTGTTGACCAGATGCCTATAGGGAACCCCATGCAGTTCTTCAACCCCAAAGAGGCACTTGCTAGCATTGGTAGTCAGAACATATACTCTTGCAATCGCGTGAAAAGAATGCGTAGGTGCTCAATGATGTTCTTCAGGAGATGAACTCGATCGTCGACGTCGGCATAGCGAAGTGGAGACCGCGGGTAACCTCGTCGACGAAACGCTGGAAAGACTGTCCAGCACCGAGAAGACCGAAAGGCATGCGCAAGTATTGAAATAAGCTGTTATAACCGTCTTAGCAATGCTGCCATGGTGCAGAGGGATCTGGTGGTAGGCCTTTACCGAGTCTATTTCGTAAGGTGGTCGCGCCATGAAGATGATGATGCGAAGTCATGAATGTGTGGGATGTGATAACGATCACGGCTTCCAGTCTCCTGTATTCTTGGAATCATATAAAGCGGGGGCGCCCAAGTGTTCGAAGACATTCGAATGATACCGAGCTCCAACGTATGTTCAAATTCCGCTCGGGCGGTCTAGAGCTTTTCAGGGGCCATCGGTCATGTGAAGATCGGAGGACCTGTGGTTGCAATGTGCCGCGAGATGTGTTTTGCACGCGCGAGATCGTTAGATGGCGACGTCAGCGCAGAGAATTCATTGAGGAGATCCGCGTACGGCGATAGCGACTCTGGTTTGAGGAAGTTCGAGCGGTGTAGTCAAGCGAAGTTCGTGCGGTACCGTCAATCAGTCTTTTGTTGCGCATGTGGTTGAGAAGGTTCAAGTGACGGAGAAAGTCGGCTCTGATGATGGGTGGGTGACATATCGAGATGTGGAACACCCAACGAATGTGCGATGAAGTGTGAAGGAGCGCTCTCCATAGGTTGAAATCCATGTTTTATTAACCGCTTGGAGAAATGGGCCTTGATGTGGCCCGATTGCCGATAAGCACTAGACTTCATGCAAAGTTGCACAGCTGGGACAACTGAAGGATGAAACCGCAAGTGGAAGCTGAAATAGCTAGGCGTAGGCTGCTGCGGAACAGATGCGCTTTTAACGACTTGCTTCCATGACCCAGCAAACCATTAATATCAGTGGGACACCCCTACAAGGCCTCAAACGTTCGAAATATCTGGACATCCATAGGATATCTATGGGATATCCAACAACGACATTCGAGTTTTGGTATTTTCCGACAAACACAGATGTCCTATATACGTCTGCAGGATATCATGCTCAGGATGTTTAAATATATCATAGAAAGCAGCCTGCAGATCCCAGGGGTATCCATCGGAGATCCATGAGACCAGGTTTAGGCACTGATTGAACGTCGCAGGAACGTCACCAGGATGTCGTACAGATATATACGGATGAATGTGGGACGTTTATAAAGTCTTGTTCCGAATGTCAATTTCGTTGTAACTTTTTCATAGTGCTGGCAGCAAGCAAAAATAACTTGACAGAGCGTGAGATATAGGGTGAACAAGTAAAGCCTGTAAGAAATAAGTAACAGCAATGTATTTACGCACTCTTTGAGCAACAAACTCATTGGCTTTACAGATACACTCAGCAGGTAATCACATTATAGAGTCGATGACCTGAATTAAAAACACAGTATTTGACAGGAAGGGATGTCTGGAATGTTGTTGGGTATACTTTGACTCGATGCAGATGCATGGGAATCGCGAAGACGCATCCTTGTCACCGTTACAAACGGTTTACGTTCACTAAACTTAACGAACGTGCCCCAACAATTTGTATTTCAGTATATGCTTCACCCAGTTCGCAAATGGAGGTTAATGCGCGGTTTCCCCCAGTGCCCAAGGCAACTTCTGCAAGCCTAGTACAAGGTACGCACTTATGCTGGTCACACAGTGTTGCTGTGCTGTGATGAATCTTCCACAAACCTAGCCATAATGTAGAGTGACATAAGCACTTTGATATATCTCATCAGAAGATGTGGCATCGCACTGGATAGCATAGTGCAACATCTCTGAAAGAACACAATTATATTAATTAAGATCAGGGATTTGAGACGTATCTGGGACATTCCTGGAATGCGGAAAAAGTGGTACAAACCATAGTCGCCAGGACGTACCTGCAAAAATCTACGGGCTCCTTAGATAATCCCTGGGATATCCAAACATCCAGATCGGGATATCACCCGGACATCGCCTGGACATCTATGGTTTGCTTTGATTCTATCAGCCAGTTCAGATTAACTCCCGGAGGAACGGTTGGGGACGCCGAAAGTATCATCTCTGGACTGTTTGGGGAAAGCACTGAAGAAATATTTCCCGGAGAATGGATTCGTCGAGTGTGGATGACTCGTCACCAAGGAGTTCATACATTATCCGAAGGAACTGCGTTGGTGTCCGACCGCAAAGCTCTTCTGACGGAAGCGCTGCTGCTGCGACTTAGTATTACGCGAGTATTACTTCGGCAAGGGGACAGACGCGAGGACGTAGTAAAACTTGCTCTGTTAGCTGTAAATATTGCGTTTAAACGAACTCCACTTCCACCAGAACGAGCTAAACTGACGAGTCATTCGCCCACAGGGCTGGGATCTTCACATCAGCGGCGCTAAGTTGTGGTGAGGAGGCGTGAGCCTCATCGAAGTGGTTGGACATGGCTGGGGACAGTTGTAGGGTAATGGGCTCCAGGAGGAGGTGAGGCGTTCGAATCACGGCCGGGTCAGTGACGGTTTAATGGTTTAACTATGGCTCGGTTCAGGTGCGTGCCGAAGGTGAGCGTGAATAGTTTACTGTCGTCGTTTTTCAGTCACGGGCACCCCCGACAATACTATCCAGTGGGAATCGTGGTTCTCTGAAATTTGGCAGTGCACCAATGACACCAGTAGCGAACTAGTCGTATTATTAACAAAAGCGAGTTAATAAGTGATCATGCCAGGGCCGGCAGCTACATTTCTCCTTCGGGAGGATAAGTGGGAAATTTGCCCCCTTCCCCTGTATTCTTTGTGTTCATTCTTCTTCTAGTCATAAAACGGCTTCTTCCTGCACGAAAGGTGTCTTTTCTGGCGCCCAGCCAGGCGGGCTCAGGGGAAGCCCCCAGTGGAGGGGCGTTGGAAAAAATGGGGGGGGGGTCATTTACCGACATGTGTCTAAAGCTGAAATTGCAAGGGCACCCCTGTAGGGGGTATATAGGTGAAAAAGTTAGGGGGGATGTCAGTGACACTTGGGAGGGTGTAGGGGCTCTGGATAAATCACACTCCCCCCCTCTCCCCGGAGCCCGTCCGTTTTAGCGAGCCTCGACCGCGTTCTAGAGGAGCCATGTTTTAGAGACTAACGTTTCAGGGAAAATGGGACGCCAGTGGCGTCGGAACTATTTTTCCACTGGGGGAGCGAAAAAATGTGCTACCTTTACATCATCATCATCATCACTTATTTTCCTTGAGGGCTCATGCTGGCGTTATACAGGGTTGCTGCACGAACTGTAAACGTGCACCTAGCAATGACATGTGCATATTTGTGCAGTAGATCTAAAATAACATGGCATAATTATTGTAATTAATAGCGCTTGGTGGTGGGTTAGTTGGCATGAGTTCAGTGCGTCCGGCGTCCGGCTGCGCAGTGCCTAGACCTCTATGGCAAGTAATGTGTATGGAACTTCGGGAACTTGTCCCCGGGAATCCGCCGTCGCGGCATGTACGTGTGCGGGACTGAAGCGAATATCGTCTGATCCGCAAGCCTTCTGCGAATAATTCAGACTTTCCTGGGCCGGTCTGGAGCTCAGCAAGAATGTGTCCCTTTGACACCTAGCCTTTTGACTGGGTGTCACGCTGTCGTTATAACTCCAGGGCGACTCATAGAAAAGCCGGATAAATGAAAACAGCGGGTAATTTTGGACATCGGTACGGTGGAAAGTGAGGAGCCACCAATCAGGTTAACAGTTAGATTATTTTACTATGACGGGTGAACATATACATAATATACACAAGACAACAAACAAGCTGCTATACATATCTCTTTCCAGATGTGTGACCTTCTTCGATGTCTATGGCATTAATAATCCTGTAATGCTGCTGCAGTCGAGCGCCGGCGCTCGTGCCGGCGCTCCCTCGACGTTACCACTGCCGACACATGAACACAACACCGGTGCGACGTTTCGTCTCAGTTCATCGCACTTGTCGTACTACAGGTCTTACACGCCAGCTCGAAGTGGGCACCCTGGCCACACCGACTGAAATCTGTGGCTGCGCCTCGCAATCCACCATTTAACAACCCTCTGTCTTCAACCGGGCGGTTTCTTTGTATCCTTATTTCCCCAGATGTCTGGTGTCTTGTGTGCCTTTCGCGATTCCCGTTTGCGCCTCTGTCCCCCCACCCCACCCCGTGGATTGAGTCTGGTAATGCTCGCGCCCCCCGTTACACACTTTCTGACTGATTTTTTCCACTTCCATTTATTGCTTGTCCGAAAATTTTGAGGTGGTATGAGGCAAGTTGGCATAAGGTAGTTGTTAGGGCTGTCATCTTTACTTTATTTGTTTTTTCAGTGACTGTTGTAAACCGAACGACGCGAGTCGTTGCACTTCACTATACAATAATCGCTGCTTATTGGCTGGTCGTGAGTCCTGACGATGGCTCTAGACTCTGGCTGCACATTCCACAAAAAGTAGGGGGCAATATGGGCACGACATTGGGTGCACTGATGACGTGACACTCGTACGATTATGATTCACAAAGCTGCGCTTCGATTCGACCACCACCGTTAGCGCTCAACCTATCGGATGCCATGCGAAGGCGGTGAACGAGACAATAGCAATGCACCTGCATCTCACTAGCTGATGGCGAGCGGCCATGATATAATGCGTAGGACATGATCCGTAAATAATTTTAGCTATCATCGCCGTTCATCAGGTACTCACCGCAGTCGTGGCGCTTTCTGGCATCTGTTGCGCTTGCGCCACAAACACCTACAGTCACAATCTACCGCTGAAGCAGAGAGTCGGGACCTGATGCTTTAGTCTCGATACTTGCTTTACGCTACGTACTTTCGTCATTTAAAAAAGTGAGAAGCGTCAACCTTGAGCAGGGAGGGGCCCCCTCCTAACTGCAAGTGAGGTGAGGGCGCCTTGAACCTCCTCACTCGCGGAATTTGAGGTGAGGTGAGGTGAGGGAAATTTTTTTAATGCAAGGCTGAGGTGAGGTGAGATGAGGGAAATTCTCTGAAAAGGTTTTGAGGTGAGGTGAGGAAATATTTTTTCAGGAAAGGCTGAGGTGAGGTGAGGTGAGGAAATTTTTCTGATAATGTTTTGAGGTGAGGTGAGACGAGGAAAATTTTCTGAAAATTATTTGAGGTGAGGGCAGGCGAGGAAAATTCTCTGAATTTTTTTGAGGTGAGGTGAGGTGAGGGAAATTCTCCGAAAAGTAGTTGAGGTGAGGTGGGGTGAGGACAAAGCTCCGTCCAGAAAATCGAGGTGAGGGAAAAGACCGTGAGGAGTTTTGCCCACCTCTGCCTGTAAACCTCGCGATGGCTTTGGTTTCGCTTTTATTTCTTTCCTCTGTTTTATTTTCTCTGTCGTATGCTGAGCCTATGAGGAAGCGAGGTCGTAGTTGCTGGTAGCGTCTTCTCAGCTTGCCAAGGGATTTGGATTTCCAAAGCCGAGGGGATCATACGTCGATGTGAGTGCGGGTAAATAAATTCGTACGTGCACGCGTAACCCGTGGCGTGTGATACTGGTGTACCCGCACTACGCGCTGACACTCTGCGGGTACACCCGTGCACATTTAACCAGCAACTGCAGAAGTGCGCGGAAAGAATCAGAAAGAGCATTCTGAACGACGCTTAATCCTGAGCGTGTCATGTGGCCAAGTTCTGTTTTAGAATCTGCGTGGGGAAAACGACTGACATGGTAATAGCTAGTAACATAGTGCAGGCGTCGGAAACCTTGCAGCCCTCGGGCAGCTTGCGGCCCAGCTGCGATGCTATTGCTCCCCAGTGCAGACCAAGCGCGCGACAAAAATCCCGGTGCTTAGCTGACAGGTCGAGAGCGCGGACACGACAGGCGAATTTCCTCAGGCAAAAGCCCGCTCTATATGTGTTGCTTATCTGCTCCTAATAAAATTAACAAAATGTGTTCGTCGTAATCTCTTACCAGAACTTTTGAAAACGTTTCCAAAAGTTCTCAAAAATCTATAAGTAGCATATATGCATTTCGATCGAAGCTCATTCATTTTGAAATCCTTGCACCTGCAGTCTACTTTTCTACAATGCGTGGCAAAAGTAGCTGGTGAATCTTATTCTGTTCATTCGGAGAAACTCGCCGTACAATCGGTGTGTACAATTAGTTATCCTGTTGGAGTGGCGGGTGTGTGTGTGTGTGTGTGGGGGGGGGGGGGGGGGATGTGCGGCCAGCCTGCTCTGTAGTGGCGGCTCGGAGCACCTAGGGGAGGGTTGAAAGAGGGAGGGGAGTGAGTGATGGTTGCACAGGAGAGGGAGAAGGTGTGCTAATCCTCTTGCTCTGGGATTGGGTAGTCGAAGAGAACTACCCACCACAGAAAACATCCGAGCATCACTCAGTAGTCTCCATTGGGATGCTCCCTGTACCATGGTAACCACCAGGATTATTGGCGAAGTTACCCCATCGACCTATCCTGTTGGAACAACTTCGCATCACATAGGACTAGGAATAGGAAGGATGGTTGGTGGTGTTTTTCCTGACGAATTGGCAGTACGTTCCTCGAGAGAGGGCTTGTGGGACGCCCTGGGATGACATGGTGGCGTAGCCAGGAGGAGGGGGGCAACCCCCTACGTTTGGTGGTGCATTTGGAAAAGGGGAAAACGGAAGTAAAATCCTCCTGTTCATGTAAAGTTCCCATAGAACCCCTTACTCGCTATACTGGAGCGGCTTCATAGGGAACTGCGAAGATATTTACTTCAGAGCATCTGAGCAAAACCCAGGAGAAGCACCCAGACAACTCATACAGTGTCCCGATTTGAGCCCTGGTTCACGGATTGTGTCCACACACCCCAACACGCCCTAAGAAATATCAGTTACTTAAAACTAACGAGAAAAAAATACGTAAAATAAACAGGTAAAATTACGTAGACACAGGCAACCTGGTGATATGAACTCCATAACGGCAACTTGAGCGGGGCAAAAACACATGGACAACCAGAGGTTTATCCAGACCCCTCCTACACCCCCCAAATGTTCAGTGACACCACCCCTAACTTTTTCTCCCGTGTACCCCCTACAGGGGTGCCCTGCGATTCAGCTTTAGACACATGTCGGTAATGAAATAAGGTGTAATGACGTACTAGTAACTATACTAATGACCCCCCTCCCAATTTTTTCCAACACCCCTCCATGCTTGGGGATTCTGGAAACCCTGTGGACAACTGCCTTAGATTAGCTGCTGTGCTGTGTTTGTGTGCCCCGCCTCAGGTTTGCCCTTATGGCGTAGCGAAATAAAATATGGTGAACTTGCCGAGAGAGCACGCAAGACCCAAGTACTTTTTCGGTGCTGAAAGGCGCTTACGCGCATCCGGGGTGGACTGGCGACGATTACAGGAGGCGATGGTCAAGGGTGGATCCAACCCTCAAGGGGGGCTCTTTGTCAAAGCGCGTAGCGGGAGAGGAAGCCTAAATGTGTAACCGTGTAACCAAGTGGGGGCGGTCGCCAAACCCCACCGCCCCCTGAATCCGCCACTGCGATGGTCACTGTGGGCGTTTATGTTTATTCGCTCGGAGGCGCTCGGGACTCATAGTGAATACACGGCACGGAGCGCCTCCGAGCGAACAAACATAAACGCCCTGAGTACTAACACAGCAAACCATAGATATCCAGAAAACGTCTACAGGATATCCTATTTCGGATGTTGGGATATCCCACGGACTTTGCCACAGAGCCCATTTACATCCCCGAGACGTTCTGTGGACTAACACTTCTTTGTCATTTGTAGATCCTGCGAATATCCCGGGAACGTCTTTTTAGCATATATAGACGTATGTGGGACATCATGCAAGCAGGTCCAAACATGCACTTGCTTTTAGTTGATACGTATCTGACATGACAACACCACTCTGATATGTATGTAAATATATATGTATTTGCATATGTATTATGTACAACGTTAATTTTTACGTGTTGTGTAGTAATAAATGCTTCGAACATGAACAACAGGTCAAAAATTCAGGGAATGTAGTAAGCCCCGCCAGCGTTCGACCAAACTCTGACGCACGATCACCAAGGCTGACCATGTTACCACACGTGCTTCCACCCCAAAAAGAGCAGGGCTCCCTTTTTGTCCCACTCCACCGTGTACGCGAATTTGAAGGGAGCATTCACAATGGTTTATGCTGACAAAATGCCCAGAGCTTATACCACTGAAGTGATCTCAGTTGTCTCGCGACGCGTAAACTCCCCAATTATTATATTATACTGAAGTAAAGGCCGTTGGGGCAAGTTCGTTACGTATTTGGGCGTGATTACACCTGTAACGGTGAGGAGGTGCTTCTTTGCAATTAACCAGTGAATCTGCAGAGACATGTTTTAAACCAATAATGTTTTCACATTCCTTCATGCCCGATACTGTGTTTTTAATTCAAGCTAATATCTATAATGGGATTAGCTGCTGAGTGGAGCTATAAAAGTGATCAAATTCCACTGTTGCTTGACGATCGTTACGAATATAGATAAATACTTTCACGGCTAGCAGCACGCGAACGATAGAAATATATAACGATTTTGCTTGTTCCCCCCATCCAATTAACGTTTACAGAAGTTTTTGCTTGCTCTCAGCAGAACAAAAATGTGGCTGTCGGAACAAGATGTCATAAACTTCACGTTTATTCGCATATCTTCAGTCAACGTCCTGGCGACGTTCCTGTGACGTTCAACCAGTGCCCAAAATCTCGTATACTGGATCTTTCATGGGTATCCAAGGGATCTCAGGCTTTTCCTCCATTCAAATTTCAAAAGCGGATATCCTGCAGACGTACCTAGGACATCTGTGATTTACTCGATAAAATAGAAACGCGAATGTTGTTTTGGGACATCCACAGACTTTGCATGGATGTCCAGATATTCAGGACGTCCACGACCTTGTAAGGATGTCCTAGGGATATTAGTGGTTTACTGGGAATTCGTGTCCCAGACAACTATCATGAGCGACTCCACATGCAGTGGTCGGGTCTTTGGATTAATTTTGCCCACCTCAGCACACTCACACTGTATTTAAGGGCCAGTTCTCACTTGCCGACGGCCGACGCTGCGTCGTGTGCGGGCGGCGGAAGTAGGGGCGCATTTCCGCCGCCCCGTCAGCGCGCACGATTTTCATGTTCCCACCACAGTGGCATTCCGTCGTCAAAGCAGACGAAAAATCAGGAGGCGTGGCCTTTCTGTGTCACTAATTGGTCGCCATCTATCGTTCTCGTCAGCTCTCGCCGACGTCGTGAAAAAAGTTCGGCATGGCAAGTTCTTTGGCTCGACGTCCTATCCTGTCTCAAACGCCGGAAATGCACATCTATTTCCGCCGTCCGTTCACGACGTCGCGTCGGGCGTCGCCAAGTGAGAACTGGCCCTAACGTCTATCGCGGAAGACGGCGTGTACCCTGCCGGCAAATTGATGGCGGCTGGGATCGAACAGTAGGCGCTGGAATAGGCATCTAGCTTGGAACGATTGCTATCGACCGGCCAGCTAAATTATGTTTTGCGGTTCGTTTTTCGATCATGTTTTCGGATGGCAAGGATTTCAGGTTACGCTGTGGTACTCGTTCCCAAAAAGATTTCGGTTCAACTTCCAAGCGGTTATCGGTTTGGTTCCGGTTTCAGGACCCTCCGCTATCATACACTATCCTCCGCTCACGGAAAGCACGGCGATACAGTGCCCTTCTAGGCGACAACCCAAAAAGCCAAAAAAGCGCATTGACGGGGGACGGCGGCGCGCAGACGAGTGCAGCACCACCTGGACAGGTTGAACGAACGAGTGGAACAAATCAGGAACTCTAAGGAACCTTGGCGCATTGGCAGCTTTAGTTCATAGAGCCAATTTTTCTGCCCTTGTAACGTCACATTTACCTCTGTTTTGCCATCAAAAGGATTACGTGAGATTATGCTATACTGCGCTGCACCTTGAATCTTTCAGCTAGGCCGCCTTGGCAACAACGAGTTGCAGCCCCCTGTTGTGGAAAATAGTTTCATGGTTTCGTTCGGTCATGCTCTGCATATGTACAGAATCTTGAGGACAATGACAGTGAACTAATGGTGCTATCTACTGTGTATGCACAAATTGTACAAAGTGTCTAATACCTGTGCAAGGTCAGTCTTAATTTAAGTCGAGCTTCGTTTGGTACCCACTGCTGCATTTCTTCATTCCGACATTCCGTGTTGTGACGACACTGCGGTAGCATTCAAATGTATTGAAGTGCATGTTCGATTATGTGACTCGATGAACGCGCGGTTATAATGAGTTACTGCTGCCTTAGTTGGGATTTTGCGACTTCGCTGGAGCTGTTGATACTACAATTTCCCTTTGTCTACCTCTCAAAGCTCTGTTAGGCCTAGACTACTGAAGTTTGTATTAGTTTGGCTGTCTCAGATAGCTAGTTTGTCAGTGTGTTTTGGAGGAACGATATATTTCAACCCTTCTACTGACTTTGGGTGCGTTGTAACGGCCTAGCATTAGAATGACGCATTTCGGTGAGCATGGTCACAGCTTGAGAGCGATGCTGATGCGCACACGTCCGTTTACGCTCCAAGGGCCGTTGACAGAAGCTGCCAAAAAAACAAGCACACATTTGGGTGGCGGTATAATGCACAACTGCAAAGTACTTCCCTAAAGTTCCCGAATAGTCATGCCTAATCTTAAGTGCAACGGAGGGGAGATTTGTTGTGCTATTTTGCAGTCGGTTTGTCTTGATCACCTGTGTATGAAACATTCTGACTGGCTTAACACGTCGGTTTGTTGAGGTGGAGAAGGTGAGAAAACGTCACACGAGCCCGCTTGCTTGCTCGTAAACTAAGAACGTCTGACCAACTCCTCGATGTGACAAATGCAAATCCTAATATTGACTCACTGCCACAGAATATTATTTTGGCGCTTGGTAATAGAAGTGCACGAACTTTCAGCCTCTTGGAATTTTTCTGTGTTAAGTGCATAATATCTGCTGATACTTTTAAGCAATAATAATAGTTTGTTTCGATTAACTGTTCAAAGTGAAAGGATGCGGCCCATGAAGATTGACCGTAGCAAGCTAAAGAAGAGCTCGTCTGAGGTCCCCCCTTGACTGCAAGCTGCTTGTGGAGAAGCTCAAGGGCTGCACGCAAGAGGAGCTGTTAGTGGAATTGGCAGCTGTCCGTACTGGAACTGTGGGAAGGTGGGTTGTTTTTCAAATAGGTATGTTTGGCATGCAAGACTAAGTTTACGTGTTTCAGTGTGAGCTGTACCACTGGATCGAGGTTCTGGACCTGTTTGATACACTGCTGGAGAAATCATGCAAGACAACCAGAGAGGGCCAGTGGTGTCTGCCTTGCGAACCTTCCCGGCCAAGAGCAGGCAAGGAACATACTTTCTGCAGTAGCACAGTTTGTGCACATAAGAAAGGCAGTTTGTCTGCCTATAAACGTCTGCCTAAGAGACGTGGACGATACACTGCTGTCAAAAGGCCTCTTGCGCCTCTGCTGAACTGTAGTCTTCTATGATATGTGGGAGATTCAGTATGAAGCATAACAAACACAAAACAAGTCAGCTGTTATCAAACTGTGCAATTATTGAAGTAGGGGTCTTTTACATAGCTTTGAAGGACTCCTCATTGAAAGTAGTAGTGCAACTCAGACACATGACACTGCCAATCTCCATTAGGTGTTTCTCTCACTCCATGCCGCCAGTAGTGTGGTGCTAGCTTTACAAACAAGAACTGACATAGCCGTATAAGCAGTAATTTATAAATTTTTAATTGCACCGGACCCTCAGTAGCTCAAACTCGGTTTCAAAATCTTGTTTGTAGCCCACCATGTTCAATGTATTAAACAGCCGCCTGATTCAAAAGATGCTTTTTGCCTAATTCATTACTTTTCATTCTGTCGTAAACTGTTCCTCCAACTCGGAAACTGTCGCAGAAAATGGCTTCTGTGCGTTGGTGATGCCATCTCTTGAGGCACCTGCCTCTGAACTCGTTGCACACCTCCGGATGTGTCTGCCTGCTAAGAAGAGCCCTCTTAGGCAGCGTTCACTCGGGGCAACTTTTTCCAGCAACTTGAAGCAACTCAACCAACGTCTGATGAGCAATTTGGAGACCGCGTTCACACGTAGCAACTCCTTAGCTCCACCCACAAGCAACCTTACGGCGACCAGAGAATGTGGGTTCGAATCGAACTGGTGATGTCTTTTCTTTAGCTGTTGTTTATCAAATTTTAGTCAGTTTATTATGCACAAAGATCATCATGATCTTCAAAAATGACTATTGGCATGTTTGCGCGACGTTAGTAAAAAAAACAAAAAAAGAACTGTCTCAGCTGCACCTGCAGGATTTGAACCGATGAACCCATGAACGAAATCGCACCACGCCATCGCGAGTTACGTGGCCAATGCAGTCCCTCGTTGATTGGCCGGTGCACGAGGAACTTGTCGAGTTTTCAGTCTGGGAGCGATTCGAGCAACTCGAGTTGCTGGAGTTGCTGGTGTCGGATGACTGCCAGCAACTCCAAAATTGCTCATAGTTGCTGGAAAAACTTGCTCCGTGTGAATACTGCCTTAGGAACAGCTTACTTTGGATGAATTCAAAAGCTTGGTTTGAGGGTTAATGTATTGACTAAGCGGTCAACGACAGATACGTTATTATAAATACCTCTCCATTTGCAGACTGTTGAATTAAGAAACCTTTTACCAGGCCTTTAAGAGGCCTTTTACCAATGTTTTATGTGTGCTCCTATTTATATCCGGGCGTGTAAAGAAGAAAGGTTACAAAAAAGTGCTTTGTATGTGCAGCTACCCATATAACAAACTGGGCTTTCACCGGTGAGTCTATCACCCTGATAGGAGGATATCACGTCCCACGTGACCTTCTGACGCAGTCCACACAAATTTGAACTCCTGTTAAAACGAAATAGTTTGAAGCCGGTATGTCGATATAGCGACACAATAGTTCCCAAGACAGCATTTATTCCATCTCTTACACATGCACAAAGGTAAAAGACACAAGCTCATGCTGCTTTTTGTGGTGCTTCTATTCAGGGAATTTGAATGCTGCAATTTAGCAAACACCCTGACTACGTTTTCTTATCATGACTGAAGGTAACTGCTGAGGCTGGAACACACAAACAGAGGAACACAACACTAGCCTCTAGTTGCCTAAGCACAACAGTTTGTTATTGTCATCCACTACCTCTATCATTTTGCTAGTACTAGATGTATAGTTATGTTGTGCTTCCCTAGTTGTCTCCTATTTGCCCCCCCCTTGGGATCAGTTTTAGTTGGATGGCTTATTCCGCATAAGCTGTGTGAAGACAGATTTTCTCCACACTCAATCTTCCATGTAGATATTGTATTTCAAACAAACGTCATTCGTTTGCTGCCACAGGGGAACATGTAATGGCATTATGCGAAAATGACATTTGTTTTCTGAATGAGCTTAGGGAGCTC
The DNA here is from genome assembly GCF_037126465.1 of Ornithodoros turicata. NCBI lineage: Eukaryota > Metazoa > Arthropoda > Arachnida > Ixodida > Argasidae > Ornithodoros > Ornithodoros turicata. Next base: position 27,209,030 of record NC_088206.1, on the reverse strand, counting down.
AGGCTGTGTTCTTCATAAATCCTTGTCCACCAACTGCCCTGCGTCTACGCCATCCACTCCTTAGGAACCTTCACTTTCGCTCTGGTTGTGAACTGCATTCTTAGACACTCGTATTTTACGGTTAAAGGTCAGCTATGCCGATATCCAAATAGTCGAAACGGTTGTGATGTTCTGAAAGCCCACATCCAGCTCTCCCCAAAATGCACCTTCATTCTCCCTGTTCGATACAGTTACCATGTAAAAAAAACAGATAATTCCATTTCGAAACACACATGGGCGCAGCCATTTTTATGACGTAGGTGCACCCGAACGGGCCTTGTGACGTAATACGCGCCTTCGTACTTGTCAGTGGATTCCAGCTACGGCTTTTCGTGGCTTCACGTATCTGTGCTTGAAGATGGCGAACAGCCGGGTTTCGCTAGTTCCGCGGATAAGTAAACAATGCAGCAACTGAGCAGCTGCAAACTCATTCGTGAACCAAGCTCTGTGCGATGTTGTGACTGGAATTCGTCGTTTGTGTTTCTGTGAGCACGTAGAATTTGTATCAGTCGCGTCTGCGTTAGTCCCTTTACAGCACTTGCATATTGTGGGGCCAATTATCTTAGGAAATTGACTGACGTTTCCGACAGCCGTTTTAGCAGAAAATGCCGACAGCGTGTTATTATAGCAGGAAAAATCGTTGCAATGTATTTGAGAAACCGCATACTGCTATGGACAAGTTTACGTACGATTTATGAATGTGCAACACCGTCGACGATGTTATGGAACGACAAGCTACGTAAAACGAAATACAAATCACATTTTAAACTTTTTGTGGGGTTCTGTACATTCTCCAGAAGCTTTCTTTGAATCACACACTCCCATGTTATGCTGGCGTCGTGTGGCACGCTGATCACTACTGCATTTCATGTCTAGCCTCTGGATATTGTTTGTATAGAGCAGGGTGTCGAACCGAAACGTTTTTCGTTCCGGTTTTCGTTCCGGTTACACCATAAACGATCCGGTAACCGGTTCTGCTCCGGAGCAAAAAAATAACGATCATACCGGTTTTTAACCGGTTCCGCTTCTGCTTGGAATATTCATCCCCACAAAAAAAAAAATCAATGTTACAAAATGTAAACCCGTTTATTCCGCATACACTGTATTTAATACCAATAGACAGCTGTGCAATTGGTAGGTAGCTCCTGGTTCCTGTAGGTTACTGTCTGTTCAAATGGGCTTTCTACTTTATTGAAGCGCATGCTACAAACGGACTTGTTTGTCGTGATGTCATACGTAAAGTACTTTCTTGCTGGGTTGGAGCGATTGTGTCCCATCCGAATGTCTGTTGCTACTGTCTAGCCAGCAAGCCACCACCGCACGAGTACGACGCAAATCGAGGAACACCTTCATTAACAAACGCGCTCGATGGCTCCGTTTTATTTTCTTCGTGTCCTGTCCACAAAAGAGTTGCCACTTTGCACGGGCTTGCCCTCGCGTAACGTAAATGTATTCAACTTAGCTGCTCTCAAACAAGGGACGCGTTGCGCGACATTACCGATGAAGAAGCCGTTATGCAGCCCCCTTGGGTCGCTGTTTAGTTGAAGAGAGTTTGGGGGGATCAAATTAAAACGAAACACTACTGCACATTGCTAGAGAGTCACATGTACCTCGAAGTCTGTGTGCGTGCGCGAACTATAAACCATTACAAAGGGAGCCTAAGGGTCATACTATACCGACATACATTCTACTGTAACCGTATAACCCTCGTATAGTATCTTGTCAAGCATGACATGACTTCCAGAGCACACGGGCGTCTGTTTCATTCGCTTATCCGTAGTCGAAACCGGCGAAGTTTTTTCTTGGACCGAAAACCGTAAAATATATTTTTCGGTTTCCCTCCTGAGCGAAAAAAAACGTATACGGTTTCGATTCCGTTCCGGTTTGCACCAAAATAGCAATTTTTTTTTTTGTTTTCGGTTCCGGTTTTTGGTTCGCTCCGACACCCTGGTAATGAGCACCGTAGCACAAAAACATGGACACGAAAGCTCCAGAAGCCATGCGGTTGCACACTATGCAGACCCAAAAGAAATACCAGAGCACATATTGCCACTTAGAAATGGTGCTTTTAGAAATGTGGGGTTCTGAAGAGTTAGGGCATACCATAGATCCTAGAAATCAAATAAGTGGGTGCACCTTATCCTCTGTAGAGTGCTGTTTCAACTCACAACTCAGCCTATGGGGTGTAAAAGTGCTAGAGGCAATTTATGTGACTTGTCATCCTGAGTGACTCTACCATCATTGTGCCCCTTTAACTTCTCCACATTTATGTCTGGTGAACAGGGAATATCCCACTAGAAAAGTCGACATTTTTGTATTGTTTGGCAAGTAAATAAATATCTTTATTTACATTTTCCATCAATCAACAATGTTGGACCTGGTGCAAATATAAATGTCAACAAGGAAAGTACTTACAAATTATTCCTATGTATTCAAATGCAGATATGACAATTCTCTTTTTGTACCTCAGCCAGTAAAGTTCTCAAAATTAACCACACTGCACAGCATCAGCAATTAGTGTCTCAAGAGGGGAATCACACAAAAACTCCAATATTAGGCTCTGCAATCAAAGTTCCAAAAGACAAAGTAGTTAAAAAAAAATCTGAATAATCGGTTGCCATTGTGATGCGTACTACTATGTGCAGTTCATGAATGGAACATGTTACCTCATTGCATTGCCTCCATGTGAGCACTAGAACAGGCAGCTTTCCAGGTTGCTGTTTGTGTTTTTCTATGCTCTTTTTGTTTTGTTTTTTTGTTTTGTTTTTCTCAGTAGCAAACATAGCCATAGTGAAACACAAGCAGCCAAGGACAGGATGAGACAGCTACAATGCGACTGCTAGCTCTCAACTGATATGTTTATTAGCAGACTCTGGAATATACACATATATGGTGCTAAACAAATTACAATTTAACCAACAGAATAACAGACAAGAAAAATGGGTTATATATCTTCCCCTTCTCCTCATTCTATTTCACAGGCAGCCATAGTATCATTGAGTGTGCCCATGCGTCCCCGTTGAGATAACTTATCTCGGACAGAAGCAAATCCAACAGAGGACTCCTTACACATGCAACTCTCTTGGGATTCTCTAACCACTTGTTGTTTAAACGCAGCCTTGATCTCTGTGTTCTGGAAATTTAGGCAGCCTCCAGGGTCCCTGTAATGTGTTGCCAAGTTTCTTGAGGGCATCAAAAGTCTGTCCTTGGCTGCCTGTGTTTCACTATGGCTCTCAGATACAAACTACCCCATTTCAACACAGTAGGAAACACAGATTTGTAAATAGCATCTGTTGATTGCACTGTACATAACCCCCCATATAAAGGATCCTAGTGGAGACTACATCTTGTGCAATAATGTCAGGAACACAAAAAAGCTAGATTTGAAACCACTCTTACGTCGTAGTAGTAGTATTTGTGTGAAGCTACGCAATTCCTGTCCTGCAAATAATTTAAAACCATATGTTTCATCTGCCAGCGTGATGATCCTCTGGAAAGCAATTCTCACTTGGCTGGAACTAACAGTTCTGAAACCTATCCCTGACATGTGTAGCATCAGGGAGGAAAACCAAGGGCAGCGCTGCAAAAGACAAACACACACGAGCTACGTTCTTACTGTGTAACAGTTGCTCTGGCTGCTAAACATGTTCCAAATTAATATAACATGGCTTGACACAATACGCCAGCAAAAGCTAAGAAATAAAATTAATTGTTCAATGTACAACACATAAACACTTGCCATGACATGACAGTTTCCTTCCTGCATTCATGCGCTGCCATTCATCCCACTTAAAGGAAGTACTGAACTATATGATAGCATTACAAGCTTGTTTGACAGAACTTGAACAAGCACAAGATAAAAGTAGAGTGAACATAATGTGCAGCTTTCCATTCACGCTTAATGGCCGCAGCAGTAATGCATGAAGGCCACTGCTAAGTTGTGTTGAGAAACACCGCTTTCTGTTTGCTATGTCTACATGAAACGTACCTGACCTGATCCAAAGTAACCGTTCTGAGTCTGGAACACACAAAGAGAAAAACACAACACACGCCGCAGCATTAACAGATAGGCAAATGAGCTGTGGCGACAAAGTCAACAAGTAATTCACTAAAAGTCAATGAGTGCTTGAAATATAACATCCCTAACCGGTAGCAGGACGGTCCACGTTCAATTCCTGGTGCTAGCACTGACTGGCTTTTCATGAATTATTTGTTGAAGTTTCCATGCGCTTGAGAACATGAACCATTCATCAACCACTGTATCCTGATGAGGTGATGAGGGTTTGTTATCCCAAAGAGACTCCCTTTCTTGCATGTGTCCTTACGGTTGCTCACCACTGCAGAAAATAAAAGAAAAAGGATTTAATGAAATAGATAGTGGAGCAAATGGAGCAAGTAGAGCGAGGGTTGGTACAAATATACAAAGAAAAATGCAAACATAGTATAATAAAATAAAATAAAAGAAGGTACGACGCCATCAGTTTTGAAACAGACAAGGGATGAGTTGTGCAGCACAATACATGAATGACCATGGCGGCCAGATAGATTTGGCACAAAAGGCATTCACGGGCGACACATTCAGGGAAACAGTACTACAGTGAAAGATGAAAGTCACTGAAAAGGGTAGCCAGCTGTAGGTCTCGAACCCACATCTTCTGGATTGCCGGTCCAGGGCTCTACCAATTGAGCTAAGCTAACACGCCTTCTCAGCGACTTCCAGGGTGTGCCATCTGAAGGGACAAACCAGCCACTCTCTCTCACTCATCCTCCTTTCACTCTTACATTTTTGCTCACTCACACACACATTCATACGACGGGGTCGACGCAGGCGGCAACTGATGAACATGAACTGATGTTCTGAGGCTGGAACAACATAGAAGGGACAAATACATACAAAGCCTCAATTTGCCTAAGAAATTAACGATGAAAGATGAAAGTCACTGAAAAGGTTAGCCAGCTGTAGGACTCGAACCCACATCTTCTGGATTGCCGTACTACAGTGTCATGTCAACTTATCCCTTGCCGGCTTGAAACTGATGGAGTTGTACCCCCTTTTTATTTTATTATACATGTTTATATATTTTTATGTCTGTACCAACCCTCACTCTCTACCTTACAACACGTTTTATATATTCTGGGATTTTGTAACTTCACGTTAGACATTAACAAGAGCAGCCTTGTGCACGAAAGTCTCATGACATTTAGATGCTCTCAAAAGTCTTCTTTCTGTTGTGGATCTCTGTGGCAGGATACCTGCACATTGCTGTTCTACGTACTGTGACTTTGCAGTAAGATTATGGACTTTGGATAGAAAGACTACACAGCACTGCTCAGGTATTTTTGTTAGAAGTCCAAGGGATCTGGTACATTGTAAAACGACGATAAAACCTGAGACACGGAACAGAAACAGACAACACACCACGTTCTCAGTGTGAGAACATGTCGTGTTGTCTTTTTCTGTTCCATGTCTCAGGTTTTGGCGTCGTTTCAGGTATTTTTGCCTATCGAACAGCATGTATGCAATATGCGCACAATATTTGTGCAGTGGGCCCACTAAAAAATGTAATGAATGTGGCATTGCCCACAGTAATGCACCAAGTTCAACACAAGTATTGTAGAATCAAAATATTTTAGCTTACATGCCAATCCACCACTATCCAGTGTGAAGTTGTGACAAATAAATAGCTCACATTTTTCATAGCTCTCGGAACACAGACAGTGAATTAATAAGAGTGCACAATGTTAACATGAATTCTGGGCTATTCTTCAATCTAACATTCACAGATAGTAAAGGCACCTTTCTCAATGGACGTTGATGACCGTGCAAATTCTAAAAAGTTATCAGAGACGACATCATCTTCTGCGTGTCAGAAAGAATTGTATGTCTAACAGTAATCCAGCTAACAGTAACAAAAATGTGCAAAAGACAAATTAAGTGAAATAATGTAATGTACCTTCTATCCCAAAATACAGGAAGCAGTGTCCAGACAGCAAAAGTGCTTGAACTGGGAGATAGCAGCTAATCAGAATGGCAACCTTTGTTTTCCACCCTGAAAGCACAGGTTGTAATGATGAGGGCAGATTTAAGAGTGGTGTCAGGATGTCTGCATGAGAGCGCCCACGAAAAGTGGAACATAGGTGAATACTCAAATTATAACATCACATTGTCATACCTGTTGGTGGCAGCTAGACTGCAACTAACGTGCCAGCAATTTCTTCATGCACCAGATGCAAGCCAGATCCTGCTTCATTTCTGTCTTCAGCGTGCACCTGTGGTAATCCACAAGTTAGATTATCAATACTGTTGTGTTGTTAATCGTGGCTATATTAGAGTAAGCGCAGTAGGACAACTGCACAATCGATTCATGAAGGTTGCTATTTTTATATCTGAACCTCGACTTACCTTTTCGCGCTCATTTTTTGCCTTGATCATCCGTGGCTCGTTCAAAATTTGTGTGTCAGGCATCTCAGATTTTCATCAGACGATTTCGTGCCGAGATTCCAAATTGCGCGTAACCTATGATGACCTTTTTGGAGGAAATCCTTGAAGTGGAACTTAGCAGGCACAGTTGTTGCTGTCAGCCAAGAGCTTCACACTGCTTGGTCTTTTGGCAGCTTATAATTAGGGAGTGACTTTTTCGGGTTAAATGCCTTTCTCAGATTTGGGGGGTAAAAATCGGGGGCTATTTTTAAATCTGTAATTCGGGGAGAAATCGGGTGATAAATGTGCCTTCGGGTTTTTTGTGTCTCATCTTGTGTATTAAGTTCTTACCTAATCTCTTTTTTTTTTTTGCGGGGTTGTGACCTTCCAGCGGTAATCCTCGAAGGCATAGAGAGTGTTGACACACATAGTTGTATTGCTGGGAACGTAAGTGACCCATTCTTACATGTGTTACACGTGGCGACCTTTGTTCGTCTTCAGTGGAAACGTCACTTGAGGATTTCATAGTGGCTGGAATTAGGGGAGAAATCGGGTTTAACCCAAATTGGTGGGAGCTCAGTTCGGGGGGGGGGGGGGAGAATAACCGGGCGGAATCGGGTTTAACCAGAAAAAGTCACTCCCTACTTATAATAGGTAACACTTGAATGCTGCGATGAATTGTTCAACAGCGTAGCACCGTCGCATTCTCGACAACTTCACCGTGGCATATCACGTATCATATCGCTCCAGCCCATAAAAGGCAAGGTCAGAACAAGGAAGGGCACTTTCTAAACGATGCCGTGCCACAAAAAAAAAGTATTCACATGCTTTTTTTCCGACTTAGCAATAACATAACAGCTGTTCGCTTATGTACGATGCACAGAGGACGAAACGAAAGAAGCCAAGCGGCCAAGCCGAGAGTCCATGCCAAGCCAAAAAGACAGATAAACCGAGAGCAGTGATGCCGTTGCGCCAGTGCGCAGGGTTTGCCAACAGTCTGACGGCCAGGCGTGGGAACTAAAAAAACTGTTTTTCTAAAAAACTACGAACAGTTGGAGCAAGATATTTTGCACACATATTCAGTGTTCGCTAATGAACACACAGCGCGAGTATTGCTCAGTATTGCGAGTATTGCTCAGTTCTGTGGCACTTCAAAATCGGCATATCTGACCTTTAAGCCCGGTGAACTCATTCTTACTCGGATTTGCATAATCACCTAGCATAAAACCCAAAAAGCCCAAGAGGAAACCTGTCTTAGCGCAGATTCAGCTTCCAATATGGGCACTGTGGAATGCTAAGCACTGCATGTCCAGCATGAGAAGTGCTCACCCTTTTCTTTTCTACTCTAAAATCTGCTGTTCCACCTGATATTACCTGATTTGACCTTGTTTTATGGCTCCTGAAATAAAACTGAATTTTTGCTCCCTGATTTTCTGAAACCATAAAACGGGAGATCGCACGACTCTCCCTCGAGCATGCGGTACCCTCCATTGCTAAAGTGATGAGATTTAGGTGGGACGAGCCTGCTTGTGAGATGGCGCTTTGTCCCACTTTTGGTTGCAGCGAAACAAACCCCTAGTAGAAGAAAGATGTACTAGTAGAAAAACGAAAAATGCTTTCAACTTCCACGTTTTACCCCCTCCTGACTCACATCTGTCCACGACCTAGCCAATGGAACTCACAAATGCCAATGGCATTCACACATGTTGACTAAAAACCCATTCCAGAAGCCAATACACTGCAATCCCGTTAATTTGAACTCTAAGGGGACCGAAGATTTGTTCGAATAAAGCGGAGTTGGAACTAAAGGGAGGCGCCTAAATGAGGGCTTGATGTGTTGACAGCGAACACAAGCTGTGTCGGAGATGTGTCACGACTTGCCAGGCCGTGCGGCACGTTCGCGCTCACACAATGGCGGATATATGAGACTCCTTCTTTCCAGAATATTTATTTGCAGACAAGCATCACAGCAGCTCAGAGCAGAAAATGATCTTATTCGCGCTCGTTTCTCCAGCCACGACTCTATAAATGTCGTTTGTGCTCAACCCAATCGCGAATATCGCCAATCTAATTTGAGAAAATATTGAATTGCTCTTTTTTCTTTGCTGTGTGTGTAGTCAACAGGAAGGGACTTAATCCCCTTAAAACAGTGAGGCTTGCTTGCTTTGCCGACGATGAGTATGCGTCGTCGTCCTGTGCAGGTGATGTTTGCACACACCAGTAACACTGATTCATTCCTTACTCCTCTTTCCTCTGCAAAAGTATCGCTTTGATGAGAAATGAACTTATAGAAAATAATTAGGCAAACGAAACATTTAATAGGTAAAGGTGGCCCTGACACTCCAGCAGCTTGCTAATCAGAGCTCCGGAGCTGATGTATAGTCGGGAATCGGGGGAAACTTGTTCGTATAAACTGTTGCACACGTTCATATGTTCGAATTACTAGGCGTTTTCCCCATGGCTTTGACACATGGCTTTGCCGGGACCCAAGCGTCAGTTAAAATTATCTGGAAGTTCGAATAAGAGATTTCGAATTTACGGGATTGCACTGTACTTTGTCGACAGAAAAGCTCACTTTGAAGCTTTGACACATGGCTTTGCTGGGACCCAAGTGTCAGTTCAAATTATCTGGAAGTTTGAATAAGAGATTCCGAATTAACGGGATTGCACTGTACTTTGTCGACAGAAAAGCTCACTTTGAAGCTTTGACACATGGCTTTGCTGGGACCCAAGCGTCAGTTCAAATTATCTGGGAGTTCGAATAAGAGATTTCGAATTAACGGGATTGCACTGTACTTTGTCGACAGAAAAGCTCACTTTGAAGCTTTGACACATGGCTTTGCTGGGACCCAAGTGTCAGTTCAAATTATCTGGAAGTTTGAATAAGAGATTCCGAATTAACGGGATTGCACTGTACTTTGTCGACAGAAAAGCTCACTTTGAAGCTTTGACGCATGGCTTTGCTGGGACCCAAGCGTCAGTTCAAATTATCTGGGAGTTCGAATAAGAGATTTCGAATTAACGGGATTGCACTGTACTTTGTCGACAGAAAAGCTCAGTTTGAAGCTTTGACACATGGCTTTGCTGGGACCCAAGCGTCAGTTCAGATTATCTGGGAGTTCGAATAAGAGATTTCGAATTAACGGGATTGCACTGTACTTTGTCGACAGAAAAGCTCACTTTGAAGCTTTGACACATGGCTTTGCTGGGACCCAAGCGTCAGTTCAAATTATCTGGGAGTTCGAATAAGAGATTTCGAATTAACGGGATTGCACTGTACTTTGTCGACAGAAAAGCTCACTTTGAAGCTTTGACACATGGCTTTGCTGGGACCCAAGCGTCAGTTCAAATTATCTGGGAGTTCGAATAAGAGATTTCGAATTAACGGGATTGCACTGTACTTTGTCGACAGAAAAGCTCACTTTGAAGCTTTGACACGTGGCTTTGCTGGGACCCAAGCGTCAGTTCAAATACCTGGAAGTTCGAATAAGAGATTTCGAATTAACGGGATGCACTGTACTTTGTCGACAGTAAAGCTCACTTTCTTATGCTTTACCATGAAGCTGCCCCAGTGGGGGCATGGCCTCAGTATAATAAATCATTGCGGCACTTACGGTAATGACGAAATGGAAATTCCGAGATATTGGGGCAAGATTTTGTGTTCATATCTGCAAGTATGAACACACAAAAAAAGAAAGAGCATACATGAAAATAAATAAATTAATGGCACTGGTATGGATGAGTTTGATTTTCTGAATTGCTGCCTCTCACTGCGGATGTGGTCGGAGAAATATGGTCAATTTATTCGTGGTAGAGGTGCAGTAAAAAACACCACCAGCGTCAACATAACATTGTATTGTAATTATAATACGAAACATCCCAAGTTATCGGAAAATATGTATCTTACAAGTTCAGTTGTTTTCTACATTAACAGGACAACTTTTAATAATTTGCAAAGAACCCTTGTTCCCCGTCGACTTCAGTGTCCGAGTTTCATGATGTCCATATTTATCCATTTAGTGTGCTTTGAACTTGTATATTATCATGAGCCATCCCTGAAAATTTTGCTTCTGCACTGTTTTTAAAAACTCTTTGAAAAAAAAAAAGACAAGAAATGCATAAGAAATCGTGTACTCCAGTACAATGCAGTTCTCATGCTTTACGGATCCTCATTGCCATAATTTGAGAATTACATTTGTTTTGCTGTGTAGCACTGCACAGTACAATCAAATGAGATACAGTGTGAATGTCATTTGCTAGAAGTTACATTTTGTCCACGTGACGGGGGTATAACACTGCTCCTGTGAGTAGAAACTTGAGGAAGGCTGACAAAATTGTGCAACGTGAAACAGGGCTTCCATGTAGCATGAAACATTTGCAGCTGCTATTAACTCTTTCGTTACCACTGGGTCATTCCATGCCAAACGTCCCAGACATTGCGCTCGACCATCCCCCGATTTCTTTCAAATAAATTGTGGTTGATTGTTCCCATGCAGCCAATGCTCTCCCGGCTTATTTTTGCAGCAAAAAAAATTTTCATGCCGTGATCGCCGCTTGAAGATTGCGAAAAAAAATTCAAACAAAATAGCTTTTGCGCAAATTCCAACCAAATCTCTTCTGAGTGAATGCAAAGCATAGTACTTTCATGCCAAGACCAGTTAAAGTTGATCGACACTTTTTATCCAGAGTTTATGCCCTGAGAAAACTGTAAAGTTTCGTGAACTTTTGGAATTTTTTACGGAGCTGTCCAATTTTTCCATAGCTATGTAAACTGTTTAGCACTGTTGTGTAGGAGGCATAAAACGTGTAAAACATATTTTGAGGTGCGCAGACTTGGAAGAGTAAGCAGAAAAAAATCATGAATTTCGGAAATATTGCTTTTTACCACATATTGAGCCGTCAATTGCACGCTGAGGTGGTCCTGATAAAAATATGAGACAAATTGCATTTGATGGTACGCCCCTTGAACATTTATTTTACAAAGTTTCATGAAAACACTTTTTGTTTTAGCAGCAAATTTTTTTATAACTGGAGCACCCCTCCCGCACTCATCCGGCACGGCCACGCAACGCACCTTCACCCAAGCCGCATGGCCGCCGCTGCCGTGAAACGCACACGGGAGCTGCCCAAACCGATTTGCGTTCTTTCGCGAAAAAGAAAAAACGGAAATTAATCTTCCAAGCTTCAGGTTCTCACGAGTACTGCCTACTGCGGTGACGCAGTTCAGTAGGAGCACTGGGCCTAGGGATGTTCTTCGGTGGCGACGGGCACTGGCGGGCTATTGAGTAACCATAATTTGTTCGAGCGGTGACGCACACAACGCTTACTAACACCGACTCTACGGCACCAGGCAATAAAGTGGGGGGGGGGGGGGGGGGGGATATGTTTAATGATGATAAAAAAAGGAAGGGAAATTTTAGTCATGATGGAGGCTTGCTATTCCCAAAAAGCAAAGGGAGACAAAGTTATGGAGAAACACAGAAAAAAACAGCTCCTTCACTAGTCGACAACGACAACTTCACTCTTTCGGCTACCATCAAAGAACACAATAACAGAGGGGAAGACCTAAAACTGTCCAAGTGACGTCATTAAATGTAAGAAGCCAGCTCAGGAGGACGGTGTCGCCTCCGATCAAAGTGAGCTAGATGTGATAGGTGGGTAGTTTCATTTATAATCGAATGATGCCCGCCGGTCACATTTTTTATTCCTCTTGAAAAAAATACATGTTACCCCACCCCACAAAGAGATGCAAAACGTGCCTGACCGCAAGTCTCTGCGATATTTTCTTCTCCGTCCAAGGCGCTTAGAAGCAACCGGCACGATTTCGCGGCTTAAATTTTTTCCAACTTTGTGGCCTTGTATCTCTTGAAGGCTTTGAAGGATCTTCTCTCTTTGTGGCCTTGTATCCCTTCGAGGTGCTCAAGATGTTCTTCAAAAGCCCTGATCCTATCAACGATACCGGCCCGAAGTTCTTGTTCCAGGGTATTTTTTTCTTGTGTCGTTAAGTGTAGACCGGGCAGTATAGTCGACTTCTGGTGTGGCTACGGCTGGCCATAGGGAGCGCAGAAGTACACGCTACGCCGACGACAAAACGAAATCTATACGTAACATCGAGGAAAGCAAGGCCCTTGTCTTAAAATGGGGACAGCGGCGGGAACTCCGCATCTTGAGCGAAGAATATCTTGAGCACCTCGAAGGCAGTCCATGTCCACGACACCGACGAAATATGTGTGAACTGCTACAACATGTTTCGACTGCAGGTTGCTGAGGCAGGGCTTTTAAGTGAACAAGATCCTCCGGCTTCAAGCTCTGACGACGCTGACTGCAGTGACCCCACTGAAATTGTGCAGACTGTGAACAGGAACATATCAGAACAAGATACTGGTGTGAGCCCACTGAGGCACCCGTAGTAGACGAAGTAGAAGAAACAGAAGTAGAAGAAACCAGCAAATAACAAAACAAAATTACAAGAAAATAGACGTCTCGCGCTTCGGATCGGCAAAGCCAGATTATTTACGAATGCCATGTTCCAACGTCCGATTTCCTTCAAGCACGTAACCTTGAAGGGATTAACCGGGTGGGAAAGCCTAAGCAACGAACTTTTGCTTGTCTGCGGACATCACAGTGATCTGTGCATATTACTGTAGTCGTCCTTCGGCATGAAGGCACCCTGACCGAAAGCAAAAAAATAAAAAAGAAAAACTGGGTGGGGTAGAAGCCCACTCTTTGTACGTGTGTGTAACCCCTGCGAGCGCTGCCCAATAGGGGTGCGAAAAAAAATTGCGCGCCCTGTGGGACCAAAATAAGCAAACATTTTATTGCATATCCTGAAAGAGCTATGTCTCAGCTATGTTAGTACAAACTATCGGAAAATTTGAAGATGTCCTTTTTGGGTAATAACTGCCGCGAAAATGCGAATTTTCCCCTACCCTTCCATGTTCACGGCATTGTGACGAGATAATGGCTGAAGATAAAGCAGTGTATTTAACGTCAAACGAAAGAGCAAAGAATTATCTTTCTGCTCATGGGAAGAACATCACAGTCGGAGATCCAGGGCCTCGGCCATGACCTTCCAAACGTGCCATAAAAAAGGCTCTCTGTTGCGTTTTCGGGATTTTTTTTGTATACTTTTCTCGTGACCATATAAATTTAGTAGCACACGGTGGAACGTGCACCATCCACTCTGTCAGCAAAAAATATTTTATTCAAATGGGACATCTCGTTCAAGAGATACAAGGCCACAAAGTTGGAAAAAAATTTAAGCCGCGCAATCGCGCCGGTTGCTTCTAAGCGCCGTGGACGGAAAAGAAAATATCGCAGAGACTTGCGGTCAGGCACGTTTTGCATCTCTTTGTGGGTGGGATAACATATATTTTTTTCGAGAGGAATAAAAAATGTGACCGGCGGGCATCATTCGATTATAAATGAAACTACCCATGTGCAGACCTGTCGTCCTCGAAGTATATCGCTCGTTCCAGTGCTCCTTGTATACTGCGCCACCAGAGAAGGTCGTTCTCATGAGAAACTGAGGCTTCGAAAGTTAATTTGTACACATCTTTTTGCAGGCAATGCATATCGGTTTGGGCAGCTCCCGTGTGCGTTGCGGGGGTGCTCCAGTTCAAAAAAATTTTTCGCTGCTGAAACAAAGTGTTTTGATGAAACTTTGTAAAATAAATGTTCAAGGGGCGTACCATCAAATGCAATTTGTCTCATATTTTTATCAGGACCACCTCAGCGTGCAATTGACGGCTCAATATCTGGGAAAAAGCAATATTTCCGAAATTCATGATTTTTTTCTGCTTACTCTTCCAAGTCTGCGCGCCTCAAAATATTTTTACACGTTCTATGCCTCCTACGCAACAGTGCTAAACAGTTTACATAGCTATGGAAAAATTGAAGAGTTCCGTAAAAAATCCCAAAAGTTCACGAAATTTTAGTTTTCTCGGGGCATAAACTCTGGATAGAAAGTGTCGATCAACTCTAACTGGTCTTGGCATGAAAGTACTATGCGTTGCCTTCACTCAGAAGAGATTTGGTTGGAATTTGCGCAAAAGCTATTTTGTTAGAATTTTTTTTCGCCAGGTAGGTCAAATCGCAATCCTCAAGCGGCGACCAATGCACGAAACATTTTTTTGCTGCAAAAATAAGCCGGGAGGGCATTGGCTTCGTGGGAACAATCAACCACAATTTATTTGAAAGAAATCTGGGATGGTCGAGCGGAATGTCTGGGACGTTTGGCATGGAATGACCCCGCTGCAAAAATGGTCATCATTTGGGTGGTTTGACAAATATATTTTTTGTGGCTGACAGTATCACTTCAAAATATGTTGCGATTCAGGAAAATGTAGCCAAATGAATTTTCTATCGAATGATGTACATTTCAAAAACAAAACTATCAATGTATTTCTAAAATTAATTTTGGAACACAAAAAAAATTGGTGCAAACAGCATAAACCTCATGAAAATACGCCTGTATCTTGAACAAAAATAGGAATCTACAAGTTCCAAAATATACAAAATGTGGCAAATTTTCTAAGAAATAATATCTGCAAATATCAACACTGTGTATCGAGAAGTTCATGAGTTGTGGAAAACAACGTCGATACCCATGTTGTTCATGTAACTGAGTGGCAGAGTTCATTGAAGCAGTAAAACAGAAAAAGACATCATCATTTCCTGTTCTTGTACCACATTTTGCTATTTCACCACTTTTCTATTCCTCTCGGTTAGTTTTGAGACAGGAAGAACAGCAATCGTGCAAGTTATGCATATCCACACATTCAGGACAAAAATCTGATTGTCAAAGACCTTTAGAGTCGTTATTTGCGTTCTGATAAAGGCAATGGAATCCAATTATGCTTCAAATGCGAGTATTGCGCATTTGCGAAAGAGGTCCGCTGCGGGAACGCGATGCCACGACCAAGATAAAATCGCCTCACCTGCCTCCTTGGCACATAGTCAGCTTCATAAATCACCACGAAGAGCAAAAGCTAAAAGTGAAAACCAAACTCATCCTGTAGTGTTTATGGTATCCAACAAATGTCACCACTTGTCCATATCTACTTTAGAGGCCATGTAGCGCCGCACGTAAACAGTCTATCACCGGTGATCGACGCTCAATGGGCACGATAAGGAAAGAGTTGAAACCCACGACTGGTAACGTGGTAAGCTAATGTCAGTACCATCTGAGGACTTGTCATATCCTTCTCAATCGATTTCCAATGTTATCCGCCTTTACTCCTTCAGCTTTGCTCAAAACCAGAGCTTTTGTGTTCGCTCTCCTCCGCAGGTTTAGTGCACCAAGCAAACTCCAGCAGTGGGTCACGTGATCATCTGATCAGTTCTGGCAGTTCTGTGATCAGTTCTGGCAGTTATCATTTATAACGTTTGGCTTTCTTACTTTTGGTCTTGTCTTATGCTGGGTAGAGGAGATTAGTTTTCTTTCGATGTATCGAAATGAACAAGGAAAGCTCATAATTGCCACTACCTCTGCATGTACAGACCTGTCGCAACTGCAACTGGTGTGCACATTTGTAAATTGTAAATATTTGTAAACAAACAAACAAATAAATGTCTTACGGGTACCCCTTTTGCAGATGAAGGCACTTTTGCTGCTCATTCTGCAGTTTACAGCCCTTCTGATCGAGCACAGTTTTTCCAGGCATCTCTACAACTCGATGGAGGTGAGAGATCTTTTCACTTGTGGACCAACCCTAATTTGCTATTTCCTCGCAGCACTTGACGGCACTCCTCTCCTCAAGCAACATGCAGGTTGTGCTTGGGGTGCTCAACTTGCTCTATGTCTTCAGGTACACCCTGTTGCTATCTGTTCCCCCTGTACACCCTGTTCCCACCCTGTAGCTATCCTTCTTATGATGTATGTTTTCCTCCTCAGCAAAAGATCCAATTTCATCACTCGCTTAAACCCTGAGCGACGCCAGACTCTCCTCACAAGGCTTACCTACCTCGCTGAGGCAAGAGTTTATTCCATTTATACTGGATAATAGCTTCCATTGACATCAACCTTGACACCCGAAGAAAACCATGCAAAATTTTGTGAGATTGGAAGGCACGATTCTACGATTGCTATTCTGTCTACCATATACTTATTGTACAGCTTTGGACAAACATTTACGGAACATGGCACTGGCATATTTTGCCATCGTGGCGGCCCCCTGCTAGCTATCGGGAAGAGATGGAATAAGGAATGGGAGTCCGGCTACTCTGTCCATCTCCTGTGTGCTGCTAAGGGGTCGCTCCAATGGAGAAATGCCGCACCCCGTGTCTCGTAAACTTTTGTCCTAAGCTGTACAGTGCCTGAAGGGAAAATTTGAACAAAATAGGATGAGAAGTCTTTTTATCTTGCATGAATGGCTGTAGTAACTGTATAATATGGATTCTACCATATTATTTGTGGTTTATTGGGTAGATGATCAATCTAATAGTTTTATCCATGCTAGGAGTTGTGTGCCTACACTAGAGTACACCTTTGACCATATCAAACATTGAGTGGTCAAGTCGAATGTTGACACTAGCATATTCCATATGTAATTCAATGATCTTGTTCCAGAACTGGGGTGGCAAGGAGAATGGCTTTGGGCTAGCAGAATGCTGTCAAGACCTGCCAGCACATGTAAGTCTGCAGTCTTCATTTAGTAGGGCCTTTGTGCATCCAGTAATGGTGAAAAAGTGCCAGCTCCCTCTCCCACATGCATTTTCTGTGGCGCGCTATTTGATGCTTTTTCTCAATCAAGCAATCAACTGTCCAATTTTGATACTTGTGGTATCGTTGGAAAGAGTACGACAAGATCTGGGGCGTGTGGGACCCAGAATTTTAGAATTCGTCTTTGGCTTCTTGTGGACACCCTCTAAACTTTGATAATAAAATGACTGAGAACAATTTCAAAATTTCAAGCCCCACGTGTTGCAGATCTTGTCGTCCCGTTGCAGGTTCCCTTTCCTGTAAGACCACTTGCATTAAAATCTGACCGCTGGTTATGGTTTAGCTGTGCTAATTATGTACTTGCACATGCTGTGTAATAAACAAAATGAGTGTCGTGGTTCTCAGAGTATTTCTGTTTCCACGTACACAGCAGCTTTAAGAAATGGCAGGAGCCATGTATATGTTCCTTCTGCATGTGAAACAAGGTGCATCATCTGCAACCCCACTTTGTGTACGCCAAATACAGTATGATTAGGACCAGAAGTTTTCAAGTTTAACCCTATTTCTCCCAGTTTGTACCCCCCGAATGCAATTATCAGACTTCGGTTAAACCCGATATTTGCGCCAGTAATAAATTTGTCAGTAATACCCGAGAAACCGGCCAAACGTAGGACATAGAGGAGGGCGCAAGCTAAGCGGCCAGTCTCAATCCGTGTCGAGCCGAGCGACGAGTCAATCCAATCCAACATCCGATTTGCGCATGCGCACCAAGCGGCGGACTTTCTGCGTTCTCCCCGGTTGTGGATGCGTCATGCGTCCGTGTCTGACGCTTTCGGTCACACTTATCACACGAACTTCGTTCAGTTTCGCAATGTGCACCTTTGTGTGACGCCTATTCTTGGGTTCAAAGCCTGCTGTCCTGATGGGCAGACCGAAGAAGACAGCCCACGACTGGGCGAGGGAGTACTCAGATCTTGAGGTTAAGAAGAAGGTGCGCCTGGACGCTTTTCAGGACTGTGATGAAGCACCTGCGGAATACACGTTGCTCTGCAAGTACTGCTGCCTGGAGATTTCGCCAGATCCAGCAAAAAAGCCTTATGATCGCATCAGAGAGCACGTGGCGTCGGCACGGCATGGTAAATTGACAGCGGACTTTTGCAGAGCTCTGACTGACAAATGGAATGCCACATGCATGAGGAACCTAACAGAACTTGAAAGGGGCCAAGTGACGCAGAACGAAACATGGAAGCAATCCTTGATTCTCGACCCCCATCAGAAGCATGCTGCTAGCCAAGAGTTCGAATCATACCAGAGCTTCTTTTCACTTGTAACTGACCCTGCATCTGTGGAAGAATTTTGTCAGTACTTAAAGGAAGACATCCCAACAAATGATGGCCTGGGCATCATGGAATACTGGGTGAAGAACACAAAGTACCCTAATCTGAGGTCAGCAGCTCTGAGCTTACTGTGTATCCCCAATGGGAGTTGTGACGTTGAGCGCACCTTCAGCCAGCTGCGTCACGTTCAGAGGCCTGACCGTTCGTCAATGGGTGCAGAGACATTGAGGATGGCAATGATGCTGTATGTTAACAAGGGATGGTAACTACAGATGACATCATATTAACAATTGTACCTTCATTCCTTTGAATTTTTAAAACATTTTGAGAGAGTACATGTGTTACCATGTCATAGCTGTGTTGTAAGGTTTTGCTGTTGTATTAGAAGCATTGAAGTGATACATTCAAGAAAGAATATTTTCTGGTTGCACAGTACATATTAATAGTATAGGAATCCTGCCACTGTACCAATATAAAATAAAGCTTTTGGACTGGAAAATGCATCCTGCTGTCAGTCACCTGAATTTGCATGAATTTGGCCATCCAATATATAGCACCCGATTTTTACACCCCGAATTGAGAAAAAAGTATTTCCCAAAACCTTTTTGTCCTAATATAAGACCCGATTTCTCCCTGCACCACAATGCACTAGCACAGTGCAAAGAATTTCACCCGATATTTGCAGGAATTTAGGGTATAAACGTATTTCCCCGATTTTTACTCCCCGAATCTGAAAAAGAGTAAAACCCGAAAACTTCTGGCCCTAAGTATGATATAGCTGTTTTGTGTTGCTATGTGTAGCATCCACTTTTGGTTTCAAATCAAATCCAGCTTTAATGAAACTTTTGAGAAGTTATTTTTGCACTCTTCTAGTGTTTTGTGTGGTGCATAGTGTTGTTAAAGATGTGGGTTTTGTTACTCCACAGAAATATCCTGCGAGTGCTACCACGTTGCACTTTGAGTTCTATGTGGAGCCTACAGAACATGGAACGAAACAGGGTGGCTCAACAAACACAGTCTCCTGCATCCATTTAGAAAACGTCGACAAGGTAAGGAGAATGGAGCCCTCGAGCAAGCCATAATTTGTGTCTGTGTGAGTTGCAGATAATATGCAAGAACCCTTCTCAAATCATGGAAGAATTAGTGGAAACATACAGCGTGCCTGCTTCAAAGCAGGTAAGTTTGGAATTTGTAAAATTTTTGTATTAGGTTATGTTGGAACCATTTGTCTCTGCTGAATTTGAGAAAAGTAAGGCACCTAGTCTTCAACGCTTGCTTACAGTGTTGTCTCTTGCTTCTACTCACGTTCAGGGTGTCTGTGCTAACTATGTACAGAATTTTATAAAATAAGGAAATTAAATAAAAAAATTTTTGTCGATTACTGTATTTGTTAGATTCTAACGCACCCCCGAATGTAACATGCAGGCATATCTAACTCCCAGAAGAAAAAAAAAGGAAAAGAAAAAAAAACTAACTCGATGCCGATTCTATTGCGCTGATCACGTACACGCGTCTCCAAGAAGCCCAAAACATACAGCGTAGCAACACTAGGTTCTTTTGCTTACCCACACGTATCGCTTTTGTCGCATGACCAAAGGCCTGTGATGTCCGAAGGCGCAGAGCCGAGCAATGTGGCAACAGATCTGCTACAGCGTGCTACGTTCCCTTTCTTGTGCTTCTGTGTGCACCACGTTGTGAACCAGAGCAACTGAGTCTGTCGAGCAATGTCAAGAGTAGAGCATGCTCAACTCTGGCACGAAGCATGCCCACCAGTGCTAGCTCTATGGCTGCCAGAGCAGCTGGAGGCAATGTCGTTGCATGTGCTCAGTTGTCCCACGTGAATGAAGCGCTTCTGAAACTTGTAAACACACTTGCTACAATCAGAAACAGCGATCACGTGATGGCCGCAGTGAAGAGGTGCCTATGGTGATGCGGCTAGCTACCTTTCTCAGAGCTCTTAATCTGTATGAGCGCTATTGCGCTACTTCAACTAGGTTTATCCGCATGCGTGTGGATATTGAGTACACTTGCACATCCATGTTAGTTGCAGTTTTGGGGAAGGGAAATTACGTGACGAAAGTGTCATGTGACAAACGTTTTTGCCTCTGAGCATACAATCTCTAAGCCCCTAGGACTGTCATATCATCCGTGGTCTCCTGCACTTCACTGCACAGTATCACAATGGATGGCACACTTTGACACATTAGGGAACCACTGAACACACTCAATTGCAATTCCACCTAGGGGACATTGGCAGAAACACGAATGCTTTCTTGTGGATATGCGCATGCTCGACAAGGTGCGTTGTTGTATTTGTCTCAACTGAGCAAGTTTCAAGACGTTCAATTTCCATCCACAAACCAGGATGTTCTGCAGATATAACCACACGCACACTCGCACATGCCTTTAGAAATGGCCACGAAAAACATTGCAGATTTGGAGGTCATCTGTTTCACTGCGGCAGAAACATACTTTCCCCCTTGGGAGCAGCAGCCCTAGTTCTTTTTCACGTTTAAAGGAGCAGACTTCACAGTTCACTGACGCGATGGACGATACTGTCACTCTAACTACAAAACGCGGAAAGAAATGCTGGACACACACTGTATGAACTTGCAACACAACATGACAAAGTTGGCAAGCATAGTGTGGTTTCGGTTGTCAAGTGCGACTAGTGGCGTATTTCAGCAACGTCACATCATCTAGACTTATTTTGCCGGTAGATGAGCAATAGTGGGCCTGGCATTTTGCCTCCTGACCGTCTCCGGTTGCACGGTATTTGAGTACTGCCTTCGCACTTGTATGAGCCTGTATGTACTAAAATTTTGAAATGTTTTGTCGTTTGGATATTGTACGAACGTTCCAATGCAATTTGCACATCCCCAACTTTTGA
The DNA here is from genome assembly GCF_037126465.1 of Ornithodoros turicata. NCBI lineage: Eukaryota > Metazoa > Arthropoda > Arachnida > Ixodida > Argasidae > Ornithodoros > Ornithodoros turicata. Next base: position 27,187,680 of record NC_088206.1, on the reverse strand, counting down.
GACTATTTTGGGGAGAAAAAGTGCACGTGTGAGTAAATACAGTATTTCACACAACAGAACACCTCACATTAGCAGAGGCAACAATGGAAAGTCTTGCTTCCTATTTGTTCCTCCCTTCCTTTGTTTCTTGCCTCTGCTTTGTTACACGTTATTTTAATTTTCCCTCTTGCTATTGCAGATGCTGCTGCTGACTCATGTACGTCTTGCTCACAGCTTCTCCAACTACAGTAAACGACTTCAGTGTGTGCAAGCTCGTTTGCAGGCTCTCTCAATCTTAGGTGGGTATGATTCCTTTTGTCAGAACAAGATAATGAGCCCACTTGCCTTTTCTTCTGCAGTCTACTGCAGTGCCATCCAGGAGAACGTTAACAGTCTACTGTACAATGGCCTCATTGAGGAACTGGTGGATGTCCTGGAACTGAAGGACCCTAGCCTCATTGTAAGACTCTTGTCTTTGGAAATTCAAGGAACAGGTTACTAAGCACACCGTTTTTTGTTTGTTTTTGTTTTCAGCAAATCAAGGCTGCTGCTTTGCGTACCTTAACATCCATAATCCATTTGGACAGGAATCCTAAGTAAGATTTTCTCACTCCTAGCACTCTTTCAGAGCAAACGTTACAGAATGAGATATGGCATGAAATGTCTTGCTGGTGTGGCTACATGGTTGTCTGCCTTTCCAGATTTTCTTTTTATCAAAACTGGGGAAGTAGATATAGGGTGGCATCTTTTGCAGCAGTCTGAATGGAAGCCGTATGAACCCTTGCGTAGTCAGTGAGAATATTTTGGGACACGTAAAGCAAGATGTTGGACGTGTTGGGACACACTAGTAAGACAAAGTGGCTGTTCTCAACGAATAGTGGGTTCCGACTGTGTTCTGTTCCTTAGCTCGCAGAGCATGCTACTGCTACTGTGCAGTGCTAATGTACACTGCTACTGTACATTCTACTATAAGCTGGTCATAGGGCTGTATTCTTAAATTACCTTGGACTCGACCCTCCTCATGCTGCTCCTTGAGACCAATTTGTGCTTAAAAAAATTGACCTTGGTACTCAAAATGCCCCCGAGCGGAGGAGATCTTCCACGCTTTCTTTGAGCACTACATGGTATTGCCCGTGTTCCCTTGAATCCCGATGGCTCCTCAACCACAGGAGTCGAGGCAAGGTATCATGTCGAGTATTGTTTAAGAATATGGCCAATAACCTGAAGACCAAGGTAAGATAGTAAGTGCATCACTGTAAAGGAAACACTTTTGAATTTTCTGATTGTACTCCCAGCACTAGTGACTAAAAGCAGTGTATATTTATGCCTAGCATTTACTGCTGAGGCTGGGGAAGGAATATCTCAATATGGCTATCTGGCATATGTAGTGACTCACAGGAAGTACGTCCCACAAGTAGTGTGAGAGTAAAGGTAATTGTTTTATATAGGCTTGGAGCTATCATCGATGCAACGGGAGCAGCATCTTACCATGGCTTCCTGCCAGTGCTGGTGCGCAGCTGCATTCAGTCCCTGACAGAACCCGGCTCTGACCCATTCCATCTTCCTTTTGCCACGTCCCTCTTTTCTTTCCTCTACCATCTGGCCAGCTATGAAAGCGGTGAGCATACCTACCACCACCACCACCACAAGAAAACTGGCAAATTGTGGACACCTCAGCCATTGAAGCACTTGCCCAGTTCACTATAATGTGATCTGTCTTTGGTCTCTGCAGGTGGTGAAGCGTTAGTGTCTTGCGGCATGGTGGAATCATTGCTGAAAGTTATTGGATGGCATGGCACAGAACCAGAGCACATCACTGTGAGTACATTTCTCTTGAGCACAATGAACCACTGACAGAGATTATGCTATTTTTTGTGCAGTTCGTCACTCGAGCAGTACGTGTAATTGACCTCATCACAGGACTGGATATGCAGACATTCCAGGCACATGGAGGTCTTAACAGTTTCATTCGGCGCCTTGAGGTGAGAACAGCACTTATTGTGCCTTTGTGCAGGTATTGTAGAGTTCAGAACAAGGCAGTCATATTCTGACTGTGTGGAAAAAAAAAAAATATACAGTAGCCGACCGATTATTCGGACTTGTTCGATATTTCTGACACCCACGGGGAACGATTATCTTTGCCATACGATTAATACATTTTACGACTTTTTCTGGACAGATCGAAGTCCGAATGCTCGATTTTCCGGGCCAAAACACTATCTGAGAAGCACCAACACCACAATTTTTGGCACTACGGTGGAAACTTTGAAGCCGCCATTTTGGATTGTGCACTTGGATTGGATTGGTAATTGGAATCCTAGGCGAGACTTCCCCAAAACTTTCGAACCGTACCTCTCGGTGATGCCACGGCGGTGCTGCACCTTTGGGTGCCTCACAGGAAGAGTGTGTCGGGACCATCGGGAGGCTCTCCTGAGTTTGTTTGTGCATGCTGTCGCTGTTCGTTTGACGCTATGGCCACGTCTGTTGGGTAAATTGCGCAGCCGGCACGTGAGTCAGACTCTGCAGACGATCTCATTCACCGTCCACAACTGTCCACAATCGTCGACCGCAGGCATGGTGAACGTGTTGTCGCCATTGTCAAATATGTGCAACGAACCTATGACGCTCGCACAAATGCCAGCGGATATCATGATACGCAGGTGCCAGATGCGACAGGGCACAATTATAGACTTCTTTGGTGCAGCTGTGGTGAAATAATGTGGAATTTAGTAATCGTCGGGTTTTTCAGACTGCTGTATTATTCTGACAGCTTTCCGGTCACTGTCAAGTCCAGAAAATCGGTCGTCTACTGTATTCAACTGACTGCCCACCCTCTCGCAGGTAGTGGTGTGACAGGTCAATGAGTGATTTCCTCAGCATCACATCAGGCTGTATTGAAGTTATGAATGGTAGCTATGTGAAGCTGCAATAATTCTAACTTTTGAAACCTGTTTGTGTAAGAGAGGGTGCATTAAGTTCTGCTTTTCAGTTTGAGACTGAGGCGTCAGTGTATCATTAATAGAGTTTTTCAGTGTGGAGCTTAAGCGGTGAAAACATTCTACCATGCTATTTACAAGACGCTAAGTACACGTGATGTAGCAAAATACTGAAGAGCATTTTGGGCCTCTACGAAAGGCACCCACTTGGCAAATATACCATTTGGAGTTTTGACAGCCAGCTTTTTCTTTAAAGGGGCACTAAAATGCCACCACAAGTTCACTTCGAATTACGCTACGCGCTATGTTAATTTCACGCTTGTCGTCGTAATTCAGAACTTCGATTCCGTTACGGAGCTACAATCAGAACTGTACCCGACTCTTTCTTTCCTTGGCACTACACAGTGAACGCCGCTTCAGCCCGTGCATCAGGTGTACATCGGGTGCCTTTAGTCCATGGTGCGCATGAATGCACTTGCCACGCCATGGAGCAGTTCCAGCGAAAAACATAGAGCGACTTAGTAGCACTCTGGTGTCGCTGTCCGAAGGACGTGACGCTAATTGTTGTCACTAGATCATTTGGGATTACCGTAATTTCACACGTATAAGCCGCAGGACCAGTTTTTAGGAACAGTTTGAAAATTTTGGGTGCCGATGAGCCGCACTCGCGGATAACCCATGGGCAGTACGACGCGACTAATTTGTGGGACAACGGAGACCATAGAAAAGGTCATAAACCCTGTGGTCCATACTCCGGGGTCAACATGGTGTACAACAAAGGAGGTCAGTTCTAGTGTTCTACCAAGATCGGACTGGCCTTGTTGTGTGTTTTTCATGGATCGACGGGTCAGTGGCCTTCCAGAAGACACGAACGATGAATCACAGTCACCACTTTCATTAAAGCTGCTTGGGGGAAGGCACCAGGATGGCCACTCGAATGTTGACTCGCCGCTGTTACACATTGTTTGTGCATTTTGAGGGCGGTGCTGTTCCAGAGACACTGTCGGCCCTTTCATTAAAACCAGTGTGTGGGGAAAATACTAGGGGAAAATAGTCATCAGATAAGCCGCAGAGCGCCCGTGATAAAAAAAAATCGCGCATAAGCCGCGGCTAATACGCGTGAAATTACGGTACTGTTGTGGGCTACAATTCAGTAAATCGGTATTGAAAAATGCAGCAATGAGCATCATGCTGCGCAAGGACACAACACTATGACATTACCCGTTCCACATCCACATCCACAAGCGCCAGATAGGCATGCGCGCGCTTCTCCTTATTGGCGCTGCTGCCTGATTGGATGCCGCCAATCATGCTTCCTGAGGATCCCATTCGCTGTCGCCAAAGACGGCTCTGTTTTCACTGCGTTTTTCTTCTAAACAGTAGCTCTGTGTGAACTAATTTTGCGTGCATTATACCAATTGAAACATGGACTTTCATTTGATAGCAAGTTGTTTTTGCATTTTAGTGCCCCTTTAATGTCAAGCAGCCAGGGGCATTGGGCCCGGGGACAGGGGCAACATGTATTTCCTGTTGCTTGTCAGTTTTGGATGCTTCGATGCATCAGTTTTGCAAGTCGAAGCTTGGTTCGGTCAAGTATGAAATAAATTGGGTGGCACTACACGTGATGACTGCACCTCGTCATTTTTTTTAATAGAAAACTCCGTATATTAAAACAGAATGGAAAACATCAACTTGTGACAAATGTTTAGATTGACATATAAATGCAGAGCACTGAGGAGAGGCAAACACATACAGGAAAGGTCAGAGCTACTGCCCAAATGCTGTCTATCCATGCTCTCTCGGTTTTGCCTCAGTCCCATCCCAGGATTGGCTTGCAACAGTCCCAAAATCCCGGGATGAAAAAATTGACCTGGGATTCCCAACACTACTAAGGACTAAACAAGGGAAAGTACTTAGGAAATCATTTATTTTTAAAGATATACCTTGCATACGTCTCAAAGGAATTTCTTCTCGTAAAATACCAGTAAAATGCTGCCGGTAATGGTTTTCAGCCAGCACAAGCAAAAACTAACCAGTTGTGGCGGTACTTAACCGGCACGGCTGGTATCTCTAGTCATGACCCTCTTACTCATAAGGTTTACCAAAAACAAACAAATGCCTTGACCAAGTTTTGAACAGCTGTAGTAACCTTGGCAAATCTATGCTTCTGGTTTTTGAGCAGACACCACTGTACAAGATAGACTGCTGCCTCATCATGGGTTCGATTGCCTGGCTGCTTTGTTTACACGTTACTTTTATACAGTCAAACCTCGATATAACGAAACTCACGGGGACCGCAATTTCTTTTGTTGTATTGAACATTTCGTGGTATCGAATTGAAGGTCAGGGATCGCGACCTGTGTGAGGACGCGCGCCATGGCGAGCGCTGTACATGAGCGTCGATAACTCCCGCTACGATGCAGAGAAGTTTTTCATGAAAAATGACAACAACAAATACAGCTTCAAAGGGCACCCACGGCTTTTTATTCTTGAGTGAAATAGCCGGTTATACGAGTCTTCGTCATGCCTAGAAGACGCGGTGTTACACATTGTTCGTATGCCGCCAGAGCCTCCGCAGCTTTCTCCGTATTGTGTTGCAGTCCTGCAAACCTTCTACGTCTGTGGCAGTGCGTCTTCCGTAAGGCTCTTTGTTGCTATGGCACGTTTGTCCCAGTCAAGAAAATCATCTAGGCTGATTTCGTCACTTACGCTGCCACACAAACGAAGCGTTTCCCACACGCGTGCGATGGCGCCTTGCATCTCGTGCTCTATGCTGTTGCCTTCGTCCTGTACTTGGCTGCAACAGGACAGTTCGAAACCAGCGCGAAAAGAAGCTTCAGAAGGAAAATCCCTAATCTTCCAATGACTCAGACTTCCTTTTGTAGGCATCAGATTCCTCGCGACTTTAATCGCGCGTGCCATCTTTCGCCGTGGGAACAGGACGCTGCTTGCACCCTCCGTTTTTGTGGCCCTAAAGTTGGCTTTGGGGTCATAAACCTTATCTCGTTCTTTCGCTGTATCGAGGCGGCGGCTGAAAAGTGTTTCATTGTAGTGGGAATTAAGATACACTGATCTCTATGGCCCTCTACCGGGGAATCCAAATTATTTAGCTCTATTGCGAATTTCATGATATTGCGTTTTGTTGTAACGAGGCTTGACTGTACATTCTACTTTTCTTAACTTATGAAGGGACCCTGTTTATGACCTAAGTTCCTGTCTGCTACTGCAGCTATAAAGTGTAGTTTGTTCTTGAGGATGTGATAGCATACCAATAACGTTGTTAGAAGCTCTGAAGAAAGTGTGTGTTCAAGAATGCATAGAAGTGTGCCAGGCACCATGAGCCTGAAGTTTCCGGGATTTTTTTCCCCAATTCGGGAGGTAAAAATCGGGGAAAATCGGCATGTGCTCTAAATTAATACAAATTGTGGTGGAAAAACTTCCAGAATGCTAAATTCGGGGTGAAATCGGGCTCTATAACTCAAACGAACACGTACTGGTTTGGTACTAATGGTGACGTAATCGTGTTTGCTGCAAAACAAGCTAGTGCGAAGACGTTTCAGTGAGGGCAATTTGCCGGGTAAAAATCGAGTTTCACCCTAAAGAGGCAACCTTCAATTCAGGGTGCAAATTCAGAGAAGAAACGGGATAAACCCTAAAACTTCTGGCTCTAACTATGACTTGTCTGCAGAGTTGTAACAATGGAGTTTTCTCGTTGTATCTTACAGCTGGAAGTTGAGCACTGTCGACAGGAACAGCCTTATGTAATTCGACCGAGGCATCGAGAACCCTCTGTTGAGGGTTCCTCTGCTGCTCAGACTCCTATGGAGGTGGACGTCCCAGGAAGGGTAGCTGCTAGAGACCCATGGTAATGACTTCCTTTCCTTATACCTGAGCTGCGCACTAAAAGCAGTTTTGCTTGCAGTACAGAGTTGCAGACTGAAGCAACCCCGGTGGCTTGTGATGAAGAGGAGCCTCGTAGAGGTGTCTATTGTGCAGCATGTTTGTGAAACAATCTCTAACAACAATGTGCTTACAGGTCTCCAGTGCTTCCCACAAAGGGCAGCATTGCTCAAGTCCATGCTCAACTTCCTCAAAAAAGCAATCCAGGACCCTTCATTTGCTGACAGCATTCGACATTGTAAGTGTTTAAAGCAATAGTGTAGGACGTGACTAGGTACCTGTATTGCTGTATCTTTTGGCTGTTTTTAGAGGTGCAGAAAATGACTAATTGCTGTGAAGCATGTCTAGAGCAAACTAATCAATCAGAAACACAATGGCTATTTAGTGGCATACTTTTCTTGCACGGTTCTAAAACGTGCCCCTCAGCGTAACGTGTTGGCGTACCTAACTACAGAAATCCAAAAGCAAACTTATATGCCAGTATCAGCACACAGATCACATGCAGACATCTTGCCTCCAGTTCATTCTCTTTTCTGCCAGCACGATCGCCTGCTTAAAACACGTTTCGTGGTGGTACCGCTTTTGTGGCAGTAGAAGCTGATGTTGAAACCTGCATGCAAGAAAACCACATCCATGAAGCACATCAAACTCATGAATGCAACAATAAAAAAATGGAACACACAAAAAAAACGACAGGCTGTAATGCACATGTAATTTTCAGTGCATATCAGAAAAAAGTGTGCTTTAGAATCGTGCAAACACTGCATATGGCTGCTGTGGATAATTACAAGCAGGGCTACATAGATATAATAAAGCGCTTGGCTTGAAATTTTTGTTTATATGAAGTGTTCCTGCGTGACCTTCAAACACAAATATTTTGCTTTGCAGAGGTCTCTTCAGACCAAGTGGAACTTTAATGATGGCTGTTCAGTCATTCAAATCAGTCATGTCAAATCATTATGTCAAATCAGTCATTCACCAACTGATGTAGCTTTCCCCATGCTTGCATATTTCCTTCTTGAAGAATCTTACGGTGATAAGGAATGGGTAGCACTCAGAAGAGTAGTCTAGGAGTAGCAGGACTTGAAGAATTGAAAGTACATATTGCAGCACTAGGACCGTTGTACCACTCAAATGCTGCTGTTGACCTCTGCCTGAATGGTTACAAAGGAGGTGGGAATGCTGGACAACCTGTTTTAGCTAGCTACCATTACTTGTGGTTAGGTGGGTCTGCTGTCTGTACTGATCTCAATGTCCTTACTGCTGCATTAATAGTGTAAATACAGCATCAACATTCAAAGCTTCTCCCTCTGTTTGGTTCTCTGGTTTGGATTGCTGTAAAGTTTGAAGTGGCAATCTACAGTGATAGGTGCGTTCTTGACTGGTTGACCATCGAGAATATCTTTTCTGATACGTACAAGCCCCTTCAGATTGTTCTTTTTTCTCTGTGTCATACTTGTGGATTATACATAGTACTTGGCTACTGTAAGGGTCTGAGCTAGGAGTGAATCCCAAAGACTTGTGAATGTGCCCCCCCCCCCTTTCTCTCTCTCTTGAGAACATGTAAAAGTTCATTGTTTTCTTTCGGGTGCTCGTAGAATTTGTTTTCATTGTCTTTGCTGTCCTGAAGGATCTTTTCTGCTACAGTCCAGAGCGGGGGTCCTTGTAGATGGTGCAGCCCTTATGTAAAATTTGTCAAAAATTGCCTGTGATACACGCGTACAATCACACTTTTGGACATTGAGGCACTTGCAGACACATCTTTCAGAGAGCTTCCCTCGTCTATAAAATGTCATAAGTTGAGAAACCTTTGGTGTCTGTCCGAATGCTGTAACTGGTATTGGGACTGTGCGACAAACTGGTGGCGCCACGATGCGGCCTCCGGAGAAAGTACCTTGCGTGACAGCCGTTGGGTAGCCAGTTCTGTTTACATGTGAAGTGCTGGCAGTGAAGCGCTGGCGCGACGGAGCAGCGACCCCTCTTTAGATGCGGCACGGTCTCTATTGTGATATCCTCTACGGCTGTTAAATCTTTGTGATGACGACGAAGCAGTCATCATCTCGTGACCCCATATTCTTCTGTTACTCAGCCATTAAACATAGTTGTGTATGTGACACTCGCGCGTCAGACATCGCGCTCATTCTAGTTCCTTCTAACGGAATAAACACTTCGTCATCCCTCTCTGTTCTGTCTCATCTTCAACAACGGCATCATGGATAGTGTCATCATAGAGGATGCATGATTAGGAATTTTGTTGGCAAAAATAAAATATATAGGATAAGGGAACGGAAAAAGACTGAAGCATTGACACCACGTGCACTGTCTCGCTCGAGGTGTTGCAGTACACTTGGGGCTACACTATGTATACTATGGTATGGTATGGTTACTGTGCTGTTATAGTATTGCTAGTGCCATATTGTCCTACAATAAATAATAATAAAAAAACAAAATAGTTAATAAAATTCATTTTTTGTTCCCAAACCTGGTAGGGGAACACTGTTTTACAAAGTGTATCCCATGGCAATTTATGCCGACCTAGCCTACAAAGTATGAAAAAACCAGTTCCTATTGAGTGAAGATGTTTACTACAAATGATCGTAACCACTGCCATATTTAGCATCTTCTTGTTGAGCAGGCCCCTCAAATGTGCCTGATTCACACACTATTTCTTAAGCAGTACTGTCATGCTGGCACCTGTCTCAATGGCATAAGGAAGAGCTTTTGAGAAGCTTCGTCACTGCAGATACAACAAAGGGGGCTGAAGTTGCTTCATACAAGAATACGTTTGAGACATGCATTAATGAATGCCTTGTATAGCTGATTGGCGTACATGAAGGGTGCACAAAACATAATGGCACATGATCTTAGATCATCCACACCGATGACATGCACTAGGTCTTTCACATACAAGGATGACTGTTTTTGCTTTAGCAATGCATCTTGCAAAGTCACTAGCTCGTACTCGGCAGTCTTCTGATGATATTTCGTACATTTCTAATGCAGATGAATGCACTTTGCTTAAAGTAATACCCTTCACGTAAGTCCTCACGTGTGCTACATCAATATGATGCACGGTTTTAGTTAATTTTGGCTTTAAAGAGAAGCACTTTGCTCTTGGAACTCACCTTGTACCCACTGATTGCCTTCCAACAATGGTTTTCATCGTTTCACATATTTCCAAAAGTAACCTATAACAGCTGCCATCAAGTGCGGACTTGCGTAGCATCGGGCGCGTACAGGCTTGTGAACCCTGATGCCTCTGAGTCCTAGTAGCTAGTAAGAAAATTTTAGCTAGTTGCATTCCAAATAGTTATTTAATTTTTCAATACAGTGGACACCACTTATAATGTCACCGCCTATAGTGCAGGACCGCTTATAATGCAGCTTTTCCGACCCCCAATATTCTTCCCATAGAACATAATGTATAGGAATAGTGCGTATAATGGTCCATCCCGACGCGGGATACCGGTTATAGTGGTCACCGACACCCTCCTCGAAGTAGGTGAAGGACCGAGAGCATTTGTCAGCATATTCCGAAGTGGGAAAGCTTCAAACTTCTCTTTGCATTACGTCACCCGTCTTTGTGATGCCATCTGCACACGATCAACACGCAAGAGCTGTGGCACGATCTTGTAGCGAACGACTTTGGTATCGCAGGATTGATGTAACATTGTTTCATTGTGACAAACAATGACACAAATCCACTGAAATAATAAAACTGCAGCAAACATGCAACAGAGCGGGGGTACCATCCCATGTGAAATGTCTCATGCTTGCAAAGCACATAATTGTGTTGTACGACAACATCTAGTGATGTTACAGAATATGTTATTTGAGCGGCACACTTTTTGTTTGGTAGTAGTTTGGTTGTTTCGGTTTTGTTTGTTGGTTTTGTGTTTACGAATGTATTAATGAAATCAAACAACTCAGGAAAAAGGTGCTTACGCCAGGATTCAAACTTAGACCCTCCTTATGCTGTCGTTACACCACGACAGCAGGATTTTCTCCAGAGTTAGTGCCGTTGCAGAGTTTTTCATGAATTGTTTGATTTCATTGATTTGAGTGTTGGAGGCTTACGTGTTTGCGTCGTCCATGTCTGTAAGCCTGTCTCTGCTAATTCTCGTTGTTTACGTTGTATACGCAATATGTCTGCCTCGTGTCTGAATAAGTGAGTGACAGAGAAAGATGTAAGAGAGAATGGGAACAGCGTGAGTTGTTGTCCTTCCCCCTGTACTTGAGGCACTCTGGTCTCAGGAGAAGGTCCTGCTGTCCTGCTGTAACGGTAGCATCCCTGACTGGAAATCAGGAGGGTCCAGGTTCGAATCCTGGCATCAGCACCTTTTCCTGAGTTGTCTGATTTCATGGATTTGGGCATTGGGAGCTTACATGTTTGTGTCGTCCATGTTTGTAGCCTGCCTTCAGAGTACTACAACACTCATTTACTACTTTGCGCCCTTCTCTTCTTTGTTTTTGGTAAGTTAGGTCTCTAGTGATGTTTTCCAATCTGTTCTTTGCAGTGATGGATGGATCCTTACCTCGTTCCCTCAAGCATATAATCAGCAATGCAGAATACTATGGACCATCTCTCTTCCTGTTAGGTAAGTGGGAAATAGTTCGGGAGTTTGCACTCAAGAATGTTTGTTTTAAATTCATTTCAGCTACTGACGTGGTGACAGTGTACGTGTTCCAGGAGCCTTCGCTGCTTTCTTCCTTGCAGGACAATGGATTAACAGATGTGGTTCTTCATGCCCTGTTGGTTAAGGAAGTAAGCCGCATGTTTTTTTTTTTCCGCATTCTTTATTGTATCGTCATTGCTTGCTGTCCTCCCCATCAGGTTCCCGCCACTCGTGAGGTCCTGGCATCTTTGCCAAATGTGTTCAGTGCCCTGTGTCTCAATGCCAGGGGTCTCCAGGCATTTGTAGCGTGCCGCCCGTTTGAGCGTCTGTTCAAGGTACTCCTGTCACCGGACTACCTCGGGGCAATGCGTCGTCGTCGTTCCTCAGACCCCATGGGTGATACAGCCTCCAACCTAGGCAATGCCATGGATGAGCTGATGCGACACCAGCCCAGCCTTAGAGTCGATGCCACAGCAGCTATCATCAAGGTACTTGTTAGCAATGGAAATTGCTTATCACCATTCTTTTGCAGTCACAATCAGTATATCATGATACCAATTGATGGTTTAGATTCTAATTAAAACCATTACTAGAACACAGTTGTATGTGTTGATTATTGGCAACTTCCCTATTGTGTATCATTCTCACCGCTTCACAAGGCAAAACCAATTCCTCGTATTCAGAATTCGCGCTCTCTGTCATTTTGTTGTTGGACTCTCCACATCTGCTAGAGCTGCAGCAACGGCCTACGTTGCCAGTATGTTCCCGAGGATGCCTGCCGTGGGACAGTCATTTTCTCATACCCGTGTCTTGCCTTGATACATGCATGTGGTGCACAGGGAGCGGAGCGAAAGCAGAGAGAACAGATTGTAACGGTTGCATCAGTGTATCACTAACTGCAATTATCCTAGGTGGCATTTGCTCTGTTATGCACCAACGGATTTTATGTTGTGTGCAGCTGCTGGAAGAAGTGTGCCTGGTGGGACGGAACCCAGCCTATGTGTGCTCCAAGCCAGTTTCTAAAACTGAAACAGTGGGTGGTCAGGGGTCTGCCGTGGGTAATAGTGGCAGGGGTTCAGCCCTTCCCAATGATGCTGGTTCCTCTGATGAAGAGGAGGAGGAGGATGATGTGGATCCCCCTACAGTGCCTTCCACACCTAAGGCTGATGGCAGTGTTGGCAAAGCCACTCATGGAGGCTCACAACTGGGTGCTTCCGACACACCCGAAGCCAGGGTACCTGTGCCGCTTGTCGACTACATTCTCAATGTGGTGAGGAAACATTTAGTTGTGGACATAATTATCAGTGTTTGCTTTCAGATTATCAGAACAAACCTTCCAAATACTAATCTTAATTTTTCCAACCATTGTTTATCCTAGCTGTAGACATCACCCACAAGGATATACCTTTATGTGCAATATCGACAATTTGAAATCTCTTAATCCAAACTTCCAGATATTTGAACTGATGCTCGGGTGCTATCAAGTCTTTTATACTTTTTCACATATACTTTCATACTTGTACACATACTTTTATTATAAATTTTTGTGCATTGTAAATTGACAGCTATAATTAATTATAGTCTGTGCTGAATGACCAGACTAATGTTTGTGTATGTAAATGTGCAGAAGCTATATAAAAGGTTTTCACTCGTCAAATGAAATCTCATCATCTGCAAAAACTGTGCGAAGGTGAACATTCAATGACAAGATTGCAGTTTACTTTTCGTTGCCCTTTCTATATCTCAGACTCACTGAATGGCACAGGGCTATATTTTGCTTCTGTCGCTTCTCTGTTCTCTTCTGAAAGTTATAGTGTACCAACTATTTAAAACATCTCAACTGCAAGTGTATCTCTGTTGAAGTGTGCATGTTTTGAATTATTTCTTAGCAATTCTACTACATTAGCTGCAATTGCCAAAATCATCTTGAAAATGAAGTAAGCTTCTCTGTAGGTGGTTGTATAGGCAAGTTGCTGTTTTGTGCAACAAATAGAGTGACCGCTATGAAACATCTTGGTAACATAGCTTCAACACTAGATGATGGCACCTGAAATGAAGACCTCAAAGTAGGAAATATTGTATATGCAGATGCGTTTTGTGGATGCCATCCTGAGCAACAACTCTACAGATGACCACTGCCGGGAATTTGTGCAACAGAAAGGCCTGGTGCCCCTTTTGGGTATCTTAGGGCTGCCCAATCTGCCAGTGGACTTCCCTGTATCTCCTGCGTGCCAGGCGGTTGCTTCGGTCTGCAAGTCTATTCTGGTATGAAGCCAAAAAACTCGATTATATCTGCATTTTTGTTTCATATGTTGATAGTGGCTTCTCAGACTAATCCCATAAAATCTGAAAGTTAAATTTTTAGGTGGGTAGCATTTGTCTGTGTAGAGACCTTTGTTGCTATCAGTGGTCCAACTAATGTAGAGTTCTTATGCAGGGCTCTGCCATGCACAAGCCTGAATTGAAGTGCAGCCCATCTTTGCACACTTGGGGAGAATCCATTAGCTCCCTTATTTCACAACGTATAGACTGCATAAAATGTTGAGGTGCATTAGCGCAGTTTCCCTCCTTGTGCAAGTTAATTTCTCAATTGTGAGACACTACACGAGTCACTCAAAATAATTTCGACTTATGCAAGTATCAGCAAGTTTCTGATAACCGTAAAAACAACAAACATCTCGTAGTTAGGGTCTGAGGTTTTCGGGAAATATTTTTTGCCAAATTCGGGGCGTAAAAATTGGGTGGAAAACATCAGCATCCAGTACAGGTGAATTCGGGTGTAAAATTTGTGGTATTATATGATACAGGTAGAAATCGGGGTTTATCAGGCTGGTTATACATAACACAAATGTAAAAAAGAAAGCAGCTTTCAAACTAAGTACTAATAACACTGTCTGTGAGAAAATGAGGACTGTGTAAAAGGTCTATGGCAATTCAAGCCTGCATTGAGTGGAATGGAAATTCAAATCTGCATGGTGTTGCAGACTTGCACTACTACTAAAGTACTACTTCGCTTAACGTGACTCTGTTACAAGTTTTCACGTGAGAAGCGCTTTTGTTTTCGTTTCTGTGTCGAAGTAGGAGCTATGAACAGCGGAATTTCGTTACGTTCGGTGATTTATCAGCAGTTCTGCTTACTTTGGCTCCGGACTCCTTTTTTTTCTTTTTGTCAGAACTATCTAAGTTTCTACTAAGTTGCTCGGCACTGGGCGTTGTTTCGGCCGCGAGGCGGCACAACCATTCCGAACCGGCGTGACACACGCGGCAGAAGCCATGCGTGCTGCTGTGTTTTTCCGACAGTTTCTCGACGCGCGCAGGCGGTGTGTGTGCGACCTCAGAAAACCCAGTTTTTTTTAACGTGTGCTGAGGCTTTACGCCGCAATCTATTGACTACTGACATTCACGTGCGAACGCTTGTGGTCGACGAACATTGGCATGCGTCGCTCGCTCTGTTCGTGTCCCATGCGTTTCGAGTGGTAGACCGCGGGCGTCTCTTCGCCATGTGTGCAAGGCCACAGCATAAACATGACGTTTTGACGCTGGGGAAAGTGCGTCCTATGCGTTTTGTCCTCGCACCTCTTTAAATTCCCTCCCTCTCTTCCACTAGCACAGTCGTGCGCCGTGGTCCCGCGCCGTGTGACAAAAGGACCCCGGTCCGGGTAGAAATCGGGTTTACCTGAATCACTTAATGTGCGATTTGGGGGGTAAATTCGGGGAAGAATCGGGTAAAACCCGAAAACTTCAGACCCTACTTATAATTAACCTCAACTTCTTGCAAAAGAACTTCTAGAAATCCTAAAACCATCTGTTACCAAACATCACAAATTATATTGTGTAGGAAGGCGAGGTACTTTTGCAAATGTGATGATACTGCAAATGATACTAATGTCTTCCATGGTGCAAAAACAAGACTGAATACACTGTTGATTACGTTCTTATGAACGCTAATGAAGGTCTGTTAAAGCAGCGCTGCAGCTGTTTTGGTCGTAGGGTGGTACGTCTGCAATCTTGAGTACCCAGTCTCCAGCAGTTTGTTTACTGCGACCCATTCTTACATCACAGAACTTGCTCCTAGTGAACGTATTCAGCGAGCACGTGAACGGGCGTGACAGATGCGGAATGGCTGAAGTCACATGCACCTCCACGTGATGCCTTAACCTCTCGGCTACAGTGTCTCCTTGTTCCCTGAATAATCTTCCCCCTCCCCCCCTCTCCCACTACCACAGTCGTGCGTCATGGTTCCGGGTCGCGTGACGGCCAATTTTGGGGAGAAATCTGGCCTTACCCGAATCGATTAATGTGCGATTCGGGTGGTAAATTCGGGGGAGAGGCGGATAAAACCCGAAAACCTCGGACCCTATTTATAAGGTTTTTCTAATTTATCATTATTTATGTGATGGTAAGATGCAACAAAGTCTTCACTAGGCAAGGCGTGACGGTGTGGTCCTCTCTGAATATTAATATTAGAGTTCCCGAATTCGAGTGGCATATCAATCACTCTAAGTATTCCATTCGTGAATCGAGTACCCAATATGAACGACAGTGAACGACACCTCCTGAAAGTGGGCTTCACCTGATGCTTCCCTGCATGAGGTGAAATTTGCTTTACCAAAATTGAAGCCTGCTTTACAAAATTGCCAGTGCTACAGGACCAACACAGACGGATTGTAGTTTTGCTTAAGATAATGTTAGCCCAAGTTGATTGTGCATACTTCGCCTGAGGAAGTGGCGGCATCCCTCCCATATGCAGTTTAGCGGTGTCAGTGAGTGATTTTTTTAAAAAGTTAAGACTCATAAATAATGCCTATAGCCCGGGAACAGAAAGGATGTCTTAAAGATGTCCCTTATGTTCAAACTTTAAGCAACGTAACTTCCCCAGGCGAGGCATAAACACTCCAGCAAAGAAGCTAAAAGACGTTCACGACAAAGCTGAGGCAGGACGCCAATTTGTTTGTTTCACAAGTGACCTATGGATGTTCAGAAACAATTGCAGCCTCATTTGCGTAACATGCCACTGCCTGACAGAAGGTACTCCAATACAAGATAATTACCCCAGTATGTACTCACCTGAAAAGCAGGAAACACTATCGTGTAACATTAAACAGTACGGGCCTCCCACAGAAGAATTACACGTCTCTTGTGACAGGTAATGCGAGAAAAATTACACTAAAGCCATGGGCTAGAAATTTCAAACTTTTGGTGCAGAAAGCATGTATTGTAAATTTTGCATGACTATTGGATATCCGATTCAGTATTCGACATTTTCTTCCTCCATTCGATTCAATATTCGATTCGACTTCAAATATTCGGATTTGCACACCCTTTACTTTTTAGTCAACTTGCTCCAGAAATAAATTTTGTAGCAATGACTCTGATACTTCTTGTTAGTTCGCCATTAGTAGTAGTCGTAGTTATCAGTACTACTGTCATAATGTAATCCTTCATGCTTGTGCTATGTTCTGCATTGTACCAACGGGAGGAAGAGAGGGAGCTCAGACAGGACAAAGGGCATTGTATAAATATGCATGTGCAACTAAAATTCCTGTCAGTTGAGAGCCTGATACGTTTGTCTCGTCGTTTTAATCCCCTTCGTCCTGTCTGAGTGCTGCAGTGTTGCGACCTGTCTTGTACCTGCACTTACCTGCATAATCGATGCTTTGTGTAATGCACACCTAACTGGGCTTTCTATGTACTTATTATGATGGACACCCTCACAGCCCAAAAAGTTCAGGAAGTGCATTGTCCATTGTGTAGCTGCTGAATATTTTTGTTGGTGAACCTTTCAATGTGAATGTTACATAATTTTAGTATACTGATATTGTGTAGCACCATTAGACCTTGTGCGAGTGTATGGTGGACAATCAGGAAAATGATTTTGCACAATGCTTTAATAGTCAGTCCTAAAGTTTTTGACTGCACAGAAGACTATCCTGTGTGGCAGGGTCGTGATTCAAATGATATGCTGTTTCCAAGTTACTGATGCTACACATCGTTACTGTATCAGAGCAGTTTCAGAGAACAACGTTTTATAGCGAGTTAAAGAAAGCAGGGTGAGGTAGACACAACTTTTCTTACTGTATTTGCTAGAATCTGGCCCACGAACCTGAAGTTCTGCAACAAGGTCTTTCCCACCTCCGTACTGTTTTGGGAACACTAGATCCACTTCACAAGCCCTTGGAATCCCCTGGGGGCTCTGTTCTCTTAGAGGAACTTCTGGCTTCAGGTGCAGATGCAACAGAAAAGGCTGGATCATCCCCTTTGCTGCATGCAATGTCTGCCACACATGCCTACATTGTCATGTTTGTGCATGTGTGTCGTACTGGACAGGTGAGTACAGGAACAAACTTCATTCTGAAACAAAGGCCATTTCATGCTCTTTCACATGCCGTATTTACCTGATTCTAATGCATAAGTTTTAAAACAAAAATTGAGCCTCAAAGCGGCTTGTGTGTTACAATCGCATACAAAACCAGAATCGCTTGACTACAGCCCCGGCCGGCAGAATTCCAAGTTCAGCCTTCAAAACCCAAGCTAGGAACGACAAGAAAAATGCACTCTGATGCACTTGTGTGTTTTTCTTTTCATCCCTGGTCTCGGTTCTTTTTGTTATACACCAACCATGCCACCAGCTCGCTTGGTTTTTAACCATTATTTTAGGTTTCACCTTTACATGCCGTGAAACTGGGAATTTATTGGATACGCTAGAATGTTAGTGTTAACCATTTTGCTAATAGTTTTGTTCCTATCCGTTGCTGTAGTCATTCAAGGCACGGGACACTGTTCCACCTGCCATGGTTCACTGTACTTTCTAAGTAGTGTGGCATATCAAACTCAATAAACAGCACCAAGGACGTGGGGTGCGTCTACAGCGATAGACAACTGTCAGAGAGAGAGACGAGGACTAACACTGAAGAGAAATAAACATAATTCAGACCTGTGCATAAATTTTGTTGTTTCTGTTACCAAGAACATGAAAATTGGGTGTGCATTAGAGTCAGGTAAATACCGTATCTCAAGAGGCTCTCTACATATTGAATGCTCTGTACATGTTGAGTTCTTTTGCCATTGCACAAATATGGACATACATGATATGTCTTCTTGCAGAGTGAGATACGCTCCATCTCAATGAGCCACTGGGGTTCTGAGTTGGGCCTTTGCGTGCTGCGGGGGCTGTCTCGCCTGTACACTTCCTTGGTGTGGGAAAGCACGGTGCTCCTGGCCTTGTGTAATGATGCTGCTCTACCTCCTGGATGCCCTTTTGGACGACTGCAACTACAACGCCTACAGGCCATGCATGCAGCCATTGAGGCTCCCGGAGACAGCCCGATGGAGGTAAAATTTGGTACTGTTTATCAAGTTGCACCAGCTTGAACTCTTGAATGTCCCTCTCCAGCTGTGCCACTGCATTGAGGTTATGGCAAAAAAGCAACAGACGCCATTTTGGCACAGTCTTTCATAGACTAAATCATTTCAGACAAAAATTGCTTCGTTACTGCGGGTCAAGGTCGCTACGCGTTTCATCAGGAAGCACTCGCACGAAAAGCGAAGGACAAATTAATGGCAGTTGTGACCGTGTCAGGAAAACAGAACTGGACGTGCAGCCTATCTATACCCTTGAGCCTGCAGTCCTATAGCAGGGTGCAGTTCACGATATTGTTCCGATGTTCTTCCGATATTGTTCTAAATAATGTGACAAGTTTTAGGTACTCGGGCAGAACCATAACATCAAAGATGGACTGCGGAGTGCACATAGAAAAAGTATGCTCTTCGGCGATGAAGAAACTAGGTATGTTAAGGAGAAAACTCGAAAAAACCCCTGTTAGCGTAAAACTACTAGCTTACAAATCAATCATCTGGCCAACTCTTGAGTACATGAGTAATGTCTGGGACCCATATAAAAAGATTCACATTGAAAAAATCGAAAAGATTCAAAACCGTGCCTTATATACTCTGCTTATGGCAGACACGTTTCAGTAAAGGACCTAACACATCAGGCAAAAATTGAAACATTAGAAAAACGTAGGAAAATTTAAAGACTAAAAACATTTTGTAGGGTAATGATTAGACAATTAGGGATTGAGGCGAATCACTACATTGTTCCTGAGGAACAGGGAATGGCACTGCGATCACGTCACCGCTATGGTTTAAAACCTTTCCAAAGGCGAATAAATATTTTTAAGCACTCATATTTTGTCCGTACTCTAGAAGATTGGAATAGGCTTCCAGGAAATGTAGTAGCACATCTACACAATGTACCAGCTTTTATTAGGGCATTAGATAGCTTTATGTAAACGTCCATTCATGAGCTTCATGTTTCGTTTTTATTTTGTTTTATTTTTTCTCGCTTTTTTGTTTGTTCCTCCGTTGTTGTTTCTTCTTTTCAATATTGCATGGGTGAGTGTTTTTGGGCGCATGCAGGAACTGCAGGTTTAGTTTTGACTTTGAGTAGTTACTGTACTTAATATTTGCTGTGTGAATTGCATCTCTCCTGTTACGACTCGTCAAGGGCCAACAGTATTTATAAATAAAAATAAAAAAAGATGGAATTGAGGGTACAGGTCATTTTCAACATGCTGGGGACAATAATTTGTGGTGGTTGCTGGCTAGGCACAAGCTGGGGGACAAGCAGAGTCCAAAAAATGAAGCCGCGGGATATTCAGTATCCGAAATTTTGTACACTATTATACATTAACTTTAATGGGGTGTGTGACCATCCTATGATGATGTTCGAATAATCGAGCACGTCTGACAAAACACTGTCTGGAGATTCGCTCGGCGACTGCATATCACTAGGGCTGTGCAAATATTCGACATTTCGAATATGAATCTAATATGCATTTTCAGCGCTAGTATTCGATTCGATGATGTTATATTCGTGGCTTTCGAACAAAGTCTTGGAATGTCTTGGAATATTCCAGCTCTCCGTGCTCGTGACTTCAACGTAACGCAAAATCAAGTGTGTCCGCAAACGATTTATCAACAACTTCTCGCCAGTCCTGCAGAATCTGTGTTGTTTGGATCCACTCTTGGGAACAAGCCTCCACTAGCAAAACACACGCAATAGATGGCTGAAAATTTGAGTGGGAAATCCATTAGAACGCATTGTGGCATGAATAAAACTTATACAGTTAAACCCCGAGGTAACGAACTTCAGTATAACGAAATTGTAGATGTACCAAAGTATTGGATTTTTCTCAAATCCATCTCCATAGAACCCTTTGTATTAGAGACTTCGATTTAACGAAGCCGCACTGAAGAATGTGCACCGCGCCAATGGTCAGAAAACTCGGAGCAACAACATCGGCGTGCGGCGGTGCCATCTAGGAGAGGGCTGGAGAGACTAGTTCAGTGCAGGGTGTTGTACCGAAATGTTTTTCGTTCTGGTTTTTGTTCCATCATAAACGGTCCGGTACCAGTTCTGCTCCGGAGCAAAAAAATAACTGGTCATACCGGTTTTAACCAGTTCCGCTGATATTCTTTCCCAGAAAAAAAAAAATAAATGCTGCAAAATGTAAACCCGTTTATATGCATACATGGTATTTAATATTAATAGGCAGATGTGAAATTGGTAGCTCCTGGCTCCTGTAGGTGGCTGTCTGTTCAAATAGGCATTCTCCTTTCTTGAAGCGCATGATACAGACTGACTTGTTTGTCGTGATGTCATACGTAAAGTACTTCCTTGCTCGATTGGTGCGATCGCATCCCATCCGAATGCCTGTTTCTGCTTCCTCACCAGCAACCTCTACCGCACGAGTACAACGCAAATCGAGGAACACCTTCACTCACAATTGCGCTCGACGGCTCCATTTTCTTTTCTTTGTGTCCTGTCCACAAAAGAGGCGCCACTTCGCACGTGCTTGCCTCGCGGATACGTACATGTATTCAACTTCGCTGCTCTCAAACAAGGGACACGTTGCGAGAGATTACCGATAGAGAAGCCGTTTCGCAGCCCTTTGGGTCGCACATTGCTAGAGAGTCACAACCGGTCACATGTACATCTATGTGTGCGAACGATAAAACGCTACAAAGGGAGCCTAAGGGTCATAGTCTACCGACATACATTGCACCGTAACCGTAACAGGGGACCGTAACCGGCACCGTAACCGTGACCCTCGTAAAGTATCCATGACATGACTTCAGAACACACGACGACAGTTCCATTTGCCTACTCGTAGTCCAAACCGGCGAAGTTTTTGCTTGGACCGAAAACTGTTAAATAAATTTTTCGGTTTCCCTCCTGAGCGAAAAAAACGTATACGGTTTTGATTCTGTTCTGGTTCGCACCAAAATAGGGTGTTTTTTTTTTTTTTTTCGGTTCCGGTTTTTGATTCGCTCCGACACCCTGGTTCAGTATATGCAGGCGAAGGTGTAAGGAGGCATGCGTGCAGAGCGCACGTGGTACGCGTCACGTGGAATCTCTCTTTCTCCCGTCGCCACCTCCGCCGCAGCTGCTCCGCACTCACGTGTTCTTTCGCAATGGGCAAGCCCGATAAACAGAAAGTCAAGTTCTTTCGTTGGAGGACAAGCAAAATATCTTGATCGCGATAGAGAAATGAACAAGGACATCGTTAATTAACAGATATGGCATACTCCAGAGTTCACTCTCGACGATCTTGAAGGCGAAGAACTGTATTCATGCTGCGTCGAAAGAACGAATGAATACCCATAGTGAAAGAAGTCGTCGAAAGCCCTTCAGAAGATTATGAGGAAGAATAGCGAGCCGTTAGACTTTGGCTGACCACTCTCACCCCTTATCAAGCAGAAGCTAATGCAGTGTAAGAGGCATGCGCGACGTGCTCGTGACACTAGTTGAAAATAAAGTACAAACTAAGCTCACAGACTACTTCAACAAAAAATAAACATGGTATAAGTGTCTACTCATGTCTAGAACTGAGTTTCTGCACGCTAAGTGGCCATTTTCGACGTAACGAAATTTCAGTTCAACGAAGTAAATAGCAGATTTTATCGAATCCGTTATATCGAGGTTTAACTGTACGATTCAGAATTGCGCAACAGCGGCGTGTGGGTTGGATGCGCGTGTGCAGTCACTGTCAGTTGTTGGTTTAGTTTCGCCATTCTTGTGCGTGGATTCATGTTGCGCTCGCGTAAGTTGCCTCTCCTCATCTGATCGAGATATTCAAATACTGCACCTAAATAAGGAATCAGTGTCAGGATAGTCCAATGATATGCACACTGAAGGCTGCGTGTGTGTTATGCTGTGTGTAAACATCCAGACTGTCAGTTGACAAAGGCACCGCACGAAAGGATCTCTTGACGCGCACTTGGTTATGCGCACGGAACAGCGTCCAACATTGTTATACGAGTACTTGGAACCGCGGTCTCCATCGCTGTACGCGGGTCGTTTCCCCATTGAAATAATGAATATTTTGACGGTAAAATCATAAACCATCGTTTTACGAGGGATATCGTTATCCGCGGGTTTTACTGTATTCACACAGCCCTAGTTCTATGCCAAAATGGGGAATTGTTAGCCATAGAATGAGGACAGGGAAAGTAGGGATGCATTCAGCAGGGGATTCTAGCAATCTCAAAGGGCCAGTGGTCTTTGTGTGCAAAGATGCAAACAATGAGGAGATAGGTTGCCTTCAGATATACCAGTCAACAAAGTACAACACTCATTTTTGACGGCTGTGTTGGAAGAAATTTTGGGAGAGAACTTTTCGAAAGATAAGCCATGGCATGGCACCAAAAAACTTTTTTTGTAAACAGGTAATCTGCAGATTGCGGTATATACATGAAATTATGGTATTCTCGTAAAAATACCCTTGCACAACTTTGTAAAGAATTGACACCATGCCATTTGAAGGCATGTACAACCAAAATCTTCTCTATACAACTAATTAACCTGATTTCTGGATATTTCTAGCGCCCCACACATTTTGTTCATGGTACTAGAGTGTGTCATACTTTCATACACATGGAAGATGTTTGTTGATCATCATCTGATTAACCCCACTGGTGAACTTTTGAGCCTAGGTTGATGAAGCAGAAAACAAGGGTAGCAAGGCAAAGGCAGCTGTCAGGCAAATAAAGCCCCTTCTGACAGGAGCTTCACGTCTTGGTCGAGCTCTTGCCGAGCTGTTTGGCCTCTTGGTCAAGGTAGGCATCTTCTTTGCAGCTTTGACTACGGAATTGTAGAGCTCACAACTTTAGGACCTCAGCACTTAAATCTTTTTATCTGGGGCCCAACTATTGAGCTGTTGAAGTTTCCAGTTTCGGCAGAAACTGAGTTTTCCTTCCCAAAACTTTTTGGCCACAGTGACTACGTTTCCCCAAATACATTTTTTGTTGCACAGGTGCAAATGTCTACACATTTGGAGTTGCTCACTGCATGCTGAGGACTGAAAAAGTGCTTCCCCCTTTTTGTTAGTTGCAAGTAAAGTCTGACATTCCTATGTATACTTTGAGCAGACGCATAGAAACAGTATTATTCATGTGCCTTGCATTGTTCAGGTCTCTATTTATTGATAATTGTTGCTGATATCTGTCTGTAGCCGATCCATCAGTGTAATGTCCACTTTACTTGATGAGCGTCATAAACTAAACTAGAGGCTATTTGTGGTAATGCTGTATGTGGATATACGCAGGGTGTTTCAGTAACTATTTTAAATTTTAATATTAATATAACTTCGAAATGCTGGCTACGCTAAGATTTCCATGGAGAAGTGGCGCAAGGGTGATATGTAGTTACCCCTTCAGTTTCCTTCTGCTGACAATGGCAGCGAGTTTACAGTGCCACATTTTTCTGAAACAGCAGTGAGAACAGTGCCGGATCATAGATGGGATGGTGTTGGACGAACGCCTCCCCTCCCCCCAATCAATAGGTTATAGAGTAGGTTTCGTCCTCTCCCCTCCCCCACTACGTCCTTCGACAAGGGAACGTTGGAAAAAGTTGAGCTATTGTAACAAACTAAAGTGGTCACTGTTGGTAGAGTAGTGATATCCTGTGATCACTACCAACCCAGAGATTTTTGACTGGTCGATATTTTGTCTGATTTCTTTCATGTTTTTTCAAGAATTTACGAGGGTGGTTCCATAAGTTTCCGGCCCGACCAACTTTTAATAGTCATAGAGACGAAGCAAGTGTATCTTTTCGACATAGTCACCATTAATTCCGATGCACTTTTGACACCTTTCAACCAGCATTCTTATACCCTTGAAAAAATAGTCCGAAGTTTTGTCCGCAAAATGCTGGAAAACTGCCTCTTGCACCTCACTATCGTTTTGAAATCTGTCCTCTAAGATCCCTCTTCAAGTTTGAGAACAGGAAGTTCTCACTCGGTGCCAAGTCTGGACTGTAGGGTGGGTGGTGGATTTCGCCACGCGTCCTTAATCGCATTTTCAAATTCACACGCATTTTCTACCTCGGGCCGGAAACTTATGGAACCACCCTCGTATGTACCCAGAGAGCAACTGCGTTCTGGTAGTCATTATTTTCGCTGTGGAGCAGTAGGCTCTAAGAAAGCATTGTCATGTTTGCTGTTGGTAATTGCTGTAGCATTGGTAATCGCAATTGGTAATCTCACTGTTGTAGCTTTGTGTGGGCTCACCAATGCGCCAACGACGAGGTCAGCAGGTGCCTCCGTCGCCCACGTCTCCATCTCCCTCTGCTCGTGCAGTTGCCTCGGCTCTTACACGACTCCTTGCAAGTGGTCTCTCATGGGAGCCCCCTCTCACTTCACCTTTGCCCAAGTTTCGGTAAGTTAAACTACACTAAACTTGCTCTCGCTACAAATTATGTATGCAACCATGCAGGCTGACCTTCTACATCTGCTCGGTTGGCTTCACGTCTCCAATGTTGTTTGACGAGCGCAAGTATCCCTACCACCTCATGTTACACAAGTTCCTCTCTTCTGGTGGGCAGGACGCCTTCTTTGAGTGAGTCTGCAACCTCTAGAAAAATTTTATTTACAAGATTGCATACCAGCCCTTGAAGTGAGTTAGGAAGTGATTGAGCCTTCGTCACGTTTGTTCTACAGTATTCACCGGCAATGCAAGCTTATTTTGCCTTCTATGCAAAAAAACTGGTTTCCAGTCTGGAGACTGCCATGTGCATCCAAAGATGCTTGCTTTGTGTGTTGCTCTTAAAGATCAATCTGGCAATGGTTCATAATTTAGGTTGGTCTTTTTTATGTTATGTTATGTTAACATATGTTTATATGTTATGTTAGGTTGGTGTTTGTGTCAAGGCGGTATTCGAAAGAAAAATATATTTAAAAAGTTCACGGCATGTCTGTAGGTGTTTCCTCCCCCTCACTCTAGAAGAATGCACGATCTAGTTTGCCGATATTAATGTATCCCTTATTTAGTAACTTAGTCTGTGAAAGATTTTGCATTCATAGTAAGATAAGGTCATACATGAAATTATTCTGGCATGAGTGGTGAGTGGTTGAAACATACCCATAGAAGATGCAAGACGTTCATCCTCCTTCGACATGTATATTTCCCCGACATTGCGAACAGAAACTGTTCTTCTCTTTGTTCGCAGTAAAGGCTCCTGACTTGAGGCTGTACTCTTAATGTACTGTCAGCATATTTGGGTCTTCCTTTTTGTCAGCTTACACAGAGGAATGTGGTACCACACATTCACCAATAGCTATAATGCATGGAACCTGATGACGGTATTTGACTGTAGCATTTCTTTATGTTAAAAAAAGGTATACTTTTCACGCTACTTGCTGGGTTACGTTTGATTGGCTTTCTTTAACACATTTCACTTCACATTAATCCCTGCCAGGACATTTAACTGGGCGTTGAGCTGTGGTGGCAAGGTGGCACCATCTGAAGGCATGGAGAGTCCAGAGTTGCCTGAGGGCACAGGAGAGTTCCTAGATGCATGGTTGATGCTACTGGAGAAGATGGTTAATCCTAAGATGGTGTTGGAATCTCCTCACACACTGCCAGCAGGGGGAGGTCCCTCCTTTGATCCGGTCCTGTACCTGATCCACACCCACAAACGAGCCTTCGACGCCATGATGCAGTTGTGGGACCGCAAGCCCCTCAAAGTATATGGAGACCGCATGTCAGAGTCCATGCTGGCCATCTTATGCCACTTACTTCGTGGGGAAGCGCTCATCAAAGAGAAACTAGAAAAAGAAGCTGAGCCTCCGGCAGCGAGCAATAACACTGTGCGACCGACGCTTCCTCCCCCAGGTGGACCGACACTGCAGGAGGAAGTTAACCAAGACCACCTTCAGCAGGTCTGTCATTTCGAGTATTAGTTTTTAGTGCTGTGCGAATGCACAAAGTACAGTTAAACCTTATTGCAGCGAAACACAATATAACGAAATTTGCGATAGAGCGAAATAGTTTGCATTCCCCGGCACAGGGCCGTAGAGACCAATGTATTTTCGCTACCGCTACAACGAAATTCTGTTTAGCTGCTTCCTCAATACAGCGAAAGAACAAGATAAGGTTTGTGACCCCAAAGCTGACTTCAGGGTCACAAAAACAAAGGGTGCAACCAGTGTCCTGTTCCCGTGGCAAAGGAAGGACACTCGCAATTAAGGTCAGGAGGAATCTGCCTACAAAAGGAAGTCTGAGTCATTGGAAGGTTCGGAATTTTTCTACTGAGGTTTCTCCTTTCCGCTTTTCATGCTTGTTTCGAACTGTCCGGTTGCAACCAAGTACAAAACGAAGGCAACAGCAAAGAACACAAGACGCAAAGATCCATTGCGAGCACGTGGGGAACGCTTCGTTCTTGTGACGGCATACGTGATGAAATCAGCCTAAATGATTTTCTTGATGTGGACAAAGTTGTTGCGGAAACGGAGAGCGTTGCGGAATAGGAGACCATCGCGGCTGCTTGCAGGCAAGGTGTCAACAGCAATAGTGACTAACAGCGCAATGACGAAGGCATCGAGCCTTGTGTGTTCATGGCTCATCAGGTGGTCGATGCCATGACGTACTTTGACGTTAGGGAGACGTACATGATAGCAGTTGATGTTTTGAGGCTGGAACACACAGAATTTCTTAGGCACTTGAGGCTTTGTATGTACGTGTCCTTTCTATGTGTTCCAGCCTCAGAGTTAATTGCTATCAATCAGAATCAATTGCTATCAAACCTGACATGTTACATCACGGCATTATTATTATTTTTTTAACAAAAGGAGTCATTGCTTGCATTGTGCGACATCATGTAAGGGAGTCCCTGGTGAGGATCTCCTTCCCTCCCTCCTCAAAAGGAGTAGCAGCATGACTGGCGCGCTCTCGCGTCACAGGGGAACGACCTCTGTCACCTCCTTAGCTCGTATCACCCGTAAAGGCAAGATAACCTGTTTGTATCATCCGAACTGTAATACGGGGGAAGAATAGGAGTTCCGGCTGGAACAAGAAAATAATTCGCATCATCCAGAAATTCATATAATCTGTGATCGTATCATCGAGATTCTACCGTAATAGTGCAGCATATTTTTCTACGTCAAAAGGCAACTCTTAGCTTGTGACAACACACATTAGCTGAAGTGTTACTGAGAAGTACTGCTTTAGTTAGCATTTCTTTTCTGTTTTGTTGCCTAACCAAGTTGCCTTACCTCTTGAGAGGCAACTAACAACATATTAGCGTCAATAAAGCTCTGCACTAGCACGTTAAATCATGAATCAAAGTACGTCAAAGTACAACAAACATGTTGGTAACATCATGCATGCAATTAAGTTTCAAGTGCAGTTGGAACGGCCACTATATTCTCCATTTGTAAAGTGGTTTTCATGCTGGAATGTCTAAACTGCTGTTGTTACATAGTGTAGTTACACAGTATGTAGATATGATACATTCATCGTCCGTATTTTCTTGTTCTCCGCTTTTCCTTCCTTGAGCCTTCCAGGGTTTTCTCCACAATACTGGCACGACACCGATAGTGCAAAAAAAAAAAAAAGGATGAGTGAATCTGCTTTAAAATTAAAATTAGATATAGCAGTAAGGCCATAAATCTTTTAATTGCATTTGTCATATTCCACTGCTCAGCACTCGTAATGGCTTGAATGGTGTGGTGTGTGCACACCATGTACACAATGCCTTTTCTTTGCACTGTTTTTTCTTTGCCTTTTCTCACTGTGTAATGATTGTCGTGGTTTTCTTGGATGCAGCTTATGGACATGGGATTTTGCCGTGAATTAGCCACAGAAGCATTGACCCACTCTGCATCCCTGGAGCAGGCAACTGACTACTTGCTTAGTCATCCAGTGCCACCACCTGCAGTGACTCTGCAACCCTCTTCCGAACTCGAAGGTGCACCGAGCCTTGTGAGTGGGACCTTTGACAATGATTAGGATGTCACCTTAACTCCTCCACTTGCTCATGTGCAAATGACGTCTACCTTTGCAGGATCTGGCAGGTATGGATTTAGAAATGTCTGAGGAAGATCAGATGATGCGAGCCATTGCTATTTCGCTAGGAGAAAATGTCCTAGTCTCACAGGTACACCCCAGATTTTTTTAACGGCAGTCAATGCAATGAGCTGTTTGTGCCACTTTTTTATAGGATGGATCAGAAGTGAAGAAGGTGGAAGAAGAACGTGAACAAACACCAGAGGATCCACTGGACCCCGCTATAATTGACTCGTTCACCAAGAGGATGCTGCCAGGATGCCTCCGTCTTTTGGACACACTCCCAGACACCGTCTACAGGGTCTGTGATTTGCTGGTGGCTGTGGCAACCCGCAATGGAGAGGAGTGGAGGGATAACATGCTGGCAGGTCTCTTGCAAGAGGTATATTACGATTGATTCCCTGGCATTGTATTTATGCTGCTTTTTGTTATATTTGTGGTCTGCTGGTGATATGGTAATAGTGAGAATGGAGAGACTTTCACCCCTGTCAGACGGCGAATTGAATGTCAATTAGTCAACTGACATTTGTGCTACGCAACTGTCCTTTACAGTTGACACCTGCCAGAGGAGCACTAACTGACATTCCTTGCCAGTGATGTTCATGCCAATAACCAAACAATCCTTTCGCATACAAGGTGGAAGACAAGTCACACAATATCTAGAGGTGTGCAAATATTCGAAAATTTCCTATTCGATGTTCTCAAATATTCGTAAAAGTTTGAATATTCGATTTTTTTCGAATATTATTTAAGCTTATTTCAATGCTGTTGCGGGATGCGCGCTAGAATTTGTACGTTGCTGTAACAGCGACAAACATGTATAGTAGAACAGCTGCAAAGCGACGAGGTACGCTCATCTGCGAATGCGTCACCGTCGATACACGTTCAGTAACCAAAACTGAAACTAGTACGCTGTTTGTGTGCAGCCGCCACTTTAGAGTCCACCCAAGCCAAATGCGAAACAGCAGTACGCTAATCCATGCATCATCAGCACAGTCACAGCTTTAGTGGATTGCCAATGAGCTCTGAACATTCGTGTTGGGCCTGCAGTTCGGTGAAATTCCGGTTACATATTCAAATGTTGTTGAGGTTGAACTGAGCAGTGCTGTTCGCAGTGCCACTGCACGCACAGCCAAAACCAGCGTCTCGAACGTGTTTTTTCGGTTTCGATTTGTGGTAATCAACGATATATCATAGAATCATGGTCGCATGTGATGACGGCGATATCGAGGTGCGAGACGTGGCGATATTTCGACATACCGTATTCACCCGAATGTAAGCCGACCCCCCCACTTCATGAAAATGAAAAAAAAGTTTTGTGGTAACAAAAACGTAAAAGATTTATTAATCGCCAGAAGACACCTCCTCGATCTCATAGAAGGTGTAGCAGGCGTCGTCATTAATAGTCACATAGTCGACACTTCTTGAATGTACGAATGACCATGTCGCACAGCGCTGCCGCCCACGCCGCCGAAACCCGTCTGCAGACCTCGGACAGAGACACGCGCTTCACCCGCCCGCCTTGTCGGAGTCATCTTGCGCCCTCCTCTTGCCAACCATTCGTTGTACAACCGTCCGACATAGCTTTCGAACGGTTTGCTTAAGCTGACCTCAAGCAGTGGCAGCTGGCTTGTGAGGCCGCTGGGTATCACCAGCATGCCAGTGACGGCTTGCCGTAAACTGTGCACAGCCCATTCCTTCGTCACTTGCAAGAAGCCTGGCCTCCTCTTGGAACATGTCGCACATTACAAGGGGTTTACTGTCACGCCTTTCTTGCGGAAATGCCTTGAACTAATCTTCAATTGCTGAGTAACGTCCCGTCTTCGGTGAATCCGCGGTACGTCCCACTGCAGCTGAAGGTGCCTTAACATTGCTTACTTCATTGTCTGACGAGACATCCAGAAACGCCCAATTCTCGTTCTGCAGCGCAGTTGACGCCGGGTAGTCACGACACGTTTTGACCATGGCGGAGAACGGAAGAAGGAACTTTAGTTTTGACTGCTTTTATTGCTGTCGTTTGTCGCATGTTCAACTCTCTCACCTCCTTCCCTCTCTCCCCCTCCAAGTGAGGAAGCGAGTGCGCGTGACCAGCGGCTCAGCCGCAAAGCAACGTGGTTGCGTAGATCCCGATTATAAGTCGACCCCCCTACTTTGGATCGTCGATTTTGGAAAAAGGGGTCGACTTACATTCGGGTAAATACGGTAGTTTCTCCAAATCTGGCGCTGTGCGACGGTGTGTTAAAAGTGCCAACAAGGACGACAATAACGCTGCAAAGTCATTTGAAACTGCACTAACTTTTGTTACAGATGATAGCAAGACGCATATAGCCTTAAGCCCGACCCGCATGGAGCGTTTTACTCGCGGCTCACGAGTTTTTTTACCCACGCGCACAGATTTTCGCTGTGTAACGAAAGAAGGGCTGAACACTAACGTGTGCGGAAACAATCACGCGTGATGAGCACAGCCATATAACATCGTCGAGGATTGCGGTTTTACTGCGCTGTTCCAATGAGGCTGTTCCAAACTATGCATTACCATAAGGAACGATGGCCTCACGCGTGAGAGCACAGTGAAACCGTGCAGTTCCTTGCCTACACGACAAATGCGGAAGGCATTGTCAGTGCAAGAAGAGAGCATTTGCCACCTTCATTTTCCTTCTAATATGTGCTCATCACTAATCCATCCCACATTCTGAACATGTCATTGCAACATGACAACTGACATTTAGCGTGTCGTCTGACAGGGGTATAAATAAGTTTCGTGGGAGTCCCTTAATTCTGCTGTTTGAGTTATGTGGCTTTTTGTGTTTATTTGAGGTCTTGCAAATGCCCATACATTGTACATTGGTTTTGCATGTATTGCGTAGGTGAAAAGCTCTGTGGGTGTGCTGCTTGAAGGAGGTGAACTACCGCTAGAGGAGAGAGCATCTCGGTTAACCACCCTTCCAGAAGCCAACATGGCGGCTGTTCGCATCCACCTCTTCTCCCTTCTCTTTGAGGTAAGAAACCCCTGCGAATACAGGGCACTGCGCCACTTTGCGTTATGGATTGTAAGTACTGTAACGCACGTTGTGTTTGCCTGTGTTTGTGAGATACATTGAGCTATTATGAGATAGTCAAAATCCTTTTATAACTAAACTCTGGAGACCATGTAAAAAGTTGCCATGTAAAGGTAAATTTGTTAAAGAGGATATTTGTTAAAAAATTTTCCGAATCCAAATTTAAGGAAGATTCTGCGAATCCACGAATCTTATGAATCTTGAATCTCTTGAATGCTTTCCTAAAAGAGAGTTTAAAAATCCAGGGGGGAAAAAACACTTCTACTGAAAAGTGTTATTGCAGAATTTGATATCTTTGTTTAATGAAAAACAAATTAAATAATAGTTAACTTTCACGAGAAAACATACCCGTATACTTCTTCAAAAATGTAATTTATTTAGCATGTTGTTCATCGACTACAGGAAATACATAAACTCTCGAGTCTGAATTCTTTCCTGAAAGCTAAGAAACAATCAAAAGCAAAACCATGTTACTTTTGAACTTGTAATTAAGAGTGCCTGCCTGAACTCTTTCAGTCCAGAGCAATGTAAACAAACAAACAAGAAAACACAGCTGAAAGTTTTAAATTAACGCACATTTTTGTTCAAAAGCACCAGCATTCTCACCCGCTCAGGGTCTAGCCTACTGCGTTTTTTATCAGCTATGACACCCGATGTGCAGGCTTTCTGCGGACTCTGGAGGTTCCAATTAGTTTTCAAAACAAACAAACAAACGTGGTTGCTGGATTTGAAAGATTCGATTTTCCGTTTTGGGCACTGTGATTCGCAGATTCAGTTGGCCAATCCCTGTTAGATACCATAGTGTTTTTCTCCTTGACACCAGGAAGTAGTTGCACATTTTAGAAACAGAACTGTTAGTTATGGTTGTTAGACATTTTCTCAGTAAGTACTTACAAGTAACTGAGTTAGCTCACGAGATTGTGAAGTCTCATAAAGGTGGGGTCATGGTCCCCGTCAGGGTCAGGTGGTCAGGGTCAGTCATGGTCAGGTGGGGGCGTTTAATAGCGCGTGCTGTTATGGTGGACCTGTCTATAAGGCCCCTCTTTTTCTGCAGTTCCGCGTTTCTGCAAAAATTTGCGAAATTGTGGGTCTGCCGCAGAATGTGAGGTTTTGCGCAGAATTTTGCAGAAACCGCGTGCTTAACTCAGTTCATGCGCGAGATGAGTGGACTTTGCTGAGACCGGGTCAGCTTGCGTTACAGCGTAGATGTGCCAACTGGATAAGGCCACCAGGCTGAGATATGGCCCCCTCTGTGCTGGAGCAACCATCTAACTCCTCTCTCTAACCCTCAACTCTTTGGAATTCTGGAGTGGAATGCAAACGCTGACCCCTGCTTTGGTGTCCATAGCTGTCAAGTAACTCTGTGTGACAGTAAACTCTGTACATGCAGAGAGGTTACTTAGCAAGTACAATTTGATAGTCAGTAACAAACTTCACTCCCTCTCAGAAGAAAGTAAAGTGTATCTTGTTATGCTAAGTCACAAAAGTTTTGGGAGTTGTAACTGTGTTCCTCCACGCTCTGAGCTAGCAGAGAGCATTTTCTGTCTGAACTAGGGTAATTTGCCTTTTACCGCAGAAAAATGCAGAATTCATAGTTCCCTGCTGCGGAATTCAGGATTTGCCGCAGCAGAAAAAGAAGGGCCTTATTTGCTCACATGACTTCATACACACACATCAGCATTGATTTATGCAATTTGACTTTTCGTTTTGTACCCTTGTACATGGATAAAATTTTGGGCATGCACATAGGAAATGCGTGCTCCGTGTGCTGCTCTGATGGAAGAACATCAGCTGGTTGACATCCTGGTAAGCCTAATGGATGCTACCTACCAGGTACTGCCCAACAAAGAAGGTGTCACACCCAAGTAAGTTCTCATTGAAATAAGATGTCCCTTTGTGCGTAAAAGCTGCCCGGGTGATATACCAAGCCCACATTATTGCAGGTGGTTGGTCTCTCTTGTTCTGTTAATTGACCTGTACGAGAAAGCATCCGTGGCTTCCAAGCGAAGAGGCCCTCTGCTCCAGGTACCCTTTCAGACTTCACCTCCTTATAATACAAGAGTAAAAATAATTCGTTGACATAGAAACTGTCACTGGCAATAACACTTTCGACTATCGTATACCATATGCAAGGTGATATTGTCAGGGAAATTTGTCAGAATCAAAGGTTCTTAACAGGACAATCTCATAGTGTAGGACTCACTCAGAGCCCTTGGTTCTCTGCACTCAACACTTAGGACAGGAAGCCACTGGTAACTCTAGCATCCAGAGATATTTGTTTGACTGGAGTGTCTTGACTTGTGAAATTTGTCCCAAGTGTGTATAAAAATTTGCCCAGAGAGTATGTTGTGCTGCACACAAATAAGGAAAAAAATCTGCCATCAAAATGTCAGGTACAGTAAACTTCGTTCAAGTAAAAAACGGTTTAGTAGAAATTGATGCATAACACAAACATCTCAGATGTACCATGCATATGTCACATTATTCCCCTTGTAAATAACATCTGCTTAAGTTGAACTTGCATGACTTGAAATTGCCTCCATTTCAAACAAGAAGCTCTCCCCTGAACCACCTCCTTTTACCTTTTCTCCTCCTTTTTTTTCCTCCTTTTACCTCGAGAACAACTGATTGTCACACACAACAAGGAGGTTTAGGATTGGATTAGACCATGCTACTGTCTTCCAGCCTGAGAAGTCTGCATACTGTAAACGTATTTTTATTCGCGATTTATTAATTTTCACGAATCGTGCATTCAGTCACTTGCGAAGTCTATTTAATTTCATGATTCCAGGGCTGTTTCCTTTCGCGGGATGAATGTTAAGCTTTGTTCGTGAGTACAATTTTCTGTGAATTTTTAGCAGTCGCAATTTTGCAAAAATTAATACATCCCAAATAAAAATATGCTTACAGTAATCCAATCTCACTTAAGGATTTGCCATCTGCTTCCACCACTGCTATCACCTCACATTGTTTCACTAGAGGCAGTGTTCAACTAATGCCGCTTTAACGTTGATATTACTGTCTGTCTTCAAGACATGACCAGAGGTGGTGTCAGAGGCCTAGCCTAGTGGTGTCAGTGTGTCACATGATTTTTCATTGGCTCTGTATTGGACTATGTAGACTTATCAGGCTGGAAGACAGCAGCATGATCTAATCCACTCCCAAGCCTCCTTGTTGCGTGTGATAATCGGTTGCTCTAGAGTCCAAAGTACGAAAAATGTGGTTCAGGGAAGAGCTTTTTGCAACTGGAAACAAGGTATTGGTTGCCTATTGTTTCTAGTCAGCTGCAAACAATCAACCAGTTGTCTTTAATGTTTTCTGATCTCATTTGAATTATTTTTGGAAAAACTTCGTTGACATTTGATCCAGACTTCATAAGTCAAAATGCCCCGTAAGTCGAACTGACCACTCTGGGTATTGAATTTCGAGTTATCAGTAGTTTACTGTATATAAAAACGTCAATATACAAATGTAATCCAGAAAGTAAAGACTGATTATTTTTAAAAAATCAAGAAAATATTTTATTGTTCAATTATGTTTTTTAAACCCACAGTACCTTAATCTATTTCTCCACACAATCACCTCTTTCATTTAAGCATTTATCATATCTGTTCGCTGGCTTAAAATCCTGTTGTTGTAGTCCATTTAACCAATGGACCTTTTTCACAACTGCCTATGCGCATGCGCTGCAGCACCAATGACCTTGGGTGTGCCAGACATGCTTATCTCGGTGTTCAATAGATGGCGCTGGATGGGGACGACAGAAGTGGGGACCAGTGGGGACACTGTGCAAGCGGTGCAAACTCGTCAGTCCCATTCCAAGACAGTCTTTGGTCCTTCGCGCTACCCACGTGGATTTGTTTTGGCACAATTTGAGGGTGGTTCGCTGGAGAGCCACTAGGATACAACACATACTGTATAAGTGTATTTGCGTTTTGATAGGCCACTCGCGCGAAAAGTATTTCTCTGGCACTTAAATTCACGATCCCGTTGAACAGATCATTCAAATTCGTGATCGCGTCAGATCAACTGCGATCCCATGAATGGCATACAATCTATTATGGTCCAAAGTGGGAAGAAGACTCTCCTAGGTCGAACGCTACTCTCTGCACAATGACACTAGCCAAATAACCTCGACCTCTAAATAGTAGGGGTGTGTGAATATTCGAATTCTCGAATCGAATCGAATATCAAACGCTCGAACTATTCGATTCGCGAATCGAATATTCAATATTCGATTTTTCGAATATTCGACTATTCCACGAATATGAACGACACAACCCGAAAGTGGGCTTCACCTGATGCTTCCGTGTATGAGGTGAAGCCTCCTTTACGAAATTGCCCTTGCTGCAGGACCAACACAGGCTGGACGGTGTTTAGTTTAAGATAACGTTATCCAAAGTTAGTTTTGTAGACATCGTCTGTGGAAGGGGCGGCGCCTCTCCCACATGCAGTTTAGCAGTGCCGACGAGGGACTTTGATTTGATGTCTGTAAGGTTGCCTTTAAAAAGTTAGGACTCTCGAATAATGACTACAGCCCACGAACAAGAAGGGTGTCTTAAAGATGTCCTTTACATCTAAAATTTCAGTAGTGCAACTTCCTAGGACGAGTGCAAAGAAACTAAAGAGTGTTCATGGCAAAACTGAGGCAGGATGCCAATTCGTTTGCTTCACAAATGGCCTGTGGTTGTCTGAAACAATTACAGCCTCATCCGTATAACATGCTACTGCTGGACATAAAATTTTGAAATGAAGGTAACCACTCCAGTACCCCAGTAAGTGTAGGCTCACATGAAAAGCAGGAAGCACTCTCATGTAAAATTAAAGAGTAGGGGCTTTAAACAGAAGAATTGCATGTCTCTCTCGTGACAGTTAATGCCAGAAAAATTACACTAAAGCCATGCGCTACAAAATGGAAACTTTTAGTGCTAAAGTCACATTGTAAATTTTGCACAAATATTCGATATTCGATTCGGTATTCGAAATTCTTTCCCCCATTCGATTCGATATTCGATTCGACTTGAAATATTCGGATTCGCACACCCCTACTAAATAGCCTCGGACGGTTACCTTTCTGTTCCCCGTTGTGAGGCCATAGGTTCTGCTTTGCTTCGTATACTGCGCTGGTACGCGAGTGTCGTCCAGAACTCGATGAAGAGTTCAGGCCCGTCTCCAACAAAGCTGGACTTGCGAGTTAACATCCTGAAGTCGCTGCATGCTTCGTGGCTCATGGAAGTGTACACTTCGCTCAAGCAGCACCCAGCTCTGATGGGATGTGGATTTGAAAATGTTAGCATTTATCCCCATAGTATGCAGGTCTGCACAATAATTTGTCAGTGTGATTTAACGTGCATTCAAACTACATGTAAAATATCCTGTAATAAATAGGTACTAATCCACTACTATTGTTGTTACTTTTTTTCACTTGCAAATTTTCTTCTTCTTCGTTCTGAGCATCATATCGGTTGTCATGTTCGCGGAAACTTAAACTCGCGATTTTGGGGGCACACGCAAAAAAAGAAAAAAACAACACTTATACAGTATATGTGAAAAAGGTCCATTGTTAACTGTAAGCTCATCCTGTGGTGTGTATGTCCTTTCTGTGGTTTCTCATACTCAAGGTATATGTTGCAGACAAAAACCTCTACGATGTTTTCTGCCCATAAACTCTAAGCTTTGGAAAAAGGTGAAAATCCCTCTAATCAAACTCCAGACAAAAAGTGGGTGATCAAACACATGCCACCCAAAACTGCCCAACAAATCTTGGGTTGCAGCGACAGCAGCATTGTCCTGAAAAACAATGCAGTGAGAAATGTTTCCACGTGTCCGATTTTGGTTGGCTCGCTGTGGTCTTTTGAGTGTCATAATTAGAGCTCTGCACGGGCCCGGGCCCCGGACCCGGCACAGGCCCGACCCAGCCCGTGGGCCGGGCCGGGCTTGTCATTGGCTGTGTGCTCCGGGCCGAGCCCTGGCCGACAAACATGTTTCCGAGAGTCGGGCTCGACCGGGTCACGCAGCTAATGCCACGCAATGAAGGACTATTAGTTCATATCATCACGTGCTTGCGTCATTCCTGTGCATAGTATTTGCAAAAACAAGCAAGGGACACTGCATTATGCGTATGATTCGACCCTCTATAACCTTCTCAAAGCCACCTTACATTGCTCTACCAGCGGCATGGCTACCAGCGGCTGGAGTGGGCTAAGGCATCCACTCGTTGGTGGTAGCCAAAGTCGTGCTGAAGACTGGGAGGTGGTGGGTTCGAATCATACCGCCGGCTGTGCTGTCTGAGGTTTTCCCTGGGTTTTCCGAAGACTTTCCAGACGAATGTTGGCACAGTTCCCCCTGAAGTCAGCCCAGGACGCATACTAACCTCCTGTCCCCCACTCCTTCCTGCTGTCCTCTCTCCATCTGTCTGTACGGCACTCATAGCCACAGTTGCTTCGCGGCGCTAACATGCAATAAAAAAAAAACATTACTCCTGACTCCTCACGTGTTTCACAAACACGTTCGCAAAGCTTGGTGAGAGGGGTAAGGAGGAGTTTGTCGACAGCACCCTCTACATCCATAAAAACTTGGTAGTGTAATGATAACACACTTGCCAGCGTGCGTCCTGGATTTAATTTGGTCTCGTGCTGTTGTGGTGTTAAACCGACAGTTCTTGTATGTTTGTGGCCGTGTCTTCTCTTATAAATTTGCGTGGTAAGAGCTTGAAACACGTTCGTCACAGCTGGAAATACTAGGCCGGGATCTACATGCTGATCCGCCGGGCCGGGCCGGGCTCTATGCACTGGGCCATCTGGCCGGGCCGCATACAAACACGAAGGCCCGGGCTGGGCCGGGTCATTTTTCGACGCGCCTGGGCTGGGTCGGGCCCGGAAAAGTCGGCCCGTGCAGGGCTCTAGTCCCAGTACTGGTCGACATTTATTGTAGAGCCTTTTGGCATGAACTCCACTAAAGGAATGCAGTTACGAACCCAGGAAATCATCACCATGTGTTTTTGGCTTAAAAAGGTCCAGTTAAATTTTTGTTACGTGTTATTGGGAAAGTTGGGATGATGCTGTTTGAGTGACTGACTCTTATTCTCTGGGGTAAAATGAGACACCCAGGTCTCGTCACCAGTAGCAGTCTTCTTCATCTGCATGATATCGCTGCAAAAACATCAATGTTGGCCCCATTCTTCTGATTTTGTGTTTGCCAGCTGCCATGGAACCCATCATGCACAAATTTTGTTGTAAGCCTTATGTTCTGATACAATTTCACCAAGCTAAGAATAAGAAACGTTTGTGAAAAAGGTTCACTGCACTCTTCAAATCTGTGACAAGTGAAGGGCATTGCGGTCGAGCTTCGTCATGCATGTTTCTTTGTCCATTATTAAACTTTTCACACCACTTTCTCACATTCCATTAATTCATTACCATATCATTGCACACCTGCAGTAAATGACAATAAATATCGGCAAGTCTCACTTACCGAGCATTCAAGGATCGAATAACGTTATGTACTTCGCAAAAGTATGTATTAAGGAACGTGACGCTCAGAGCACTAAGAAAAGAGATGAGGAAAACAGACCAACCTTGAATTGGGGAGAGGGAATGACCTGCATAGCAGTTATGCACAGACAGTCTTTACTTTCTGGATTATCCTCCTAAACTGTATCTATGTAACAATCTGTTTCTAATTGCCTTCAAGAATAAATAGCTAATCAACAGACCACTGTTCTTTGCCCTCCTGCTGTAGCTATCGAAGCGTCAATGGAAGTGGTTTGATGACCGCACAGGACGTTGGAACACGTACACATCCAGCAACAATAAAGCAATTGACGACGCTTACTGTGCGGGAGAAGCCAACGTGCACTTTACCGCTGGCAGGCGGAAGTACACCGTGCAGTTTTCAACTATGGTACAGATAAATGAGGAAACTGGCAACTGGCGGCCAGTCATGTTAGCGTGGGATGGAAAGGCACCCGTTGCAACACCAGTCAACAGAGGTGGCCTCACGCCTGAGCAGTGCTCTACTCTTGTCAGGTGGGTGATGCGTTTCAGGTAGGTGTCATGGCTAATCAGAAGATGTGCAGGGCATGCGTTGGACTCGTTGGAATACCCGTGGAACCAGATACGCTGCATGGTGTCCTGCGGCTGCTGCTGCGTTTAACACGCTGTCATGAAGCAGCCTCGGCATTTGCCTCTCTGGGTGGACCCCGGCTCCTTCTGGGACTAACTCAGGCCTCTGCCTTCTCAGGATTTGCATCACTTGCCTCTCTCCTGGTGCGGCATGTTATTGAAGAACCGCACACTTTGGCTCATACCATGGACAAGGTATGCATCTCATCAGTAGCCTCTCACATTTTATGCCCCCCCCCCCCCTTAAGATGTTCCAGCTACTCTTCCCACTCAAGAAATATAGAAAAGTTGAGGAGTTGTAGGAGAAATGCTGCATTAAATTAACCAATTCAATGAACTAAAGCTCCTCAGCAGTAATATAGTGAAACTTTGAAGTGAAGGTTTGAGCTTTAATTTTTCTGGGGCGTCGTACTACCATACGTACACTTGTCGTACAGAACTGCAATGGCTGTTGCCATGGTCATATTGGTTGGTGTAACACAGCCTGTGTTCTGATGCCCTATCAAATTACTGAAAACTTTGTGGTTACACAGACGTTAAAGCAGTGTACCTGTGATACTGCAGCTTTAAACCTTGTTTGAGGAATGAAGTTTAATCACCTTGTTTCAGCAGTGCTGCACAGCTTAACTGTAGCCAATGGTCCTAATGGAGCTATTTTTCATTGCACAGGTGATTCGCACCATGACAAGTGGTGGTAGCAGCCCCATGAGTTCCAAGGAGCTCCATTATGTGCTGAGGGTGTTGGGCCCTGCAGCGTGCCGGGATGCCGCCCTGTTTTGTGATGTGGCCACCAGTAGCCTTCGCATCTCCCTCCTTCCTACCTCTAAAAGAGGTAATATTACTCCTTTGCTTACCTCATCCTTCTCACACATGATGGATGCAGATGGAGAGGATAGCCGCTACACTGGTGCCAATGCGGTGCAAATTTTGAAGTGTGTTCCAAGCAAACCTCCAGGGAATTCTTCAGTTGGAAGCCTCGTGTCACAAGTGGTTAGCGACCTCCTGAATGTACTACCAGTTAAGCCTCCTCAGCCACCTGAAGGTCAGTTGGCTGCATAAATATTTTTCTTCCCATGTGCTTGTGTGTTGAATGTTGTACAGTGAGTCCCAGGTATGGCCCATAGTTAGACCCTGAAGTTTTCGGGTTTTATATTTTTCGAAATTCGGGGGGTAGAAATCGGGTCATTAAATTGATGTAAAAAATTTGTGCAAATTCGGGCAGAAAAATTACCATCAGACTGAGTTCGGGGAGAAATCGGGCATTATTGTAGAATAAACGTTCACTGTACCGTTTATCCAGAGTGCCAGAAGTAAGGGGCAGTCGCATATTTTGTGAGCAACTAGTATGTCGATGCCTTGAGGTGCCTAGCCTAGGTGCAGTTTTGCAGGTAGAAATCGGGTTTAACCCTAGATAGGTGAACCTCAATTCGGGGTGCAAATTCGGGAGAAAATCGGGTTTAACCCTAAAACATCAGGGTCTACCCATAGTTAGGGCCTGACGTTTTCGTGTAATACCCATAAAAACCCGATAATTACTCCCCGAAATTCATTTCCGTCCTTTGGTCGGAAGTGGCCGGAAAATATTGTTCGGCATCCCGCTGATTTCCCTGGCATTGTGCAAGCTTTACAACTTTCTGTACCGTGTATGGTCATCAGGAGAATTCGCAACCGTTCGCCACGAGCTTTGCTGCTTTGCAGTTTGTTGCTGCGAGCTTTGCTGCTTTGCTGCGCTCTGACGCTCTGCTGCCACTCTGCGCCCCCTGCCACCATAGACGTGTGCACCGATGCCACTTTGACCAGTGGCAGCGGCGCGAGAAAACACAAGTGGAAAATAGAACATAACGGCAACGAAACCGCAACCTACACATAGTCTCGATCAATAAATCTGTGAACCAGACAACGTAAACGTCGTGCGACGAAATCTGAATGGTTCCAGTGCCATCACAAGCAGAAAGTGTTGCAATGCGCATTTTCGAAGACCCTTTCGGCATGCCGGTTGGGAACGCCGGCGGCGTACCAAAAATTACCGGAGACGGCGCACTTGTCTACCCGGGCTTGCGCAGTACGAATCGAACGCAAGGAAACTGAAAGTGGCGAAGACACTGCACACTGCTGCGCTGCCATTGCAGAGCAGCATTGCCACCTTCTCGGATTTACACCAGCTCCCCCTCAGCACCTTGCCACGAAATGGGAAAAAAGGCGAAAGACTTTGGAAGCCCGGTGTGCAGAATATGAAGCGCTGGAAGCGCCTCCTCCTCACATGGTTAAGTAAAACTGACTTTGTTCACAAGCATGGGACTAAGACGACACACGCAAGCATAAGACGACTTGCACAACAGCTACACCACAGCGCAGATTAAGATTTGCCGCCTGTCTTCATGACAGTATAGAAAGTGGTGAAAGTACAACCAATCGACCATGCACATGCAGCGAACATACTCCAACTGCCAGGCTTTTCCAATTTTTTCTCTGGGCAGAAAAAGTGCGCAATTTATGCGCGTAGATACGATATTTGAGTAGCTGTATAATACGTGAGCTATTTCTTTTGTCTCCTCTAGTGAGCAACGATGCAGCAACACCTGAAGCTGTATCGGAACAACTGTCTGGCTCTCAGCTACCTAATGGAACTGCTGAGATAGTGCGTGAAGGGAGTGCTGGGGACCTGCTCGAAGAAGACGTAGAACAGGGAGGAGAAGCAAAGGAGGCTACATTACGTGGTGATGCACCCAAAGAGGACAAGAGCCAGCCCCTTCTTCCAAAGTCTTCCATCTGCAGGCTGCTAGCGGAACTGGTGCGCTCTTACGCTCCATGTGCCAAGATGGTTGCTGAGCACATGTATACTGCTGGTCAGACGGAGCTTGTGTCTGAGGTGACTACCACATACTCCTTTTTAAATAACTGGT
This sequence comes from Ornithodoros turicata, assembly GCF_037126465.1. Classification (NCBI taxonomy): domain Eukaryota; kingdom Metazoa; phylum Arthropoda; class Arachnida; order Ixodida; family Argasidae; genus Ornithodoros; species Ornithodoros turicata. Next base: position 27,144,818 of record NC_088206.1, on the reverse strand, counting down.
CAGATTATGTTATCATAATGAGGGTCTTACCCGCAACGGAAGTGCTGTAACAAATGGGGAGACTTCATCTCACAATGGACAGATTTTTATTTTTTTACTTGAAAACGAAATTTGGCGATGCATGATCAAAGTGGAGCAGTCAGTGTGCTACTAAATGAGCGCATGTTATGTCTGGTATTCATAGAGAGCAGTAGGTGTACAGTATAAATACGGTGCAACCCTGTTAATTCTAATCTGAAGGGGACCAAAGAAATGTGCATTAGGCAGAGTTCATACTGAAAGGAACTGCTCTGACTGAGGGCTTGATGCATTGGCAGGGCATGCGAGCTGCATGGGAGATGCTGCATCCGGGCTTATAAGTAGGGTTTCGTGCTTTCGGTTTTTATTTTAAGGTGGATTCAACATATGCTTTTCAGTGATTTGTTTGGTGTGCACATTGTTCACCCTGCAGTTATTGGCGAATATGAATCCGTTCGTGTGTAGGACACACACTGTTGAAACTTGATGACTAAGTGACCGAGATTTCATCTGACGTCATGTCCTTAAAAGGGTCACAGGTGGGACCGACCCACCTGCATTGGCACAAGAATGAGGTTGCGTCCTAAGTGTGACCCATCTGAGCCAAAAGTACTGACCTTGGAGCACTCATGGTTGGGTGGAGGTTATTCACCAGCTGACTCATTTCATTTGAATTTATCATGTGGAGTGATTAATCTCCCCTAGTCTTTCCCTGGACACTCGCTTGTATTCTGTGTTTTTCGGTTAAAACTGAGTGACTCAAAAATGTACAGACCTATGTTTTTCGGCAAACACGGGAACACAGAACCCTACTTACAAGTAATAAGTAAGATTAACACCTAATAAGTCCTTGACAAGACAGCTGCGCTCCGGCTGTGCTCACAAAGCTGTCATTTGATGGTCTGAATATGTATGAAAATTTGATATGTCAGCATTACAGCATTAACATGTTACACACAGAAAACATTAGTTTTCTGATCTGATCACAGCCTTAAGGGGCTCTGAATGTACCTTGTGGCTTTAATGGATGTATGTAGTTTAGCTAAATGGTGTAGCAAAGGCTGTAGCAGACTTCGCTTTCCTGGTGGACACTTGTGAGCCACCTCTTCCACCCGTTCACAGAAACCCGGCTTGTTGTGGCAGCTTTCAAAAGATTTCTTTTTTTTTTTTTTTTTGTTGTTGTTGTTGCAGGACACAAGTGCACTAGGCTTTGTTTTGGACCACCTGCTCCCTCCTTGCCAGAAAGCTGGTGACAAAGACACTCCTGCACTGGCCCGTGTGCTAGTGGCAGCACTGGCTGCATCCAACCACTCTCCTGATACTCAGACAGCCCTTGTCAATGAGGTAGGTTCTATGGGCCTGACTTATTGTTCTTAGAGCACAGTTTTATGCCTTTCAGGTGAAGGGGTCCCTCCAGCGTGCTCTTGCATTGCCTGAGAGCCAGGAGAAGCATGTTCGCTTGCAATCCTTGGCATCTTTAGTGGGCACTATGATTGAGTCATGCCCACCAGCTCAAGGTGGTCCAACATCATCAGCACCTTCTTTCAGACAGCATCATTCCAGGTTTGCTGTGTTCCACATGCTTTTAGTATTTTATATGCTCACTGGCACAGGAGTTCGCCACAAAGAGCACATATATGGGCTTAGTATTTTTGAGCCCGGGGTCAGAGGTGCAACACAGAGTACAGATGCAAGGTGTCTATTCCGAAGCACCATATTCTAGAGCTGTGCGAATAGCAAGATTTCCGAATTGAATTGAATATGAATATCTCATGCGCACTGCAAACCGAAGTTTGAATTATTTGTCAATTTCAAATCAAAATTGAAATATTAACGAAAGAAAAAATTTAAATCTCACTTAGGAGAATTTCATAACTTCGTGCTCATTAGGAACTGCTTGTAATGAGTGAGCCTTCAGCTTTTCAGTCATGCTAAAAATATTCTACGGTGATATTGGAACACACAATACATAGCTTGGATATACAATCAGGCCAGTTTATAACAATATTGACAGGAACAGGAACAGCTGGTCTGGATTAGAGCCCTGCACGGGCCAACTTTTCTGGACCCGGCCCGGCGGCTCAGTGAGTAGAGTCCGGCCTAGTATTCCCAGCCGTGACTTGCGCATTTCTAGTGCTTATCAAACAAATTTATAAGTAAATTTATAAGAAGAGAAGACAAGGCCACAAACAAGCTGGCAAGAGCTGGCGGTTTAACACCGCGACAGCACGAGACCAAATAAAAATCCGGAATGCACGAGGGTAAGCACGTTACCGTTACACTACCAAGTTTTTGTGGAGGTAGAGGATGTTGTCGACAAACTTCTTCTCCCAATCCCTACCCCTCTCATCAAGCTTTGGGTACGTGACTGTGAAATATGTGAGGAGCCAGGAACAATGTGAAGTGGCTTTGAGAATGTTCTAGAGGATTGAATCATACGCATAATGCAGTGTCCTTTGCTTGTTTTTGCAAATACAGTTGCAGACTGATATTTCAAACCCCCAAAATTCGGGCTTTCCAATTTTTCATGAAACTCTTGGCACCGTCAAACGCCCCATAGAGCCAATGTATTTCTGCTTCCAATATTTTGGGCCGTGTTTAGGACGGACTGTCTGTTTTTTTGTAGGGGTGTGCGAATTCTAATATTTTAAGTTGAATGACTGCGTCCATTATTGTCTATCATAATCTCATGTTGATGATGTCATATAAGACGTCATCGTTCTCACTGTTGGAACTATGTTGTCAATTAGAACTTGGCTCGTTCACAGGGAATTCATAGACATGTGTCTCAGTGGACATGCACATCTGTCTGCCAACCCACATTTTGGAAGGCAAAGAAGAGTATTTTACCAGTACAAAATCCACGAAACATGCACAACTTTCTTTCCTTATCAAAACGCTTCCCAGAGCTGTAGACGCTATCATTGAACAGGGCAGCTCAGAAAAAAAATGTGAGGTCAAGAGAATGATGGGGAGAGGGAGCAACCAGGCTCCAACAGCTCCCCATAGAGCCCATAGTTTGAGATAATTCACACAACACTGGGCACACGACCAATGAGAGTGCAACGTTGTAGAAATTATGCAATGCCAGTCGGCCAATCAGGAGCCTTAGCTCTGGCTGTCCTTTCGACTGGTTCTGGCTACCATCGACTTCTACCGGATTTTACGCTTACCGCCGTTACCCGATATTCAAAATAACTGAAGCTTCTTTTGGCTAAAAGAAATATTTATTTGACACAAAGCAGTGATTCAAAGATCTGATACATGGATGCACTGTGAATACAAAGTCCACTGCGTTGCTGACGCACTGTAACTAAGTTCGAACTTGAAGCAAAACGAACACAGCTCTCGAAATCCGACGGGGCCCGCGCTTGTTCTTCACACTCCAACCGCTCCAACTCACGAAGCATTCCAGTTCCGGAGTTGATAGACTGTTCGTGGGAGAATAGTCGTGTCCAGGAACAGCACAACACACGTTGAAGCAGCGAACACTTCTACAAACTGTTCTGCCGATTGACATCACCGAAACACGAAACACAAGAGTAGGACGCCTTGCCGGCCGATTTTATGAAGATCATCTTCTTTCGTTGTTTGCAGAGCGGAAAAGGCGCTTGTGTGGCACGTAATCGTAATCCTGTCTTTGTTGTCAGGCCTCAAAATCCGACGGCGCCCGAACGCGTTCTTCACGCACCAACCGCACCAGCCCACGAAGCATTCCAGTTCCGTAGTTGATAGATTGTACGTGGGATAATAGTCGTGTCCAGGAACAGCACAACACGCGCAGAATCACAAACTGTTCTGCCGATTAACATCACCGAAACACGAAACACAAGAGGACGGACGCCGTGCCGACCGATGCGAGCTATTTCGAAACTATGCTGAAACTGCTGAAACGGCCGCCGGGACGCTGCACGCACATGCGCGCGTACAAAATGCGATTTCAAACCGTTGTCGACCAATCGGAGCGCGCACGCAGTCTGGGCCAATGAGCTTGCAACGTTGTAGATTGGCGCAGTGGTACATACTCTACAGCCGCATCCTCGGTTACCTGAGGAGGACTGGAGCAACCTTTGTCACTTCTTGCGAGGGCCTTCACAGTTGCACAGTCTGCAACACATGCATCTAATCCCTGTTGGTCACGTGAGGTTGAAAGTTGCCAGTACAATTACTGGGGTGTATAAAAATATACAGTTGGACCTATATTGACTGATAACAAACGCACAGAATACCTTCGAATCACTTGCGGCACTTGTGTGGACCTGTCTGTAGGAAGGTATTGTGAGCCAAGTTGTCATGCAGGAATGCTAGCTGTACAGTCTAACCCTGCAGTTTTTTTCGTTCTTGCGAGAATTTTGCTATCGTGAAAATGGACAAATAAGCACACTCATTACTTTCCAGAACCAAAATTTAATGAAAATAGTCGCTTATTTTGCTCTGCTTTGTCTCCGCCTTTTGCTCTGCTGACGTCTTCGTAGACCGGCGTTGTCACAGTCCTGTCCTGCGCGCGCGCGCTCCTTCTGCAGTGCCGCCATGATGTTGTCTTTGGATTTCAGAATCGTAGAGAGTGAGCTGCACGGGATACGGAACTCCTCTGCAATATCCGACTTCTTTCTGCCTTTTACAGCTTCGGCGATGATCGCAGACTTCTCCTGAAGCGTCAAAAACTTGCGCTTTTTAAGAGGAGGCGGCGGCATCTTTCCGACAGACCAAATAAAACAGCGCAAGCCAGGAATCAAAGGAATCAAATCAAATACTTGTCAATTAGGAATCAAGCTGTATATGATTTGGGCTGATCGAAGCTCTCTGCGACTGAACAATATTTCCAGACAATGAGAAGAGGCACTCATTTGACACCAGTGTGGCTGGTGCATGTCCGATGTGAAAGAGATGCTTTCTATGCTATCGTCAACAGCTTTCTGTAACAATCTTTGTACTTCCTTCCTAGTGTCATAGCAAGGCTTACAACTTCAGCCATTAGTTTCTGGTTAGAATCTGGTTTAACTCGAAAAAGTCAGATCCTAGGTATAGTTGACTGTCTTTTGAGTGTTGACTTGCCTCCTGACTCTTGACAGTCTCTGGATTATGAATTCATCTCTTTGTGGTCTTCTACCCTGAACAACACTGGTGCTGTGGCGCCTGGCTTCCATCAGCACAGCTGGAACTTGTCATCCAAGCTTTCTTCTTTGCATCTTCCTAGCATGAACAACATGGTACGAGTGCTGCTGCGAAGAGGACTTGTGACGGACCTTGCTCGCATCCCACACAGCTTGGACTTGTCCTCACCACACATGGCAGCCACTGTTAACGCAGCACTCAAGCCCCTAGAGACCCTCTCTCGGATGGTGAACTTGCCTTCACAGGCAACTCGGGGACGCAAGAACTCCTCCCGAACGCTCTTGGCCTCGCGTGATGCTCGCAGAGAAGATGAGGGTGTCCAAGATGGAGGTAGGAATCTGAGTTGTGCTATACTCAGTCTTAGTTACAGGAAGTTTTTACTCTATGATTGCCTTCTTTTTCTTGATGAAGCTGTGGAAAGCCGCAATGCCGGAGAGCTAAGTTCATCAGAAGCAACCAACGCTTACGGAGAAGTAACTGTAGACGACAACACAGACAGTGAAAGTTAGTTGCAACATACATATGGTTTCTGTACCCACTTGTTGCTTCATATCATCTAATACATGCTCTTTCAGCTCACGTGGTGTCAGAAGAAGCTGCTGGGGTGAGTAAATCATTTTGTTGATTTTGTAATGCAATTACAGTAGAACCTCGTTAATTCAAACTTGAGGGGACCACAGATTTTTGTTTGAATTATCGGGAAGTTTGAATTATTAGAACCTGTGTTCCAATGCAAAATTCTGACTTTCAGTATCAGTAGGCCTCACACAAAGCATGTTTTGGCACATACTAGTGCAGGGCAGTTCGTTTTAGCCACAATAGAAGTGCCTCTTCCAGACGCGGGTGCGCAGCTTCCAGCCGTATGCCTTCACTCGAATCTTGTCTTTACGTTCCATGATTGTCGTTAAAGTACTTAATTAGGTTCCTCAGTTTTTGAGTTTTATTTTTTTGTGAGAAGCGGGGGGTAAGTATCAGGTTGAAAATCAGGACCTGCCAACCGGTAAAATCGGGTGATATACTGAGAAGTGATGTATCTTCGGGTGAAAAAAAGAAAAACGACACTTTTTGTCTTGAAATTAAGTGTAAGAATATTTATTAAGAGACTGGTGGATAATTCACTGTATAACTAAGGCTTGGACTGGCTCCCGTTTACAAAACGAATAAGTTGCATGTTCAGCAAAGCATCATTCATCGATGAGCGTTGAGGGCATGGAGAGGAGGAGGAGGTCTGCCTGATGCGCTGCACGGAGCTCAGGCTGATTCTGCTCTCACAAAACGCCTTAACATGAGCACAGATTGTGCCGTCAGTCATCTTGCCGCGTTCACGTTGCCATGCCTCGTACATCGTTGGCTGTTGCTGCATCCTTTCTTTCAATTTCGCGTGCCTTGCTGATGCAAGATACTCCCTTGCCCAGCATCTCCATCTCCATGCAGCAATACTTGCACACCAATGTCTCCATCGTGTCCTCACCTGTTCTCTTTTTGACAACTTCAAAGTCTGCATGTTGAGATGCCCAAGATTGGAGCGATTTGCATTTCCGTCCCATTTTTCACGCTAGAAATCGGATCTGTGTGCAAGTGTCCGCAAATTGAAAACCGGTTTTGTTTACTTCACCAGCGTAAAAGTCAGACGCGGCGCGCGCATCTTCTGATTGGGTGGTCTTGTGGCTGGCTGCCGCAATTGCATTTGTTTCGAATGTGTTACACTAGATACCGTGGCAGCCGCAGGCTTTAGGCGGGCCACCAGACGAGAAGCCAAGTGAAGCGCTGCCACAGTTTCGGCAGTAAGGAGCGGTAGCGGCGATTGCCGTAGTTCGCGCATCTGCGGATGAAGTCCTTGAATTGCACGTTCGCAAGCCCGTTTTATCGGCTTAAACCCAAACTATTTGATGTAAATCGGGGGGGGGGGGGGGGGGGGGGGGGTGAACAAGTGCTTTATCGGGTTTTACCCGAAAACCGACGGCCCTATACAGTAAACTCCCGTTATCTCGAAGTCCTAAAAACCGCCCCAAAATTCGAGATAAGCGGAGTTTCGACATAAGCGATACATCTCGATTTTCAATGCAGTAATGAGGTATTGCAGGCTTTTCTTGCTTTTACAAGCTTAGTTGTGGCAGAAATAGTGAAACTTTCCCAGTGGGTGCACTACTTACGGCCAGAAACACAATCCCAGTTTGCACAATCAAAGGTGGGACTTCATTTACACATTGCTTCCACAAAACGACGTTATCAGCGACTGCTTTCGTGCCGTTGGTGCGAGGAAAGCGTCCTCAAGATTCTTTACGCACAGCATCAAACATTCTTCACCTCCGCTGCACTCAACCTTGTTCCGTAACAAACGGACGAGTTCCCTTGTTTTCGGTGAAAGTTGGGACATCCCGAGGCTCTTCGTGTGCTTCTCCCTCTTCGACGTCGTCTGTCCCACACGAAGCACGGTCAGACGCTATTTCGATTATTTCACTGTCCGTCATTTCCCCACATACCGGGGCATCCTTCTCATACAGCGCCTACTGCTCAAAGACCATATCTACGTCGGCGTCACAGCACCCATCACTGGTGATTTGGAGCAGAGCTCATCACAGTCAGTGAACAGAGCTCATCACATCAGTTTACGGGAAACTTGAGGTTGAGGTCCTGCATGTTCCTGCAATCCTGCATGAGCGAAGCAGTTCGCTATTGCGGACGGGCGCATATTCCTCCAGGCGTTGTCGATGAGGTGAATGGCACCCAGAAGGTCGATGTCGTACCCCTTGCCGTTGTTATACGACAACAAAATCTGCCAGAGAAGATTCTGTAGACCTTCCTGGTCATCTCGATCACCCCCTGATTGGTTGTAAAACTGATGTCATGTTGGCAGGGAGAAACTCTACGGTGATGGCTTCGAGATTCGCAGTTGTTCCATGTCCCGGGCAGTTATCAACAACGAAGACAACCTTGCGTTTCTTCTTTGCCAACTTTCGGCCAAGCGTGCGCACGTACTCTTCTAACACTGCAGCCGTCATCCAAGAGGTCCTGTTAGATGTGTAAATAATTGTCATTTGGCAGCCTTGCGCTTCGAAAGCACACTTGTTTCCTAGCTCTCCCAATGATTAGAAGTGGGAGCTTTTCTTCGCTGGTAGCGTTCGTTCCGAAAAGGATCGTCACTCTGTCTTTCCACTGCTTGGCTCCTCTGCAGGGGTCATCCTTCAAAGTACACGTTCGTTGGGCAGCATCTTATAAAAAAGAGCTGCCTCGTCCAAATTGAAGATGTCTTTGTCGTCGTACACGCTCTGCAACTCGACGAGCCGATGGCAGCGCCAGTTGTCCGAACTGCACCATCAACGGCGCCGCTTTCGCCATGGATTGTTTTGGACGACATGTTGTGCCGCTTCTTGAATCTGTCGAACCAGCCAACACTGTAGCTGAAATCGGTGTAGCCCATCTGCAATGCCATGGTGTCCACTTTCTCCATTAAGGGGGGGTATCACCGAGGAGCCATCTCTGATTCACGACTTTGTCACATGTAGATGGTGCCACACAAACATCCGGGTCTCAGCAAGGTGAAAGCTCTAATCAATACCCCTGTTACGAGTTACTCCTCCGCGGGATTGTGTAGTTCCATAAACACGTGTGACCGAGGTGCAGGGATCTCCCGTCATGTGTGGGTTGCCAAGGTCAACTGAGCTAATGGAAAAAAGGCAGGTCCGGCAAAGGCGAATTCTTCTTCATTGTCTCTTTGTGGACTGCATCTACTGACTTTTGGGGTTGATGTTATCTTAGCTTAGCTGATGTTTCCTAAGCTTTCCATGTCGGAGGTTTTCGACACCAGCACGCAAAGTCCAAGTGTTACGTTTCGTTCGCCGCGCTTATTTCTATAAACTTATATTGACCAGCTGATATTTCTTTGGCTGAGAATTCCAACAGTAAAACATTTTGCAGACAGACGGCTTTCGCAAAGCTAACTGCTGTGTATTCACAGAAAAAGTGTGGTGCATTGATTCATTGATTACATTAACCATATAAAATTTCTCCAATCTACAAAACACGCACGCAAACAAACCTACGCTTGATGTTTACGAGTCTCATAGCATTTATTATTTCTTCTTTATTGGAAACGTTCATAATCGGGCAGGAGGACACAAATAGGCGACAAAACATTTTTGTTTACAACTTCTACTAGAATGTCACACCTCCTTCCTATTCGATGTCTGGCATATGGGCGTCAGAATAAATGGTCCTAGAATATATGCCCCCCCCCCCCCCCCCCCCCCCCGATCAAACGGCGTTCGAACAAATGGGCGGACACCCCGATGAGCGATTGTCCGCACCCCGGTGAACTTCATTCCGATAAAAATTAATTCGCAGGGGCACTAATGGAATTGAATCGGGATTTACCGAAACCGTCAGATGCCACGATTGAAAATAGGTCAGTGGTTTGACATATCTCCTTTGTTCTGGAGATGAGTGATAAACGGACATATAAAAGAAACGATAAATTATTTTATGACTCACGCGTCGACCATCAAACCGTCACCCACCCCATACGCATGGCATCCACCATATGTGAAATAATTATTCGGCATGAAACGGACGTAATCTTTAAATTTCCTTATCAACTTATCTTGCTACAATTTACCTAGACGTTCCGTGTCGTCCGTCGCTTTCCATGCTGGAGGTCGTCATTCTCCTCAATGTACAGCGCTAGGGGGGGGGGGATATATTTAACGAAAAGGAAAAAAAAATGGGGGAAAGGTCAGCCAAACGAGTCGTCGGCTTGCTATTCCAGAAATAATTAAGTAAATAAATAAATAAAATTAAGAAATAAATAAAAAGGAAAGAAAAGAATTAAAGAAAGCACTAGGGTGTAGGATAAAATGGTTCGGGAACGCATGAAGTAGTGATGATAAAGTGTGCTGGGCACATTTTTCCTTCTGACGTCGCAGCTTAGATCAAACGTTGCCTACGCTGCGGATTAATTTTTGTCTGGGGTTCATTAAAACTGACTTTTCGGTGAATTGATTTCTGTCTTTGTAATCTTCATGTACTACAAGAACACACAAACATTACAAACAACAGTGCCCTTTCAACAAACAACAAGAAATATATTCTGACGATGAAGTGGGGAGGTTTTCCACTCTAGGAGTGGAACCCTACCCCATAGCTAGGGGGTCTAATATGATTGGTGACGATGCCTTTATATTCTTCGTTCAATAGCATGGAGCTTTTACTGTTCATTAACATCAGTGTTAACTAGAAAACTTTTTCCGGAACCCTTTTCCGAAATGGAGGAGAACTTTCTCCGAAAAACTTTTTCCGAAATGGTGGAGAGGTCTCAATAACGGTCTCAATCCAGAACATTTGCTCACCGCCCGGAAGCTCAAGGGGGCAAATGCTCACCAAGTTTTTTACGTGCCTATTGTTTTCGCAAGATATGTGTCGTTTTGGTGGCACAATATAAAATGTTTGTTACAGGAGAACATGCTCTTGCGGCTCTTGTGGCTGGGGGGATGACTGGCTGTGATAATGCTGGATTAAAATAATAAGCCCTGTGGTCGTTTCCTGAAAACTTTATGCCCCGAGCTTCGTTCTTTTTCTTTTCCTTTACTTGTCTTCCCCCTTTCTCCTTTTTTTTTTGGAATAGCAAGCGGGCCTCCGTCTGGTTGACCTTTCCTTTCTTTTTCGTAATAAACGTATCCCCCCCCCCCCCCTCATAAAGGGAGGACTGAGGCTGGCTTTTTAGCAGCTGTCGGACGACGCATTCGCTTCTCAAAAGTTCAAAACTTAAAAAAAAAAATATTTAAAACGCTTTAGTATTCACTGGTTCACACAGTGGACAAGATGAAAATGAATTATGAAACTGTCAGGGTGGGCTCATGGTAAAATTGAGCAGGGTGAGCAAATGTCCGGTGAGCAATTGTCCGCTGCCCTCAATAACATAACCCAGAGGTGGCGAGAGTGATAGATGATAATTAATTCTGACGAAACTATCTATCGACAACCATGGGTGATAAATGGATAGAGAGCCTTCACTTGAAGAGATTAAGCCATTAATTTTTATTAGCTTCTCAGTTATGAGCTTTATGCAACTGACTCACCGGTAGCTTTTCGCTGCCTTATTTGCCGAAACCAAGCTGTCCGACTTTTTTTCGTCGCTCTGTCTACTCTTTTCACTATAACATATGAAGCTGATCTATCACACCACCAGTGATAGCATTGAAAGTGGTATTTGCTTTATAAATACCTGGAGAACTTTCACCTGCATATTATGGGAAAGAGAATGGATTGGGTTTCAGATAGCCATTTAACTGACTTTAATAAATAGGGCTATAACGATACTGTACACGAAGCACATTACAACAAAATTACACTAAGAACATAGAGCTTCGCTTATCAATTGAAGACGCAGAACACAGAATACGCAACCAGCGCAACTGGAATGGCTCCTACAACAGCATAAATAAAAAATAAATAAATAAATAAATAATTATTCGGGCCGTTATGACTAGACGCCGTTTGTTCTATTTGGGAGGCCGCAAGACAATGGGGATGTTGTGCTTATCTCACTAGTATTTATTATCATCATTATTTTGGCGGGTACCGAATTTTCAGTTGCTCAGCTCATTATCGCCGCTCGTCCCTGCGCCAAACTTTCGACGCTTCCAGATGTTCGGAACAAACACGCACACAGGAACCAAGGGAATCGACGGGACAGTCCGAACTGCAAGAACGAGCCCAATACCGAGAATAGCATGCTGAGTCATTACATGCCCACTTGTGCCCGCTTCTCAAAGGCCGGCGCGGTAAGCCACACAGCAGGAAAAAGAATAGCCCCGCTAGAGTGGAGCTTAGCGCCCGTCCCCTTTTTTTCCTGGGAAAGAAAAACTCGGATAGTATGCTGAAATAAGGGTTACACTTGGCGGATAAATACCTTCTGGACGTAAAGCCCGCGTCGTGGCAGCACCGGGCGGCAGAAAAAGTTGTCCCGAGGAAGCGCTGTACATACCCTCAGGTATTTTCATTTATCTCTTGAACGGCTGACATTACACGCGAGATAGTGGTACCAAAACGTTCAGGACGCATTTTAGAAGAAAATGGATTGAGCAAATGTCGCCTATGATGATTTTGTTTTCTGCTATTCGCTTCAGAAGTCCAAGGTCAATTTTTGGCTATTTTCGACACGTTCTACAACGTCTCAACGAAAAATCCAAGCGATTGAAAAATCCATTTTCTCATAATCGTTAAAAGCTATCAAATGAGGCCGATATTGTGAAAATCGGACGAGTATTTATCGAGAAAAATGGAGAAGTTCACCCCATAGAAAATACATGGGGCCGCGACGGGTGATATCCCCTCTTAATAATGGGCCTGTCACTGGCAAATTGGCAGCTCTTGTATTCTGTAGCCAGAGGAGTAGCGCTGCTTCCACATCGGGGAACTTGGAATTTAGAGACCTTTTCCTCTTGCTCGGAAAACTTTGTTCAAAGGTCTCAAAGACTCGTGCTCTATTCTTCAAGATCGTTGGTAGCATTGACGAAGGAATGCCAAATTCTTTGGCAATGGATGATTTGGTGCTACCTCCTTTATCAACTTCCTTGATCAGCGCAACTTTCAGCTCCTGCGTTAGCTCCTTGCACTGCTTCCCTGCCTTTGCCAGTTGAGGAAAGCACGAAGTTTGACGAACACGTGGGCACTGGTTGCAGTTTCTGGCGAACTGACGAACGTCCACCCAGTCCACTTCCCTTTCGCCCTTTGTTTTCGATTCCTCTTATGCAGACCGGCCAAAAAGATTTCAGGGCTCTCCCGATCTGAGACGTGAGAGGACGACAGCAGAGGTGGGAGGAGATTGCTGGGGGAGGAGGTGTAGAGCTGCAGCGTGCGCATTTTCGAATGTTTCGGTGATGAATTTTCGAGATATCCGAACTCATTCCCAAAAATGCTTCGAGATAAGCGATGCCAAATGCATGGTAAACAGTAAATTTAATTCTGTGACGCCGGAAACCTTGGAATTATCCAATATTTCGAGATATGCGAGTTCAAGATAACAGTGACCACAGTCTTCTTCACTCACGACTACACTTCGTTGACAGCAGCCAGCTTTTGCTGGAGGGAAAGTGTTTTATACTTGACCCGCATTGACATTGGTTACACAGTGCACTGTGGACAGTCAGTTTCACTCTTCGTGAAGAGGACGCACGAACCACGCCACACGTAAGAACACAAAAAGCACAAAACGCAACTAACCGACCAGACTTCTCACACGTTCTTGCGAGTCGCAATCTGCTCTTAGCTCTCCCTCTCGCACGGAATTGACTCGCCCATGCAGCGGCGGTGACGGCGGCAGTGGTACCGCCAGCACCGAAGAGCGCGTCACAAACGTCGGCGGGAGGGGAGTGAAAGGTGTGAATTAACTGGAAGTGAGGTTCGAATTAAGCGGGTTTCAAGTGCATTGAAAACGTAGCGGGAAATGGTTTGAATTAACCTGGAATTTGAATTAACGAGATTCTGCTGTATAGTGTTTTTGTCTTTATTCAACGCTGTTTTTTTAAATATAAAACATGCTATGAGGGCAGCACCGATGCCATTTTTGCAAGTGTGTTATAAAGCCAGGCTCTCATTTTTTCTAGGAGTATGCAACAACCACATGACTAAATTATGTAAAATTCATTAACGTGTTAACTATAGACCTTGTCGCGTTACTCTCAAACTACCGGTCTCCGTGCGCTCTTTAGCCTCTTTCCCGGCGACGACAGGATAGGAGTGGACTGCCAGAACTGCTTACTCCCAGTGGGAGGAATACTGGTGGATGTCGTCTTTAATGAGTATTACTGACAAGAACGACAACATTCCACATAACTAGTCATACGGTAAACGTCTGAGTAGCGTATCGGTGTTCGAAAGATAAAGAAAAAGATTACCTGCATCCGCATGCGATATGCACAATATTATCTACGTGTGGAGTGGTGGCCGATGCGAATATCTTTTCCACATCGACAGGTGCTGCTTGCGTCGATTTCCGTCGTATGAATGTGCGTATGAGTGAGCAAAAATGTGAGTGAGTGGCTGGTTTGTCGTCCCTTCAGATGACGCACCCCGAAAGTCGCTGGAGAGGCGTGTTAGCTTAGCTCAATTGGTAGAGCCCTGGACCGGTAATCCAGAAGATGTGGGTTCGATCCCTACAGCTGGCTAACCTTTTCAGTGACTTTCATCTTTCATCGTTGATTTCTTAGGCAATTTGAGGCTTTGTTTGTATCTGTCCCTTCTATGTGTTCCAGCCTCAGAACATCAGTTTCTCTCTTGTTCAACAGGTGCCGCTTGCGTCAATTTCCGTCGTATGAATGTGCGTATGAGTGAGCAAAAATGTAAGAGTGAAAGGCGGGTGAGTGAGAGGGAGTGGCTGGTTTGTCATCCCTTCAGATGACGCACCCCGAAAGTCGCTGGAGAGGCGTGTTAGCTTAGCTCAATTGGTAGAGCCCTGGACCGGTAATCCAGAAGATGTGGGTTCGATCCCTACAGCTGGCTAACCTTTTCAGTGACTTTCATCTTTCATCTTTCAAAGTTATAAGCTAAACAACCGTCTTAAGTGATTGCAAGATGCAAAAAATGAACGAACTCTGCCAACGGCAGTCCACGTGGGCATAGTTACGGGAATACCAAGTGGTGGCAGCACTAATGGCGGTGCCCATTCCTTGAATCGCGTTTTTGTGTATAGGCTCTCTGGGAAACGTGAAGAGATATCTATTCCCAAACTTCGCTATGTGAATGGGCCAAAAGCAAAACAGCGTGATGAGTGCAGGAAGAACACCAATTCCTCATCAGTTTGCCACATGCCTTGGAGCGACGGAACTGATAGAAGTAGGGGCTGACTGCAGCTCATTTTCGTAGCAAAATTTGGTGATGGACAACTCAAAGTACCATATTTGCTTGCATATTGGACGCACTTGCGTATTGAACACACCCCAACTTGAGCGCCGAAATACTGGTACTTTTTTTGTTCCCCACACATTAAAAGCACCCCGACATTAGTAGCACGGCCGGATCGTCTCGCGCAGCACCAGCCAGCCAGCATATCGCCCTCACACGGCCACTCTTATCGCGCAGTCAACGAGAAGAAGTGCCTGGTGTTAGAGTGATGAATGACGAATGCGAGAGACATCGGGGAGTATTTTATCCACGCTTGATAGAACGGAAGACATTCGATTCCGGGATAATTGTAGACATCTCGGAATAAATCGCGACGATGAGGCAAAATCGCAATGTTCAATTCTGGAGAGAGCGCCGTGGATGTCTCGGAATAAATTGCGATTATGAAGCAGAATCGAGACGTTTGATTCCGGAGAGATCGTCGGGGATATTTCGGAATAAACCGCGTCGATGAGGCAGAATCGCGACTTTTGATTCTGGGGAGATCGCAGTGGATACCTCGGAATAAAATGGGAGTTACGTGTACCTTAAGTGTTGGGTTCCAATTTTCCCCCGAGTATTGAATGCACCCACTCAATAAAGCGATGTTTTTTGGTAAAAAAATGTGTGTCTTATATGCGAATAAATACGGTATGTGCTTGTTTCAGAACTCTTAAAAGAGGGCAGCTTTAAGTAATGGCTGGCCACAATACTGCTGTTTCACATGTCCCTGGAAACCTTTGATTAGAAAGTTAATCAATGAATTTCATACAGTAGTAACATACTCTCATCGACAAAGTCTATGACTGGCCATATAACACTCCTGCGAAATTAGCACATGTGCTGCTCTCTTAGCTTTTTTGACAAAAGGTATGTACGTATCGAATAAAAAGAAACATCCTGTATGTGTGTCTGCTCAAACTTCCTCAATATTCTCTGTAGCTGTGGCATTGTGTTCTCGCAAGAAAAATGTTGAATTTGGAAGATACAATGCAATCCCGTTAATTCGAACTTGAAGGGGTCCGAAGATTTGTTCGAATAAAGTGGAGCTCAAACTAAAGGGGCTACTCTGAATGAGGGCTTCATGCGTGGGCAGCGCATACTAGCTCATGGCTAGTCATTCACTAGGCTTTGCCGCATGTTTGCGGTCGCACAATGGCAGAAATTGGCAGAAATTGTTGGTCTTTTGTCTTTGGTTTTAGCGCTTTTAACCCGTGATGTCCTACCAACATGCCCAACTCGATGTCTTACATAAGAGGCTCATTCTTTCCAGAATATTTATTTATGGGCAAGCATTAAAACAGCTCACGGCAAAAAATGATCTTATACATGCATGCATTCGTTTCTTCAGCCGCGACTCTATAACCGTCGTTTGCGATGTTAAGCGCAACCCAACTGCGAGCCCCGCAAACACAAATATTGCCAACTCAGTTCAAGAAAATATCGAATTGCTGCCCTTTTCTTGACTCTGTAGTCAACAGGAAGGATATTGGCCCCCTTAAAACAGCGAGGCTTGCTTGCATTGCAGACGTCAAGTAAGCGGCATCGTTCCGTACTGGTCACGTTTGTGCACACCATTATGGTGATTTGTTCCTTGCTCCTCTTTCTACTGGCAGAAGTATCACTTTTATGAGAAATTAACTTATAAGTAATAAGCAAAGTTAACATTTCATAAGTGAAGGTGTTCCTGATACGCGGGCCAGGCGAGCTGGCGTGCCAGGCGGTGCGTGGCTGGCGCTTCCGAGACGATGCGTGGTCAGGGGCGGCCAGGAAATCTTGTTTGAATAAACCGTTGCGCACGTTCATATGTTGAGTTACCGGGTGTTTTCCCCCATTTAAATACACATTGTTTTACGGGGACCCGACCGTCAATTCTAATTAAGACATTTCATATTAACGGGATTGCACTGTATTTACACTGTTTCTAGTTATTTCACAGAGCAGGGGTTGTCATATTGGGTTCCGTGGCCGGTTATAGAGCATTACAGGATGCGTATAACAGTAACCGTACGACGAATCATTATATGTGTGTACGGTGCCATCAGGCACGCTCCGAAACAGCTCCAGGTTGTGAGAATCAGGCGGAATCAGGAAAGAGTTTGGGATTGGTTGAGAATTCGAGAAGAATGCTTCTCCTATCTGTTTCCCGTCGCACGTTGTCCGATATCACTCACGATTTTCCATACTGCACACTGCGTGATTTCACGACTGCTTGTTTTCTGTGTGACTGCTCATGCTTTGCAATGAGAAAAGAGAAGACTCATATGGAATAACCAGCACATGACAATATTTTGTCAACACTGTCTCGCTCTTTGCATTGATTTTGGCAAAATCTTTGTGGGGCCTTGTCTTGTGAAGCAATAGGCTGATTTCTCAATCTTTGGAATCATTACAAATATGTGGGCGATCTCATGTGTGTTCATTTCAGAATGATGGTGTGGATCTCGTTGGAATCATGGACGTCCTCTTGGATCATCAGGGTGGGACTGGTGAAGCAAGTGGCCCCGATGCCTTGGGTGATTTTTCTTTTCCACTTTTCTCCAACAATGGCATGTACTTTACTGCTAACGTTGTACACTTTGAGGTCTTAGCTATCACCATACCTGCCAACTCCCCCGATTGGTCCAGGAGACTCCCGGATTTAAACCGTTTTGTACGATTGTATGACCGAGAAGCAAATCTCCCGGAAAATGCAGTTTCCCCCTCTATATCTCAAACACCTGCTTTTTTTTCTTGCCTCACAGAGGTAAACGTGAATCCAATACCAGCACGATTGCCATCGGCATCGCCTCTGCTTTCCGGAGTGTTCTAGGTTCTAGACACCGCGGTTCTAGTTCTAGCACTTTTAGTTTCCGGGCATTTTCTCCATGTTTCCAGGCGACCAGGGGGCCTTTGCTGTGTTTTTGCCTTGCATATTGCAGATCACAGCTCCGTGTAAGCGAAACAAGTATCTACACGTGTTTCTGAAGCAATACACAACTGAATTAGGACGCGTGATCGTGTTCACGAAAGGGCACCATGTGTTCTGCACGGTTTACGACTGCGGCATCAGCATTCCGCGTGGAGGGCGGACCGACATTGTTACCTACGTTACGTCGAGGGAGCACCTGAACCACCTTATATGCCAAGACAAACAGTACTAGCTAGGTCAGTTTTTCTGAAAGCAAGACAACAACTGCGATGTTATCCGAGCGGGCCCTCCTCCTCAGTGTTCCCAACTCCCGACGTTGCAAAGCGCTATACGTGTGCTCGAGCTAGTCGACTGCCATAGTCGGTGAAATTGGAAACTGCGCACGAGAGCTCATGATAAGCGCGCTGAACGGAATTTTTTTGCGGTAGCTGTTGATGACACTGACGACAGCGTTGTATAACTGTAACTGATGGTTCTGATGTGTTATACAAGCTACTTTTTAAATAACTTGTTTAGCTAACTTATTCAACAACAACTTTGTTTAAACTCTCCTGGGAAGTCCAAATGGGCTTTTGAAGTTCAGCCACATTACTGAGGCAGTGCTGAACGAGTAGTGCTGAATGTGAGGGAAGTTCAGCATCGCGAAGAACACAGGGACATAGTTTCGTGCAGGGGCAGATCCAGGATTTTTCCGAGGGGGGGGGTCCGCTATGGACAAGTGCCAGGTGCATGCTGGGATTGGTTCATTGAACCCTATGTTTAAGTCTGGAATTGAGGGGGGGTCCGGACCCCTGGACCCCTCCCCCCCCCCTAGGTCCGCGCCTATTTTTGTGTCTTCACGTTCTTTTGAGAAAGTGTCATGGCTTTGTCACAGACACCCAGATAATTTCTTGGAGAGGGAAAACTCTGTTGCTGTAACACTTGTGTCTGAGTCTGCTGGGGTCAAGCATGCTCCTGTTACATGTGCAAATAAAAGCCTCCCAACGTCAGCTTTCTCCCACATAAAACAGCATGTCCATTTGCCAACAACGTACCCCCCTTTTCAAATCTCCCTAATTCGGATGTTCCTAAGTTGGCAGGTATGTATCACGATTTAATCACAAGGAATAACAGAGGAATGGATAGCTCTTGTACGCAAGTTGTTAACCAGTTGTATCACCTTTGCAGAGCACGAGTGCCTTCCCACTTCACCAGTTTATAGATTAGTGTTTGTTCAAGTGTTATGTATTTAAGGCTAACTTGGGCTTGAGATGAAAAAAAAAAGGGTTTTGCGCATAAAATGTTGCACTGAGGCTACTTGTCGACACATGATCACATGAAAGACCACACCCAAAAATTGTACAGCATGACTCCTGGTACCCAAATGAATCTGCGTGGCTGCTTGCTTTTGCAACTTTTGCATCAGCTGGAGGTTGAAATTTATAAAATTATTTAGCTTTGGCTGGAGGTTTGATATTTTATTGGGTAGTATAATTACTGAGGTCCTAGTTTATGGCTCACAATAATGCCCAGATGTTTGCAGATGCAATACTAGTCCTTTCATACTGGCCTCTGTAGGAGCTATGGGTAACTTGGGTTTTAAAGTTGTGTGTGCTTACCAGCGGCATGGCCAAGCGGGTTAAGGCGTCCAGCTTGTTGGTGGTAGCCAAGGTTGTGCTGAAAACTGGGAGGTGGTGGGTTCAAATCCTACCACCGGCTGTGCTGTCTGAGGTTTTCCCTGGGTTTTCCGAAGACATTCCAGACGAATGTCGGCACAGTTCCCCCTGAAGTCGGCCCAGGACGCATAGTAACCCCTCTGTCCCCCCACTCTTTCCTGCTGTCCTCTCTCCTTCTGTCCGCATCTGTATGCTGCTCATAGCCACAGTTGCTTCGCGGCGCTAACACAGAAATAAAAAAAGATAGTCTGTTTGCATATTGAATAGCATAAATGCGGGCAAGCTGCTGAATGAAGCTACTGAAGCTTCGTGATGTCTTGTACTTTCGTTTTGGGTTGTTACCTGCAAAAGCCTCAAGTAAACTATTCATTTTTTGCATCTGCACATGTATTTTCCCATCAGTTTATATCAGTTTGCATGAAATGCTTGCAGATTTCTTTCTTGTGCAGGTTGTTTCTGTTTTAGCACACAAATACACTATGCAACTTGTACTTGAAGATGCAAATTCCAGTACAACATCATGGGCCCACTTGCACAAACGTTGAGGAATTTCCTCAGAGGTGTCCTCAGTAGATTCAGCAGTGCTTTACACATGAGGAGTGTTGAAGACAGTAGTGAGTGCCTGAAGCACCACCAAAGCTACTGGGGACATGACTGAGGAATCTTAAGATTCTTGCAAGTGGGCCCAGAGCACATTTCTTGCAGTCACTGAGAAAACTCAGTTACACATTTCTTCTATGTCAGACCATTACAGCCAAAAAGAGTAAATTAAAAACATAATAAAGAAATTTGCTGCATGTTTGTGCATTCTACCAAGGGCCATCTTCCCGATCTTCCATGTATCATTGTAACTTCCTTCTCTTCCCTCTTCGCAACTGGACCTGCATGACAGTCGATATTGGTGGGCCCTATAAGGCTTTAAAATAGACCTACTTCCCATTACTTAGGGTAAATGTGGCTAATGTTGAGTTTCATTTGACAAAATTTGGCTCTGTTTACATTGTGGTTGTGACCTGGCTCTTTTGAACCCAGGTTTAAAATGCACATAACCGCAGGTACTTGCAATAACCTAGCGCTCTGTTTTGATGTTGTGTATTGGTAGCAAGGAAAAATTGATTCAAGACAATTGTTGCAGAGGAAGGCAGTGGGACTGACCAGGCAGAGCTAGTTCTCAGCATGGATGCAGAAGATCAGCATGACTCTCAACATGACAGTGAGTAATAAGACTCCACACGACACCAGTCAGACATAAAACTGTTTACATTTTCTCTAGTGGAAGATGTCCATCAGGAAACAACAGACTCTGAGAGCAACTCTGAATCTGGTCACAGCGAGGATGATGCAGAACAAGATGAGGAACCTGAAGAAGATGGTGATGAGGAGGATGAGGAGGACGAAGAGGTGGGTGAGCAAGCACCTAATAGCGCACCATGTCTCAAGCGCTTGCATTTTCAGGGATCTCAGTTTGAGGCAGAAGAGTACCAGGACATTGAAGAGGCTCTGTTCCGCATGCAGGACAGAGATGACAATCTCTTCTTCCACTTTGAGGAGGTGTTTCCTTCGTCTGGCGAGCCTGGTGAGAAACTGCGGCAGTAAATTGATTATATGTGGCAGTAATGCTAATCAGCAATGTTCCGTCTACCAGGAGCATCTATCATGTTTGGGGGCACAGAAGGCGTCCGCACCTACCAGCTCCCCATTGTCCCAGATGAAGCAAATAATGGTGCTGAAGCAAGTGGTGTGTTCTCATTTTTGCTTCATATTTTTTGGTGGCTTAAGAAAAATGTTGAATCTGCAATGGTATGGCTACAGGCCCCTCAATTCCACCACCCCCGGGAACTGTTGCAAGCACTCATCCACTGCTTGTCCGTCATGGAGAGGCTGGTGGCACGGGAGTGTCATCTCGGGTACACAGACGTCCTCGGGGCTACCGAGCTGGTACCCACGGAGGGAGTGCGGCGGCGGCGGGCACATGGCACGTCTATGCCAACCGTCATCCCAATCCTCCAGCCATCCTGCAGAGGTGGGCTTTCTTTTGTGCTTAACCTTTGTGATTGGACCTGAAAGTTGTTTGACTGCAATGTTTGTGGAATGGTGCTCCAGGTTGCTGGGCCCCAATACGGCACAGGATATACTGCAGTTGACGTCCTCTTTTGTTCCGGTTACTTCATCAACGGCACAAACCAGAGTAGTGTTTGCTAACAGTGACTTCCGTATTCTGGCCACAGATGAGGACATATTTGAGATACAGGTACAGTAAGTTGCATGTATTGTAGTAGCGAGTGTGTAATGCATACCTCCTGGTGTAGGACCAAGGGACATTTGTGTCCAGTGGTGGAGGCACAGGCACTCTGGCCAATATTCCAACAGCACTGGTGCGGTGGACGGAAGAGTCACGTGTGCTTGACGGGGACAGCATGCACGACTGTGTTACAGGTGAATGGATGTGAATTACTGTACGGTAGAAGCAACAGAAAATTTTGGATACAAGTGCATTTTAATCTGCAGGTTCGCAAAATGGCAACCATGACTAGGGCCAGAAGTTTTTGGGAAATTGATTTTCTAGGATTCGAGGTGTAAACTGGGGCGTTAAAGTCGGATGCATTAATTCATGCAAATTCGGATTTAAAAACAGTGCCGATCCATGCTCATGAGCAACATTCAGGTTTTATTGAACAGTAAGATATGTGGAACACCAAAGTGTTTCAGGATACATAAAGGTAAAAGCCATAGCCATGGCATACTGACTGGAATATATGAGCAATGAATGAGCTAGAATACTCACCATTGGTAAAGAAAGATGGTAAATGAGCAAACTTTCTGGCTAACTTGGCATTTCTACTCGATGTCCTTGTTGACGTACAACATCATGCACATTGGCAATGTGTCGTCATTGATAGTTGATCGTTCAGGCCTTTGAACGTATCGCTAACAACTAAAGGTACGCTCGACATCACAATTTCCACTGGGCACACAGAGTAGATCAAGTGCAGCTGCCCTTAGGTTGGGATATGTGTGGTTTTGTTCCCAGTAATTCATTATGCTGAGGTCTTGATTTGTAGGAACATCATCCTTGAGATACTCCTGGCACTGTCTTTCAATGTTCTCATCCTTATTTACCATAGAAAACAAATTCCTGTATGATTCCCCCCCTCAAACACCCCCTCCCCCATTATGTGCTCTGACCCCCCCCCACACACACACAAAAAAAAGCCGAGGGTCTGGATCTGCCCCTGGTTAGAAGCTATACCTGTGCATGGGTACAACAGCTGGGGGCTTCCAAATAGCTGTGTATGGCAAACCATTTGCTGCACAGATCTCAATGTACATATGATATAGGTGGTTTGCATATTTGAAAAGAGCACCGAACTTTATCACGGCCACGCGAACGTCAGCTGCAGCTTGGCAACAGAGTGCCTTGTCTACCGCCACATGGATAAGGTGTGGCAAGTCCTTCGCATCAATTGTGTTCACGGCTTCTCCTTCACGAATTTCATGCATCAGTTTGCTAGAGCCGCTAGCGACAGCGGTAACGTCGTTCCAGCTTTTTTCACACTCTGTTAGCACGGAAGTAAGAACATGCCAACAGTCAGGCTGTTACAAGCTTTTAAGTGAGACACATCTGCAAGGTGAATCACCTTATCTTTTTTGTCCGCATCATAATAGCAAAACGGTGTGTTCACGGTAGGGTCGCCAAGCACATCTAGTGATTCATCCACAATGAGGCTGATATTCGCCTTTTGGACTTTCGTTGTCAACAAATGCTTGTAGCTGTGAAAAACCTGAGCTAGGTGTTTCTCCCTCAGTTGCTTCGCCGACAGCATGGTTTTTGTAGCAGGGCCGTACTTCCTGATGACATGTCCCAGCTCACCGTTTTGTTGCTCGAGACCAATGCCCGAGAAACAAAACGCTCGCACGAAGTCACGTATTGCACCTTGGGCTACTTTCTCTGTATCTGTCTGACGCACGGTGATGTCAAAGATTGTCGGTTGACTTGCTTTTTCGGCCTCTGCCCTTGAGCCGTTTTCTTTCATTTTGGCGTGTCTCTGTGATGACAAGTGCTCCATGATTCTGTCATACAGTTTCTTGGATAGGTAAGGTGAGATTTCAACGCAGCAGTACCGGCAAACCAAGTTACACTCTGGGGTTGAAGATCCATATTAACTGTCTAAGTGTGGTTCCTAGCGCAAGGACACCACTTCATGAATACAGTGCAGAGCTGTGATAGCCTGCAAGATGCCATAGATTTTGCAACTGAGATGAATGAAGGAGGTTCTTATGCCAGAATTGTTTTCTGGACACCTATGAGGCAGTGTATTTAAGTTATTTAATTGCCATGCACTACTGTGCAGTATACCCCATTTTCTTGCTCTGCTGGTGCGGTACGTCATTTCACCCTGCCGCTGTGGTAGATCTTGCATAAAACCAAAATACCAGCGATTTAGGCTATGAAAGTATGTTCTGGGGTACTTATTTTAAGTGAATGCATTTGGGACATCGCACATTATTGCCCTAAATTACTCCAGCAATCATCAGCTTACTGATGGAACAATGATTGTGTCACTTATGGTGTGTTCTGATGCTGATGACAGGTTTAAAGCCAGCCATTCTGGAGGTTCTAGAAAAGTTTCGGGATGAAGAGCTGGCTGAGTGGCGGGAAAAACGTCGGCGTTCGCAGGAGCAGCAGCAGCCAGGTGATACCAGAGAAGAACAGACCCAAGAGGTCGAGGGCAGCCCAACCACTACCGCTCTGGTAATAACTCTCTTTGTGTATAACTCAAGGGCTCTTCTTCTCTGCTTCCACACCTTTGAAGTCCCCAGCGATGACATTTCCACTGTTAGTTCTCCTGCTTCCATGTCCTCTTCTTAGTTTGTGTTTAATTGTTTGTCTTCAGTCTGTTTGCTTTTCCTATCCCGATAACCCCGAAACTTGACTAATCACGATTTGGCCTGACGGTATTGAAAAAAAATTTAGCATGGAATATGTTCTTGGTCTCTCCAGAACGGAGCCACAGAAAACTCCAAATGTGATAATCTGCTATTTCGGCCAGCTCCATGACATAAACTCACAAATCTTGTTACATTGATAGGAAATTGCACTCGTTTCCGCACATTTCACTGCCATTGTTTTTCTTCAGTTAGTTTGAGTATTACATTGTGCCATTTTCAAAGCGTTCCAAAAGCCGGGATTCATCACGAGTATAAAAAGGGGTATACACCGACTTGACAAAACAATACAAAACAATTTAATTCAGACGTTTTGTCCCCCATGCCATACGGGAGACATAATCAGTGTCTGCCAGAGGCAGAATGAGGAATACACCAAACCAGTTGTCTCATTTAAGGTCAGAGTAGACTTCGGGAAGTGGGCCACGGTTGGCATTACATACAGTCTTATCATGCCTTTGGCAGACACAGATGATGTCTTCCGTAAGGGGGACGAAACGTCTGAATTAAATTGTTTTGCACAGAATCTTTGGTGCCCTGAGGGTCGCAACTTGCAATAGGAATCTGTGTAGGAAAATTCTTACTGAGAGATGGCAGTGGCAACTGAGATGAGCGGCATGGCAAAGTGGATACAGCATTGGTGGTAGCTCCAAGGTTGTGCTGTAGAACAGTACCGTATTTACTCGCATATTGGATTTACTCGCATATTGAACACACACCCAACTTGAGCTCCGAAATGCTGAAACTTTTTTGTTCCCCGCACATTAAACGCATCTCGACTTTAGTAGCATGTCCGGATCGTCTTGTGCAGCGCCAGCCAGCGTAGTGCGCTCGCGTGGCTACTCGTATCGTGCAGCCAACGAGAAGTGCCAACGCACTAAAGTGATGCACGACGAATGCGACGGACATAGAGCAGTCTGTCTTCCACGCTTGATGGAACAGAAGACAATTTGTATGTGGAATCGCGACGATGAGGGACGATCGTGACTTTCAATTCCGGAGAGAGAGCTGTGGATATTTCTGTATAAATCCGCGGTGACGCGGCATAATCGTGATGTTCGATTCTCGGGAGATCACCACGGATATCTCTGAATAAAGTGGGTGTGAAGTACTTTAAGTGTTGAGATCTAATTTTCCCCCCCATGTATTTAATGCCCCCCCTCAATGGCATGATGTTTATGGTAAAAAATGTGGATCTTATACATCAGTAAATACTGTAGGTGGTAGATGAAAGTCCTACCACTGACTGTCAATGGACATTTGCACAGTTCCTCCTGAAGTTAGTCCACTCCTTCGTGCTGTCCTTTCATCATCGGTTCTCCAAACTTCTCATTTGTTCTCATTTGTTCTCATTGGTTCTCATTTGTGCACTACTCATAGCCACTGTTGCTTCACAAGGGCCTGTTCACATTGCAAGACCCAGACAATGTACCAATCCACATCAAGAATGTGTTCTAACATTCGTCAGGATATGTCAGTGGGACAGTTGGGTAGATATTGGATGGGTTTAACTATAAATTCACACTGTTCTGTGTGCAGGATGTCCAGAATCGGGTGATGCACACAAATGTTCGTTAGCTGGTTTTGCTTTGGGCAGAAACAAAGGTTGTACAGTAGAATCTTGTTAATTCGAAATCGCTTAATTCGAACCTCCAGATAATTCAAACTCTCATCCAGGTCCCGTCCAAGCCACGTGTATTTCAATGGGGAGAAACTCCTGGTAATTCGAACGGTCGAGCGTATACATTGCATAATTCGATCCAACGGCGCTCGCGCCAGACGTGTCACCAGAACGTGTCACAGCGCTCCATATCTCCCTGGTTATCTCCCTCTTACTCTCTGTGTAAATCTTTCTACAACCTGTTCACTGTAATTTCCCTAACTGGCACCATGCCAGCAGAGACGATGGCATTAAGACTGGGCTCTTGACTGACGCGGACATCATTGATGCCGCGTGCACCAACCGAGCTAGACCAGAGGACTGTGCGGAGTGTAGTGACGAAGATTCGGACGACCCAAGCCGCGAACCAGTGCCTTTGCGAAGTGCATCTGATGTAGCATTGGCGCTGGATATAGCGGCGCTCTGTTTTTCTTCTGAGTAAAATGCAGATGCCGTG
This sequence comes from Ornithodoros turicata, assembly GCF_037126465.1. Taxonomy (NCBI): domain Eukaryota; kingdom Metazoa; phylum Arthropoda; class Arachnida; order Ixodida; family Argasidae; genus Ornithodoros; species Ornithodoros turicata. The sequence continues at coordinate 27,118,176 of NC_088206.1, read as the reverse complement.
CTTAAACTTGTGTCCGAATGGAAAGCGGTGGTAACAGTCCCGCTCCACGAAACGGTTGTAAGAACGAATTACTGACTGCTTTCAACCCTAATTTGCTTCATAATTTCTGTAAGTGAATTTTTGCAAACATACAAGTCCTGTATTTCCTTCAAAGTCGTAACGGCCATGACGCCCTGGCAGTTTTCTCTGCCATAACATCAGTTGGGCATCAGGAGCATAACGACGGTGGTGGTGGAGTTTGGCAGCGGTAACAATTTGAATGACGCCAATATAAATGTATCCTAAAGTGACACCGGTACCGCGAACGTATAGCACGACCGAGTGCGTCGCAGCGTGTCTGCACACGCTCCCTGCACCCAAGCCCCCTTCCAGGAGAGCGTGTCCCGTTAGTTCGAACTCTGCTTTATTCGAACAAATATCCCGGCCCCCTCGGGTTCGAATTAACGAGAGTCTACTGTATAGGATATTAGGTAGGGCTGTGCCAATAATGATTTTTGGGTTCGAATCGAATAGTAAAATCTTCAAATAGTAGCGAATCGAATAATGTCGAATACCACACAAAAATGTGTGCTTATTGCTGAATAGTAAGCAAAAGCTTGCATTGAAACCTGGTGCTCAGTTGTAGTTTGTGAGGCTGACTGCAAATTGTATACACATTTCATTGATGAATACATTTGTGCTAGAATTGTTCTGAAAATTGTAATTCCAGACATAACGTAGCTGGCTGTGTGATTAAATCCCTCTTTCTATGGCGTCATAGCTGGTCCAGCCAAAGCTAAAAATAATTAAACTAACTTCAACATTCCTGCCAACATTTGCTAAAATATTTCTCAAAAGTGGCATTTTTCAGTGATCCCTCAAGTCGCACTTTTAAACCATGCCTGCAACCCCGTGGCACTGACAGAAGTGTAAACTAGGCTTCGCCTGATGCTCAGAGACATGAGGCGAAGCCAACTTGCAGGATATCGTCAAATCCTTACGCGCAAATCTGTAAAGTAAGCTTCACCTAACATGTAGAGGCATGAGGTGAAGCAACCTTGCAGGATATATTTGAGGCGCACAATTGTAAAGTAGGCTTCGCCAAACGCTCAGAGGCATGAGTTGAAGCCAGCTTGCGGAATTTCGAATATATTCGAGTGTTCGATGAAATGTTATTCGGCTCGAATACGAATAGCGCGGTACCGTTATTCGGTGCGAATATCGAATATTTCGAATATTCGCACACCCCTAACATTAAGACAAACTGAATCAGAATTGATGGTTGAGATGTTGCAGCTGTACCAATGCGATGTTGAAGTTGTACCACAATGTGTGTAGGTGGGTCTCATCCCAGACTGTAGCATGGCAGCTACGACATCTACCCCGACATCAACGGCTGTTACATCAACGCCTACATCTGCAGTCACTTCTGTGGGTGGCACAGCCTGGACGACAACTGCTGCTGATACATGTAAGTTCGTGTAAGTGGACAATCATGTACACACAGATCATGTTCAATGTCCTGCTGCAGCTGCTCCACCTACATCAACAGAGCCGTCACTAGCAGGAACTGAACGATTGGCAGCATCCATCGTAGAACGGGTGCTTGGGCCTGCTCTCTCTATGACTTCTACCCCTCAAGGTGAAAAATGTTGGCTTGTAGTTGTGGTTGATGTATTAAATACTTATTTTTTGTCAGCAGTGCGGCTTCCACCTTTGACCTCAACGCCACCTATCAGGTCAGTGGTATGTTCAAACTGTTATGGTCACGAACGCAGCAAAAGACACTTTCCTCATGTCACACATAGAGACAACGACGAGGAAAGTGAATACTGTTGTAATGAGCAACTTGTGCTCCCAAAATAATGAGCAAAGAAAGCAGTAAACAACGAGATGCTTGCCAGTAGTCTGCAAGTCCCCAGCAAGGAAGACTGAAGCAAGGAAAGCAACAACCAGTGCTCAAATGGGGTGTAACTGATATCTGGTTAACATAATTCTTTTTTTTTTTCTAGAGTCAGCCGGATGGACAGTTAGGTGATATCAGGCGCACAAGCAAAGGAGCATTGATAACAGTGTCTGCCACAGGCCGAGAGATAATATGGTGTCTGGCAATATGCAGAAAATTGCTGTTAAGGATAGTCTGGCCTGAATGGAAGAAAACTTGTAGTAATCCCTAATTCACCCACACACAAAAACTGAGAGAAAAGCAAATGTCAGCAAATTTTCAAGATTTTCAGTGTAGTGTATTCATTTCAGCAAACATACTTTTAAACGGAACCCCCGATTGCACAGAATAACCGCTCAATAAATAAAGAAATCATGAAACCTCAATCAGTTGGAGACGTCAAAAACATCATGGTGAATGTCTGCTGTGTCAACGTCCTGCATTGATTGGGCTGTGCCATCTTCATAATGATTCAGACACTCTGGCTATCAGACGCTACCAAGAGCTGATAATGCAATGTAATGACACTTGACACTCGCTTGCATGGTACCATGGCGAAAAGGAAACCAAATGAACGAAATGACAAACATGTGGCACTCATGTGGCAAGCACATGCTGACAATTTAAGCAGTCAAACTAATGTGCAACAATAAATTTGAAAGCTATGAATGGTGACAATGGTGACAAGCAAGTGTCAGGCAAGCAGTACAGTCAAGCCCGTTTATTACGATCTTCGATAGAACGATAACTCCGATATTGCGATTGAATTGCTCGTTCCTGTCAGCTCTCCCATTGAACCACATGTAAACAAAACATCGATATAACGATCGCCGCGAAAGCGCTTGCTCACATATAGTAATCAGAATTCTCCCGGCAACCGGTAAAACGCGTGAAAACTAGAAAGCAAGACTGCACCATTTCACTGAAAACAAATTACATTGGCATTTTCAAGAGCCTTCACCTCCGTGCGCTCTAAAGTGAGAACGCAGTTTTATCCGCGCATGACTGCCGGGGACTAGATGCGTACAACGCAAGGCACGCGACTTTGAAAGGGCGGAAGGGAGACGCGCGAAGTAGAGAACGTTGTTCCCTCTCCACATCTTCTCTCGTCTTCGAGCTTTTCTCTTGTTTTGCTGTGTGCTTGCTACGATGGCGTCCACGGTTTCGAGATGCTTTTTGACGAGGAAAGACGCGTGGTTCGACCCGAAGTTGCATACGCTCTACGGGTTTCGTACTGGGGCAAAACCTCGTTGTGAAGTACCGCGGCTTCGAAAACGTGTATTGGCAGACAGTTGCGTGTCACCACCCAAACACGCGTTGGCGGTTTTGAGAGCAGTGATGACTACGGCATTAGATGACGAGCAATGGACGAGGTCGTCGATCTCAAAAGGTGCGGCGCCTCACATGATATCGGCGGTTATGTTATCAAAAGCTTTGGACACACAGCTGCGCCAGTTTAGAGCTAGATAAAATGCTTTTGTGCTCACAACGAACGCCCATGTTCAGCAGCGTCCTACTTGTGGCGATCTACTTCGTTTACGCGAACCCGAGCGGCAATTTCTCGAAAGCTCGTTTTTAACGATACTCTGATATAACGATCAGATTTCGCGTTCCCATCAATAAACACACTCGACTCTATTGTATTATGTGTCAAGTAGCTCCATTTGAATGTGCATAACCATCTGTTGAGTCAGAATGGGTTGACCTGCTCGTGTGTCTCAGAGGAAACAAGACTCGTGGCTACATGAGAAAACTTATTTCAGCTGGCTGGAAGGCTTAGGGAGCACTGCCCTGTCTGCTGTCACCACCGCTTTACAGCAGTCAAGTTCCTTACCATCTTCTATCTTGAGCTCCCTTTCCTGCCCTATGGACACTTCAGAACCAGCTCAAAGAAGATCAGAGGATGCAGAACAGGCAAATGCAGATCCAGCCACACCTGCAGGCAAGTTGTAGTGCAGTTGGTGTGCATTACTTGCCGTGCTTGTGTCAGAGAAAGCTGGGTTGTGACTAGAAACGGGGGATCATACTGCGGTAATAAGAACACCTCAGTCCTGTGCAGAGGATGTGTGAAATGGTGTTAGGCGGATATAATGTTATATGGAAAGTGGGCCAGCTGTGCTTCTATGGGAGCTGATTATTATTAGCACTGAAAAATGGACCGTTTAACAAAACAACTTGTAGAATGTTTTCTGCTTCATGCGACAGTTGCTATAGTGCTTTCATATGGGATCCCTGCAGGTGAAACTGTTACTGAGAGGCCTCTGGTTGAATCTTTGTCTACACCCCAACCAGAGGAAAGGTAAGGGTTGTTCTCGCTTGATTATGTCCAGCTGTTGATGTTTTGCTTCGATCAGGGAAAGTGGGCCAGCAGCCCCTGGGCCGTCTGCAGGAGCAAATGACTTCTCAAGTATCTTGGGAGGTAGTAAGCAATGATTCTTATTTCCTTTCTATTTGTAAAGCGCATGGTTGACTCACAAATTTATTGCAACACTGAATATACAATATACAAGTGTGATATTCAGCATCGCAAACAACGTTGATAGTCACGTCTGAAGAAGCGGTAGTGTGTATAGCAGATTATTTTCTGCCTCAAGATGTTCTGATGTTTGCCTGTAAATCAATATTTTGGAATATGAATGAGCCTCTTATGTATTTCCTGTATTGCCAGGCTACAAGCGTGCGGCAAGGCCTAGTGAGCCATGACGCGTATCTGACACAGCAAGTGTGCACTGCTAGTGCATCTGGCTCTCATTCAGAATGATTCCCTTTAGCCCGAACTTCGCTTCATTCAAACAAGTCTTCTGCGCCCATTGTGTGTGAAATAGCAGGATTGCATTGTACCTCCTTTGTCCAGTTCTTATGTGAACCTGTGTGTTATGTAGAAGAATTTTTGCACCAGGACATGGAAAATTACCACTTCCTTTGTCCTCCACAGAAGTTTATTTGTCATCACTAGGAAACAAGGAACAAGAAAAACCGTGGGGCGTGTCCAATGAAATCCAACTTGAAATCCTTTCATGATTAGAAATGCTACACATGAGTGTAGCGTCCCAGCGTTACAATCCATTAGTTGCTCCGCTTATGTGGCTTCAATTTCGTGCTTGCTAACAATGCCAAGGACGAGCAATACTCTCACTAATGCTGAACATTATCGAACATTGATTCTTTGCTGCGTTGAAACGTGCCAGCGTCTTTTCAACCATGGTCAGTCACTTGCTGAGTAACTCTGTTAAATATAATATAAATGATATGTAAATTTTAAACGACTTTTAAATATACGATAATGACTGTGTATTATGAATAGAATAGGGTACGAGGTTTGCATGAAATATCTTCTGCAAAATTTGGAATAAAAATCAGGTGAAAAACTAACACCAAATCTTGGTGGATTCTGGTATAAAATCTCAAGAATCATGTAACATAGGTAAAAATTGCCTTTATTAGGTTTGTTATACATAATGCAATTGTAGAAAGAAAAAGCTTCCTAAGTAGTCAATAACATTGTGTGCTACAAGGTAAAACTGTGCTACCAAATGGCTAACGTGCTCAAAAATCCGTGGCCATCGAAACTTGCATAAAAAGCAACTCAGCGTAGACACTTTTTTTTGACAAAAAGCATTGCACTCATTTTAAGAGTGTCGCAGCTCATCCGTGACCTTTAGGCAGTGATGGAAGTGCTGCACCAAACTGCGCCAATCACAAGGTGCTGCACCATCCTGTGCCGCAGAGGGTGTATTTGCTGCACTTACGCGAAAGCTGCGCGAAAGCGCGGAGTAGGCAACTACTTCACAGTCTATGGGGGTCACGTGTGTCACGAGAAAACGGATGTGCGAGAAAAGGTGTACGAGACGCACCGGCGTGTGACCAAATTTAAACGTGCGAAGGAGCTGTCACAGCGACTTACTAGCCTTCTAATCGGTCGAAGCCGATGACAGCTAGGCTGAAGATGTTCCCCAAGCGCTACAGATGCGGATGGATGGAGGCAACAGCGATTACCAGAGAAATTGCTACGGAGGCAGAAAGGAAGGCAGAAGAGGATCAAAGGCCCTGACGAAAGGTTGAAGTTCAGAAGGGTGGCAGACCTGATGCTGGATATTCTTATAATACCGCATATCAGTGCTGAGTGCAAACGACTGTTCTGCATTGTAACGAGAACAAGAACAGAGTTCCTTTCGCATGCTCATGATAAAGACCCACCAAAAAGGACGGTGCTTCGACGAGACGTACTCGGACAACTTTCTCCGGTGGGCCACGTTTACAGCATTGGGATCACTTCCATAGTATTCCACGCTGAGACTGGAAGGTGACACGGGTTCGAATCCTGTCACCGGCTGTGCTGTCTGAGGTTTTCCTTGGGTTTTCCGAAGACCTTCCAGACTCTCTCCATCTGTCCACGTCTGTACGCCGCTCGTAGCCACAGTTGCTTCGCGGCGCTAACACGGAATTAAAAAAATATAAAGAAAAAACGAAAAACTTCCACAGTAGATGAGCAACAAAAGTATGCTGAATCGAATGAGCGCTGAATCAAATTGATATGTATTGTGTTTTCTCTCTCGCAAAGAGAATAGTATGTAGTTACTGGATATTTAATTACCTAAAATTAATTAGCTCTTTAATTAGGGAGTTTTTAGCCAAAAGTGAGATAGCAGAATGCGAGACAGCCCTCGTTGAAAGCCATTCTATTGTTTAAAAATCCTGAACTGAGCATGCACGTTTAAATATCCATCTCCGAATCTTGCTGTGCAAATGAGCCAAACCACAAACTGCTTGACTCAGAGGCACATGGCCTTTGCTGCTAGAAGCTTATCTGAGCCACAAAACAATTGACCTGGCCAGCAGATCAGCTCCTGCTCCGATCATCTTCATTGCTTTGAAGCATGTGACGCTCTGACGTGGAAAGAATGCTGTCCTCCCTACACTTCTGATGTGCGCAGTTTTGGCTAATTTCTATACCAAAGTTCAGCGATTGATACAGTGCAATCTCATTAATTCGAACTCTACGGGGGCCAAAGATTTGTTCGAATAATGTGGAGTTCGAACTGAAGGGAGACGCTCTAAATGAGCGCTTGATGCATTGGCAGCGCATGCTAGCTGTGTCGGAGACGCGTCCTGGCTTGCTACCCCGAGCCGCACGTTCGCTGTCATGCGATGGCGGAAATATGAGAGGTTGTTTCTTTCTAGAACATTCATTTACAAACAAGCATCAAAATAATCTCATACCAGCTTGCGTTCGTTTCTTCAGCCGCGACTCTAATAACGTCGTTTGGGATGTTGAGCTCAACCCAATCGCAAACCCTGCGAATGCGAATATGTATTGCCAACCCGATTCGAGAAAATATCAAATTGCTGCCTTTTTCTTGGCAATGTAGTCAACAGGAAGGGCCTCGATACCCTCAAAACAGCGAGGTTTGCTTGCTTTGTCGACGACAAAGCAAGCAAGCAACTGGCATGCATTGGTTGCATTTGCCGGTTGCATTGCCGGTTGCATGCACCGGTTGCATTTGCGTGCACCATTATGGGGATTCGTTTGTTACTCCCATTTCCTCTGGCAGAAGTATTGCTTTTATGCATCAGAGAAATTTATGAGAAATTTACTTATAAGTAATAAGTCCCTGACATGGCAGCAGCGTGCCCGATGCTTCCGAGCTGATGGGCGTAGTCGAAGGTCGGGTGCGGCCCTGCAATCTTTTTCGAATAAACCAGTGCGCAAGTTTATATGTTCGAATTACGGGGTGTTTTCCCCCATTGAAATTCACATGGCTTTGCCAAGACATGAGCGTCAGCTTGAATTATTCGGGAATTCAAATCGAGAGATTTTGAATTAACAGGATTGCAGTGTATTTCAACACACTTGCTTATTTAAGGATTGTAAGGAATGTAAGGAGGATTGTATCTCTATGTATCTCACTTTTGCCCGAAAACCCCCAACCCACCTTGAAAAAAAGGGTGCCACTGCCGCTCTCATAGCTTCTTTTGTAAAAAATCTAGTGCAGCTGAAGAAAACACCCTGATACTGCAATCTACTGCCACATATCTTTAAAGGGAAAGTGAAGTAGCATGTGCTTGTATTCTTTGTTACAATGTTTGGTGCAAGTTTGTGTTTCAAGAAATTTGTTCCACTCCCCATTAATCTTGAATTTCAGATATGGAAATTCCAGAAGGTGTGGACCCATCCTTCTTGGCAGCGTTACCTGAGAACATCCGTCAGGAAGTGATAGCGGAACAGTTACGGCTGCAGAGGTTGCGTAACCGTGCCCAGCAGGCAGCGGCCACCACGTCAGCCACTCTTGAAGGCACTAGCAGCTTCACGGAAGTGAACCCAGAGTTTCTAGCTGCGTTGCCTCCAAACATTCAGGAAGAGGTCAGTACTTTTCAGTCAGCCAGTTTCTGATCCACAATTGGGGGCCTACCAACTCTGTAGTGTGCATGCTGCTAACCACGTAATAACTCTTCACAAATCGTGCCGGAATCGCAGCAAAATTAACTCGTACGTTTCCTGAGGCGCAAAGTGGGTGGCGTTGTTGCATGCGGTAAAAGGAAAACTTTGCTGTACGGTGAAACACGAATGGTACAGCCGGCGACGAGAGTTGTATTTATTTTTTGACAAAACTAACTGGCTAAAGCTCTATTCAGCCAGCATCTTTCTGTTTGCAGACCGTAGCTGTCTTCAGTTCGTGAAAAAGTGCAAGGGGTAGTGGAAAGGAGTGCAAACGAAGTGCATGACAGGTGCTGCTCTTGTGCAAAGTACACTGAGCCCAATCGAATAGAAAAGTGTAAGCCTCAGATAGTTTCTCATGGACGTCTGCACTGCACCGCAATTTTCTGAGAGATTGTCTATAAATTGACTCGAGGAGTGAAAACAGGCCCATCTTAACAAAATTGATTGCCAGTATGCTCCAGATCAATGATAAAACATTGCCAGAACCGACAGCTATCCTATTCACATTGTCTGCTCCACGGTGCACGAAATGTTGCACAGACGTCTGAGAAGTTGCAGCATTTTCGTAAACTTGTGCTGCATTCCCGCGGCACTTTTTCCAATTGAATGACCAAGTGGAGTGCAAAGGCTGCACCTCCGCTGCTTCGAATGCGGGAACTTGCACTGTTTGCAGTAGTTCACAAAGTGCAGCCCAATCCAAGATGGCTACTATCTTAGGAGAACAGCTAGATGTTTGGTGTGCATTTCAGCTTGAGCTTCACTTGGTTTTCTGGACTGTGTCGTATTTCGGGCAACTTTGGCAGTGGTCATGCAGGCGCAGCAGGGAAAGGAAGCTTACACACACACGTGCTCGACTGCTCTGCTTCAAACATGTAATGCCAGTTGATATTGGGATATGTTATCCATGAAAACATGACACAGTAGTTGTCATATTGGATGTGCATCTGTACTTGGATACAACAACAGTTGAGACTATCGTGATGTTGATATTTGCCACTTCCACTGTGTTGCCAACCTCTCGTCTCCTGCCAACCCTGATGATTGATGCAGTTGTGATCGTGCTTATCACAGTAGAACCCTGTTAAAGCGTACCTGGCAGCGACGCAAAGGAAGTACTACAGTATACGTACAAAGTGCTACTACGGCATAGCTGAAAATCGCACATACCGTACGCACCCACCTGCCGGCTGATGGATGGGGAAACACTATTCGAGAGGTAATTTAGGCAAGAAGTTAATAGCGGGCCTTGCGTTTTTGCAGTTCCCGCATGACCTCGCCCGACCTCACACTTTGAGAGGCGGAATGCTCTTGAGGTATCTGGCCACGTGCTTGACACCATGACTCACAGTCTCTCTAACCTGTACGCAACCAAAATGGTTGCGGGTACGACAGGACAAAGTGAAAAGTGAAAAACAGTACAGATTCACCGACAAGTACACGAAAAAACCCTACGGCATAAGCGGTTATTGAATGCGTTAGGTTTAATGGCACCCCCGTCAGGGACTCTGCCCAAGTACTTTTAAAGCGGAACTGCGGTTTATGCGGGCATGTTTTAACGAGGTTTTACTGTACCTTGAAATTCAGTGAAGATACCGTACTTGGGAAAATTTGACGCAGGGTGGTTGTTCACTTTTCTTTTTTTGAGACTGTGTTTGCAGCATCTTTTGCTATTTTGTTGCTTTCTCAGAGAAGTGATTTTCTACCCTTGACTAAAATTTTTGATTGCTCAATAATTCGGACCTGTTTTAAAATCCTAGAAGTCAGAAAAATGGGATATAGACTGTATTCATAGAAGTCTACATTTTTCCCATTGATGGCATGATTGGCATACTCGCAGGTTCTGGCACAGCAGCGGGCCGAACAGCAACGATTGGCTGCACAGAACTGCAACCCAGATGCTCCAGTTGATCCAGCTACGTTCATCCAGACCTTGCCTCCTGGGCTTAGGCAGCAGGTATGATGAAAGTGCAATACTCTGTTGAAAGACCTGGCAAGTGGTAGTGAGGGGGAGATTGAACTGCAGCTCCCCTGAGATAACCTGGAATATTGTTAAAATAATAATGTCTTATAAAATACTCTACACCATGACAATTTTGTGTCGATTTATTTAATTCTTCGCTAATTTCCATGAAGGAAAATTCCAGGAAGCACCCATGCATTTTGATGAATAAAAATTAGGGCTGTGCAAATATTCGCCATATTGAATACGAATCTAATACAGTAAAACCTCGTTCATTCGGATCTCATGAGATCTATGACCAATGTCCAAATTATCCGAATGTCAAAATAACGAAACAAAATGCAGGTTATACAGTTAAACCTCAATATAACGCAGCATGAGTACAGCCCTTTGCCTTCAAGATCGTTGAGAGCGAACTCTGGAGTATGCCATATCTGTTAACGACGTCCTTCTTCCTTTCGCCTTTCTCTATCGCGTCCAATATATCAAAAAGGGTTAAAAATTGGGCTGTCTTGGTTCGCCAGTCAGTGCTTGTGTCTGTCTTTTTAGCTCCTCGGCACTGGTGTTTTAACGCTTTTAATCATAAGTCCAATATATTTTGCTTGTCCTCCAACGAAAGCACTTTCCGTTGACTGGGCTTGCACATCGCAAAAGAACACGTGAGTGCAGAGCAGCTGCGGCAGAGGTGGCGACGGGAGAAAGAAAGAAAGACGCATGCATGCCTCCTTATGCCTTTGCCTGCATACACTGAGCTACAGTCTCTCCAGTCCTCTCCTAGATGGCACCGCCACACGCCGTTGTCGTTGCTCTGCGTTTTCTGGACGCTCGCGCTGTGCATATTCCTCAGTGTGGCTTCGTTAAATCCAAATTGCTGCAAACAGACTTTATCAAGAATTTCGTTATACTGAAATTCGTTAAATCGAGGTGTAACTGTATCTGCCTATGTGGACACAGGTTTATTTAGATAGAAGCTGCGTAATCGTTGTTTTCTTCCGGGACAAAATCTGTGCGTTGAAAACACCTGTCACGGATAGGTGCTCATTCGCCCGAACGCTGTCGGGTGTGCCGTTGCAAAAGTCCTTGAGGACGGCAAGAGCCTCTGCGGCTTCTTTGACGGTGTGACGAAATGGAACATTCTGCTTCTACCACTCACATTCGTCGTCCTGTGCAGTGTCTGCCGCGTTGATGCCCACGGCGTCATCGACGATTTCGTCCTCCATCAACAGTCCGGCTATGACAAAACCCTCGTCAATTGCAAAGTAATCCGAAAGCTGCATCGCTGCGGGCAGGACGTCATCAAAATGGTGATCGTTGTCCTCGTCTACGCCGGCCATTTCGCCTCACGCCTCTCAGCTTGCTCGGTACACAAAAACCGCAGTGCCAAAAGCAGTTTCATGAGACCACGGAGACCAAACACACAAAGACGTGCAGACATGCGTTGGTGGTCTTTGTGCTGAATGCCGAAAGACAGACACCACATGACGCCAATGATCATAGTGATGGCGATGGGTGCTTCGTCAGTTCACTTTGCTGCTATTTGCAACTGTTTACTGGCGCCACCACTCGAATGGTCTTGTCAGATTAGTGCAACTTCGTTCCATGGCCCCGCGAGCAAATGTCAGGAGCGCCGAATTATCCGTAATTGCTCCAAATGCTTCTGAATTTGCGAGCGTCCATTCCTATACTTTTGTATGCATGATTGCCAGGACCGCGCGGGCAGTCAGAGTTATCGATGGTCGAATTAACGAGGTTTTACTGTGCCGTATTTACTAGTGTAATCTGCGCACTCCTACTTTCGTGCGCAACAGAGGTCGTTCCCCTGTGACGCTGGGGCACATGGTGCTCCTTCTTTCGAAAAGGGAGGGAGATCCTCACCACGAATTCCCTACATCATGTCGTGTAATGCAAGCATTGACTCTCCCCTGGTGGAGGAGATAAGATCAAAGGGATTACACCGTGCGGAATCTTATTTCTGTTTTGACCTTTTATCCCCTCACAACAATAAACAGCGAAGCTGTGTGACATCGCACTGGCTTAGGAAATAACAACCAGAACACGTGGAGAGAACATATCAGGAGACCTTCTGCCAACATACGCGTCAGCATTCCGCAAGCTGGCTTCACCTAACGCATGCGTGCTTTAGGAGAAGCTCATTTTAGAAAAAGCGTGGAAAGCACGTGCTGGGCCTTATTGAATCATCTCGCAAATTTCGGCAGCATTGCCCAAAAACGAAGAGAAAATCCTTACGACTGACTTCTTTCACTGACAGTTATGGAAAATGAACAGTCACTCTATATTCTTGCCTAAATTTTTATTTTGGTGTAATTCTTCTGATACGAATTTCGGACGACACGAATGTCTTCCGCTACCCTGTGAGATTCGTATCACCGAGATTATATTTTATTATTCACCTAAAGGACCATCTTTTAACAGATTTTGCACATTTTTCAAGTCGTCTTGTTAATGCCTCGCGTAATTTGCGCACCCCCAACCTTCGCGTCACTTTTTGGTAAAAAAAAGTGCGCAAATTATGTAAGTAAATACGGTATTTTCAGTATTCATACTCGATTTTATTCGACAACTTTTTATTTGTAGCTTTCGAAGAAATCGAATATCTTTGAATATCTTCGAAGATTTGAGATTTCCCGACTTCACGAGCCGTTTACGCACTAAACCCATGCAGTGTTTTCAGAATGGTAACACACTGTAGCGGTGCGTTTTGTGCTCGTGACGTCAGGGTCACTCAGTATCATCAAGCGTGTCTGCAAACAATTTCTCGACTTCTTGCCAGTCCGGTAGGATGCACGTTCTCCGGATCCACTCTTGGTAACTAGCCTCCACTAGCAAAACATGTGCAATAGATTGCTGAAACTTTACGTGAGGAATCCATGTAGAACGCGTCGGCGCGTGAATAAAACTTCTACGACACAGAACTACGCAACAGTGGTGCACACGGGTCATACTCATGCGCATGGGCAATCGCTATCGGGAGTTGGTTTTGTTTCGCCGTTCTTGTGCATACGTTCGTGTTGTTCTCACATACCGTATTTACTCGAATCTAACGCGCACCTTCCAAGATGCAAAATAGCTCTGTTCTAGCGTGACCCCAAATCTAACGCGCATCATCCTTGAGGGTGCAAAAATATGCCGTAAACACGAGTGATAAGGTATATAACCCCTACAAAGATACATACTTATTACATGCTGTCAGAGTCACCGCTCACTTCGCACCACGGCATGTCATCCTCTGTGCCGTCAAGCGTGTATCATTGTGCAACATTTCTTTAAAGAGTTCTTGTTGCCATGATTCCCGTTTTCTTCAGCAAAGTCAATGACATGTTAATGTTCTGCCAGGCGTTCCTATGATAGCGAGACAGCTAAAATTAAGCCTGAAAAGACCCATATAGCCATTTACACGTTGAGGCTGTATCCGCAGAGCCCAAGTTATGTGTGCTGCATAAGACATGCTGAGGAGGGCCAAGCACTGGCCAAGCAAGGTCATCTGTCTTTATGTGGTGTGTGGCCACATGTCCCTTGTGCTATTGGACTGGCTGCAGCACTTTTCAGACCGCATGTGCTTCTGTTCACAAGAAGGTATCCTCCTCACGTGAGGACAAAACTTAGTTACAGTGGATTTGGGATGGGTGCCATATTGATGGCAGCAGGTAACTGCAAGGCGCTTTCGCAGATGAAAATGATTTTTCTAGCATTTTTAAAACTCAGTCTTCAGAATACTTGACCTAATTTTGTAGTACTGTTAAAGACGATTAGAGAAGAAGCGTTGAGAAATTTGCTGCATTTCACTTGTGGCATGCTATGGTTAGAATCACAAACTTTAAAGTTAAATGAAGAAACAGTTCATACATCTGAAAAAAACAAGGAAATTTATGAAATCCTTGAAAGAGATAAAATGCAGTGTGTTGATTAAATGCAGGTGCTGGCAGACATGGATGATTCTCTGTTGGCGCTGCTGCCGACTGACCTGGCCTCGGAAGCACACAACTTGCGCAGGGAGTTGGAGGCTCGCCACCGACAGATGCAGGAGCGCTTCTTTTCTTCACATGGTGGAACAGCCCTGTCTCGCATTTTGCGCACAGCAGGGAGAGTGGGAACACGCTACACGATACACACAGTGCCACACCACAGAGGCCAGTGGACATGGAATGCCCTGTCTAGCCGTGGGGGTGCAGGTGCTACGGTGTCTGGGGGCACAGCCAGAGGACGACAACTGCTGGATCATGAAGCCCTGGCCTGCCTCCTTGTGCTTCTTTTTGTAGATGAGCCACGTTTGAATGTCGGAAGGCTGCACAGGGTACTCAGGAACCTCTGCTACCACCCACCAACTCGGCTCTGGGTTATCAAGGTACTTCTTTCAAGCTTTGTGTTACAGTGGAATCTCAATGATACAAACCTCTTGGTCTTGCGGAAAGTATTTGTATCGTTTAGAATTGGTACCATCAAAAATGGTCTGGAACGATGCACTGAAAGTAAAGAAAATGTAATTTTGCTCCGTGTTCAGCTCTATGTGTGATCAAGACGTTAGTTAGGATTCTTTGGGCCTTCTTCACAACTTTTCACCAAATAGACTCGTCTAAAATGTGTAAAACTGTGCACACGCGTCGTCAGTGACGTAGGACGAGCCTGCAATGTGGGGCAACACGTTTGCAAGGGTAGTTTTTCTCCACATAAACAAAACACTCTTGTATGGCCGCTATGGGCTCCTGCTTCCATTTTCTTGGAACATTCAACCCAGTATTCTTTATTTTTTCTTGGCTCTCTCTTGAATGTATCAGCTATAACTAGGGCCAGAAGTTTCTGGGAAATATATTTTCTGAAAATTCTGGGTGTAAACATCGGGAGTTATGCTTCGATAGGTATATTCATGCAAATTTGGGATGAAAAATGGTGCTCATAAATGCTCATCAGCAGGAACCGGGTTTTATTCAATGGTAAAACGCATGACAACGAGAATGCCTTCGAGTAGATGGGTCATTCCACGCCAAACGTCCCAGAGGTGACGCTTGACCATCATCTATTTTATTTTTAAAGATAGCGCTGCTTTATTAGCGTGAGGAAACACTACGCCGAGTGTTTTAGTCGCCTTACAAGACTATTTGTCTCTGAATGTAAATTTGAAATAATGAAATTTGCCCTTGACCACTCACGTAGGAAACAGTTTTGTAAAAATCTGGATGAGATCGCGAGTATTTTGGTGCTGCAGCAAGGAAGAAGTGTTGGTCTACGTATCTGAAAACTCAAAATGTTCTCATGACTCACCGTATGTGGCTCCGTTGGTGAAAGGCGAATCGAAATGCAACTTTTGCTTTTTTTTCCCACTACACATCGAGTAATAGTGTCAAAAAAAATTTTCGTCTATGAGATATGACAGAGGTGTATGAGCTTAGAAATTTTCATTCAAAGGCAAGGAAGACAAATAGGTGAAAAATATACTCAAACTCGAACAAATGAAAAATTTAACTAGGGCTGTGGGAATATTCGAAGTATTGGATATTCGGGCCGAATAAAGCAATCGTGTTCGACATTCGATTCAAATAGTATTTTGTCGAATACGTACTTCGAATTATTCGAGTCATTGATCACTCACTCCAATGGCGTGCACATCTGGCAGTTTCGGTTTCTACAGGCTAAATTTTGGCGGATTTTCGGATTCAATGTGTGCAACACTGGTGTGAATCCAATCCAGTCCGATAAAAATCCAGACCTTTTATGGGGAGTTTGAGCATAGTTCTGTATGCAGGTGAAGATTACACCTAGTGTGTGCCTTATTTCGTGGTGTATTATGAAACGACACATGGATATGCCCAAATACTGTACGATTAAACGACATATCAAGCGGTAAAGAGTGGAACATAATTTTCTACCTCAAAACGCAACCAATCGTTCGTGACGATGTACGTCATTTCAAGTATGTACTTGGAAGTACTGCTTTAGGCACCATTTCTTTTGCATTTTGGTTCAGAGCCAGAGGAAACCTGAAAGCAATTACCGGCAATGGTAACATAACGCGGTACAAAAATCTAGTACAGTATCGTGCAAGTTCAAAGTAACAATGATTGGTGAACTCTGGCCGCCAGCAGAAAGTCACTAATAGAAGCAAACGAGTTATGAAGTAAGTTTGCGGCTACTTGTTACTGAAAGCTATGAATGAGATACAATCGAATTTCTGCGTATTATGCAGGTTTTCTGTCGTATTCTCAACCTCTATCATATCATCTGATAAGAAAAACACGCTCACTGAAAAACTGTGCAGGCTTTCTGGCTATCTACTTTCTTTTTTCTTTTCCTGTTCCAAAGTTATGCAAGTTTACCGTTACAATTGAGTCTCAGAGCCAAGTTAGTTCTTGTTCTTACGCCGCTCATAGCCACAGTTGCTTCGCGACGCTAACACGCAATAAAAACAAAAAACAAAAAAAAAGTTCTTGTTCTTCATAATTCAAAATGCCATTACATGTGGAATGGTTTCCCTGTACCCAAAGGATATGCAACAGATATTGGAATACATTACAAATATGACGATGTCTATGCTGATCGATTATGGGAATGCTGACATATATTTTTCAAGCCGTTCGAATCGAATACATTCGAATATTGCTATATGTAGTACTACTACGTATAGCAATATGTGAATGTATTCGATTTGTTATTATTCGAGGAAATAAATATTCTATTCGTATGTGATTCAAACCAAAATTTCACTATCCGCACAGCCCTAAATTTAACCTCAAATATAAAAAATGGTGGACAGCAGAAAAATATGTGGCAAGTGTTTTCAACGAAATATAATATCCATTGAATAAACTGAGCAAGTTTTAGAAAAGTAGATGTGTTTATACACGACAAAATAATTTTTGAACTTTGGTCTCTGGAGGAGTCAGGGTCTGCTCGACAGGCCTCGCGCTCAGTTTCTTTGCGGCAGCCTATTGAAGCTGCATCAGATACTTGCCAATGTCATCTGCAACTCAGGGAGGCCACTTGATTAGAGAGCTTTGTGGGGAAATAAACTTGCAGTAGTGAAAAGCTGCATTCATGAGTCGAGTTCATTCGCATTCGCAAATTATGACAATTGAGAACCCTGTAATTCTACTTTTTTATCCGAATTCAATTGGAAATTGAAACAGACAATTTGAATTTGATTCACATTGTCTGTAAGATATTCATATTCAATTTGATTTTGAAATTTTGCTGTTCGCCCAGCTCTAATCGTTATATCCAAGTCTTGTTCATGTGCACTTCAGCGGGTGAGCTGACAAGAACCAGCAATTTGATCATAATATTACCGTTTTATCTAAGATTATAATAGTAGACTGGCTGGACTGGACTACTAGGAATTTAGATTGCTAGAATACTTTTTACTCCCTTTTAATCCGTGTTAAATGTATGCACTGTTCTGGTGCGTTTTTGTAGTCACTGCTGTCAATCCTGGAAAGAACCAAAGAACAGAAATCCTCTTCAGAAACTGCACACCACCATGGGAAAAAGTCCGCCAAGATGCATGTCCAGAGCGACACAAGGTATGTTCCTCCCTGCCTAGCAGCACGTCACTAACTGTCAATGTTCACTTGTTGCAGGCTATCTCAACCTTCGTGGCTGTCCATTAGCCTGGATGCCGCACTTGGTTGTAGAACAAGCGTGTTTCAGATCTACCGGCAGTCAGGTTCCCGACGTCCCTGCCCTCAGGTCACCATTCATCCGCAGGCCTCACCTATTGTGTGCAGGTGGGTTTCTGTTTTCGCAGAGGTGGCACGAAGATAATGTGCTATAAATGCTATAGGAAAGACAAACGGTGTTTTAGAAAATTGGGTCAGACTGCATTCTTCACAAGTTGTGCAATACTGTGAAAGCAATTTGGTCCCAAGGCCTGCATCAAACAAAAACTATTGCAAAAATAGGAAATGTCTAAGTCGCAGTAAAATGTCAGAGTGCGACACTGCTCAATGCTCAGATGATTATAAAGTAGAATCTCGATGATACGAATTTCGGGATGATACGAATTCTTTTCCGGTCCCGGCCGGAATGCCTATTCTTCCCATGTATTTGAGTTCGGATGATACGAACGCATTATCTTGCCTTTACGGATGATACGAACAAGCCGAGGATGCAACACAGGTCGTTCCCCCGTGACGCGAGAGAGCGCGAGTCACACTGCTCCTTCTTTCGAAAAGTGAGGGCGATCCTCACCACAAACACCCTTACATCATGTTGCGCAATGCAAGCAATGACCCTCTCTTTGGTGGTGGTGGAGGATATAAGATCAAAGGGAAGGGAAGATAGGATCAAAGGGAAAGGATTGCACGGCCGGGAACCTTCTCACCTTATCTCTGTTTTGACCTTTTTACCTCCCTCGCAACAATAAACCGCGAAGCTGTTTGACATCGCCCTGGCGGAAAACAGCGACCAGAACACGTGGAGGGAACGTATCAGGACAACTTCTGGCAACATTACGCGTCACCATTCCGCAGGTCGGCTTCACCAAACACCTGCGTGCTTTAGGAAAAGCTCGTTTTAGAACACTGTCGCACCACTTGCGGGTGGAGAGCACGTGCTGGGTCTTTTCAATCATCTCGCGAATTTGGGCAGCATTGGCCAAAAACGGATACTCAAAAGCATTACGACCGACCTCTTTCACTGACAGTAACAAAAAATGAACAGTCACTGTCTATTTTCTTGCCTCAATTTTTATTTTGGTTTAATTCGTTTGATACGAATTTCGGATTACCCGATTTTTTTCCGTTACCCCTTGAGATTCGTATCATCGAGATTCTACTGTGTGAGCATCAAGCAGTGCTGCATTGTGATATTTGGCAAACAATTTATTCTCAAACAATCACATGGTATTGGTAGTTATGTTGTCCTTGGAAAAAGTTTCGACACAAAGCTGTCTCAGTTTAGAGCTAGATAAAATGCTTTTGTGTTCTCAGCAAACGTGCATGTTCAGCGGCGTTCTACTCGTACCGTTCAACTTTGTTGACGTGATCCCAACTGGCGATTTCGCGAAAGTTCATGTACATGTATAACCATACTCTGATAGAACGGTCTGATTTCGCGTTCCTGTCAATATAGTTATAAATGGGCTCGACTGTAGTACCACTTGTGAATTGTCCTGTTGGTGCTTCTTTCAACTACATTGTGCTTCATCTGCATACCTTTGCTTGTTAAGTTCGTACGAGAACTTGGTGTCAGTTGCTTAATTTAGTGGGTGAAGGCAATCTTGTAACTATATGTATGTGATTAGAAATAAATATTTTTTTCGGTCACAGCTGGCTGTATTAGGTTCGAGAAATATATCGATGACTCTCCCTCAATGCAGGCATGTGTTGGACACCCTGATTTCTTTGGCCAAAAGCTTCCCAGTGCACTTTCTTCCCGAGAAGGTGCGTGCGGGAGGTGTGGGAATACCTAGCAATCGCACAAAACCTCCTCCTGACCGGGACACTGATGTGTGGAGTGTGTTAGTCCGCCTTGATGGGGGAAGTTCTGGTGGGACTTCGAAGCGTGCACTGCGCAACTCTGTGGTTCCCCCCGCAGAAGAGGAAGGTACCTTTGAAGGATCTCCACTTGCTCAGCTTATGTTGTTGCTGGCACATCCTGTACTCAAGAGGAGCTCCCAGTTGACTGACAGACTGCTAAGGCTGCTGGCACTTGTGTCACTAGCTATACCTGACCAGGTGGGTGTGCACATTTGGAAATCATTTTGCAATGATTAGTACAGATGGTGAAGGATGGTGTGGTACACGAGATGGCTTTGGGAGCTATCTGTAGTGCCATAATAGTACAAAGTAGTTCACGAAGTAGAAAATATGCAGACAACTGCGTCATGTTGGCATGGTCTTTTCATGGACGACAATGCTTGGGAGATGGAACGGATGCCTGATGTAAGCTGTGCCCATTTTCTCTTTCGTGTGTCTCAGTAACTGACAGAACAAGGAAGGTAAGGACATAAATATGTGGAAGGGCAAATATCAGAGGGTAACGTCGTCATATGGGGACAACACAAATGCGTGTCTAGACTTCTAGATGGGTGTTATTACCCATACCCATAGGTGGTATTATAACGTACAAGGTGCGATCGTACAAGTACCAGTATGACGTATCAAAAGACGAGAAACATATTCCTGCCTACTTGCTAAGAAACAAAGACAGGAAGCTACTGCAACTGAAGGAAGGCATTTATTTACTCTAAACGACAGAAATCTGATTTTTGTTTGCCACAAAGAAGACAAAGTGTACCGTAATTTCACCGATTTTCCGATTTTTTTTCTCTCATGGGCGCTGTGCGGCTTATCCACCGGTGCGGCTTATCTGATGACTTTTTTTTTAAAGGAATTTTCCCCATACACTGATTTTAACGAAAGGGATGACAGTGTCTCTGGAATAGCACTGCCCTGCTGATGCACGAACAGTGCCTCACAGTGATGGGTCCACATTCGAGTAGATTGCCCCCATGCAGCTTTAATGAAAGTGGTGACAGTGATTCATGCCTTCTGGAAGACCACTGACCCATCAATACATGAAATGCGCCCAACAAGGGCACAATCCGATCTTGGTAGAACTCTAGAACTGACCTCCTTTGTTGTACACTATGCCGATCCCGGAGTATGAACCACAGGGTTTATGGCATTACTCTATGGTCTCCTTTGTCGCACATAGCAGTCGTCTCGTATTGCCCGCGGCTTATCTGCGAGTGCGGCTTATCTGCCGGAAAATTTTCAAAACGTTCCTAAAAACGCGTCCTGCGGCTTATCTGCGGTGCGGCTTATACGCGTGAAAATACGGTAGTTGAAAGAGAATAAATTACAACGGTGCTGAAAGCTACAACTCTATTGCCTGCACTACCAACCTTCCCGAACCACACTTTTGAGAGCTACAGTCGAGCCCGTTTGTAACAATATTGACGGGAACGCGAAATCCGGTCGTTATAGCGTTAAAAATGAGCTTTCACAAAATTGATGATCGGGATCGTGTCAATGAAGTAGAACGGTACAAATAGAACGACGCTGAACATGCGCATTTGTTGCAAGCGTAAAAGCATTTTTTCTAGCTCTAAACTGACACAGCTTTGCGTCGAAAGCTTTTCCGAGGACAACATAACTGCCGAAGCCACGTGAGGCTCAGCACCTTTTGAGATAGATGACTTCATGCGTTGCTCGTTGTCCACTGCTATAGTCATCATCATCATTCTCACTATCTGAACTGCATTGTACATCAGAATGCGCCTCTACGGGTAATTGGTCGACGCATGTTTGGGGGGCGACACGCAGCTGTCTGCCAACGTACATTTTGGAAGGCACGGTACTTCGCAACGAGGTTTTGCACCAGTACAGAATCCGTTGAGCATGTGCAACTTCGGGGCAGGTCTTTCCTCGTCAAAACACGTTCTGGAACCGCAGACTCCATCGTAGCACGCAGCAAACCAGAAAAAAAACTTGAGGGCGAGAGAATGATGTGGAGAGGGAACGATCTCCTCTACTTCTCGCGAGCCCCTTCTGCTCTTCCTAAGTCGCGTGCCTTGCAACGCGCGCATCTAATCCCCGGCAGTCATGCGTGGATAAATGCACTGTGTTCTCGCTTTAACGCTCACGAAGGCTAAGGCTCTTGAAAATGCCACCATAATTTGTTTTAAGTTAAAAATCTTGCTTTTCGCGTGTTTTACCGGCCACCAGGAGAATTCTAATCACTATACGCGAGCAAATGCTTTCAACGGCGATCATTATATCCATGTCTTGTTTACATGTACTTCATTGGGTGAGCTGACGGGAACCAGCAATTTGATACTAATATCTGAGTTATCACTATATCGAAGATCGTAATAAATGGGCTCGATTGTACCTTAATCAGCTGGACTCTTGCCCCTTCACTTTGTCAGAATTGCTTGGTCCATGGCCAAATTCCGCCCACCAGTGCTCGGCCTTCAAAGCACTTCTGACCTTTTTCAACACTGCAGAGGAAGGTGAAGAAAAGAGCCAGTGTCCACAATAATAATGATATGCAGAAGATCCAACTGTTGGATCTTCTGCATATCTTTTTGAACACTGTAGGACTTTGGTCCTCACTGTGAGGTGACTTGTTATTCCATTTCCCACACTACGTACCACCAGCAATGGGTTACAGTATCACTCCTGGCGATGAAAATGCTATGCTTCCAGAACTGCAAAACAGAGCCGTGTCAAGTGACGACGGATGATGTGATGTGACGGATAGTGATGATCCGGAAATTTTTCCAGCATGCTGTGATGCTCGCGTGCGCACACAAAATATAAATGTGCTCTACACTCTTTGTCGACAGGTAGAGTTCTGTAGATTGCCGTCCAGAGTGCCATCCAAGCGGTAGCTTCATGCTCGTATGTACTCAAAAACAGGTACCCAGTAAACATTGGTTTCTGGCAATAGAGTTAGATTAGAGATAAGGCCCCCGGGTCTTCCACGATTCCACGAAATTTCAGGAATCCATCGTGGAATCTTTTGTTTGGCACGGACTTATGCAGAATCCCTTATTTTGCTCGAAATTTCACGACGTTTTTGCACGGAATTCCATAGAAATCCGATTGGGTCGAAGGACGCGATTGGCGCGATGTGGACAGTTACTACGATGTGCAGCGTCGTAGGAGAAATATTGCACGCTCACGCGAAATCGCATCAGATAAGAGCGCGTGCTGCGCACGCTCCCAACTCCTCCAAGGTACACATCAACCCCGCAACATACTGTATTTACTCGCATATTTTGCACCATCGCAAAATTCGTGCATCACATTTTTTTGTTTAGCATTAAAAATGACAAGAAAACAACAAATTTCGTAATTTGCGCACCAGCGTCTCAGCGTCAGTGGCGATCGCTTTTCGCAATGCCGTGAGTGCTATGTTGTGGTGTTTTTGTTTGATTTGCACACACTTTCGAGTGATGGTCCACTGACGCGATGGACGACACCGTCAATCCAACTATGAAACGTGGAAAGAAATGTTGGACAAACCTTACGGCACGACATGACAATGTTTGAGTAGGGCCTGACTTTTTAGGGTTAAACCCGTATCCGCCCGATATTTACCCCCCGAACGAAATCTCTAAAATTCGGGTTTAACCCGAATCTACCCAAAAACATCCGGGTCTCGTGGCACACTCATAAGCGTCCATTAAAATAAAGTTTGATAACATTGCTAAACATTAGTTCCATGTTAAGACAAATTTTTAATAAACAAAAAAAAATCACCCGAATACACACGAATTCCTGACGACAGAATATGCTGTAACGGGATTTAACCCAAATACACCCGAATTTTCAAATGAAGAATATCACCCGATATTTACCCCCCGAATTTGGCCAAAAATAAAACCCGAAAAAGTCAGGCCCTATATATGAGCGGTAGTGGGCCGTAGTTTTGCCTCCTGACCGTCTGTGGTTGCGGTGCTATTTGGGTGCTTCTTTCACGCTTGTGCAATGCAATGATTATGTCAATATCTGCCCTTCCGAGAGCCTATATGACCTGCATACTAAAATTTTGAAGTTTTGCGTCATTTAAATATCGTAATGAACGTTCCCGCGCAATTTGCGCACACCTAAATTTTCTGATTTTTTTAGGCTGAAAAAGTGCGCAAATTATGTGAGTAAAAACGGTAATTGGGTTTTAGAACGTAATTAGGGTGCTCGCCCCAAATCTAGAGCTATTCCAATCAAGTAGTTGTCAATTCCTATAAACTTTGCTGATGCTGAAATATCTTTGAGCAGGTATAAAATTATTGTAGCCGACAATGGCATTCGCTGTCAGAGGAGAACACAAGATATCGTCTAATGCTGAAGTTTATAAAATATTTTTTAGCCATTTTTTCAGATTTTTTGTACCCACATTATCCAAGAAAGTAGTGTTTCCTGCTTCAAGCAGCCGTTGACTCCTTGCAGCGGAAAATCGCGGAATTTACAAGTCGGTGCCGCAGAATTTTGAATTTGCCGCAGCAGAAAACCAGAAGCTTTAGAGATAGATTACACAGCATTTTTGGTTTCTCAGCAGCTGATGAACAGTTTTCAAGGATACTTAAATGTTCTGGTTAGAGAGAAATCGATGAGTGGCGTACTGAATGTCATACTTGGTGGACTGACATTGATGTGCAATGCAATTCCTGGATGTTTCTGGCAGCAAATCGTCTTCTAAGAACGTTAGACATAGACTGGACGACTACTGATCACAACTTAACAAAAATGAGAAAATACGATAGGCGGCCGCCACCAAGTCCGCTTCTGGTTGGATCGTTTTGGCATTGGGCATGATATCTGTTGCTATTACTATGAAAATCTTTAAGAGAACTAGAATTTCTCCAGCATTTGGCAGAACAGCGAAGAGGACGAAACTAGAGACAGGGAAGAAGACACAACACACACACACAATTTATCAAACACAGCTTTGCAGAACAGTTATGTTGATAACCTTTTTGGAAAGATTGTGATCTAAAGGGAGACTAGGAAATACTGGTTGATTCTGCGGCTTGGACTCCTACATGTTGCAGAATATGGCAGTACGGCAGTAATGAGCATCGATTTAGTGAAATTCTCTGTTTAACGAAGAATTTCCATCACTCATACGCGTGCCCATAGATGCCAATGTATTTTTTGCGCGCGATTTAATGAAACACATTCGTTTGGTCGACTCTATTTAATGAAGTCTCTGGGCAACGAAAGCCGGCGGAAGCCTTCTGCATGTGTCTTCTTCTTTCACCATGAAGAAGAGAGGAGCATAGCCTCCTATATTGTAGGATGCCTAAGGCTGCGGCAAATTCAAAATTCTGCGGCACCGACTTGTAAACTCCGTGATTTTCCGCGGCAAGGAGTCAACGGCTGCTTGGAACGGGAAACACTTCATTTTCTGGGATAATGTGGGAACGAAAAATATTTTATAAAATTAATGATTCAAAGCACTGCTGTGGCTCGGCATTACATACAAGATATCTTGTGTTCTCCTCTGATGCGGTCTGTCGCCTGCAATCATTTTATATCTTTACTAGTTTGAACCGCACCGGCTTTCAACAAACATAACAAAATACAGTTAACGTTTCGGGTCCCATTCGGGTCCCATCATCAGAATGACGCTGTCCTGGTCGTCACCGGGTATTTACGTAGAAGAGGAGCGTAGCATTCTGGGAGGGGGCCTGGTTGTCGATTGATAGCTTCTTTTGTTTTCTTTATGTGCCATGACTCCAGCTGTCTCCTCACCCCCCATTTGTTCTTTTTCGCCAGAATGCATGGGTTGTCAAGGTCTAACACGTGTCCTGTTTTGCGCGCGTGTTCACACAGTTCTGTTGGGTTTGTTGCTGATTTCTCGATATCTTTCTTGTGTTCCTTCATTCTTGTTCCTTCAGACCTTGACAACCCATGCATTCTAGCGAAAAAGAACAAATGGGGGGTGAGGAGACAGCTGGAGTCATGGCACATAAAGAAAACAAAAGAAGCTATCAATCGACAACCAGGCCCCCTCCCAGAATGCTACGCTCCTCTTCTACGTAAATACCCGGTGACGACCAGGACAGCGTCATTCTGATGATGGGACCCAAATGGGACCCGAAACGTTAACTGTATTTTGTTATGTTTGTTGAAAGCCGGTGCGGTTCAAACTAGTAAAGATGTCTACTCCCGGCAATTGGACTATATTCAGAATCATTTTATACCTGATGAAAGGTCTTTCAGCATCTACATAGTTTATAGGAACTTTATAGGAAAGGAGTTTACAATGCAACTTTTTAAAGGCAACCTCACAGACATCAAATCAAAATTCTCCATTGCCACCGCTAAACTGGACATGGGAAGGACACCACCCTTTCCTCAGGTGAAGTAGGCACAATGAACTTGGGATAATGTTATCTTAAAAGGGGAATAAACAGGTATGCAAGGTGCACTTTTTTGTAATGCAGTGTGATTCGTTTCCTACAGTGACATTTAGCGAAAATTTTTGTCGCAAAAAAGTAAATAATGGCTCCAAACCAACCGAATATTCACTGCACTCTTTCGCGCTCATGCCCCGCCCTGCGATGCCCTGGCGACAATAGCCACACGTCATTTTGACGTCTTGCACCATCAACCATTCAAAATGCGGGGCGCCTATACACTGATTTTGTTTTAATATCGGGTAGTGAGGTCAATTCTAAACATATTTACACTTGTCAAACCCAAGGTAGCCAGATCAAAAGGTACCAAAAGCCCACAATATTCCATTTCATGTGTGCACTATGTTTTCAGCGCTGTATTGCTCTGCGAGGTCACAGCGGTGTTCTCACAACCGGTTCTCCCCGCACGCTGCTGTTTGTGTCAACGAGACCCGTCATTGGCAAGGAGTCCGAAATCTCCCCCATCTCCAGTGACTACAATGCAGCTTTGCTACACGTGCGAGACGTGTGACGTAGGTGCTCTCCGAGTAGGAAGGAGAGACTCACGTGGATTATGCTCATTGAATGGCATTGTTTCGTGGTTAAAGGCGCTCGCTAGAAGTAAATGAATTTCACAATGGGATATCGTGAGCCACGTTCTTTCATAGAGCATAATAACTGGAGAATATTCCTGGAGCTGTTTAGTGCCCCTTTAAGCTAAACTACAATCTGACTGTGTTGGCATGGGCAATTTTGTAAAGCAGGCTTCACCTCATGCAGGGAAGCGTCAGGTGAAGCCCGCTTTCGGGAGGTGCCGTTCATATTCGGCTATAGTCGAATATTCAGAAACCCGAGTTCAAGGCGATTGAGCAGGCACCTTACAATGTAGGAGGCTTCGGGAGAAGAAACCTTCCCCTCTCCGTTGTCCCCACGTGAGTTTTCGTGTGGTTCGTGAGTTTCGTGAGTTTTCGTCACGTGCGGTAGGCAAGCCATAAAAGGGCGGGTCCCAGAACACTACAAATGACAGCTACACGCGACAAGCACAGTTTCGAAACCGGGCTGCTTGAGAGGCCTGCCCTTTGCTGAGGGCCTCTTTGCCCCGGTTTTCAGACATGAAGACTCGCATTGCAGGCCTCTCGTGATGTCTAATTTGCTTTTGTTGACGCCGAATGACAGTAGATTGCAGTTTTGTGCTGTTTTTGACTTGTTTTTGTTCGCTCCGCTGTCGCCGACGCCGTCAGTGGTAAAAAAATGGGCATGACGCCACCACCGGTGAAAGTTCCATCTGTGCAAACGTCTATATGATACCCATTTCTCCTTCTTTTCTGTATGGGCCTGTTGCACTAAAGTTTCGTAGGGCGACCACAGCGCCAACTGCCCTCCTCTAGTGTAGAGTGCCCTTGCTAGACGATCGTGTCCGGTGTGTTCCCTGCCTTACCGCTGTACCGGGAACGTCGTCTCTTTTGTGGAAATCCTTGTGCCACGATTTTTCAGAGCTGCAGAGTAGGTGACAAGTGCCTATGTACGGAAAAACCTCCGGCCACACGACCACAAATGGTGCTGCAGAATACGGTTCGGAGTGCCCCCAAACACCGTGAACCAGGCCCATCTAATGGCGGTGTACTCTTGTTCTTTCTGGAATTTTGTTTTTGCGCATTTGTCAGCCGTCATGAGTGAAAGCGGACTATCCAAGAATCGTCGATACATGAGCGCGCAGGAGAACCAGGAGAAACCATCACCCGAAGTTATGAATGTTTGAAGCGATATTGTTAATTACGTATTACCTAGCGTTACGTGATGCGCCCTTCATAGCATGGTATTCGTTTTATGACAGATGGTGGTGTTTCGCGGTACGCACAGCACAGGTGTTGTTGACGACCATCTTTTTTCACTTGGCTTGTGCCATTTAACGAATTTCTCTATTTCATGAAAAAATGAGTCACCCTTTAGAAATTCGTTATGTAGAGTTCTATATAGAGTACATCTTTGTTGTGTCCTACTCTGACTATTGCGAGTTCTAGGATACTTTATTCGTGATGATGGTGACTCAGTTCTAATCATTGGCTCAGTGGCGCTGCCGCATCCTTGTATGTTCAGTTCTTTTTCCTCACATTTTCTCTATGACACTTTGTTTTTGAGTGAAAATAGTGCATTAATGCGAGTGAATACAGTATGTGGCATCTGTTCTTTTATGTACCAACTCCGTTTTGGAGTACCCTAGTTTTTTTCAGGGGGAAACTATTTTTCGTGTTCTATTTAAGTGCCCGTAATTATGCCAATTCATGTGGCATATAACTAGGGCCATAAATGTTCGGGATATGTATTTTCTCAAATTTGGGGTGTAAAAATTGGGGTTATGCTTCAGTAGGTATGTTCATGCAAATTCGAGTTGAAAAGTGGTACGTATAAATGCCCATGAGCTGGAACCAGGTTTTATTCAATTATAAAAAGCATGACAACAAGAATCCCTTAAAGGAGCATGGAAGTCACCCCAAAAATATTTTTAGTTTTTCGCTGCAACGTCTTCTACAACAAATAAAATGAGCTGCTGCAAAAGAACGATGAGCGCAGGTAACCCAGAGACCACGCGCAAGGCTCTGTTCTGCACAGCTTTAAAGAACAGTCTCCACATCCGAAGAGCGCCGAAGCGAAGCCAAAGACTGCGTCACGTATCACGGGCTACGGCACGTGATCAGTGACGTCCAACGGCACAGCTGAAACATGTAAAAGTGGCGCGCGAGCCGCGATTAAAAAACAAAGAGTAAAGGCACTGAGCAGCTTCTACGTCACGCCGGGCTCGTGTCTCTCTCCTGCGGCTGCCGTTCTCTGACTGTCTTTTGTAAAATGTATTGCACAGTGACATTACGCCGCAGATCGGAAATATTTTGCATGGTGACTCCTTGTGGACAGCTTCACAGATGAAGCAGGGTTTCGAGTCACGTTAAATGTCACTTCCATGCTCCTTTCAGTCGATGTCAAAGAAAACAAGCACGGCATATTAACTAGAGTATGATGGTACAAGGAACTCTGGGGATTTTTTTATGCTTGTACTTAAATGTTTTTGTTGACCTACAACATCATGCACATACTGCAACATGTCATCACTCCGGTTTAATATTCTCACACTTGGTTACCATTGAAAACGAGTCTCTGCATGACTCAAACTATTGACTGACACTGTGCTACTGTGAAGGGCCAAAGACCACAACTTGTCACCACATCTGTGTTGAGGCCTGTTCCGACATATAGCCTGTGTGCGGTTTAGCGGTGGCAGTGGGGGACTTTGATTTGATGTCTGGGAGTTCACCTTTAAAGACTCTTAATGCCTACAGTCGAGGAACAAAAAGGGTGTCCTGTTACTTCCGCAGGGCATGTATTGTAGGCTCCCTCCTATAATCTTCCTATAAAGTTCCTATAAACTCTGTAGATGCTGAAAGATCTTTCACCAAGCATAAAATGATTGCAGGAGGCAGACCTTTGTCTTTGACAGAGGAAAACGCAAGATATCATGTATGTAATGCTGAGCCACAACAGTGCTTTCAGTCTAATTTTATAAAATATTTTTGTTCTCACATTATCCAAGAAAATTAAGTGTTTTCCATTTCAAGCAGCCGTTGACTGCTTGCCGCGGAAAATCGCGGAATTTACAAGTCGGTGCCGCAGAATTTTGAATTTGCCGCAGCAGAAAACCAGAGGCCTTAGCTATAATTTAGCGCAAGTTCGGTGGTCGTTTCCGGCCTTTCCTGTCATGGCGCCTCTGGAGTTCAGTAGCATGCAGATGAACAAGTTTGATCATTTGAGTAAACAGAAAATTACCAGATATTTTGGATGGTGCTTGACAGTTCCAATGCGGCCGCTGTGTCATGAAATGCAGAATCAAAACAACTTCAGGGCCTCCGCGACGTCATCGCTGAAAGAGCTCATCATTGGCCAACACAAATCGAGTGCCAAAATTAGCACTGAACGAGCTCACGGGAACGAGAACACAAGCTCAACTCCGGCAAGCACTATTTTTTAGCAGTTTGCAGCACTGCAAGGAGGAAAATATAGCACTATTTTCTAGCTCTATATAGCAAATCACTATATGTCGTACCAGGCCTTTTGTTGCTGCCTTTCAAGCCCTGTTAGGGTCCTTGAATAAGTTGTTGACCACAGTGTGTTCACAGTGGGAATGCCTGAACGTCTGGCGAGTCATCAACAATGATGCTGATATTGTCTTTCTTTGTCAACGCACACTTGCAGCTGCGACCTCGCCAAAGTGCTTCTCCCTCGGTTTTTTTGTCAATGGCATAGTTCATGTAGCAGGGCTGTACTTCGTCATGACATGTTCAAGTTCGCTGTTGGCATGTTTGAGACTAATGCCAGAAAAACAAAACGCTCGCACAAAGTCATGTATTGCGCCTTGCACCACCTCCTCCTCCTCCTCCTCCTCCTCCTCCTCCTCCTCCTCCTGACGTGTGACAAAGACTGTCAGTTGTCAGATTGTCATTTTTTGGATTAAGTGCAAAGTGATCAGCTGTATATTCAAGGGGTAAATTTGGGGGAAAATAGGGTTACACCTGAAAACTTCTGGCCCTACATGTAACACATTAACTACTGATCATCAGCACTCTTTTATATCTCTAGTACAATGTAGTATAGCAGCTTTAGTGCATTCACTTCTATTGACACGGAAAACATAACCACTTCATGACAAAATGTTTGAACATCTTGCATAATGCAGCGATTGGAATGAAGCTATGACTTGATCTAGGTTACTGAGCCTGCAGCTCCACCAGTACCTGCAAACACTACTGCTTCCTTAGACTTGGAGGGGGCAGTGTTGGGCCGTGCTACAGAGGTGCCTTCATGCTCCAGACAAGATCCTCGATCTGGCACACCAGCAGCCACTGTTGTTCCCCAACCAGGTGAGATCGGTTTAAATTGAAATTTCCTGTTGAACATGCATCTTTATGCCAAGTGCTAGGTTATCATAGCTCATATTTCCACAGCAAAGCAGTGCTGAAAACAGCCACAGCTTTTCGTGGTTAGTCTGAGCAATTCGAGTGTGGGTCATTAAAGGAACAGTGAACGGGCATATGGACTGCTCCAAACCATGCTTAACTAATTGAACGGGCCATCAGGAGTGACTGGTTGTTCTGTACAAAATCGGCCTGCTACCATACACTCCACTCCTCTGTGGTGTGTGATGTTATTCTTCGAGGGAGGAGCTTGCTCAGGAGTGTCCTGTCCACTGTGCGAGAAAGGGTGATACTGGAATGAATCTTGTGAACTCGCAGTGAGGTAGCTGATCTGTGTGTTGCATATGGCAATAGGATCGAAGAGCAGTCAAGTGATCCGAGCAGTGCGTCGTCAGAATTTTATGCGTGTGATATCCTATTTTGCAGGGTTTTAGGATTTACGCTTCCCCATTTGCAAGTTTAGTTATCACAAGTGCACATTCTTTCTTTTTACAGCTTTGTAATAGACGTTACTACTTTGCATATTGACTTATACAGATGTGCACTGCACCATTCTTTCTTCACCTTTTTTTTTTTTTTTTTTGTACTTGTACCTCTCTAAGCTTTGCCCAGTTCTCTCTTTCCAGTGTGCTATGTAAATGGTGCTCTGTTGGAATACAACAGTGATTCTAGCTATCCATGTGTTGAACAGGCTGCGTCACCCTTTAGAGTAGAAAACGTGGTTTGCGTTTTAAAAAAGCAGCTCTGTCACTACTCTATTTAGGCTCCCTTGCATTAGGATATGGTGTGCAGCACTGCTAAGAATTGTAGAACTAACTATGGTAAGTAGCTCTGTAGAATTTTACTCGAAAAAGGAGGCATCAGTTAACTTCTAATACAGATTCTATGGATACATCAATATGGTCTTGACCTATACATACTATATTATGACTGTTCTAGGACATGGAAAGCCTATGATATGCATGGTGCTGATTTACCAAATGATGGATGCTGCATGATGGCAATCGAGAGGTGTATGGTTCGGGCCCCACTACTGTTTGGGTTTCTTCGATGACTGCCATATTGCAATCCTTCATGGATTTAACTTGCTCACCCGACATGTCACTTGATATGTACAGAAACATAGTGAGGTTATTGCATTACCTGTGGCATTTTCAACTGATGATTTTGTTGCAAATTTCAAATCATTCTCAAAAATCAAGAAACAAATTTTGCTTTTGTTGTGTCACCAATCCTTCAATCAGGTACCACTGTAGTCTTTACAGTGAAAAGACAAAGTAATTATCGACTTGATTATTAGGAAACCATCTACATGTCAGAATATGTCAAAGCACAAGTTCGGCCTTGCGTATGGTATGCTCATCGCAGTTGGCAGTGCTAAAGAAGAATTATGAATATTTGGAGCAAATCAAACGCAAATTAAATTCAACGAAAAGAGAGAAGCAAGGTGTGAGCATTGTCTTAAAATCTACATCTACAATCTACATCTTTTTCATTCCCTCCTGGTTGTTGATACCGTTGATGATTGAGCCGTTGATACCACAATTTCTCTTTGTCTACACGGTTAGTATATGCCGTGATGACACAATATCTAACTCACTTCACTATGCTTCACACCAGCTTCAATCTCACTGCTGCACGCAATACACCGAACAGCTACACCAGTGAGAGCTCACGAACCTCACACAATGAACATGCAACAAGGTAATGCCTCACTCACAAAGCGCACTTCATTCTGGCTTAATCCCTCCTCGCATAGTGGTGCCTCCCTTATAGATGAGTCTCGTTTGCTATGTCAGGCTCCTGTTTCACTTTCCTTTCTGTCCTTCTCTTTTAGCTTTTCTGCAGTCTCTGAAGCATGTGCACATTAGGATGCTTTTCTGACGCAACAATTTTGAATTTGCAGCTCCCAAGACACCTCAGCCATCTGCAGATGAGAATCAGGAACTTGAAAAAGCCGTGCTAGAGCAACATCTAAAACTGGCTGTTGAGGTGAGCATTTCTGCAAACATGAAACGAACGATCTACGAACTACTCCAGCTACACCATGTTTCTGTGCAAATATTTGAAGCTATGCTAATTTGTTATTGAAAACAGTCCAAATGCCAGGAACAGTCATATTTATTACATAAAATACACACCGGCACACACAACATTTAAAACACTTCAAAATGACGTTTCAGAATCTGTGCGGATTCCATCATCAGAATGGCATACGAGCGCCTGCCCCAGCCTATTTAAGTACCAAGGGAGCTTAGCAGTCGGGCAGTGGTCCGGGGTGTCTGTTGATAGCTCCTTGTGTTTTTCTTATGTACCAGGATTCCAATTGTTTGCATAGGCCCCAACGATTTTCCCTGGCTAAGATAAGCGGCTTGTCTGAATCTAGAGTATGCCCTTTACTGAAATACTGAAACAAAATATTTTTCAAGAAATAGCTTTCAGTGTAGTACACGTAGCCATATTTGGGTATATTTGATTCGTTATTATTCGAAAAAAAATAATATTTAATTCATATGCGGTTTGAACCCAAATCTCTGTTTGCACAACCCTATTCATCAAAGTCTGCAATGCATCAAGCCGTGTCACGTTAAAGGGGCACAAAACAGGTCGGGGAACATTCTCCAATTATTATGCCCAATGAAAGAACATAGCTCACGATATCCAAATATGAAATTCTTTTGCTTCTAGCGAGCGTCTTTAACACGAAACAATGCCATTCAAAGTGCATAATCCGCGCGAGCCTCTCCTTATACTTGGAACCGAGTCACGTCATTATATTTCAGCGTATAGCAACACCGAATTCTAGGCGCTGGAAGTGGGGGAGTTTTCGCTCTCCTAGCCAATGACGGACCCCATTGAGACAAGCTGCATCTCGCGAGGGAGCCGGTTGTGGGGACATCGCGGTGACCTCGCGGAGCAATACAGCACCGGAAACATAGTGCGCACGTGAAATATAATATTGAGGGGTTTTGGTACGGTTTGAACTGGCTATCTTGGATTTGACAAGTGGGAATGTGTTTAGAGTTGACCTCACCTCTCGATATTACAACAAAATTGACGTATAGGCGTCCCACATTCTAAATGGCTGATGATGCGGGACGTCAAAATGACGTGTCGCTATTGTCGCCAGGAGATCGCAGGGCGGAGCATAAGGGCGAAAGAGTGCAGTGAATATTCAGTCGGTTTGGCGTCATTATTTACTTTTTTGCGACAACAATTTTTGGAAAACGTTCACCGTCGGCAACGTATCACGATACATTCAAAAACAGTGCGCCTTGTATACCTGTTTATTGCCCCTTTAAAGACTCTATGCGAGTGGCAGTGCGTTAGACATTGCTGTATGAGTACTGAGAATGATGAGCTCCATTGTTACACGCGGGTCTACTTTCCATAGAAACAAGGCATACTATTGCTGTGTCAGTGTACGAAGGACCGTTATGTGTGGGTTTGACAGTGGCTCGTACAGTGGAGCCTCTGTATAGTGAACCTGCATGTAGTGAACATGTGGTTATATGTACTGTATACGTGATGTATATAGTAGTATGCTTCTTGTAGGCATTGACATCGAAAGCTTGCTCAGAGGAAGGTCTTGAGGATGCTACAGCATTGCTGCTGCGTCTTTCACGTGGCTGCCCGTCAGCACGGCAGGTGGTGTTGAGGCTGCTCATGGATGGAGCAAGGGATCTGGGATCTACTGTAGCCACCTCGATTGGGGCACTGCTGTCTGAGCTACGAGCACTCAATACAAGGCTGGCCAAGGAACGGCGAGCTCTTGAAGAAAGTGAAAGGGATGCTGCACGACCTGCAGGTATGATGTGCTTCAGCTGATGTTGTCAGGGAGGTTCCATGAAGAATTTTTACAGTGGGGTTTGATTCAAGGAAACGGAAAAGTGGAAAGTCTGATTTATTGGTCGGCAATTGACCCACAAAGATATTTTGTGTGCGCCACGTTGGAAGTAACTCACATTCAGGAAGTGTGGAGCAGCAGACAATGTTGGTAATTTTCGTCAATTCTGCTCATGTTTCTCTCTTTTTGTGTGTGTGAAAATAAGGTCCTTTGAACTGAGTGACGCCCCTAAGAACTCTGGTGCAGGATCAACGTAGTGCGAAATGAAGGTCCTGCGAAATACTCCCCAAATGTGCCTCCATCCGAATTTGTGTATTGTTAAGGCCGTGAATTTAACCACTTGTACAGTAATCAAGATTCTACTGTATATGGCAGACATATGGGAAATATCGGCTGGCGTCTGTATATACTTACAGCATATATCATGTATGTGTTAATAAGCAACATGTAACTCTATGGTTAATGCAGGTTCAAACGCTCGCCCTGCTCCAGGAACCATCCAGGACCGCTTTACGTGCTCTCCTGTCGTGATTGTGACTCGGGGGACGACTGCAAACAGTCGGGCCAAAGGAGGTCGTGAACTACAGCTCCCCTCGATGGCAGCACTTACGTCCAAAATGTCTTCTCAAGCTTTCTTTCTGCGTGTGCTCAAAGTTGTGATCCAGTTGCGAGAAGCTGTGCTAAGCTCATTACAAAAAGGTAAGTCTCTAACAGGATGGAAACTTTTCATTAGAATATGCATCATACATGAGGTTACAGAGCTCTGTAGTGCAGGAGATCCCATTAGTTTGACTTCGATTGTTTGATTGACGTTTTAAAAAGATAGTGTGCGTCAACTTTGTTCTCTACAAAATTAACTCTCACGTGGTAAGGGTTGACCAATCTCTGGGAGCCCTGGACCCGAAACCCAAGTTGCTCTTTTTCGCCGTTCGTTTGCAGCACCGTTCATGTTCCGGCAATCTTCAAAATATTTATACGTAAAAAATATTGCAAATTGAGAAGTAATGCTTTCTGTGTGTTACCAAACAATGATGATGTGCACGATAGTGGGCAGAAATATGGAGGTTATTTTTCACTTTTCAGTCCCTTTAAATAAAAATCATTTTGGGAGAGATTTGTGTCATTGACTGAAAATTCTGACTGGTCGATAATTTGGACCGATTTTGTGGCTTCTAGAAGAAAAGCGGTCAGCAACTGTACTTTGAATATTCGCACAGCCCTAATGTTCTCTATTGTTAAAAATGTCAGTACACATTGAATGGTCTCCCTGCTCTCAAATGACATGCAGCATATATATAAGCATTAAATATGAGAATAGCTGTGAACTGCTGATGCACGTACTGACACATTTGCATTCTATCCCAACCTAAATGTAAGTATTCGTATGTAGTACTGCCCAGTACAGCTTATTAATTACTATCAGCATTTTTAGAAGTTCTGAGCATTCACACATTACATCCGTTTTTTATATGCTTCTGTACATAACTTGTAGCGTCTGCTCCATGTGACCAACCAGCCTCTACAGCACCTGTCGGTTCAACAGCCGGAATTGGCGAAGGTCGAACTGCAGTCATGGATGTTGATGGGGGTAAGATAAATTTGCTGTTCTCTCACTGTCTGTTGTAACATGAATTTGGAATAGTTTCAAAATGTTTCCACATGTCTTACGACATGGACATCCATTTGCCAAGATTTTCAGTTTCAGTGGATACCAATGTTTTGCCTCTTCAACATTAGGGCCAGACGTTTTCGGGAAATTGATTTTCTGAAATTCAGGGTGTAAAAATATGGAGTTAGTCGGATGCATTAGTTCATGCGAATTCGGGTTTAAAAACTCTGCTGATCCATGCTCATGAGTAAGGCCCCTGGTTTTCCGCTGCGGCACAGACTTGTAAATTCCACGATTTTCCACGGCATGCAGTCAATGCCTGCTTGAAATGGGAAACACCTTCTTTGCTTGGGTAATGTGGGAACAAAAAAAAAAAAAAAAAACATTTTATAAAATTACAGATTCGAAGCACTGTTGTGGCTCAGCATTTATCTTGTGTTCTCCTCTGACAAAGAATGTCGTCTGTCGCCTGCAGTAATTTTATACCTGCTGAAAGATCTTTTGGCATCTACAGAGTTTATAGGAAGATTATGAAGGCCCTGGGTTTTCCGCGAAATATCGTGGAATACTTCGTTTGGCAGGGAATCCCTTATTGTTAGGGGTGTCCACATATTCGAGTCATTGAATTCGAATCAAATATCAGTCACTTGAAGTATGTCATCCGCGAATCGAATACCCAATGTTCGGATTTCTGAATATCCGACTATTCGCCGAATACAAATGACACCTCTCGAAAGTGGGCTTCACCTGAAGAATGTAAGCATGAGATGAAGCCTGCTTTACAAAACTGCCCATGCTGCAGGACCAGCACAGAGAGATTGTAGTTTAGCTTAAGATAATATTAGCCCAAGTTTATTGTGCATACTTCGCCTGAAGAAGGGGTGGCGTCCTTCCCGTGTGCAGTTAGTGGTACCAGTGGGGGATTTTGATTCGATGTCTGAG
Organism: Ornithodoros turicata; assembly: GCF_037126465.1. Classification (NCBI taxonomy): domain Eukaryota; kingdom Metazoa; phylum Arthropoda; class Arachnida; order Ixodida; family Argasidae; genus Ornithodoros; species Ornithodoros turicata. The sequence continues at coordinate 27,080,632 of NC_088206.1, read as the reverse complement.
TTTGAAAAAGACTCTTAACTAATGCGTACTGGCCAGAAGCAAAAAGGGTGTCCTGTAACTTCCACAGGGCATGTATTGTAAGCTTCTTCCTATAATCTTCCTATAAAGCCCCTATAAACTCTGTAGATGCTGGAAGATCTTTCAGCAGGTATAAGATGATTGCAGGTGACAGACCTTTGTCGTTGTCAGAGGAGAAATCAAGATATCATGTATGTAATGCTGAGCCACAACAGTGCTTTCAATCTAATTTTATAAAATATTTTTGTCCCCCACATTATCCGAGAAAATAAAATTGTTTCCCATTTCAAGTAGCCGTTGACTGCTTGCCGCAGAGAATCGCGGAATTTACGAGTGAGTGCCGCAGAATTTTGAATTTGCCGCAGCAGAAAACCAGCGGCCTTAACCATTGCTCTTACTGACTGTGGCAAATAGTGGCGCCAGCGGCGTACCACGTAGTTTCGGTTTTGATATGCACCAGCATCGTAATGAAAAGGTAACCGGGGGACACGTATGAACACATTGATTTTGGTGTGAAAAAGTCTGAGCTTTTTTTTACCAATGGTTTTATCGCAGACTTCCAGGTTGTCCAGGTTCTTGAACTGCGAATCTGGCACGTCAGTGCAGGAAGAATGAAAATGATGAATTATATCGATCACCTGCATGGCTTCCACTGCAGTCACTTTTGGCACATGAAATCCTTCTTCCTCTTCGTTACTTTCTTCATCATCACTTTCGCTCCTTTTGGTTTGTTTTTTCATTTGCACTTCTGCACAAATGTCCGCATCCGTGAGTTCCGGTCATACAGCAACGCCGTCATCCACACGCACATAGTCCGCTGGGATGACCGCTTCTGGGATATATAAGCAATCTGCATACTCTTCCCACACCTTCTGTAGAGATTGTCTCTTTGAAGCTGTCTTGTACAAGCTTTGCCTGAATGAACCTTGCCTTCCGCCAACAGTTCTGAATCACCTCGTGCCGCACGTTCCACTACGCTCCCGTTGACATCTCAATGGCTTGACGAATATCGATTTTCATTGACCTTGGAGCTTTCACTCGTATATTAATGAGAATTCGCTCGAGCAGGTGCCTCCTGAACGAATTTTCCCTTGATCAAGACGCTGAAGGAGTGTTGCGCAGTGGGGTGGGAGAAGCACCACTTTCACGTGGCTCATCTTTGGAGGCTTCGAGTGGGCCGAGCAATTGTCTATGACAAGAGCAGTGTTCCTGTTTTCGTCTCTCATTCTTCGGTCCAGTCGGACCAACCATTCAGCGAAAATTGCTGCTGTCATCCACGCCTTCGTGTTCCAGTAGTAGTCTGCTGGAAGGCTGTGCACGTTTTTGAAAGCGAGCAGCTTCGGTGACTTCCCTATGACGAGGGGCTTCAGCTTTGTCGTCCCGGTCATATTGCAGCAATTATTTCCTCGGACCTTTTGCCACCTTTGCACTTGTCACCCTTCGCGGTCAATGTACGCTCCGATAACAAATTGTAGAAAAGTGCATAGAAGTTGACTTCTCCTCTCCAGTCACATTTTTGCACACATCATGCCGAGAACGGAAGGCACGAAGCCTGCCTTGCGTATCCTTGAACATTTAGTCGATGTTGTACATAATGGCGAAGTCTCTTGCCTTCGCACACAACATAGGTCCTGGCACTGGAATATCTTCAGATCTCACCTCCAGAAACAATTTGTAGACGGCCTTGTCAATGTCATCGAAGTTGGAACCTCGGATTCTTTTCCGTGCTGGCGGCCCCTGGTTGCTCTGGTACTCTTTCTCCAGCTTGCTACGATCCTTCAGAAAAGCGGCGAGTGTCGACGGACTAATTACGAAGTCTTTCGCAATGTGACACTTTTTACGCCCACAATGGACAGCCCGCAGGACAGCAATCTTCTTCAGCATGAACTGCTTTCGCTTGGCAGTTGTCGGTGCGCCTGACATTGTGGCATCGCGTTAGGCCTACGACTGTTAGCTACACGTGGTCCGACGTCGTCTTATACACACATACTGGCCGTACATGACGTCACGCTCATTTTTGCAGCAGTGGTCAAGAGTGGAACTTTACCAGTTGCTCTGTGATGAGGCCATGGTTACACAATGCGGCGACCCCGATTTGCTGTTTTACGGTTTGAACACGTGCGCATTAAAAGAGCATAGAGGGGGTCCCCAAAAAATTTTCTGGGGCGATGTAGGGGGTGAGAAAACCTCCTCCCCTGCAGCGCGAGCCTGCAAGGTCTCCCGTCAGCTGAATGGAGATGACCGTGTCACTTGAGAGCCAACAGCTGTGCTCCAAAGGACTGACCACCACTGACCAAGGACTGACCACCAGGCCACGTGTGACGTCACTTAACCGTCATGGCTTGGGGAAAAGCGGGCTGCTCCTCCGCGCGCTTCTCTCAACCAATTTTCTGAGTAACTAGTGGTGCAATTTCGTTGTAGAAGTCCAAACGCGACGTAAAAGACCGAAAAATAGCTTAGTTATTCTGGTATGTTCGTTATAAAGAAATTTGTTGAAAATGTTCAAGAATTACATTGGTCCTATGGTCCTATATAGTTTGAGAAGAGCACCGAAAAAGTTTGTTGTAGCAGTTTTTTTGTGAAAAAGGCATTCGTTATAAAGGAGTTCGACTGCATTGGAGAAATCACATTCATTGCCTTAACCACGTTAGCAGAATGCAGACGGAGCGAGTTAGCTGCTCTGTTATTCGTCTTTGTCTACATATCTTTGGCAGCTTTTATCCAGGATGTAATTTCCATATCTGCAACTTCAGTTATTCTGGCAATGAGAACACTATTGTGCCAACTGGGCCTTTTGTCCATGTATTGCCAATTACCAGTATGCCCAATTGTTCGACAGTTTTGTTCGACAGTATGTGCATTCTACATTTGGGATTTTTTGCTCGATATATTGGTGAAACCTATATGCTAGTTTTCAGAAATTGTTGCCCCCTTGTGCCCTGGTTCTCTGAGTCCTATGCTCAGTTTGAACAGTCACATTTCTATGCTGCAATATATTTGATGCTGTGTATAAATGAAAATTTTTTTAGTGAAGCTATGTTTTATCTGAAGTATCAAATTTTAACTAGTCAACTTATCCATAAGCAAGCATTGCATTGTGCAACCTGCAAGTGCTTTAATGCAATTTCTCGTGCTTTCAGTAAACCGGCCCGCAGCAGCATGCAACAGTACGACTTCTGAACTTCCACCATTAAGCGAAGAACTGCAACTAGAGGGCTTGTGGAACACACTCAGTGATTGCCTGCGGGAGCTAGCAGACACTCAGGACCAACATGCTGTTCTTGTACTGCAGCCTGCAGTGGAGGCATTCTTTCTCGTACATGCAGCTGCACCTCCTGGTCCACCTGGTGCACGAGATGCTGCAAGGCGTCGAGAGTATCGCTCTGAAAGTAGGGAAACTCAGTTGGCTCACATCCATCAAGAGATGGCACCCCTCTCACCGTTACCAGACCTGCAGCATGCAGCTGATGCAAGCAGCAGTGGTACAGAGGGCCTTCCTCCAGACGTGCATAAGTTCCTGACTTTTGCGGAGACACATCGTACAGTAAGTGTTTGTAGTTAAAATATGAAGCCTTTTATTGTGTGTTGAAAGAGGATGTCATGTTCATTGTTGACTTACATTGTATTGTACAAACTCATCCGTTGCCGTTACTTGTTATACCTGTGGTTGTTGCAAACTTTCTTCAACCTGGGATGGTAATGGGCCTGTCACACTGAGTCGAAAGCTGTCGAGGCATTGTCTAATGATGTCGCCGACTTACTGTTACATGGATGCGACACCACAGAAACACTACAGCAGGACCAGTGTCAGTGTGACTGCAGACTTTATTCAACAGTCTGATGAAACATGTCATACGACCGTGTCGTATGGGATGTTGAATCGCTCCTGAAACATCTGTGATGAATGCTTACGGGGAGCATTTTACACCATTGTCTTACATTCTGTGGGGAAAGACACACTTTTATCTTTGCTCTTTGAATCTGTATCATGACCTTATTCTTGGGCGCAGAATACGCAGATGATTGTTGAAAATAGTCAAAATGCCGGTGATTGACATCTTTAATGGGCCACCGGCAAACAACAATACAACAAATGAAACGTCAAACACTTTTCGTATGTTGTATTGTTGTTTTGCCGATGCATATGCCCATTAAAGACAAATGATTGTCATTGTCCTCCTTCCCCTTTTTGTGATTCTTTGAAAATTTTGACCGGCTTGTGCTAAGAGGTTCCCTTGAGATTTGCAGCTGCAACGTAGCAGACACGCCAATGGCCACTGAAAAGAATCCCATAGAATTTATTGGAGACAGTGCCTTAATTTGTAATCCGAAGGATCCTATGCACCACTGGAGAGATTGGCAAGGACCTTGGTGAGAAGCCCTTAACAAGTACATTCAACTGGACAGTTTTGAACAAAAGTAATTCGTCCAATTGTCATTGTCGCGTTTCAGGCGGCGGTGCGTCCCACGTCCTTTCAGCATAAATGGAGTAATGCGAAGTGTAAACAGAATGTGGCAGTGTGGGGTACTGAGTGTGCAACTTTGACGACTGGTTTAATTCCTTGACTCGCACTATCGCAGTGTTGGTAAAATATATGAAGACATTGAATGGGCTACTTCCCAATGCAAACAAATCTACTGGAAATAACCAAAACTGTGAAGCCCAGACTGGTTCCTATGTGTTTCTATATCTAGAGGTCTGCTTGAGTATATAAGTCTCGACCTGCAAACGCAGATGAGGTTTCTCATTCCGCACCTGCACGAGCTTTGATAGAACTACCCTCTGGTTGTGTGGGTATAACCATGGACCCGCACTGCACACAGGAGTGTAGCCGAGCACCACAAGTTCGGCAAAACATAGAAAAGCGGGATAACCTGCGCGCACATTTAATTGCTCTTTTGGTATATAAAAAAGCACACATAGCTATTGAAAAAAAATGGTGAAGTGAAGTCCAGTCCTTTACGCTTTTATTTTGCGAAAAAGACGTTGAAAAAGAGTATGTTGTCCACTTTAGTTGGCTTGAGGGCTGTCCTCTCCTGGAGAATATGCTCAGTCATAGAAAATGACCTTTCACTAGGTGCGCTCGATGCAGGGATACTGCGTACAAACGTAGCAGCCCATGCTAACGAAGGAAACACTTTCTCGTGGCCCATCATGGCACCGCACTGCCATGGATGCAGGTAGTGCGAGGATCTGCACAATCTGCATTAAGTGTCATTATTTACCCGCAAATGGAAAAATAGAGCAGATATCAGAGGGTAATTGCAGGTATACCCGCACATGCAGACTTTTACCTATACGTGCCTGCTAAAGTTGCAAAAATGATAGCTGTCAACCTCCAACCGTTATCTGTCATCAAAGATCGTGGATTTGGTTAACTAATGGCTGGAGCTGTCCCAGGTTATGCTCTACTTTGAAGAACAGCCCTCTCCCGGGTTACTGTACCGAAGCTAAGGAAGAAATTACAAAAGAGTTACAGAAAGCTTTTGAGGGCATGAAAGCATCTATTTCACATCAGCTACATGGAAGTCAAGTGAGCCCATGTGAGCCAGCTCTAGCCCATGTCTGCAAACACTGTTCATTTGCAAAAAGCTTCAATCAGCCCACACGTACAAAGACTAGTTTTTCTGCGTGACAAATTGTAGCTGTGCTCACAATATGTTCCTATACGGGTCCACACGAAGCACACTCCCACAAGTGATTGGAAGGTTTTCGGTGCTCACAATGTCTGTCATTATAGGACCTACTATACAATGCACAATATAGGTGCCTAAATGCATTCACAACTTCCAGAGTTGCATACTGTAACAGAGGGAAATATTTGCAGTTTGTAAAAAGTACAGAAAGTACAAATGGAAACAAATAAAAAACCAAAGGATGCACACCCAGCAATGTAATGTTTGTTCCAATACCTCAAGTAGATGGGCTTCTTTTTCTCATGATGTTTTATTCTGACTGAGAAGCTGTATTGCTCCCACATTAGGAGCAGCAGTTTCCCAATGGGCACAAAGTTGAAAAATTTTCCGAAGTGAGATATTCAAAGTATTGGAATTGGGCTTTGGGGGAATACAGTTGATCCTCTCAATAACGAATGTCGATTTAACGAAATCCTCCGTTTAACGAAATTTCTGTCGCTTGTGTGCGTCCCCACAGACGCCAATGTATTTTGTGCTCGATTTAACGAAATACATTCGTTTGATCAGCTCTATTTAACGAAGTCCCTGGGCGACGAAAGCCTTCTGCACGTACCTTTCCCTTTCACCACGAAGAAGAGGAGGAGAGCTGTATTTTTCGGTGCTCCGACGCAGTTTCGAAACCGGTGCAATGGCCTGTTTTCGGACATGAAAACTCGCATTGCTGGCCTCTCGCGAAGTCTAATTTGCTTTTGTCTAATCTGCCAATTACAGTAGGTTACTGTTTTGTGCCATTTTTGACTCGTTTTTGTTCGTGCGGCTGACACCGACGCCAGTAAAATGGGCATGACACCGCTGCCGGTCAAAGTTCCACTGGTGCAAACGTCTGCATGACACCCATTTCAAGTTTCTTTTCAGTATTCAATGGCGGTGTACCCTCGTTCTCTCCGGTATTTTCCCCTTGTGCGTTTGTCAGCTGTCATGAGTGCAAGTGAACTAACCAATAAACGTTGATATGCGAAGCATGCACGAGAAAGCAGTAGGGGCCATCCGGAGTTACGAAAGTTCCGAGCGCTCCGTGCGATATTGTTCAAAAAGTACGTTTTTCCTAGTGTTATGTAATGAATAGAGCTCGATATTTTGTGCCCTTCATAGCTTGATACCTGTTTTATGACGAATGGCATTTCGTGGTACACGCGACGCAGGTAGTGGCAGCAGCCATCCTTTTTTTTCACTAGGTGTGTTCCGTTTAACGAATTTCTCTATTTGACGAAAAAGAGTCAGCATCTACAAATTCGTTATATAGAGGTTTGACTGTATTTGAATTTGATTCTAAATTGAAATTTGAATTGGATTTGCAGTGTCTCTAAGATATTTGTATTCGATTTGGTTTCGACATTTTGCAGTTTGCGCAGCTCTAGTATTTAATATTTTCTATTAGCACGCGCATTAATAAATGTCATAATTATTTCAGGTGCTGAACCAGATTTTGCGGCAGTCCAACAGCCCTCTTGCAGAAGGGCCATTTGCTGTCCTAGTAGATCACACTCGAGTTCTGGACTTTGACGTGAAGCGACGCTATTTCCGTCACGAGCTCGAACGACTAGATGAAGGATCCCGCAGAGAAGATCTGGCAGTGCATGTACGCCGTGAGCATGTGTTCGAAGACTCCTTCCGAGAGCTGCACAGAAGACCTCCTGAAGAGTGGAAGAACCGCTTCTACATTGTGTTTGAGGGTGAAGAAGGTCAGGATGCAGGTGGACTCCTTCGAGAGTGGTACACTATAATCTCTCGTGAAATCTTTAACCCAATGTACGCATTGTTCACAACATCTCCCGGTGACAGAGTCACGTATATGATCAATCCGTCATCACACTGCAACTCAAACCACCTAAGCTACTTCAAATTTGTAGGGCGAGTCATTGCCAAGGCAGTTTATGACAACAAACTCTTGGAATGCTACTTCACAAGATCCTTCTACAAGCACATCTTGGGCAAACCAGTCAAGTACACAGACATGGAAAGTGAAGACTACTCTTTCTATCAGGGCCTGGTGTTCTTATTAGAAAATGGGGTCAGGGCACTAGGATATGAACTCACATTCAGTGTAGAGGTTCAGGAGTTCGGAGTGACTGAGGTGAGGGACCTGAAACCTGGAGGGCGTCACCTCCCTGTTACAGAGGAGACAACTCAGGAGTACGTACGACTTGTCTGCCAGGAAAAAATGACTGGTGCCATCCGCAAACAGCTGAATGCATTCCTTGAGGGCTTCTATGAGATGATCCCCAAGCGTCTGATAGCCATCTTTAATGAACAGGAACTGGAGTTGCTAATCTCCGGTCTACCCAGCATCGATGTTGATGACTTGCGGTCCCATACGGAGTACCACAAGTACCAGCCCAACTCACTGCAGATTCAGTGGTTTTGGAGAGCCCTTCGTTCTTTTGACCAGGCTGATAGAGCAAAGTTTCTGCAGTTTGTGACTGGAACATCCAAGGTGCCATTACAGGGGTTTGCTGCCCTCGAGGGCATGAATGGTGTGCAAAAGTTCCAAATTCACAGAGATGACCGGTCAACGGATAGACTACCGTCAGCCCACACATGGTACGTGTCTTATCCTTGCATCCTTCACTGTTGCCATGTGTCACTAAAATGTCATGGTTCCGTGAACTGAAACTTAGTAGGGCTATACGAAAGTCTAGAATCTGAACTCTGGGAACAGATTTATGGCATCAAAAATCACTTTAAAGGAATACAAGCATGATTCTCCTGATACTCCTGATATAGTCCTAAAAGGGCTTCTAAAGGGGCTAAAAGAGGAGTAACCTTTATATTTGTTTGTCAAACACACTTTTTATTCTTTTGTATAATTGTGCTTTATCAAAATGGAATTGAACCTCTGTATGCAATAAGGGAATAAGTCGACTTATCCTCCTTTTACTATTTTTGTTGCAATGACATCTACATACCAGCATGCACCTGCCAATGAAAACTTGGGACCTTATTGCGATTTGTTGGCCCGCTACAGCATGGTAAAAAACGGGAAATGCATGTGTGTCAATGGGACGGACAATCATATCAGGCCCCTTTTCTCATTTTGGGATTTTTCGACTTATCCCCTTATTGCATACAGAGGTTCAATTGCCTCTTGATATTTTAAACGAATACAGAGGGCCATGCAAAATATTTTCAGTTTAAGACATCTGATGAAAGTATATGCATTAATTTGCCGAACAGCACAAAAGGTTTCGATGCATGCAGTTTTCCCCCCAGAAGAAAAAAAGTACACAAACACAGCCGCGCTTGTTCACTTTAGACTCGCCACACGGGGTGTAAGAAGGATGAGAAGGACGACCTATGACAGCACAATGTCTGCGCGGTCAGTCGAGGTCAGAGCGTGTCTTTTTATTTTTGGCCGTGAGGGCTTTCTTTTGTTGTCCGTAAACCTGTTCCCTGGGGGTGATTAGGAATTGAAAGGGTGACTCTGGTGATGGAAGATCTCATTGTCTCGTGGGAGTTTCCCTGTGTGCAATGCTTCTTCAGAGCCCTGAACAGCTGACTAGCAGATGATACACTGAACCAATCAGCGAGCACGGTCAGTGTAGCGTCCCTGCAAGGTCACAGGCTGGTACTGCTCTCTGCCACTGTTGCGCACGGTCGCTTTTTGTTGTGTACTTTAAATGTAATTCCAGCGATAACTGACTGTGATAAACGATTTCTGCGATATGACTTTGTGAGGTGAAGTACTTCTCATGGTGCAATTTACTTGATTATTTATGTTTTACAGAAAGAAAACAGGGTGTCAAAAATGACTTCTGTGCTACATTAAGCTCAGCATGATAGGTTTCAGTTCACGAAATCAACTTCTTAGATTGCATGAGGTTACAGATTTGATACAGACTATGCAGGAAATCAACATCTTTGCTAAAGACCTACGCCTGCTCTTAAAGGGACCGAAAAGTGAACATAAACCTATCGAAACTTTATGTTCAGCGAAGAGCTTGAACCTTCAAAAGTTCAAATATCAAAGAACTCCGCTGAAATCGCTGTAGTTTTTCTGTAATCGAATTTTCCATAATTGCATGTCCAGGGACCTAGTAGGAAACCGAGCTGTCTGTCAACAATTGCATGACCCCGCGCCATCTGTCGGACGCATGTAATATGCGCGCTTCCGGTCGCTAACCCGGCGAAAACGAAAATGGCAGTGGGCATTTGTGACCACTTTTTACGCCGATAATGTTGAGCCTCTTGAACATGAGTGCGCTGGAATTCCGCATTCGAGAACTGTCGACCATGTATCAGGGAGAAGCACTTGTGTAAGCCGAAACAAGCACCGTTTTTTTTTTCGTCGTGCAGGTGTTCATGTGTGAAATGCAAACTGACGGATACCACCGTTTTTGCTGCCAGGAGGTAGAGAATGCGTGAGGAAAGCGGACAGGCAATTGCATCACAACTAACGAATATTTCGAAATACTGTGCCTTGGCACCGAAGTACTGCAAGTGTCTTTTACATACATCCGAGAAACTGAAGAGCATTGCTACATACCCGGCAGCGCCATGTGGTCTTTACGCGCTACTTGAACGGCAAACTGGACGGAAAACCCTTATTTCTGCAGGAAATTCCATTGTATCACCTGTCGACCATTCACAAGGAGGATATGGGTTGCTCCGAGAAAATTCAATAGAAAGTACTCCACTGGATCTCGATCTGCATCATGCATGCTATTTGGGATGCTTTCCCATCAGTGCGCGGACTTGCAGAAATGTTGATGTCAGCAAATTTTCATTTCTTGCTTGCTGCAACTTTTTCTCGTTGCTTTTTCTTTGCTGTCACAGCATAATTATTAGTTTGTTCCTGGAGGGTTAAGTAACCTGGGGGGCTAAATGATCCTGAGGGTTAAGTAATCTGTGTTTGTAGGTTATACTCATGTCTTGTATATATGAGCAGTAAATAAGATAACTTTCATCAGTGTCATTCACCTGAACTGTGTTCATAGCCTTTTAATATACTTCTTATTGACCATATTTCCAAATGGCAATTAATATTTGAACCAAGATTGGGATTTAACACTTGATTAACTCTGTTTTACTAGAAGGAGTACTTGTAACTGATTCATTGTCACGTCACCAACTAACATTTGTAAAGGAGGACTTGAGGGCTGACTTCAACTATTATTAACCCTTCGGATCTGGGTAGAAAGTCAACCATGCAGCATTGGTGTGCATAATAGTAAAAAATTGTGAAATAATTTAGTGCATAAGTTCTCTGTTACTGTAATTGAGATGTACTTTTGTAAAGTACTTTTGACAGCCCCGCAAACTGCAACTGGCTTCAGTGTACACGACAAATGCATGCATCGTAACATTTAATTGAAATACAGTTGAACCTCTATATAACGAATTTGTAAATGCTGACTCTGTTTCGTTAAATCGAGATATTCGTTAAATGGAACACGCCAAGTTAAACGAAGATGGCCGCCGCACTACCAGCGCCGCGCGTTCCGCAAAACGTCATTTGTCATGAAACGGGTACTAAGGTAAGAAGGGCACAAAATATCAAGCTTTATTCATTACATAATGCTAGGTAACACGTAATTTGTGAACAGTGTCGCTCTGAGCGTTCATTACCTTCGTAACTCCGGATGAACCTCGACTGCTTTATCCTACGCGCTCGCGTATCGAAGTTTCTTTGGTTCACTTTCACTCATGACGTCCGGAAAGAACAATAGTACGCCGCCGAAAAGAACGAGAAATGGGTACATGTCGCGTAAACGCCTGCGCCGATGGAACCTTGAACGGCAGCGGCATCATGCCCATTTTACCACCGTCAGCATTAGCGGCGCAAAAAAAAAAAAAAAAGTAATGAAAAGGCACAAAACCACAACGTACTGTCGTCGTCATCAACACAAGCAGATAAGACTTCGCGAGGCGTGAGCAAAAAATGTCAGCAATGCGTGTTTTCTTGTCCGAAAACGGGTGCGAAGAGAGCCTCGCGCCGGCGCGACGCACCGTCGCGGCGCACAGCATCGGCGCACCGATCACCGGCAGAGGCGAAGCACACGTCGGCACGTTCGCGCCCCCAGCACGTGACAACCGAAGTAACCAACGAAAACTCGCGTAAAACCAACGGAGAAGGAAAGTTTTTCCTCCTTTTTTTTGTGGTTAAGGGGTAAAGACACGCGCAGGAGAGCCCGGGGACTTCGTTAAATAGAGGTGACCAAACGAACGTATTTCGTTAAATCGAGCTCAAAAATACATTGGCGTCTATGGGGACGCGCTCGTGCAACGGAAATTTTTCGTTAAACGGAGGATTTCGTTAAATAGACGTTCGTTATTGAGAGGTTCAACTGTATAATATAAGAGCAGAAGCAACATTTTGTCACACCTCAAACTATATCTTTCTTTTTTATTGTCCAGAGATTTAGGAAACAGAGTAGGACTTCTTCCCCTCTGATGTTTTGGCGTACTTGATAGAGTTGTAAAACTTGCAACAAAATAAACACGAGAAGTTTTTTCTTTCCCTTTTGAATTTAACAAGGAGGTTATATTTCACCATGTGTGCACTTTTGTATTCTCTTGTTGATGAGAAAATTACAGGAACAATAATGCTGCAGATAGATCCAACAATGACCAGTCATCTTCATGAAGATGAGAACTTTTCTTCACGCGTGCTAAGCAAGACAAAAGAAATGTACTATGAAGGCTGTACAAAAACAGAAAATCTCCGTCGACTAAAATTTTATATATGTGGATGCTACCACATCGTGTAGTTTCCGTCCAAAAGTAGGACTAGGCAAAGTTGTTTGGTTGCTGTTGGTTAGTTGGTTGATGTGCTATACCGTTATAGCACATCAATATAGATGAGGGGCAAACACAGTACCTGTAAACCACAATAAATGCCTAGCAGATGGCGTTGCGGATCGTAGGGCAGGAGCGGTGGAGTAGCTGAATGCTTTATTAACGCTTTATTAATGTAGAAACTATGTAAGTGAGCGTCATTTTTAAAATGATGTTTAGCTGTAAGATAGTGTGCGTCAGCTTTTTTCTCTACGAAGTTAACTCTCACGTGGTAAGGGTTGACCAATCTCTTGGAGCCCTGGACCCGAAACCCAAGTTGCTCTATTTCGCCGTTCGTTGGTAGCACCCTCCATGTTCCGGCAATCTTCAAAATATTTATACGTAAAAAATATGCCGAATTGAGAAGTAATGCTTTCTGCGTGTTATCAAACAATGATGTTGTGCACGATAGTGGGCAAAAATATGGGGTTATTTTTCACTTTTCAGTTCCTTTAAGTATGTTTGATGACGTCGAACTTCCAGGTAGATCGATCATGAAACATTCTAAGGGGCGGTGCCTACCCTAGGCAGAAGACACAACCTTGCTTTTCCACTCAAGTTGAGAAATTTATAGTACGCATGCAAGTGCTTTAGGCTCGTTTATTGTTATGCTGGTCAAGCACTATTAGTGCATGCTGTGCGCAGTATGGTCAGATAGTACCTCCTTGCAGCAATTTTGGCATGAACTCCCATTTGATATTCGAAGTTGTGTGGGGTTGTATTGTCCCATATCCAGTTTGGGAACTCCACTTGTCCTTTAGAAAATGTCAATTGTTGGTTCTAAGATAGTCATTCAGTATTCTGAAACTTTCTTGGCAGTTGCTAGGTTAACAATGGTGATGAAGAACACTCAAGGTATTACATTACTCCTGGCTCCTGAATTTGCCCATTGTTGTAGAGGTTCGTCCTCTCAATTGACCTTTGCACTTGGACTGCACTCAATAACGGTTTCCTGCATCTATTGTTAGCCGTGGGATGTTGAAATTCCTGGTATGGTTTGATATAGTACTGATCAGGGTTGCGGAATGGGATCACCCATTCCATTCCGAGGAATGAAGATTTGTGATAACTCCATTCCTTTCAGTTTCTCGGAATGAAAAGGTATGGTCAATTCCCACTCCTGAAATGGCAGCCCCATTCCATTCCTTTAATTCCAGCAATAAAAGAATTAGGACCGGTAACCGTACTAGCTAGCCCAGCAGTGCTACAGAGATAAATATTACTCATCACGGAAAAAGCACAAAGACAAGGTTATTTCGCCCTCCTGTTCCTCCTCCTCCTGTTCATTGGCATCATCATTACAGGAGTTTTCCACTAAAGTAACTGGTGCAAGTGATGTGGGGTAGCACGCCTCACACTAATGAGGCCAAAATCTCCATTTTATTTTTTCTTGAAACCAAACCAAACCATCGCCCTTGACTGTGTGGCATCCAGACCATTACATTCCAATTTCATTCCCAGGACAGTTTCTGCCATTCTATTCCAATTCCATTCCGGGCTCTGATAAATCCGGAATGACTCCGGAATCATTCCAACCCCGTAGTGGCAACTCCGCAACCCTGGTACTGATCAGTAGTGTCGTCTGTCATGGCATTGAGCACAGCATCGTGACTTTTTTGTCGTTCATTTAGAGCCCTGATCACCATGTCACCTCGGATAGAACAACTTTATTTTGTGATTTTGATTGGGAAGTTTCATCACCGGGGGAAGGGTGGGGTTCATACCCTACCCCACCCCATTGCTGGTGGTAATGCGGTGCTATGCCTCACAGTGCTCTCAGAGTGAAGGCTGAAGTACCATGTTATCCAAAGAGGTCAGCAGGTTAGGTCAACACGTCTTGTTTCTCAGTTCATTCAGGCGACGAGATAGCTAAGTTTGAACAAGAATAGTTTCTGCTGAAGCCTGGCTTGGAATATAGATACTCTTTTTTTTTTTTTCATAACATGTATCAGTTTTCTTTAATTGTGGCTCTGAAATTGACAAACTGGTGTTCTGTTATTTCACCACAATACTTATCATACCCGTTTGTACTTACAGTTTCAACCAGCTGGACCTGCCAGCATATGAGACGTACGACAAGCTGCGCTGTATGCTGCTCAAGGCTATCCAGGAGTGCACAGAAGGCTTTGGCTTTGCCTGAGTAATTGCAGCAACCTCTGTGATGTGTACAGACATCATAATCTTGTCTTTTTTTATTTTTGTACAGTGTTATAACCCTACTTGCTGTTGTTTTGTCACAATGGAGGCGCATGATTTTGTCCATAGGAAGCAGCCATTGTCTAGGTTCCTTCAGCAGGAAGCAGTGTAAAACGTTAGAAATATATGGGCTTTATATTTGACTCTTGATGTGTTCTGCGTTTGAATAATTTGACACCCGCTGACAAAAGAGAAGCTTGGAACATGGTTCACACACGATGGAAATTGATGTACTGAGGATGGAACACATAGAAAGGACAAATACATACAAAGCCTCAAGTGCCTAAGAAATTAATCGTGAAAGAAGGAAGTCACTGAAAAGGTTTACCTTTGACTGGTGTAGAACATAAGAGGGGGAAATGGACAGCAAAACAGAGTGGCGAGTACCACTGCAATCTTTTTCCAGGACTGCCTTCTTTTGGCTCAGCTGGCTTTGTTCTGTTACATTAAGTTCTACGCTGTACATACACAGATTGGAAAATGCAGAATATTTTAAAACCATCTTAAGTATGTTTGATGAACTTTCGAAAGAACCAGTGTTTGCCCCAGCAAGGTGAGGATGGCATCAGCTACTTGAGCAAGCAAGAGGAGGAAGCAGCTTAGTGGAAAAGTAGGTAGTGCAAATAAAAAACTCGTGGAAGTCCCACGTAGTAGTGCTTGCAGTACTCAAAAAGTCATTCCAGAACTCATTCAAACCACTGGATTTCCCTCTCTCTTATCCCCCACTACACGCTCCGACAAACAAACCGCCCTCCCCCCCAAACCTAGGATCTGGATCCTCCCCAGATCCAAACAATTACAACTACAGCAGCTTCGTCAGTGCATTTGCAAATTTTAGGTCTGTACGTAGCGCGGTCCCACGGGCGTGGGAAAAAATGTTTCTAGAAGATTGAAAATTCGGATTACAAGGCCTGGAGACACGCATTTGCACAAAAAGTTAGTGCAGGTGCAGCGCACAATCCCGGAGCGTCAGAGGACTTTCAACTTCATGGCTCAGGAAAGCCTCTTCCCTATGATGCCCCGTCACATAATCCGCCCAATGGTGAGTGGAGAGAGGCCCTTTCACTCTCGCGTTTTCCGGCGTTGGGAGAGGAGAGACGTCGAGCCAAAAAATTTGCCTTGCCTGTCTCGTTCACGACGATACACGAGAGCGAGAACGATACACTGGCGACCAATAAAAGGTGTCACAGAAAGGCCACGCCTCCTGATTTTTCGTCTGCTTTGGACGACGGAATGCCACTGTGGTGGGAACATGAAAATCGCGCGCGCT
Organism: Ornithodoros turicata; assembly: GCF_037126465.1. Taxonomy (NCBI): domain Eukaryota; kingdom Metazoa; phylum Arthropoda; class Arachnida; order Ixodida; family Argasidae; genus Ornithodoros; species Ornithodoros turicata. The sequence continues at coordinate 27,064,677 of NC_088206.1, read as the reverse complement.
GAACGGGCGGCGGAGATGCGCCTCTACTTCCGCCGCCCGCTCACGACGCCGCGTCGGGCGTCGCCAAGTGAGAACTGGCGAGGAGGAGGAGTGTCGTTGGGAGGAACCCGAGAGGTCTGCCTGCCTGATTAGGCGGCATGTTTCTCGGGAAGGGAAAGGTGGTGGAGAGGGGGAGAGGAAAGGGTGAAGTGAAGGGAAACAAGCGTTTGCCGGGAGGAATGCACCTCCACCCGATTGGACATTGAGTATGACGTCATGCTCAAACCTCATTGGAGAAAATCGCCGGCAGCGTCGTCTGCTGCATGGCCTGCAGCTCTCCCGCTTGTTTGTGTGATTGGTGTGTGAACCACGTGGTTTCAGGATTGCGTAAAATTTTTCGAATGTAGGAATGGGAAAACGGATGCTCGAGTCACAAAAGTCATGCAGGATTGGAAGTTACTGCTTCGCTTCGATGGGTGTAACACGAGAGGAATGAAGCGCTGGTGCACGAGTGAAGGTGCAGGAACAGCACACAAGACATGTTTTCAGCTGTCATCCAACGAAAGTGTAAGGATTGCAGGTATGGTGTACTGCAGTGACAGACTGTTTTTCATATTATAAAATGGTCTGACCATTTAGGTTATACCCGATGCCACCCCGTCCTCGTGCGAATAACGATAATTTATTCTGAGACGATGGACAATGACGTGTGTTTATTGCTGTACCTTTTTTGCGTGCCTTGGAAATATTTGGTGTTAAAGCTTTCCTCAGGAAATTTAAAATTTTCCTGCATTTGAGGGGGCGAGGATTGGATGCTATCTTTGAACCCACAATTCGGGGTGAAATGGGACGCTACTCACAGGTTTGGGCATCGTTGGTAATTTTGTCCAGCTAACATTGGCCTTTGTCCAGCAGGTTGCTTGCAATCAAAATTGTAAAACTATGATATAAGTATTCTTCAGCCTCCCACACCTTACTATTTCTTTGATATGAAGTTTACATCACATGTGTATATACACATGTGACTAAACAGTGTGCACTCAAAAAGGGTACAGGATAAACACACGTTATTCTCCATCGTCTCACAATAAATTATCGTTATTCGCAGGAATTAATTGTTGATGGACAGGGTGGCATCGGCTCAATGGTCAGAGCCAGACCCTATGTACGTGTTGTTTTATAATGTGAAATGCACTGTGTCACTGCAGCACACCATACCTGCAGTCCTTGCTTTTCGTTGGGTGACAGCTGAAAACAGTGTGGGTCAACACTACGTCTTGTGTGCTGTTCCCGCACCTTCACTCGTGCACCAGCGGTTCCTTCCTCTCGTGTTACACACATCGAAGCGAAGCAGTGATTCCCAATCCTGCATGACTTTTGCGACTTGAGCACCCTTTTCCCCGCTCCTACACTGGAAAACTTCGACACAATCTTGAAACAACGTGGTTCACACACCAACTACACAAACAAGCGGGACACGGAGCTAAACAGACAGCGGACCATGCAGCAGACGACGCTGCCGGCGATTTTCTCCAATGAGGTTTGAGCATGACGTCACACACAATGTCCAATCGGGTGGAGGTGCACTTCGTGCAAAGCGTCCGCCGCGCCACGGAAAATCCTGGCGGCAGCCATATGAACTTGTTGTGTGAGTCCGCTCCGTTTTCGAGGACTATTCGTACGCTTTCAATCGTCACCTTGCTTCGGTGACGCCGCGCCTGAATTGATAGCTGCTAAAGGTAATGCCGTACCGCACAAACTGTTGCGTCGTTGGGTGCACAAAAACGTATGATAATGCGGGGTATGAAAAAAAAAAAGGTCCCTGGTGGTGTAGGCAGAAAAATGGTCCCCCAGGCTCCTGCGCGCCCAAAAATTCAGGGGTGCGGATGGAGTAACTGACGAAACACGTCACAGCCGACCGAGTGTTACCATTCGCTCTCCCCATTTGTTGAAAAATGAGGCATAGACCTTTTCCATCTGTTAGCAGATAATAAAATCTGCACGACATTCAATGAGTAACATAAAAGCGACATCATACGCTGCACTAGATCGCTAGCGATATCGTTCGCTAGATACTAGTATTTTTCTACTGGTGGTCAGAGACGCGTGCTTGAATGTAAAAAGAAAAAGGAGACACGAGCTTTACAGTTGTCCCCTGCATCTTTTCCGTGGTGATATTTATGGACAATAAAAGCTGTCGTCTTCTCATTCGTTGTTTCATTGACTTTACAACTCCGCTTCTGCTAGAGATACGGTTCATGGACATAGAAAGTATGACAGAGCAACTGTAAAACCTGTGTGACCAACAATAGGAAAACACTAGCATCCAGGTTGAATTGGGAACTGCACCCAATGACCCCCCCGTACAGAGAGCGTGAGGTCGTGGAGCCAGGCTAGTGAGCTCACGGTGTAAAGCATTTATGTGTGCTTTATTTTATTGGTACGAATACAGAAGGTAACGTGCCTCTTTGCTTACTCCTCTGTAATCCGTCCTGTTTTAAAAGAATGCGGGTACCATTCTCCCGACATATCTGCAAGACATCGCTTTGTCTTTACTGCACAAAAAAGAGAGAGAGAGGAACAGGAGGAAACAGACGCATTGCGCTCAGTACAACCGGTGCAGCGAATGTAATCGCTTTTACATTGTTGTGTTGAGTGATGTTGTGATGTGTGTTCTCCATTCAGACAAGAACTTCCCACTAGCTTGGACCTTGTCGCTTTTTCCAACTCAGCTAATGAGAATTCTGCATCCGCTGTAGGTGCAACATTTGCAAGGTTGCTGTAAAAAAGTATAAAAGAAAACGTACGCAAGTGCGGTGCTCACGAAGAAAAGCTAAAAGAATTGTAATAACGCTCACATGCCTGCTTCTGCATATAGTCTTATGCCTTATAGAATTATGACGGCTGAGGACCGAAAGTAGTCGTCGGAGTCCAAAGCGATTGAAATCCACAAAGTTATACAACCGATTCACACAATTTCGATGTTCATGACGCCCGCCACATACACTTTTGACTGGTTTCGATATCGGACGACTCACACAAAAAGTTCGCTTTCCCACCGCTACGTGGCCGCGCAAAGCGCCACCTTTAGTCTGTGCACGAGGCGTGTAGCGGGAACCGCATACGACGTTTTCTCGGCGCAGCAGCCTAGGAGCCAGCGCAAAGTTTGTACTCGAGGCTCCTAGCGGCATTTCTCGTCATGAGTGAGTGCTATTATAGGCTAGCATAACATACACGACAGATATCACTTGAAAAACATGCAGTATAGCTTTGTATAAATACAATATCTGGTAACCAAAAGCAATAACCAAAGCGCGTCGACCATCAACGTGGAAATCTCTTGCTTGTACTTCCGCTTCCGTCCGCTGTTCTCCCGCGTCTCCCAGTATGAACCAAAGGCGAAAATTGCTGCTGCTGTTAAAAATGAAAGAAAATCTGCTTCTTCTCTAAAAGTGACAGTTGTTACGGTAGAAGGATTGAAGAAGACCGTCCAGAACACACTACTGGGTGCAGCGATATAGCCCAGAGGGAAACGACAATCGGACAATGGCTAGCAAGTGGGATGGCATGCGTTTCGTGGCTCCCGTGTCCGCATTCCTTTTCATTTCCAGCCAATTCTGCCTGGTCCACCTCATTCTGTCTTCCACTTGCGCGTACTTCGCGACCACACAACTGACCACTGTGGAGACAGTCGTTTCCGGCCAAGCATGCGATTGGTCAAGACGGACACGTCGCTTCCTGCGCTTGCCGCTCCGATCTATTCACCGGCCCGCTTGCACGAAACGAACTTAGTGTAAAACTTAACGAGTTCCCCACTTAGTGTAGTGCCGGAGCCGTAAGTGGCTTGCACGAAACTTTTACAACACTAAAGTGGTGGCGCTCGCTCCGCGCAATTTAGGACGCTGGCCAAGGGTCCTAGGAGCACCCTAAACCAGGGTGTCGGAGTGAACCGAAAACCGAAAAAACCGTTATTTTGGTGCGAACCGGAACGGAATCGAAACCGTATACGTTTTTTTCGCTCAGGAGGGAACCCGAAAAATTTATCGAACGGTTTTCGGTCCAAGAAAAAGCTTCGCCGGTTTGGACTACGAGCGAATGAAACTGACGTCGTCTGCTCTGAACTCATGTCACGGATACTTTACGAGGGTTACGGTTACGGTGGAATGTATGTCGGTATACTATGACCCCTTGGTAACTTTTTTTCGTTCGCGCACATAGACTTACAGGTACATGTGACCAGTTGTGACTCTCTACCAATGTGCCGTAGTGTTCGTTCGTTTTAATTTCATCCGCCCAAACCCTCCTGAACGAAACGCGACCCAAGAGGGCTGCGTAACGGCTTCTCTATCGGTAATGTCGCAACGCGTCCCTTGTTTGAGAACAGGGAAGTTGAATACATTTACGTATCCGCGACGGCAAGCGCGTGCGAAGCAGGGATTTCTCTACACCACCCTCAGGGGCACACAGGGGCTGTACACCCCCATAATTTTTGCTCCCCCCCCCCACTGAAATTTCTCAGGTGACCCCACCCAGCTCGGCCACCAACACGTTCTGGTAGTGAGTCCGACTCAGCGAATTACATCCTGTACAGTCAAACTTATGCTTTTGGACCACAGTCCTGCAGATGATCGTACCATGCATTTGTCCAAAATCATTTGAAAGTGACTGTTCAATGCATATATTACGCGCATGTACGAGCAAAAATGAGTGCGGGCACGCAAACTCAATGTGGCTCATCAAGAACCATTTGCGCCCAACCCAATCAAGCAAGGTATTCCGCTTTTTTCGTCTAGGGTTTTCACCTTTTGTTGCTAGGTATTCATTGAGCTTCGTGAGACAAGTTGCTAGTCTTTTTTCTTTGTCGGTCGTGCAATTATGCATCTTAATGTTGAAATGCCGTTCATAATGAATCTATATTCAATTGTACTGTGTTCGAACGTAGTAACATGTACAAATAAAACGGGAAAGCTGTGCAGATATGTCACCATTGTGCCACGATTCTTTCAGTGTAAGAAAAATTCCGTAAGTGAAATCTTCACTAAGAATACCCCCCCCCCCCCCTTGAAAGCTCGGTACCCCCCAGTAGTGAATTTCTGGGGGAATCACTGGTGCGAAGTGGCGCTTCATTTGTGGACAGGACACGAAGAAAAGACCAGCTCCCGTGGCTCAGTGGTTAGCGTGCTGGCCATGTCACGTCGAGACTGGGAGGTACCCGGGTTCGAATCCCGGTGCCGGCTGTGCTGTCTGGGGTTTTTCCTGGGTTTTCCTCAGACGCTTTCAGACATATGTCGGCACAGTTCCCTTAGAAGTCGGCCCAGGACGCACATTCCCCCAGGGCGTGAGTCGTGACGTTGCCCACATACGTGAGGCCGACAACGGCAAGCCCTATCACCACCACCAGCAACACGAAGAAAAGAAAACGAAGCCGTCGAGCGCGTTTGTAAGTGAAGGTGTTCCTCGATTTGCGTCGTACTTGTGGGGTTGTGCTTGATGGCCAGGAAGCAGCAACACGCATTCGGATGGGACGCGATCGCACCAATCCAGCAAGAGAATACTTTACGTATGCCATCACGACAAACAAGTCCGTCTGTATCATGGGCTTCAAGAAAGGGGAAAGCCTATTTGAACAGACAGTCACCTATAGGAACCATACCAATTTCACAGCTGCCTATTAATATCAAATACCATGTGTGCGGAATAAACGGGTTTACATTTTGCAACATTGATTTTTTTTCTGGGTATGAATATGCCCACCAGAAGCGAAACCGGTTCAAAACCGGTATGAACCGTTATTTTTTTGCTCCGGAGCAGAACCGGTACCGGACCGTTTATGATAGAACCGGAACGAAAACCGGAACGAAAAACGTTTCGGTTCGACACCCTGCCCTAAACTACCGCACTAAAGCTTAGGACTAGCATGTCAGCCGCTATGAACCGTGTATCGAAGATTCGTCGTCGGCCCCAACTGTATCTCGCAATACAGTACGCATTTTCCTCGCAATATTAACAACGTCTCATTTTTTTATGCTGTGGGTGCCGTACGTTTTGTGCTTTTCGTTAGCGACATCTCTCAAAATGATCGCCGCACGCGGAGTGTCTCTCACCGGCACTGCCGTTGGCGATAAGTTCCCAATCATCGAGCAATTCGAGACATACTTTGGGCCACAGGCTTTATTTTATTTAACAAAAGTACGCAACAAGTGACCTAACTCGTTCTTGCAGCTACAATGATAGTACAATACCTTATTTTGGTTCTACAAACTGTTTACGTGTGACGGCAGAAGCAGACGACTTCCCAGAATCCAAACATGCCGTGACGCACGACTTCCTGGGATGAACTCCGGAAGTTCTCTTTCTACCAATGAGAGCCTCCGAAAACTGCTACTGCTCGTAGCCACGATCCACTTTAGAATACTTGACTTAGGGCGGTCGTCGATGTGTTCGTGCAAGCCACTTAACCGCAACCCTAAACTTAGTGCACTAACGCGTTAGTGCAACACTTGCCAAGTGTTACACTTAGGATTGTTTCGTGCAAGCGGGCCCTGTATTCACCTGAGATGTCGGCGTCCCCGCTCGACGGCTATTGTTCGTGGAGCTGAACATAAAAATGCCGAGCGCTCGGCGTTCTTGCGTCGAGAAAACGTCGTATGCGGGTCGCCCTTAAACCAAACGATTCCTTTGAAGTGCCTGACATAATGTTGTGTATCTTTGGTTTAAGAGGGCATACCAGCTCTCCGTCCCAATGTATTTCCTATGGAACATGTTTTATGTTTGTTCTCGGTAACCACCTCGCAGATTTTAATGCGGGCGGTTTCACTATAAAGAGGAAGACGAGATGAATTGAATAACGCGTATACATTTCTGATACATGTCGTGTGTATTTTACGGCGACGTCGCGAATGTGAAAAAAAAAATACAATTTTTCTCGTCTCTCTTTGAACAGTTTTTTTTACTAAACTTCTATAGCCACTTCGAAAAAAACTTCTCCTTTACTTTCTTTCAAAATATTTCAGGAATCGATAGACACCAAATTCATATGTCTACCACTTTCCCTTTTTTATAAAAAAAGCATGAAATATGAGTACACATGCACACCGACTGAAAGCCCAGTGAACCATGTCACTCTGTGTCGCCATCTGGTGACGCACAGGAAAAACAGCGCGGACCGTATCCATCCGTCGAGCAAGCGGTGCGCGTGCGCAGCATAGTGCTGGCTCGTATGGGTGGCGTGTGGGTGACATGCTGGTTCCTGCATCCTCTTTCTCTCTCTCTTCTCATTACTTTCATGACCCACTGACTTAGGGCATGGCCTTGGAGACCAATACAAAATATTGATTATCTGCTTGTAAAGGGTTTATCCTGTGAGCCTGCATAGTCGTGGCCTGTGTTGTAAAGGGAAAGCACACTGAGACCAACAACCATCTTCTTTTCTCTCTCTCTCTGCGTAGGGTGCGCGTATAGAAGAATGAGACGAGTTTATTAGCTTCACGTGAAAGTAGGGTTGCCACCAGGCCGGTATTATACCGGCACGGCCGGTTATTTGCTCGCTCTGCCGGTAGGAAGGTGATACCGGCAGCCTTTTGCCGGTATCTGTGGCTGAAGACCTTTCACAGGGGCTTTTGCGAGGTGTCACAAATCCGTGATTCCGGCGCATTTCGGGAACTTTTTCGAACATGGGCTATGTAGCCAAAAGTACGGTAGCCGAGAGTACTTTGTGTACTTTGTCTAGACGTCGAAATGGCCTTTTTCCTGCGAAAAGCAGTTAGTGTTTATGTCTGGGGACCGAACATTGGGAAGGGCAGCGAACCCCTGGCCGTGTGGTCGCAGGTGTCAAGTGACACCACCGAGTGTGTGTGCGTCTGAAAGTCTGGAATTCCTTCTTCCCGGCACTTGAGAAAAACAACATAACAAGCAAAACGAACAGTGAACCAGACCAGGAGCGAGACCAAGAAACGTCAGTTGTGGTTTGGAAACAAGCGTGTGCGGCAGCGTCAGTCCTCGAGGGGAGACGTCGGCGAGTTCCTTTGTTTGGGTGCGTCGTGCAAGAAACCGCAGAGACCACAGACCGAAAAGGACCCCCGCCGCGCGACCCGACTCATCACAGCACCATTCTGACAACGGACATTCGGACCTTCTGTGCAAAACAGCTAAGACTTTGAAATTCTCTGTCACCGTGTTGAAACTGTGTTAAGGCCATTTCCACGTAGATAATGTTTTCTTAATGAGCATTGCACCCTGTATTATTTAGTTATAATTAATATCTGTGTTGAAGCATTCATCGGTTGTTTCTTTTTAATTTTGTAAGATTGAGTAAAACGTTGTGTTGGATTGTTATCGTTGTACCCTGAGTCTCTCCTTTGACGATTACACCATCGTGCTCTAACGAGTGCTGATCGCCCTGGGTCGAACTAAGTATCGTCGAGGGAATCGTGGGTTGGCTAGAGTGTTGATTTGTCCGTCAGTAACCGCCGAGTGTAAACCGGTGAGTGCATAAGCCTCTCAGTCTTCGGGACCGAGCGCTTAACGGAGTAACGTGGTGTACAACCACATCGCAATCAGCATCCCCACCGATCTTGGGAATCATCTCAAAACGCGAATTCAAGTTCATTCCTTTTCGACCATATATACTTAACAAAAAATGGCGTCCGCGACAGGACCCAGGTGGCGATGCATGGTGTAGTCTGTTGGGGGTGTGGTCTCTGGATATTGAGTGACTGAGGTTGTTGTCAGAAGTGCTGTTATCAGGTATGGTCATGGAGATCGGCAAATTAGTTGAGATAGGCGAGAAGCTTGGATTGCAAGGGCGTGAGCTTCAGGAATGGATAAACCAGGAGAGGACTAGAGATCGCGAGGAGCGGGCTCTAGAACGAGAGCGCATGAGGGAGGCCGAAGCCAAGGCTATAGAAGCACACGAAAGAGAAAAGGAGGCGCACGAAAGAGAGAGAGAAATTTTGGAAATGAAGCTGCGGCTTTCCGAAAAAGGTTCCCCCCAAGTGAGTGGGTCGGACGAAGGACAGACGGTTCCGCCATCGTCGCAGTTTCAGGGAATTAGTCCCCATAAGTTGATGTCAGCGTATGACGAAAAGAAAGATGATTTAGATGCATATTTGATGCGTTTTGAACGAATAGCCGATGGTCAGATGTGGCCTAAGGAGCAATGGGCAGCGGCATTGAGTATGTGCCTTAGCGGAGAAGCTTTGAGCGTGTTTGGGAGGTTACCAGCAAGCGATTGCAACGACTACGTGAAGCTGAAAGAGGCCTTGCTGAGTAGATTCCGTTTGACGGAAGACGGTTTTCGTGGCAAATTCCAAACCGCACCACCCGTAGATGGGGAAACGGCGGGTCAGTACCTCGCTAGGCTAGATAACTACTGGGAAAGATGGTTGCAGCTAGCAGGAACAAAGAAAGAATATGAAGATGTCAAAGAACTGATGATCCGCGAAAGGTTTTTAGAACGATGCGACCCGAAGCTTGCGTTGTTCATCAAAGAGAGGAAGCCGAAGAGCCGAAAAGACCTGTCCGAATTAGCGGACCAGTTCATGAACGCGCAGGGGCGTACAAACCTAGGGAAGAAAATTAGCGAAAGCGGAGTTCCGGAGAAGCAAGTTGCTCCCGTGTCGGGAAAAACCGGAGCCGATGGGAAAAGCGCAAGCCCAGGTGTAGCACAGCGGCAGCGATGCCTGATCTGCAATAGGCTCGGGCACAAGGCCTCTAATTGTCGTACAAATGTACCTAGAGGAGCCTCAGATATAATTTGCTACAGATGTGGACGTCGTGGGCACAAGAGCTCGGAGTGCAGGAGTACAAATACTGCGAAGAAGGATGGAACTGAAAATTCGGTATCCACATGCGTTCAGGGAGGATATGTTGAACTCAAGAGCGGGGAGAAGGTGCCCGTGGTAAACGTTGCGTCCAAGGACAAACGTCCACCAGAGGAGAACAACTTGCCGGTTGTGGAAGGCATTATATACGGCAAACGCGTCAAAATTCTCCGAGATACGGGGTGTAACACTGTCATCGTTAACAAAGCACTCATTACGCCCGAGCAGCTGACGGGAAAGACGATGACTGTGTTCCTACTTGATCGCAAGGTCAGAATGTTACCTGTTGCCACCGTTCACATTCAGTCACCGTACTACACGGGGGAGCTTGAGGCAGGATGCATGGAGGATCCTTTATTTGACGTTATACTTAGGAATGTGCCCGGAATGCGACGCGTTGAGGAAGACGACCCACACTGGGAAACCGAACCTAACCATGGAGAAGACACTGGTTCAAAGGAACAAGACGTTCCCGAACTAGAAGGGAATACACCGAGCGTGGGAGGTGGCCAGCAAGAAACCCCTCCTAAGATACTTGCGGTGACTACGCGACAACAGTCCAGAAAGCAGAGGGAAGATTTCCGGCAGTTGAGAAGTCCACTCCTAAGCGAGGGCATAGTGACCGAAGATTTCGGTAAAGAGCAAAAGGACGACCCGACTTTGCAAAAGTTTTTTGCTTCCATCGGAAAACAATTCCAAAGCAAGAACCGGCGTCAGGGCAGCTACCTGTTTTTTGAGGAAAACGATTTGCTTCATCGGAAGTACAAATCGTTTAGTGGGGAGACAACAATTCAGCTAATGGTACCTCAAAAATTCAGGCTTACGGTCTTGGAGTTGGCACACAATGGAATAATGGCCGGACATCAAGGGGCAAAACGCACGGCCGAGAGAATTATGACAGAATTTTACTGGCCAGGACTGCAGTCAGACGTGAAAAGGTTTGTCCGAACGTGCGACATTTGCCAGAGAACCAGTGACAGGGGCAGGACGCGACCTTTGCCACTAGGGAAAATGCCTATCATCGACACTCCATTCAAAAGAGTGGCCATTGATATCGTCGGACCGATAAAACCACCGTCGGAAGGGGGCAATCGCTACATACTTACTCTCGTCGACTATGCTACCAGATTTCCGGAAGCCGTTGCTTTGCCAAGCATCGAAACAGAAAGAGTAGCTGAAGCTCTACTGAACATATTTTCCCGGGTTGGATTGCCAGATGAAATACTCAGCGACAGGGGGTCTAACTTCACTTCCGACCTGATGAGGGAGATCAGTCGGCTGCTATCAGTTCGCCAGCTCACCACAACACCATACCACCCGATGGCCAACGGACTCGTAGAGAAGTTCAATGGAACACTGAAGAAGATGCTGAAGCGAATGTGCCATGAGCGCCCACGGGACTGGGATCGCTATTTGTCACCCCTTTTATTTGCATATAGGGAGGTGCCACAGGCAAGCCTGGGATTTTCCCCATTTGAGCTTTTGTACGGCCGAAAGATGAAGGGGCCGTTGGCAATTTTGAAACAGCTGTGGGGCGGAGCACAGATTGATGAAGAGGTGAAGACGACGTATCAGCGTGTATTGGATCTGCGTAACAAGCTGGAAGAGACTTGTCAAATCGCCCACGAGGAGCTGGAGAACGCGTCGCAGCGATACAAGATGTATTATGACACGAGAAGCAGAGACCGACAGCTCCAGGTTGGAGACGAAGCCCTACTGTTACTTCCGACGGAGGGAAATAAATTAATGATGCAATGGAAAGGACCCTTCAAAATAATTGAAAAGAAGGGAGAAGCTGACTATGTTATCGACCTCGGACACAAAAAGAAGCTGTTTCATGCGAACATTCTGAAGAAGTATATGAACAAAGAGAACCAGCGACACAAGTAAACGCCATGTTGGCATCAGTGGCTGCGAGGGATGGGTGCGAAGACCACGTGGACGTCGACGTGGAGGTTCCCACTACGTTAGGAGAAACGAGAGAAGATTGCCGAGATGTAATCGTCGGTGAGGAGCTAAGCACACAGCAGAGAAGTGACGTGCAAAACCTAACGACGGCGTATCAAGAAATATTTTCCGACTTGCCCGGCTCCACTAATTTGGTGGAATGCAACTTACAGACGGCAACAGACTGTCCGGTGCACGTCAAGCAATATCCCCTTCCGTTCGCTGTACGAGGTGAGGTTGAGAGGGAGTTGGAGGGAATGCTTCAGCTGGGAATTATTGAGAAGTCCAACTCTCCCTACCATTCTCCAGTTTTGATCGTAAAGAAATCCGACGGATCAAACAGGGTCTGTATTGATTTCCGAAGACTCAACGACATCCTCGTTGCAGACGCAGAGCCCATTCCCAGGTCGGATAGCCTAATTGCAGAGGTTGGCTCTCGCGTATATTTCACTAAACTCGACCTTGCCAAGGGATATTGGCAGATTCCCCTCAATGAGGAGTCAAAACCAAAAACCGCATTTTCGACACCAAGTGGCCTGCATCAGTTCAGGTACATGCCGTTCGGTTTGAAGACAGCACCAGCGGTTTTTGCAAAACTCATGCGAGAAGTGCTGCAGGGAATCCCCAATGTGCAACATTACTACGATGACGTGCTCATCGCGACTGATACGTGGGAAGAACACGTTCAGACCCTGAACGAAGTTTTCAGGAAGATTAGAGAAGCAGGGCTAACGGTACGACCAACAAAGTGCGAAATTGGGTTCACTGAGTTGTCATTCTTGGGACACAAGATTGGTCACGGGAAACAAAGCCCCATCTCAGCTACATTGGAAAAAATCAAGAATGCACAGAGGCCGAAGACGAAGACGCAGGTCCGGTCGTTTTTAGGACTGACTGGCTAATATCGACAATTCATCCCTAACTATTCGTCGATTGCTGCGCCACTGTCAGACCTGACGAAGAAACGAGAGAAAACCCACGTAAAATGGGGAGAAGAGCAAGAACGGTCGTTCTGTACGCTCAAGGCGCATCTTGCTGAGGCACCAATTTTGCAGTTGCCCGATTTCACGAAGCCGTTCATTCTTCGAACAGACGCCTCTGACACAGGCTTAGGAGCGGTTCTACTTCAACGGGGTTCCGATGATCTTCACCCAGTAGGGTATGCCAGTAGAAAGTTATTAGACCGAGAGCGGGCGTACTCAACCATTGGGAAGGAATGCCTCGCTGTTGTCTGGGTAATCAGACATTTCCACATATTTCTGTATGGGACCCAGTTCGTTATTCAAACTGATCATCAGCCGCTTAGATACCTTGACAGCGCGAAGTACATGAATACTCGAGTGCTCCGTTGGGCACTAGCTGTGCAAGAGTATGATTTCAAAGTCGAGGGCATCAAGGGCAAAGATAATGTCGGTGCCGACTACTTAAGTAGAACCTAATGAGGGCACTTTTCATGATGTCGATATGCATGAGTTATGCATGGCTTCTTAACTGTAATCTGTTTACGTACCCATGTAACGTTTTTATTATACTTCATGCCAATTGTATATGCATGGGCATATGGGTGGAATAAGTAAAGCGTGCGCTGCATACACAGCCGATCGAAATGTTACTCCATTTTGTTGCGCGATTTGTGCTGATATGTTCATCTGTTGGGTTTTTGATGTTCCAAGTTGTTCAGTCGAACGTTTGTGTTATTATACCGTCGGAATCTCGTCTATTGTAAGGTTTGAAATGTTAACCCGTCAACATTCTTGAAAAGGGGGCAGTGTCACAAATCCGTGATTCCGGCGCATTTCGGGAACTTTTTCGAACATGGGCTATGTAGCTAAAAGTACGGTAGCCGAGAGCCGCATTTGTTTTTTACATCATGTACTTTGTCTAGACGTCGAAATGGCCTTTTTCCTGCGAAAAGCAGTTAGTGTTTATGTCTGGGGACCGAACATTGGGAAGGGCAGCGAACCCCTGGCCGTGTGGTCGCAGGTGTCAAGTGACACCACCGAGTGTGTGTGCGTCTGAAAGTCTGGAATTCCTTCTTCCCGGCACTTGAGAAAAACAACATAACAAGCAAAACGAACAGTGAACCAGACCAGGAGCGAGACCAAGAAACGTCAGTTGTGGTTTGGAAACAAGCGTGTGCGGCAGCGTCAGTCCTCGAGGGGAGACGTCGGCGAGTTCCTTTGTTTGGGTGCGTCGTGCAAGAAACCGCAGAGACCACAGACCGAAAAGGACCCCCGCCGCACGACCCGACTCATCACAGCACCATTCTGACAACGGACATTCGGACCTTCTGTGCAAAACAGCTAAGACTTTGAAATTCTCTGTCACCGTGTTGAAACTGTGTTAAGGCCATTTCCACGTAGATAATGTTTTCTTAATGAGCATTGCACCCTGTATTATTTAGTTATAATTAATATCTGTGTTGAAGCATTCATCGGTTGTTTCTTTTTAATTTTGTAAGATTGAGTAAAACGTTGTGTTGGATTGTTATCGTTGTACCCTGAGTCTCTCCTTTGACGATTACACCATCGTGCTCTAACGAGTGCTGATCGCCCTGGGTCGAACTAAGTATCATCGAGGGAATCGTGGGTTGGCTAGAGTGTTGATTTGTCCGTCAGTAACCGCCGAGTGTAGACCGGTGAGTGCATAAGCCTCTCAGTCTTCGGGACCGAGCGCTTAACGGAGTAACGTGGTGTACAACCACATCGCAATCAGCATCCCCACCGATCTCGGGAATCATCTCAAAACGCGAATTCAAGTTCATTCCTTTTCGACCATATATACTTAACACGAGGTTTTCGCTTCAACATTCCACTGCGGCTTGAATAAATCTGGAGCACAGACACAACTCCGCAGTCACCAGTCGTTTTCTTAGTTACTCATCATTATTATTACCATCATTGTTATTAATTAAGTCTTGTGTTCGGAGGGGACACGATCAGTGGTTGTGCAAAGCTATTGGTGGTTGTGTCGAGCCAGATAGAACTTAGGCCGTATACAACCATCTTGAGATCTCCTGCAAAGAAGGGTTTGTGTGCATCGATGCGTTTTTCAAAGTAAATAACAGTCCAATCCGGTTGTTCCAATACGATCCAGTGTACCGTTCATGCCTGTTTATAGTAATTTCTAACATCAATGATCCGGCCACACACAGGAACTTATATTTCCTCGTATTATCTATGACGTCACCAGATAACGGGGTTGACGGAACACAATATAGAGAATGGCGGGACCCAGCACATGGCAAAGGAAGACTCCGGACCACAAAAGCACAAATAAATAAGGGTTTAATGACCCTGGCTATTTACAGACGGTATATACAAATTGGATGGGACAATAAGGCTACACACGCGACAGTCTATGGAGTGAGAACACGCCGCTCGGGGAAGCTCACCGTCTTGTAGTCTTCTCTTGAGATCTGAGGCGGGATGGCAGGTTGGGACGGAGGGTCGATGGCGCACCAGAGGAACGTTGGAGTCCCGAATCCCGTAGACGCCTTGGGGAAAGACGAGCCGATCACGACAGAAGCAGCAGCCGACAGTAGCAGTAGCGGACAGTAGCAGTCCTCCGGCGCCGAGCCTGACAAACTGACTGGCCAAATTCCTCTCTTCTCAGTCCTTTGTTGAGAGTCGGCTTATGTAGCCCTCGGTGACCTCGTTCATGGACCACTTTCGCCTATGACCATCGGGACTCCGGGAAAGCGGCCTTCACTCTTGCTTTGATCCAGAGGTGTAGGAGAGGGAAGCTTCCCCGAAATAGCCCGGCACGTTCTTGAGTTCCCGCGCACTCAAAAAATGGCGAGTTCGAAATATATCTGACCGTCACATATCGCTCTGTCTCTATGTGCGCTCATCCAACCCTCACCCACTTTCCCTTTCCTGCCAGCCATCCCCCTTTCCCTCTATTCCACATCCTCTTCCTCAGTCGGTATTTTTCACTATGAAAGGTGGCAACCCTACGTGAAACGTCAATTTGCCTTATTTTACCGGTTCGAGTTTGTGCGAACTCAGTCAACTGTTTGAACTGTCTCATAAGGCTAACGAGAATCTCTCGTATTTCCGGTTAGTGCAAGCCGGGTTTTACAGTCATTCTTTACAGTAACGTTCAGCAGGACTGTGCTGTAATGTTCGTAATGCTGAAAAAATTCTAGAAATTCTACCGTTGCCTCCCATAATAATAATTCGCCGTTTCCTTTTCTTTTCGCTAAGAGTGCACGCCCCAGTCAGTTCCAAATTTCTGAAGCTTCGGGAGAAATTCGATATTCCCGGTTGCGAAATCCACGATCTCGAAATTCGCGGGATATAAGAAAAAAAAAATGGTCCCTCGTTGGGTGACGGAAAAAATGGTCCCGCAAGCACCTGCGCTGCCAATACAGGGGCGTAGTTGCAGATAGCCGATGGAGCACATCACAGCCGACCAAGTGTTACCATTCGCGCTCCTGATTTGAAAGTCCATTCAATGGGCAACATAAAATCGATATAATTCGCTGCACTAGTTCGCTAGTGATATCGTCCTCTGGATGCTAGTATTTCTCTACAGTTGGCCAGACACGGGTTTTACAGTTGCCCCCTGCATTTTTTCTGTGTCGATGTTTACGTACAATGAAAGCTGTACACCCATTTATTCATTGTTTCATGGGCCGTACAACTCCGCTTCTGCTGAAGATACGGTTCATCGACATCGAAAGTATGAGAGAACAACTGAGAGAACAGTCTGTGTCTGACCTACAATAAGAAAATACGATACAGGAAATACGATATGCGATATAGGAGCACCACCCAGTGTCATATCCAAAGATGTAATTTATTTATTTGACTGATTTATTTGTCAAAAATGTTCATTATTTGACATCAATTATTACTTGAAAAAGGGTTGGGGATTAGGAATGAAAGACATGTATGGCATGCTTAGTCACTATGTGTCAGAGCGGGAAAACCTATCAAGTTACCGAACGGGCTAGGGTGAACAAAGCGGCCCCTGTACCGCTTTCTGGATGCGAAAAAGTGGGTTAGCATGAAGCATAGGTCTGCGAATTCATTCATGATGGCCTTCACCGACTTCAATCACCATCACCTCATAGAGAATGATGTGATGTTGAATGAAGGGCATGATGTGATGTGAAGTTGAATGAACGGCATGATGTGAAGTGAAGTTGAAGTTGAATGAAGGGCTATGGATGTGATGTGAAGTTCAATGGAGGGCTATGATGGGATTTGAAGTTGAAGTCCGCGTGATGGGTTTTGAAGTTGAAGTCAGCGTGATGGGTTTTGAAGTTGAAGTTCGCGTGATGGGTTTTGAAGTTGAAGTCAGCGTGATGGGGTTTGAAGTTGAAGTCAGCGTGTGTGGGTTTGGAAGTCGAAGTCCGTGTTTTGGGTTTTGAAGTCAGCGCGGTGGTTTTGAAGGGGAAGTCAGCGTGATGGGTTTTGAAGTCTGTGCGATGGATTTTGAAGATGACAGATAGGTTTCGGAGACTTGATAATAGGTTTTGAATCCGGCAATGTTTAGTCGACGTCTGACGTTCACGTGTCGTGACTGTTACTTGTGCGAACGCTTGCGGAGTGAATGGCAAATGTGTATTGGAGTACACCGAGCTAACATAAACGCTTCGCGTTTCGTGTCTGGTGTGGGCGTGTGGGCCTGACACTGCAGATGCCTGGCGGACCCCCCCCCCCCCCCCCATCGTTGTGTATCGGCGGACACAGAGAGGGAAAGTGTTTGGAGCGTGTTGGTCCTCACTGATGCGTTTTGACGCACAGGCATCCGTTCTGTTTGCCTGCATCCGTCAGTTACCACGACGACGGGCTAACGGAGAGCTCCCACGCACGGACGTAGAAGAGTTCGCAACGGCTCAACTTTTCCGCACAGCAGTGCGTTCGACGCAGCAAGGAGACCAATCAGAGCGGCGAACCTGACGCATGCGCATTTTTGTATTTGGTAGGTAAACCTGAATGGCGGCCAGCGGAACAACGTTGTGTGGCTTTGTATATGTGGTGCTGCCATGCTGGCATTGCAATGCAACAAATGCAGCGAAGTGGAGGTAACAAGACGAGGCTAGATTATAAAAAGGCAGTGCAGCGTGAGAACGTGTGCTCTTGTTTCATTCCATTTCTGCTGAAAGAGTAGCGCCGCCGAGGAATACTGGGCCACAAGAAATCCAGCGAAAGCATCGCTGAGCGTCACTGTTTCCGTATCTTCCATATCGAGGCACCACAGCACTCAAACAAAACGCTTTTAAAATAGGATGTTCAATCGTAGCGCCTTCGCCTGTGCTGTATGGGCACGCACTGAACCCACGTTGGTGCGCTTCATCGACCACATGCACCACTACCAACCACCGTCGACCGACGGTCCGTGGCAGTGAGAACATGTCTACGCATTGCGCTGCGTTGAGCACTGAGGATGCGTGCCAACGGAACGGATGCCTGTGAGTCAAAACGCACCAGTGATTACTCTCTCGCGTAGCGGGGCGCGGATGGCAATGTCATGTAGACGGAGGCAATTGCATGTTGCAAATGTAAGCGAAAAAAATTAGATCGAGAGGCGATTTGGCGTTCTGCGGTCGCGCGGTCTGCACGTTGCTGTTGTTCTCTTTTACTCATTTGCTCGCCTACAGCTATAATGTGCGTATATATGTATATTGGATGGGTTTGGATTTGAGCCTTCGCCTTCAGTCGCGTATGAGCGTTTTACTATAGGCGACAGTAGATTGCTGTCGTGCTGACGACGTGTGTTTTACTAGACTTATTTTGTGTCTTCTTAGATTGCTTTTTTTTTCCTTTGTGTGATTGGGATCCAAATAGGACAAGATCGGGCTGGCATTGTTTTTGTGGACGTCTTTTATTTTAAATGTAATACACGGAGGTCACTATAGGTCTCTTATTTATCTGAGGTGCATAGATCATGTTATAGGGAATTATCTGTTCCGCATGCGTGTAGCATCCATCGGACACAAGTGTTCCATCAGAGCACGCAGCTGCTATTTCTTAGGTATTCATCACCAATAAAGTACATTTCAGCAGAGATGGGGAAGTTAATTACCACCCAAAAGTTGCTAGTTACGAGTTACATCATTGAGCTAAATATGTAACGAAGTTACAACCTTCAAGTTCAGAAAATGAAATTAAGTGAGGTATGAAAGTTCTTGCTGCCATGCCGAAATTAAGTTGGGAGCGGAAGTCCGAATATACCTTGTCAATTGGGCACAAAGTGAGTATTGGAATAGACGAGTTCGGAAAGTCCCAGAGTGCTTAGCGCCGCATTGAACTGTGGGGGTTTACTAATACGAAAGAAATGGGCGTACATGCATTGTTTCTTTCCCACTATTGACACCTGTTCGTGCGATACGCTAGCGTGCTTGAATAAGGTATCGTGGTACGTATCATGGAGGAGGTGTTTGCGCACAATGTTCTTTTTGACCCCTTTAGCTCTTGCAATCTGTTTTCCTCCGGATAATTTGATGGAATACATTTTGGCTTTCAAGCATATTACTTCCTCAATGGGTGCGCTACCCGTTTCACTTTTGAACGCGCCAAGTCTACCGCGATTCCTCTCGCTGTACAGTGGATGATCCCGATCGAAGGAAGACAAGTCTAAATGGTCATCGGCGATCGCACGTAACTGATCTTCGTAGTCCTTACAGAATAGGCCGAGGATCAGAGAGTCCATGTCAAAGTAGCAGGTAATCACCGGACAAGTGAGCTTACTCAACAGGGTTTCATAGTAGAACGAGTACATGGTTAACTTACTCAGTTCTAAAATCGTGAAGCCAATCTGCAGGGGGAAATCGCATCGCACTTTTCTTTTGCGCATTTCGTACATGACACAATCGGGGGACAAAATTTCCATTCGCGTGCATTCCGCCCGACTCCCGAGGCGACTCGCCGTCTCGTCATCGAAGGCTACTCGAATGTCCCGCATATTAAATTTATTTAGCAACGTACGCCCGAAGACTGCATTATTTGAGATTTTATAGAAATTTTTCTCGAACGTCGTGCTCGAGGCGACACGTCTGGCAACATTGGCATGTAGAGACGCAGGAATGGTGCCTGATGAAATTTTAGAATTCTGGGAATTTTTGTCACCCTCATGCCCAGTCTACAATAGAGCGCGAGCAGCGCGTAATGAACAACGAACTCGACCTTGTCCTTGCACGTGAGCAGCAGCTTTTTGCTGTTCGCGGGCTGATACATTAACTCTTCGAGGAGCCCTCGCTGGAATGGTGAGAGCCATTCCTCCGGGACGACTGCCTTCTCGGGAGCCAGGGGGAAGTACCGCGTCAGCGCATGGATAGATTTTGGATACTCCAAATCGCACACGTACACGTATCCCACGTCCGAATCGGTGGGATGACGCATAAAATCTACGGAGCTAAACTCCTCGACCCATTCGAAATCGCCGACTGGGAGGTGCTTTATCATGCTGAATCCGTAACGATTGTTGCAATCTATGTACGATATGGGGTACACCTCCTCTTTATCGGGATCGTAGCCACTGCACAGCGAGTTGTTAGCCCGTAAATGACGCCTGCTCGTCTGACAGAGTCTGCCTCTAACACCCGATTCGATGGTCCGCTACATGTCCTCGTCGATGATCAGCTCCAATTTTGCCCGCATGTAATTTAGAGCGCATTGCCACGAATAGGATGCCAGAGAAACGCAATGAAGCAATTCCAAACCGCGCGCGTCGTAGCACAGGCGTCGGAAGTGCTGCATTACGTCAGCATGTAACAGGGCATCCGCTTTCAGGTACAATGCATTATAATCCCTCAGATTCGAGCATCCAAAACGTTCAAATACGTGCAGCGCGTACTGATAGTCTTCGTCGCTTATATCCTCCCCCGTCAGATCGTTTCGGAAAGCGGATTTTGCCGGCAGAGCCAATTCGTCGTAGACCGCGAACGAGCTAATGTGGCTGTACTGGAATACACCTTTACGATGCAAAATTTCGTAGTCGTCTCCAAATACCTGCTTCAGCCATTGGAACGCCTCTGTGCCCCCATTGATTTGACGATTTCTACGAGCTCCCCCAGCGACGAATTTAGGTACTGCATGGTATTTCTGAATAGGAAGGTGCCAATTTCGAACGATCAGATTTTTTCCATGGAACTGGCCGCGATAAAGGGAGCTCGCTTCCACCCGAGACGGTGAAATTCCCGCAGCAGTCCGGCCAAATCGTAGGCCAGATTGTGCACCATGATGGGTAGTTTTTCCCGCGTCGTGCACGCCACGTTACAGGGGTTGCATAGCGTCGCGATGTAATTTGTCTCGCCGGCAGTACAACACTTGGAATGGTCGTGGTGCCGGACACGGGGTAGATCTTGCGCGAACTCCCCCCCGCAGTACGCGCAGTGGGTGGCAGCTCTGTGCCGTGCTCGTTGCTCATCATTCAGCACCATTTCCGCGGGGCAGGCGTTCAGGGCGATCGTCTCGTCCCGCATTTCCATCAAAGCTCTGACGCACTGCCTCGCGGAATCTTCCCCGTGGTGCGTCCTGATGTGCATCACCTTCGAGTCGTGGGTGCGCACGAGCACGGCACAGAAGCTAGAGGTGAAGTGACGCTGCATGCCAACACCACTGGGCGCGAGTACGCTCTCCGTGTCCAACGCGACGACGTAGTTATACTGCTGCTTGTACTGTATTTTAGTAAATTCTACAAAGTTTTTGCCCTGTTCGCAAAATTCCAATATCATTTCGTTTACGTCCGCGCACAGGCGACTCGAATCTAATGATTTTTTTCATGAACACCAACATGGATTTCGCAAGGGTTACCCCTGTGAAACACAGCTATCTTCTTTTGTCTTTGATGTTGATTCTCATATGGATCGTGGTATTCAAACGGATGCAATCTTTCTTGATTTTAAGAAAGCATTTGATTCCGTTTCTCATATTACGTTAATACTCAAACTCTCATCGCTTAATATTCACCTTACTGTACTACGCTGGATTCAGAATTATCTCAGTGATCGTTCACAGGCAACCCTTGTGAATGATTGTCTTTCTCCTTTCCTTCCTGTTTCCTCCGGTGTCCCACAGAGTTCCGTCCTTGGCCCACTATTATTCTCCATCTTTATTAATGACCTGCCAGGTACACTCTCATTATGTGTCAGGCTTTTTGCCGACGACTGCGTTGTCTATCATTTCGTAACATCCTCTTCTGACCAATTATGCCTTCAGCAAGACCTAAACTCAATTTTCTCCATGGTGTTCCACATGGCTTCTTTCTCTCAATTCTTCTAAATGTTCCTATGTTCAGTTTTCTCGCTCCAGGTCACCGCTTCTTTACCAGTACCACGTTGGCCATTCTCCTATACCACAGTCGTCTTCGTATAAATACTTAGGAGTCCATCTCTCCTCAAATCTCTCCTGGTCGGATCACATCCGTAGTGTTGTGTGTGATGCCAATCAGAAACTCGGCTACATTCGCCGTAACCCTTGTTGCGCACCCTCGAATGTCAGGCGCTTGGCCTACTTAACACTAGTTAGGCCCAGGCTTGAATACGCGTCAAGCATCTGGGATCCGCACCATGCTAACCTCATCAGCCTTCTTGAGTCAGTTCAAAACCGCGCGTCTCGTTTCATCCTTTCAGACTATTCCTGTCCTTCTAGCATCTCATCTCTTAAGTCTTCTCTGGACCTTCCGCCTCTCGTAACTCGCAGAAGTTTCTTCCGTCTTTCCCTTTTTCACAAATTTTATTCCAGCCCATCTATAAGGCCATCCTTCATCACAGCCGCACCTTACATCTCAGGCCGATTAGACCACCCGTGTAAGGTAGAATCAATCATTTGTCCACTTCCCACCTTTTGTATTCTTTTTGTCCACTTACGATTGCCGATTGGAATGACCTTCCTCAGTCCTTAGTCACCTCGCCTAACCATCAAACTTTCCGTAGAAACTTGGCATCATATCTACACATTTAGTGGGGAAGCATTATCTCATGTCTTGTATGTGTGTGGATTTTGTCATTACCTTAACTGTTTGGTGCAGTGTTTGTACTGTTTCATGTACTAATGTTGTATCCCCCTCATGTATCGCACCAATGGGCTCTTTGAGGTATTTACATCAATCAATAAATAAATGGGTTGATTGCGGCGCGCCACCGCAGTCATGTACGGAATGAAAAACTAAAATATGATAGCAGCAGCTACGTTATTTTTTACGTCAGCTGAAAAGCGAAAAATCCTGCATGGAAACATTTGTCCTCCAGCGCCTTCCAAAAACCACGTGCATAACGAAACCCTCTTACTTCAGACCTAGAGGAAAAACACGTGAGCCGAAACGTGTCGAATAATGTTTGATTGTGGCCCCACCGCAGTCATGTACGGAATGAAAAACTAAAATATGATAGCAGCTGTGACGTTATTTTTTACGTCAGCTGAAAAGCGACAGTCCTGCATGGAAACATTTGTCCTACAGCGCCTTCCAAAAATCACGTGCATAACGAAACCCTCTTACCTCAGGCCTAGAGAAAAAACACGTGAGCCGAAACGTGTCGAATAATGGTTGATTGTGGCGCCACCGCAGTCATGTACGGAATGAAAAACTAAAATATGATAGCAGCTGTTACGTTATTTTTTACGTCAGCTGAAAAGCGACAGTCCTGCATGGAAACATTTGTCCTACAGCGCCTTCCAAAAATCACGTGCATAACGAAACCCTCTTACCTCAGGCCTAGAGAAAAAACACGTGAGCCGAAACGTGTCGAATAATGGTTGATTGTGGCGCGACCGCAGTCATGTACGGAATGAAAAACTAAAATATGATAGCAGCTGTTACGTTATTTTTTACGTCAGCTGAAAAGCGACAGTCCTGCATGGAAACATTTGTCCTACAGCGCCTTCCAAAAATCACGTGCATAACGAAACCCTCTTACTTCAGGCCTAGAGGAAAAACACGTGAGCCGAAACGTGTCGAATAATGGTTGATTGTGGCGCCACCGCAGTCATGTACGGAATGAAAAACTAAAATATGATAGCAGCTGTTACGTTATTTTTTACGTCAGCTGAAAAGCGACAGTCCTGCATGGAAACATTTGTCCTACAGCGCCTTCCAAAAACCACGTGCATAACGGAACCCTCATACTTCAGGCCTAGAAGAGATACACGTGAGCCAAAACGTGTCGAATAATGGTTGATTGTGGCGCCACCGCAGTCATGTACGGAATGAAAAATTAAAATATGATAGCAGCAGTTAAGTTATTTTTTACGTCAGCTGAAAAGCGACAATCCTGCATGGAAACATTTGTCCTACAGCGCCTTCCAAAAACCACGTGCATAACGCAACCCTCTTACTTCAGGCCTAGAGGAAAAACACGTGAGCCGAAACGTGTCGAATAATGGTTGATTGTGGCGCCACCGCAGTCATGTACGGAATGAAAAACTAAAATATGATAGCAGCTGTGACGTTATTTTTTACGTCAGCTGAAAAGCGACAGTCCTGCATGGAAACATTTGTCCTACAGCGCCTTCCAGAAATCACGTGCATAACGAAACCCTCTTACCTCAGGCCTAGAGGAAAAACACGTGAGCCGAAACGTGTCTAATAATGGTTGATTGTGGCGCCACCGCAGTCATGTACGTAATGAAAAACTAAAATATGATAGCAGCTGTGACGTTATTTTTTACGTCAGCTGAAAAGCGACAGTCCTGCATGGAAACATTTGTCCTACAGCGCCTTCCAAAAACCACGTGCATAACGAAACCCTGTTACTTGAGGCCTAGAGGAAAAACACGTGAGCCGAAACGCGTTGATAATGGGTTGATTGTGGCATCACCGCAGTCATGTACGGAATGAAAAACCATAATGTGATAGCAACAGTTACGTTATTTTTACGGCAGCTGAAAAGCGACAATCCTGCATGGAAACATTTGTCCTACAGCGCCTTCCAAAAACCACGTGCATAACGCAACCCTCTTACTTCAGGCCTAGAGGAAAAACACGTGAGCCGAAACGTGTCGAATAATGGTTGATTGTGGCGCCACCGCAGTCATGTACGGAATGAAAAACTAAAATATGATAGCAGCTGTGACGTTATTTTTTACGTCAGCTGAAAAGCGACAGTCCTGCATGGAAACATTTGTCCTACAGCGCCTTCCAGAAATCACGTGCATAACGAAACCCTCTTACCTCAGGCCTAGAGGAAAAACACGTGAGCCGAAACGTGTCTAATAATGGTTGATTGTGGCGCCACCGCAGTCATGTACGTAATGAAAAACTAAAATATGATAGCAGCTGTGACGTTATTTTTTACGTCAGCTGAAAAGCGACAGTCCTGCATGGAAACATTTGTCCTACAGCGCCTTCCAAAAACCACGTGCATAACGAAACCCTGTTACTTGAGGCCTAGAGGAAAAACACGTGAGCCGAAACGCGTTGATAATGGGTTGATTGTGGCATCACCGCAGTCATGTACGGAATGAAAAACCATAATGTGATAGCAACAGTTACGTTATTTTTACGGCAGCTGAAAAGCGACAATCCTGCATGGAAACATTTGTCCTACAGCGCCTTCCAAAAATCACGTGCATAACGAAACCCTCTTACTTCAGGCCTAGAGGAAAAACACGTGAGCCGAAACGTGTCGAATAATGGTTGATTGTGGCGCCACCGCAGTCATGTACGGAATGAAAAACTAAAATATGATAGCAGCTGTTACGTTATTTTTTACGTCAGCTGAAAAGCGACAATCCTGCATGGAAACATTTGTCCTACAGTGCCTTCCAAAAACCACGTGCATAACGAAACCCCCTTACCTCAGGCCTAGAGGAAAAACACGTGAGCCGAAACGTGTCGAATAATGGTTGATTGTGGCCCAACCGCAGTCATGTACGGAATGAAAAACTAAAATATGATAGCAGCTGTTACGTTATTTTTTACGTCAGCAGAAAAGCGACAGTCCTGCATGGAAACATTTGTCCTACAGCGCCTTCCAAAAATCACGTGCATAACGAAACCCTCTTACCTCAGGCCTAGAGGAAAAACACGTGAGCCGAAACGTGTCGAATAATGGTTGATTGTGGCGCCACCGCAGTCATGTACGGAATGAAAAACTAAAATATGATAGCAGCTGTTACGTTATTTTTTACGTCAGCTGAAAAGCGACAGTCCTGCACGGAAACATTTGTCCTACAGCGCCTTCCAAAAATCACGTGCATAACGAAACCCTCTTACTTCAGGCCTAGAGGAAAAACACGTGAGCCGAAACGTGTCGAATAATGGTTGATTGTGGCGCCACCGCAGTCATGTACGGAATGAAAAACTAAAATATGATAGCAGCTGTTACGTTATTTTTTACGTCAGCAGAAAAGCGACAGTCCTGCATGGAAACATTTGTCCTACAGCGCCTTCCAAAAATCACGTGCATAACGAAACCCTCTTACCTCAGGCCTAGAGGAAAAACACGTGAGCCGAAACGTGTCGAATAATGGTTGATTGTGGCGCCACCGCAGTCATGTACGGAATGAAAAACTAAAATATGATAGCAGCTGTTACGTTATTTTTTACGTCAGCTGAAAAGCGACAGTCCTGCATGGAAACATTTGTCCTACAGCGCCTTCCAAAAACCACGTGCATAACGGAACCTTCATACTTCAGGCCTAGAGGAGATACACGTGAGCCAAAACGTGTCGAATAATGGTTGATTGTGGCGCCACCGCAGTCATGTACGGAATGAAAAACTAAAATATGATAGCAGCTGTTACGTTATTTTTTACGTCAGCTGAAAAGCGACAGTCCTGCATGGAAACATTTGTCCTACAGCGCCTTCCAAAAACCACGTGCATAACGGAACCCTCATACTTCAGGCCTAGAGGAGATACACGTGAGCCAAAACGTGTCGAATAATGGTTGATTGTGGCGCCACCGCAGTTATGTACGGAATGAAAAATTAAAATATGATAGCAGCAGTTAAGTTATTTTTTACGTCAGCTGAAAAGCGACAATCCTGCATGGAAACATTTGTCCTACAGCGCCTTCCAAAAACCACGTGCATAACGCAACCCTCTTACTTCAGGCCTAGAGGGGAAAACAAGTGAGCCGAAACGTGTCCAATAACGGTTGATTGTGGCGCCACCGCAGTCATGTACGGAATGAAAAACTAAAATATGATAGCAGCAGTTACGTTATTTTTTACGGCAGCTAAAAAACGACAATCCTGCATAGAAACATTTGTCCTATAGGGACTTCCAAAAACCACGTGCATAACGAAACCCTGTTCCTTGAGGCCTAGAGGAAAAACACGTGAGCCGAAACGTGTCGAATAATGGTTGATTGTGGCGCCACCGCAGTCATGTACGGAATGAAAAACTAAAATATGATAGCAGCAGCAGTTACGTTACTTTTTACGTCAGCTGAAAAGCGACAGTCCGGCATGGAAACATTTGTCCTACAGCGCCTTCCAAAAATCACGTGCATAACGAAACCCTCTTACCTCAGGCCTAGAGGAAAAACACGTGAGCCGAAACGTGTCGAATAATGGTTGATTGTGGCGCCACCGCAGTCATGTACGGAATAAAAAACTAAAATATGATAGCAGCAGTTACGTTATTTTTTACGTCAGCTGAAAAGCGACAATCCTGCATGGAAACATTAGTCTTACAGCGCCTTCCAAAAACGACGTGCATAACGAAACCCTCTTACTTCAGGCCTAGAGGAAAAACTAGTGAGCCGAAACGTGTCGAATAATGGTTGATTGTCGCGCCGCCGCAGTCATGTACAGCATGAAAAACTAAAATATGATAGCAGCTGTTACGTTATTTTTTACGTCAGCTGAAAAGCGACAGTCCTGCATGGAAACATTTGTCCTACAGCGCCTTCCAAAAATCACGTGCATAACGAAACCCTCTTACCTCAGGCCTAGAGGAAAAACACGTGAGCCGAAACGTGTCGAATAATGGTTGATTGTGGCGCCACCGCAGTCATGTACGGAATGAAAAACTAAAATATGATAGCAGCTGTTACGTTATTTTTACGTCAGCTGAAAAGCGACAGTCCTGCATGGAAACATTTGTCCTACAGCGCCTTCCAAAAACCACGTGCATAACGGAACCCTCTTACCTCAGGCCTAGAGGAAAAACACGTGAGCCGAAACGTGTCGAATAATGGTTGATTGTGGCGCCACCGCAGTCATGTACGGAATGAAAAACTAAAATATGATAGCAGCTGTTACGTTATTTTTTACGTCATCTGAAAAGCGACAGTCCTGCATGGAAACATTTGTCCTACAGCGCCTTCCAAAAATCACGTGCATAACGAAACCCTCTTACTTCAGGCCTAGAGGAAAAACACGTGAGCCGAAACGTGTCGAATAATGGTTGATTGTGGCGCCACCGCAGTCATGTACGGAATGAAAAACTAAAATATGATAGCAGCTGTTACGTTATTTTTTACGTCAGCAGAAAAGCGACAGTCCTGCATGGAAACATTTGTCCTACAGCGCCTTCCAAAAATCACGTGCATAACGAAACCCTCTTACCTCAGGCCTAGAGGAAAAACACGTGAGCCGAAACGTGTCGAATAATGGTTGATTGTGGCGCCACCGCAGTCATGTACGGAATGAAAAACTAAAATATGATAGCAGCTGTTACGTTATTTTTTACGTCAGCTGAAAAGCGACAGTCCTGCATGGAAACATTTGTCCTACAGCGCCTTCCAAAAACCACGTGCATAACGGAACCCTCATACTTCAGGCCTAGAGGAGATACACGTGAGCCAAAACGTGTCGAATAATGGTTGATTGTGGCGCCACCGCAGTCATGTACGGAATGAAAAACTAAAATATGATAGCAGCTGTTACGTTATTTTTTACGTCAGCTGAAAAGCGACAGTCCTGCATGGAAACATTTGTCCTACAGCGCCTTCCAAAAACCACGTGCATAACGGAACCCTCATACTTCAGGCCTAGAGGAGATACACGTGAGCCAAAACGTGTCGAATAATGGTTGATTGTGGCGCCACCGCAGTCATGTACGGAATGAAAAATTAAAATATGATAGCAGCAGTTAAGTTATTTTTTACGTCAGCTGAAAAGCGACAATCCTGCATGGAAACATTTGTCCTACAGCGCCTTCCAAAAACCACGTGCATAACGCAACCCTCTTACTTCAGGCCTAGAGGGGAAAACAAGTGAGCCGAAACGTGTCCAATAACGGTTGATTGTGGCGCCACCGCAGTCATGTACGGAATGAAAAACTAAAATATGATAGCAGCAGTTACGTTATTTTTTACGGCAGCTAAAAAACGACAATCCTGCATAGAAACATTTGTCCTATAGGGACTTCCAAAAACCACGTGCATAACGAAACCCTGTTCCTTGAGGCCTAGAGGAAAAACACGTGAGCCGAAACGTGTCGAATAATGGTTGATTGTGGCGCCACCGCAGTCATGTACGGAATGAAAAACTAAAATATGATAGCAGCAGCAGTTACGTTACTTTTTACGTCAGCTGAAAAGCGACAGTCCGGCATGGAAACATTTGTCCTACAGCGCCTTCCAAAAATCACGTGCATAACGAAACCCTCTTACCTCAGGCCTAGAGGAAAAACACGTGAGCCGAAACGTGTCGAATAATGGTTGATTGTGGCGCCACCGCAGTCATGTACGGAATAAAAAACTAAAATATGATAGCAGCAGTTACGTTATTTTTTACGTCAGCTGAAAAGCGACAATCCTGCATGGAAACATTAGTCCTACAGCGCCTTCCAAAAACGACGTGCATAACGAAACCCTCTTACTTCAGGCCTAGAGGAAAAACTAGTGAGCCGAAACGTGTCGAATAATGGTTGATTGTCGCGCCGCCGCAGTCATGTACAGCATGAAAAACTAAAATATGATAGCAGCTGTTACGTTATTTTTTACGTCAGCTGAAAAGCGACAGTCCTGCATGGAAACATTTGTCCTACAGCGCCTTCCAAAAATCACGTGCATAACGAAACCCTCTTACCTCAGGCCTAGAGGAAAAACACGTGAGCCGAAACGTGTCGAATAATGGTTGATTGTGGCGCCACCGCAGTCATGTACGGAATGAAAAACTAAAATATGATAGCAGCTGTTACGTTATTTTTACGTCAGCTGAAAAGCGACAGTCCTGCATGGAAACATTTGTCCTACAGCGCCTTCCAAAAACCACGTGCATAACGAAACCCTCTTACTTCAGGCCTAGAGGAAAAACTAGTGAGCCGAAACGTGTCGAATAATGGTTGATTGTCGCGCCGCCGCAGTCATGTACAGCATGAAAAACTAAAATATGATAGCAGCAGTTAAGTTATTTTTTACGTCAGCTGAAAAGCGACAATCCTGCACGGAAACATTTGTCCTACAGCGCCTTCCAAAAATCACGTGCATAACGAAACCCTCTTACTTCAGGCCTAGAGGGAAAACACGTGAGCCGAAACGTGTCGAATAATGGTTGATCGTGGCGCCACCGCAGTCATGTACGGAATGAAAAACTAAAATATGATAGCAGCTGTTACGTTATTTTTTTACATCAGCTGAAAAGCGACAGTCCAGCATGGAAACATTTGTCCTACAGTGCCTTCCAAAAACCACGTGCATAACGAAACCCTCTTAAATCGAGGAAAAACACGTGAGCCCAAGCGTGTCGAATAATGGTTGATTGTGGCGCCACCGCAGTCACGTACGGAATGAAAAACTAAAATATGATAGCAGCAGTTACGTTATTTTTTACGGCACCTCAAAAACGACAATCCTGCATGGAAACATTTGTCCTACAGTGCCTTCCAAAAACCACGTGCATAACGAAACCCTGTTACTTGAGGCCTAGAGGAAAAACACGTGAGCCGAAACGTGTCGAATAATGGTTGATTGTGGCGCCACCGCAGTCATGTACGGAATGAAAAACTAAAATATGATAGCAGCTGTTACGTTATTTTTTACGTCAGATGAAAAGCGACAGTCCTGCACGGAAGCATTTGTCCTACAGCGCCTTCCAAAAATCACGTGCATAACGAAACCCTCTTACCTCAGGCCTAGAGGAAAAACACGTGGGCCGAAACGTGTCGAATAATGGTTGATTGTGGCGCCACCGCAGTCATGTACGGAATGAAAAACTAAAATATGATCTGTTACGTTATTTTTTACATCATCTGAAAAGCGACAGTCCTGCATGGAAACATTTGTCCTACAGCGCCTTCCAAAAATCACGTGCATAACGAAACCCTCTTACTTCAGGCCTAGAGGAAAAACACGTGAGCCGAAACGTGTCCAATAATGGTTGATTGTGGCGCCACCGCAGTCATGTACGGAATGAAAAACTAAAATATAATACCAGCCGTTACGTTATTTTTTACGTCAGCTGAAAAGCGACAGTCCTGCATGGAAACATTTGTCCTACAGCGCCTTCCAAAAACCACGTGCATAACGGAACCCTCATACTTCAGGCCTAGAGGAGATACACGTGAGCCAAAACGTGTCGAATAATGGTTGATTGTGGCGCCACCGCAGTCATGTACGGAATGAAAAACTAAAATATGATAGCAGCAGTTAAGTTATTTTTTACGTCAGCTGAAAAGCGACAATCCTGCATGGAAACATTTGTCCTACAGCGCCTTCCAAAAACCACGTCCATAACGAAACCCTCTTACTTCAGGCCTAGAGGAAAAACACGTGAGCCGAAACGTGTCGAATAATGGTTGATTGTGGCGCCGCCACAGTCATGTACAGCATGAAAAACTAAAATATCATAGCAGCAGTTACGTTATTTTTTACGTCAGCTGAAAAGCGACAATCCTGCATGGAAACATTTGTCCCACAGCGCCTTCCAAAAACCACGTCCATAACGAAACCCTCTTACCTCAGGCCTAGAGGAAAAACACGTGAGCCGAAACGTGTCGAATAATGGTTGATTGTGGCTCCAGCGCAGTCATGTACAGCATGAAAAACTAAAATATCATAGCAGCAGTTACGTTATTTTTTTACGTCAGCTGAAAAGCGACAGTCCTGCATGGAAACATTTGTCCTACAGTGCCTTCCAAAAACCACGTGCATAACGAAACCCTCTTACTTCAGGCCTAGAGGGGAATACAAGTGAGCCGAAACGTGTCGAATAATGGTTGATTGTGGCGCCACCGCAGTCATGTACGGAATGAAAAACTAAAATATGATAGCAGCAGTTACGTTATTTTTTACGGCAGCTAAAAAACGACAATCCTGCATAGAAACATTTGTCCTATAGGGACTTCCAAAAACCACGTGCATAACGAAACCCTGTTCCTTGAGGCCTAGAGGAAAAACACGTGAGCCGAAACGTGTCGAATAATGGTTGATTGTGGCGCCACCGCAGTCATGTACGGAATGAAAAACTAAAATATGATAGCAGCTGTTACGTTATTTTTTACGTCAGCTGAAAAGCGACAATCCTGCATGGAAACATTTGTCCTACAGTGCCTTCCAAAAACCACGTGCATAACGAAACCCCCTTACCTCAGGCCTAGAGGAAAAACACGTGAGCCGAAACGTGTCGAATAATGGTTGATTGTGGCGCCACCGCAGTCATGTACGGAATGAAAAACTAAAATATGATAGCAGCTGTTACGTTATTTTTTTACGTCAGCTGAAAAGCGACCGTCCAGCATGGAAACATTTGTCCTACAGCGCCTTCCAAAAACCACGTGCATAACGGAACCCTCATACTTCAGGCCTAGAGGAGATACACGTGAGCCAAAACGTGTCGAATAATGGTTGATTGTGGCGCCACCGCAGTCATGTACGGAATGAAAAACTAAAATATGATAGCAGCAGTTAAGTTATTTTTTACGTCAGCTGAAAAGCGACAATCCTGCACGGAAACATTTGTCCTACAGCGCCTTCCAAAAATCACGTTCATAACGAAACCCTCTTACTTCAGGCCTAGAGGGAAAACACGTGAGCCGAAACGTGTCGAATAATGGTTGATCGTGGCGCCACCGCAGTCATGTACGGAATGAAAAACTAAAATATGATAGCAGCTGTTACGTTATTTTTTTACGTCAGCTGAAAAGCGACAGTCCAGCATGGAAACATTTGTCCTACAGTGCCTTCCAAAAACCACGTGCATAACGAAACCCTCTTACTTCAGGCCTAGAGGGGAGAGGGGAATACAAGTGAGCCGAAACGTGTCGAATAATGGTTGATTGTGGCGCCACCGCAGTCATGTACGGAATGAAAAACTAAAATATGATAGCAGCAGTTACGTTATTTTTTACGTCAGCTGAAAAGCGACAATCCTGCATGGAAACATTTGTCCTACAGTGCCTTCCAAAAACCACGTGCATAACGAAACCCTCTTAAATCGAGGAAAAACACGTGAGCCCAAGCGTGTCGAATAATGGTTGATTGTGGCGCCACCGCAGTCACGTACGGAATGAAAAACTAAAATATGATAGCAGCAGTTACGTTATTTTTTACGGCACCTCAAAAACGACAATCCTGCATGGAAACATTTGTCCTACAGTGCCTTCCAAAAACCACGTGCATAACGAAACCCTGTTACTTGAGGCCTAGAGGAAAAACAAGTGAGCCGAAACGTGTCGAATAATGGTTGATTGTGGCGGCACCGCAGTCATGTACGGAATGAAAAACTAAAATATGATAGCAGCTGTTACGTTATTTTTTACGCCAGATGAAAACCGACAGTCCTGCACGGAAACATTTGTCCTACAGCGGAGGAGGAGGAGGAGGAGTGTCGTTGGGAGGAACCCGAGAGGTCTGCCTGCCTGATTAGGCGGCATGTTTCTCGGGAAGGGAAAGGTGGTGGAGAGGAGGAGAGGAAAGAGTGAGGTGGAAGACTGAGCGGAATCCGCTCGGGGGGAGGATAGCTGCGTCCATGGGCCGACTTCAGGGGAACTGTGCCGGCATACGCCT
Source organism: Ornithodoros turicata (assembly GCF_037126465.1). Taxonomy (NCBI): domain Eukaryota; kingdom Metazoa; phylum Arthropoda; class Arachnida; order Ixodida; family Argasidae; genus Ornithodoros; species Ornithodoros turicata. The sequence continues at coordinate 27,031,078 of NC_088206.1, read as the reverse complement.
ATTACACATCTGAGGGAAACCCAGGAAAAACCCCAGACGGCACAGCCGGCCCGCGGATTCGAACCGCGGACCTCCCAGTCTCCAAGCGCACGCGTTACCGCTGCGCCACCGGAGCTGGTGTGTCCTACAGCGCCTTCCAAAAACCACGTGCATAACGAAACCCTCTTACTTCAGGCCTAGAGGGGAATACAAGTGAGCCGAAACGTGTCGAATAATGGTTGATTGTGGCGCCACCGCAGTCATGTACGGAATGAAAAACTAAAATATGATAGCAGCAGTTACGTTATTTTTTACGGCAGCTAAAAAACGACAATCCTGCATAGAAACATTTGTCCTATAGGGACTTCCAAAAACCACGTGCATAACGAAACCCTGTTCCTTGAGGCCTAGAGGAAAAACACGTGAGCCGAAACGTGTCGAATAATGGTTGATTGTGGCGCCACCGCAGTCATGTACGGAATGAAAAACTAAAATATGATAGCAGCTGTTACGTTATTTTTTACGTCAGCTGAAAAGCGACAATCCTGCATGGAAACATTTGTCCTACAGTGCCTTCCAAAAACCACGTGCATAACGAAACCCCCTTACCTCAGGCCTAGAGGAAAAACACGTGAGCCGAAACGTGTCGAATAATGGTTGATTGTGGCGCCACCGCAGTCATGTACGGAATGAAAAACTAAAATATGATAGCAGCTGTTACGTTATTTTTTTACGTCAGCTGAAAAGCGACCGTCCAGCATGGAAACATTTGTCCTACAGCGCCTTCCAAAAACCACGTGCATAACGGAACCCTCATACTTCAGGCCTAGAGGAGATACACGTGAGCCAAAACGTGTCGAATAATGGTTGATTGTGGCGCCACCGCAGTCATGTACGGAATGAAAAACTAAAATATGATAGCAGCAGTTAAGTTATTTTTTACGTCAGCTGAAAAGCGACAATCCTGCACGGAAACATTTGTCCTACAGCGCCTTCCAAAAATCACGTTCATAACGAAACCCTCTTACTTCAGGCCTAGAGGGAAAACACGTGAGCCGAAACGTGTCGAATAATGGTTGATCGTGGCGCCACCGCAGTCATGTACGGAATGAAAAACTAAAATATGATAGCAGCTGTTACGTTATTTTTTTACGTCAGCTGAAAAGCGACAGTCCAGCATGGAAACATTTGTCCTACAGTGCCTTCCAAAAACCACGTGCATAACGAAACCCTCTTACTTCAGGCCTAGAGGGGAGAGGGGAATACAAGTGAGCCGAAACGTGTCGAATAATGGTTGATTGTGGCGCCACCGCAGTCATGTACGGAATGAAAAACTAAAATATGATAGCAGCAGTTACGTTATTTTTTACGTCAGCTGAAAAGCGACAATCCTGCATGGAAACATTTGTCCTACAGTGCCTTCCAAAAACCACGTGCATAACGAAACCCTCTTAAATCGAGGAAAAACACGTGAGCCCAAGCGTGTCGAATAATGGTTGATTGTGGCGCCACCGCAGTCACGTACGGAATGAAAAACTAAAATATGATAGCAGCAGTTACGTTATTTTTTACGGCACCTCAAAAACGACAATCCTGCATGGAAACATTTGTCCTACAGTGCCTTCCAAAAACCACGTGCATAACGAAACCCTGTTACTTGAGGCCTAGAGGAAAAACAAGTGAGCCGAAACGTGTCGAATAATGGTTGATTGTGGCGCCACCGCAGTCATGTACGGAATGAAAAACTAAAATATGATAGCAGCTGTTACGTTATTTTTTACGTCAGATGAAAACCGACAGTCCTGCACGGAAACATTTGTCCTACAGCGGAGGAGGAGGAGGAGGAGTGTCGTTGGGAGGAACCCGAGAGGTCTGCCTGCCTGATTAGGCGGCATGTTTCTCGGGAAGGGAAAGGTGGTGGAGAGGAGGAGAGGAAAGAGTGAGGTGGAAGACTGAGCGGAATCCGCTCGGGGGGAGGATAGCTGCGTCCATGGGCCGACTTCAGGGGAACTGTGCCGGCATACGCCTATTACACATCTGAGGGAAACCCAGGAAAAACCCCAGACGGCACAGCCGGCCCGCGGATTCGAACCGCGGACCTCCCAGTCTCCAAGCGCACGCGTTACCGCTGCGCCACCGGAGCTGGTGTGTCCTACAGCGCCTTCCAAAAATCACGTGCATAACGGAACCCTCATACTTCAGGCCTAGAGGAGATACACGTGAGCCAAAACGTGTCGAATAATGGTTGATTGTGGCGCCACCGCAGTCATGTACGGAATGAAAAACTAAAATATGATAGCAGCAGTTAAGTTATTTTTTACGTCAGCTGAAAAGCGACAATCCTGCATGGAAACATTTGTCCTACAGCGCCTTCCAAAAACCACGTCCATAACGAAACCCTCTTACTTCAGGCCTAGAGGAAAAACACGTGAGCCGAAACGTGTCGAATAATGGTTGATTGTGGCGCCGCCACAGTCATGTACAGCATGAAAAACTAAAATATCATAGCAGCAGTTACGTTATTTTTTACGTCAGCTGAAAAGCGACAATCCTGCATGGAAACATTTGTCCCACAGCGCCTTCCAAAAACCACGTCCATAACGAAACCCTCTTACTTCAGGCCTAGAGGGGAATACAAGTGAGCCGAAACGTGTCGAATAATGGTTGATTGTGGCTCCAGCGCAGTCATGTACAGCATGAAAAACTAAAATATCATAGCAGCAGTTACGTTATTTTTTTACGTCAGCTGAAAAGCGACAGTCCTGCATGGAAACATTTGTCCTACAGTGCCTTCCAAAAACCACGTGCATAACGAAACCCTCTTACTTCAGGCCTAGAGGGGAATACAAGTGAGCCGAAACGTGTCGAATAATGGTTGATTGTGGCGCCACCGCAGTCATGTACGGAATGAAAAACTAAAATATGATAGCAGCAGTTACGTTATTTTTTACGTCAGCTGAAAAGCGACAATCCTGCATGGAAACATTTGTCCTACAGCGCCTTCCAAAAACCACGTCCATAACGAAACCCTCTTACTTCAGGCCTAGAGGAAAAACACGTGAGCCGAAACGTGTCGAATAATGGTTGATTGTGGCTCCAGCGCAGTCATGAACAGCATGAAAAACTAAAATATCATAGCAGCAGTTACGTTATTTTTTTACGTCAGCTGAAAAGCGACAGTCCTGCATGGAAACATTTGTCCTACAGTGCCTTCCAAAAACCACGTGCATAACGAAACCCTCTTACTTCAGGCCTAGAGGGGAATACAAGTGAGCCGAAACGTGTCGAATAATGGTTGATTGTGGCGCCACCGCAGTCATGTACGGAATGAAAAACTAAAATATGATAGCAGCAGTTACGTTATTTTTTACGTCAGCTGAAAAGCGACAATCCTGCATGGAAACATTTGTCCTACAGTGCCTTCCAAAAACCACGTGCATAACGAAACCCTCTTACTTCGAGGAAAAACACGTGAGCCCAAGCGTGTCGAATAATGGTTGATTGTGGCGCCACCGCAGTCACGTACGGAATGAAAAACTAAAATATGATAGCAGCAGTTACGTTATTTTTTACGGCACCTCAAAAACGACAATCCTGCATGGAAACATTTGTCCTACAGTGCCTTCCAAAAACCACGTGCATAACGAAACCCTGTTACTTGAGGCCTAGAGGAAAAACACGTGAGCCGAAACGTGTCGAATAATGGTAGATTGTGGCGCCACCGCAGTCATGTACGGAATGAAAAACTAAAATATGATAGCAGCTGTTACGTTATTTTTTACGTCAGCTGAAAAGCGACAGTCCTGCACGGAAACATTTGTCCTACAGCGCCTTCCAAAAATCACGTGCATAACGAAACCCTCTTACCTCAGGCCTAGAGGAAAAAAAACGTGGGCCGAAACGTGTCGAATAATGGTTGATTGTGGCGCCACCGCAGTCATGTACGGAATGAAAAACTAAAATATGATCTGTTACGTTATTTTTTACGTCAGCTGAAAAGCGACAGTCCTGCACGGAAACATTTGTCCTACAGCGCCTTCCAAAAACCACGTGCATAACGAAACCCTCTTACTTCAGGCCTAGAGGGGAATACAAGTGAGCCGAAACGTGTCGAACAATGGTTGATTGTGGCGCCACCGCAGTCATGTACGGAATGAAAAACTAAAATATGATAGCAGCAGTTACGTTATTTTTTACGTCAGCTGAAAAGCGACAGTCCTGCATGGAAACATTTGTCCTACAGTGCCTTCCAAAAACCACGTGCATAACGAAACCCTCTTACTTCAGGCCTAGAGGGGAATACAAGTGAGCCGAAACGTGTCGAATAATGGTTGATTGTGGCGCCACCGCAGTCATGTACGGAATGAAAAACTAAAATATGATAGCAGCAGTTACGTTATTTTTTACGTCAGCTGAAAAGCGACAATCCTGCATGGAAACATTTGTCCTACAGTGCCTTCCAAAAACCACGTGCATAACGAAACCCCACTGATCTCTATGTATAAAGGCTGGATGGCGCATGGGAGAGGGGCTCGCGGGGGAGAGGCGTGCATTCGGGCCGCCATGTTGGGAGGCCCTAAAGCGCAGTGTGCGCCCATAGAAAACAATGGGAGGCAACGGAGATTGTCAGTATTTATAGCGCTGCAGGCGTTGATCGTTGCTTGTCATCACACAATTTTGTAAGGTGCCAGTATACTGATGTATCCTAACAGTGTTTCACAGGTGTCCTGCCGTTCGATTCTTAATTACGTTATGTTTTGCATTCCGAAACTAGACCGTCACAGCAGTGCAGCGCTGGGGATTGTACTACAGTACGTTTCCCAGCCAATATTTCAACAAGAAACGATGTGAGATTAACAACCACCATGTATGTAATATCCCGTGCTGCGTTCTGGACAAAAATTGTTCCATAAAGAACGGTCCGGGAAAGGATATACTCGCATGGCAGAAAGAGATCGTTCTGTAGGATCACAGCCGTTGTTTTAGCCGTGTATCGGTTTCGTATGATTTATATCAAGCACCGCCGCAGAAAGTGTCTTTTAGTGAACGACTGCGGTGCTTTGCCTCGCAAATATGGACACACCGAAGCAGCCCAAATACGTTGTGAGCGTGATTTAATTGCTTTACGCAATTAGAACGTAAGTAAGCTTAATAAATTAAGTTACTTAAAAGTGGTAACACCTCCTTGAGACACAAGATTTACCTCTTTTTGAAGTACAGCCCTTCTATGTTTGTTTGTTTCTTCCTTCATTTGTTCTGATTATTTGCAGGCGCGGTTGTGCCAAACTGAATGTCCTTCTCGAGTACTCACATGCTTTTGCTGAATACAACTGCAGCGTGAGCAAAGCTGCTTAGGAACGGGGCCTGCTACCCAGTGCTGACTTTGTCATGCTTGTTATGTAGAGCACGTTCGAAAAAATGCAGCTGCACATCTGAAACTCCAATGAGTATCATCGTCATCTAAAAGAGAGCGCCGTAGCACCGTTGTGAGACCAGACACACTTTCTGAATATCTTCTATGGCACCTTCCGCAGTTTGCACAATTTTGTTCAGCATCGAAGTCTCTCATAGGAACCACTTTGCATTAACTGTGACTCCCATCTTACATTTTGATGTGCAAGGGCCTTCTTGCACTACACACGTATGGTCTGCAATAGGATAATTGCAGCAGGACGATTTGGAGCTTGAAACAGTTGTGATTTTGTCATTTTGGCCCTCGTGTACACCGTCTGTGAAACGTAAACAAAAAAAATCTAACACGATATGTTTTTGTAAAGAAGGTCACTGATGGTGAGTAAAGAGAATATACAAGTTCAAGTTTATTCAACATTTTATATCATACATTATATTATTCAACATTTTATATCAAGTTTATACAACATCAAGTTTATTCAAGTTATTTCTTGCACTTATGCGTTTCAGGATACAATGAATGTGCAGGGAGGTCACAAAAGACTACATTTATTGTTTTATGACCTTGCTACAATGACAATATATATTTTAGGAATGACAATGGACAGGTACTGTCTCTAAATTTGTAGCACTCAATTTTAGGTTAGAATGAGCAATGAATAGCAACTTCCCTCCTGGTATTTTCTTATATATGATGAATTTTGAATTTAATGTGATCAAATATGTGTTAATATAATAATATATATAAGAATATAATATGTGATAAATGAATGTGATCAACAGTAGATGTAAACAACACCAGTAGCCAGAGAAGTGCATTCTCAAGAAATAATTTTCTTCTTATAGCATATATGTGCATGCCTATTATCTGAAACAATTATCACGGTTCTCACGGTTTTAATTTCTGAGAGTGTGCCGTAGAGACGGCTTAGATCTACAACAGTTAATACAAGGTATTATATACTGTGAATCCCATGTTAAAAATTCCATGTGACACATACTTTTTGGAGGTGCTGTGGTAATCAAAGTTTGTGGGCATTACGCAGGTTCTGCACCCATTTCTTGAGTATGTCGAGGCAGCTGTGAAGTAACCTGCATTGATGATGATTATTCCAATTTTTATGGTGCATCGACAACAAAGGAAATAATACATCAGAACATTGGTTTGGGTGCAACCAGTTAAAAATGAATATGTTATTTAATAAATACATTGGACAAATGTTAAAACATCAGTTTAAAACATGGTTTACAATCCCTGTATCTTCTAAAAATTAAAAAGATGAAAAACTATTCTAAAAAGAATATGGGGAACTCTTCTAAAAAGAATTATAATTATTATATTGCTGGGTGAAGGAGCCTAAAGTGTAAGGTGTGTTTCTGATGTGAACATGTAAGAAAGTATGCAAAACTGAGAGAGGCTAACCACAGTGCGTGCACTGAGGTTGTTCCTTCCTGTAAAGCAGAAACCAGTGGATGAGGAACGTGATACTTAACTGTACACCCAGCCGTATCACACTACACAGATTATTCACTGGGTAGCCCTCATGACGAAACCTGTATTGAGAGACCACCCTTAAAAACTGCTTCAAATAGCACGACACGCTACAAATTATTACTATCGTAACAAGCTGACGATACAGCTCAGACAAAGGCGTTATTCAAGTCGCGCCACACCACCGTTACGTAGGATTCTTTGTCACAAATCAAACCAAGGCACAAAACAATACCAATACATGAAAAAAGGTGACAATCGTGGTCTCATTATGACGTAATACCGAACTTGTGCACGAAGGTAATTCAAAGAAATGAATGTGGCACTTGCTTCCGCAGAGAACACCGTGTACCATGCTAGCAATGCATGCAAAAAGCGCTCGAGTGCTCGCACATATATTGATGACAACACTACCTGTGTAGTGTAACGTGTTCTTTCAAGCATATTATGCACTCAAACTGTATTTGCCGCCGGGTAAAATGCAAGTGTGCTCGATTGAACGTCGGAAGAGCGATCAAGCAACCTGCATCCAGTGCTCGTTTTGGGCAAAAAAACACTTCATAATGGTCAACTAAATATACAGAATGAACGCCTATTTATTCCTCGATAAAGAGTGACTCACCTGTATAAATTTAGGCCCTGTAACCTTGCCAGTACGGTTGGTACGACCGTAATTGCAAGAAGTTGCCATGATCGCTGCGGCGACTGTTGTGAGCACCGTAAGATGGCGGCCGGTTTCTTCACGCTCGCGCTCCCTATCCGCGATCCAGCCTTTTACAATCGAGATCAGTGCGAAACCCTCTTACTTCGAGGAAAAACACGTGAGCCCAAGCGTGTCGAATAATGGTTGATTGTGGCGCCACCGCAGTCACGTACGGAATGAAAAACTAAAATATGATAGCAGCAGTTACGTTATTTTTTACGGCACCTCAAAAACGACAATCCTGCATGGAAACATTTGTCCTACAGTGCCTTCCAAAAACCACGTGCATAACGAAACCCTGTTACTTGAGGCCTAGAGGAAAAACACGTGAGCCGAAACGTGTCGAATAATGGTAGATTGTGGCGCCACCGCAGTCATGTACGGAATGAAAAACTAAAATATGATAGCAGCTGTTACGTTATTTTTTACGTCAGCTGAAAAGCGACAGTCCTGCACGGAAACATTTGTCCTACAGCGCCTTCCAAAAATCACGTGCATAACGAAACCCTCTTACCTCAGGCCTAGAGGAAAAAAAACGTGGGCCGAAACGTGTCGAATAATGGTTGATTGTGGCGCCACCGCAGTCATGTACGGAATGAAAAACTAAAATATGATCTGTTACGTTATTTTTTACGTCAGCTGAAAAGCGACAGTCCTGCACGGAAACATTTGTCCTACAGCGCCTTCCAAAAATCACGTGCATAACGAAACCCTCTTACTTCAGGCCTAGAGGGGAATACAAGTGAGCCGAAACGTGTCGAATAATGGTTGATTGTGGCGCCACCGCAGTCATGTACGGAATGAAAAACTAAAATATGATAGCAGCAGTTACGTTATTTTTTACGTCAGCTGAAAAGCGACAATCCTGCATGGAAACATTTGTCCTACAGCGCCTTCCAAAAACCACGTGCATAACGAAACCCTCTTACTTCAGGCCTAGAGGGGAATACAAGTGAGCCGAAACGTGTCGAACAATGGTTGATTGTGGCGCCACCGCAGTCATGTACGGAATGAAAAACTAAAATATGATAGCAGCAGTTACGTTATTTTTTACGTCAGCTGAAAAGCGACAGTCCTGCATGGAAACATTTGTCCTACAGTGCCTTCCAAAAACCACGTGCATAACGAAACCCTCTTACTTCAGGCCTAGAGGGGAATACAAGTGAGCCGAAACGTGTCGAATAATGGTTGATTGTGGCGCCACCGCAGTCATGTACGGAATGAAAAACTAAAATATGATAGCAGCAGTTACGTTATTTTTTACGTCAGCTGAAAAGCGACAATCCTGCATGGAAACATTTGTCCTACAGTGCCTTCCAAAAACCACGTGCATAACGAAACCCTCTTACTTCGAGGAAAAACACGTGAGCCCAAGCGTGTCGAATAATGGTTGATTGTGGCGCCACCGCAGTCACGTACGGAATGAAAAACTAAAATATGATAGCAGCTGTTACGTTATTTTTTACGTCAGCTCAAAAACGACAATCCTGCATGGAAACATTTGTCCTACAGTGCCTTCCAAACACCACGTGCATAACGAAACCCTGTTACTTGAGGCCTAGAGGAAAAACACGTGAGCCGAAACGTGTCGAATAATGGTTGATTGTGGCGCCACCGTAGTCATGTACGGAATGAAAAACTAAAATATGATAGCAGCAGTTACGTTATTTTTTACGTCAGCTCAAAAACGACAATCCTGCATGGAAACATTTGTCCTACAGTGCCTTCCAAAAACCACGTGCATAACGAAACCCTGTTACTTGAGGCCTAGAGGAAAAACACGTGAGCCGAAACGTGTCGAATAATGGTTGATTGTGGCGCCACCGCAGTCATGTACGGAATGAAAAACTAAAATATGATAGCAGCAGTTACGTTATTTTTTACGTCAGCTGAAAAGCGACAATCCTGCATGGAAATATTTGTCCTACAGCGCCTTCCAAAAATCACGTGCATAACGAAACCCTCTTGCTTCAGGCCTAGAGGGAAAACACGTGAGCCGAAACATGTCGAATAATGGTTGATCGTGGCGCCACCGCAGTCATGTACGGAATGAAAAACTAAAATATGATAGCAGCAGTTACGTTATTTTTTACGTCAGCTCAAAAACGACAATCCTGCATGGAAACATTTGTCCTACAGTGCCTTCCAAAAACCACGTGCATAACGAAACCCTGTTACTTGAGGCCTAGAGGAAAAACACGTGAGCTGAAACGTGTCGAATAATGGTTGATTGTGGCGCCACCGCAGTCATGTACGGAATGAAAAACTAAAATATGATAGCAGCAGTTACGTTATTTTTTTACGTCAGCTGAAAAGCGACAATCCTGCATGGAAACATTTGTCCTACAGCGCCTTCCAAAAACCACGTGCATAACGGAACCCTCTTACTTCAGGCCTAGAGGAAAACCACGTGAGCCGAAACGTGTCGAATAATGGTTGATTGTGGCGCCACCGCAGTCATGTACGGAATGAAAAACTATAATGTGATAGCAACAGTTACGTTATTTTTACGGCAGCTGAAAAGCGACAATCCTGCATGGAAACATTTGTCCTACAGCGCCTTCCAAAAATCACGTGCATAACGAAACCCTCTTACTTCAGGCCTAGAGGGAAAACACGTGAGCCGAAACGTGTCGAATAATGGTTGATTGTGGCGCCACCGCAGTCATGTACGGAATGAAAAACTAAAATATGATAGCAGTGTTACGTTATTTTTTACGTCAGCTGAAAAGCGACAATCCTGCATGGAAACATTTGTCCTACAGCGCCTTCCAAAAACCACGTGCATAACGAGACCCTCTTACTTCAGATCTAGAGGGGAATACAAGTGAGCCGAAACGTGTCGAACAATGGTTGATTGTGGCGCCACCGCAGTCACGTACGGAATGAAAAACTAAAATATGATAGCAGCAGTTACGTTATTTTTTACGTCAGCTCAAAAACGACAATCCTGCATGGAAACATTCGTCCTACAGCGCCTTCCAAAAATCACGTGCAGAACGAAACCCTCTTACTTCATGCCTAGAGGAAAAATACGTGAGCCGAAACGTGTCCAATAATGGTTGATTGTGGCGCCACCGCAGTCATGTGCGGAATGAAAAACTATAATGTGATAGTAGCAGTTAGGGCCGGGTCGCATAGCTTTAGGGCCAGTTCTCACTTGGACACGCCCGACGCGGCGTCGTGAGCGGGCGGCGGAAAGAGACGCCCATTTCCGGAGTCGGGAGAGGAGAGACGTCGAGCCAAAAAAACTGCCATGCCGAACTTCTTTCACGACGTCGGCGAGAGCTGCCGAGAACGACAGCTGACGACCAACTCGGTGACACAGAAAGGTCACGCCCCCTGATTTTTCGTCTGCTTTGGACGACGGAAGGCCACTGTGGTGGGAACATAAAAATTGTGCGCGCTGACGGGGCGGCGGAAATGCGCCTCTACTTCCGTCGCGCGCGCACGACGCCGCGTCGGGCGTCGCCAAGTGAGAATTGGCCATTATGCGAGCAGCAGCAGCAAAGCAGCAGCGGTGCGGCAGCAGCAACATGGCAGCAGGGCAGCTTTCTGCGGCCGCTGCTCTGCTGCTGGAGGCGTCCCATAGCTGCGTTTTGAATTAGCGGCAGCAGCGGCTTAGGAAACACAAAGCGTGTTGGCAACTGTGGCATTGTTTACATTTCGCACATTTCGAAGGCGTACGCAGCGGCTAAGCCTTTTAGTGCACACACCTAGGAACGCAATCCTAGGTGAAAGGCGTTTCTGTGAGAGATATATTGTGGATTTGGAGCTCATAAGTGGACTTTGAGATGAGTGTGGTGGTGGTCTGAGCCTCGTATTACCTGATTGACTCTTCGTTGATGTGTAGTCAGTTTCATGACATTCAACGTAGGTTCGTCCTACTGCTGTTCAGAACAGTCCTTGCTGTGTTGTGTGGAGATTCTTCTACGGGATTTTGTCGTATAAATATTGCCTCGTTACTATAGTATTCGATATTTTGACTTACGGTGACTGTCAAATGCGTACGTTGCTATTAGTAAAATAAAATTGTCTAACGAAAACAAAGGCCCCTTCTGCTAGTACTCACTGCTTTCTGCCTGTTTTCACAAGGAATGGGTTCATTATCTATCTCTGTCGAACCTTTTTTTGTTGTCTGAACGTTGTCTATCTCCATCTAACCCTTTTCAAGGGTCAGTTTCATTTACAACCACCTAGCAAGGTCTTGGAATACCGACCACAAGAAATTTGTTCGGTTTGGTTTTCACACGGCATGGACGTGAAAGTAATTTGCTTGTACGTTAGCAGGTCACGGGTTTTGAAGTACTTTCCAGAAAACAAGCGAACATATAGCTACAACTGGTACACAACATATGTATCACATAGGTTCGGTCGAACACTTTATTGAACTTATGAACTGAATTATGTCCTGAATGCGCACTTCACGCCGTCCCGATGATTGAACACTCGCTCCAAACTACTGGCAATCACAAGCGTATCCAGATCTTCAGAATCAAGTCACGGAACAAAAGGAAACAAACCTTCTGCCGTCACTCACCGCCCTGCTAACCCTAAACACCGTCGAACGAAAACAATACCAACCAGCCTCCTGATTGGCTTTCGAGACCGGCTGCTCAGGCTGCAGAGCAACAGGGCAGCACAGCAACCAAAAATTCGGATACGAGAGCAGCAGGGAATTTCTGCAGCTCGGCAGCTCTGCTGCTCTCGCCCAGTGCTATGGGACCGCTCGTGTCGCTGCAGCTCTGCTGCTCCGCTGCTGTTGCTCTGCTGCTGCTGCTCAAATCGAGGCTATGGGACCCCACCTTTACGTTATTTTTACGGCAGCTGAAAAGCGACAATCCTGCATGGAAACATTTGTCCTACAGCGCCTTCCAAAAACCACGTGCATAACGAAACCCTCTTACTTCAGACCTAGAGGGGAATACAAGTGAGCCGAAACGTGTCAAATAATGGTTGATTGTGGCGCCACCGCAGTCATGTACGGAATGAAAAACTAAAATATGATAGCAGCAGTTGCGTTATTTTTTACGTCAGCTCAAAAACGACAATCCTGCATGGAAACATTTGTCCTACAGTGCCTTCCAAAAACCACGTGCATAACGAAACCCTCTTACTTCATGCCTAGAGGAAAAACACGTGAGCCGAAACGTGTCGAACAATGGTTGATTGTGGCGCCACCGCAGTCATGTACGGAATGAAAAACTAAAATATGATAGCAGCAGTTGCGTTATTTTTTACGTCAGCTCAAAAACGACAATCCTGCATGGAAACATTTGTCCTACAGTGCCTTCCAAAAACCACGTGCATAACGAAACCCTCTTACTTCATGCCTAGAGGAAAAACACGTGAGCCGAAACGTGTCGAATAATGGTTGATTGTGGCGCCACCGCAGTCATGTACGGAATGAAAAACTAAAATATGTTAGCAACAGTTACGTTATTTTTTACGTCAGCTGAAAAGCGACAATCCTGCATGGAAACATTTGTCCTACAGCGCCTTCCAAAAACCACGTGCATAACGAAACGCTCTTACTTCAGGCCTAGAGGAAAAACTAGTGAGCCGAAACGTGTCGAATAATGGTTGATTGTGGCGCCACCGCAGTCATGTACGGAATGAAAAACTAAAATATCATAGCGGCAGTTACGTTATTTTTTACGTCAGCTGAAAAGCGACAATCCTGCATGGAAACATTTGTCCTACAGCGCCTTCCAAAAACCACGTGCATAACGAAACCCTCTTACTTCAGGCCTAGAGGAAAAACTAGTGAGCCGAAACGTGTCGAATAATGGTTGATTGTGGCGCCGCCGCAGTCATGTACAGCATGAAAAACTAAAATATCATAACAGCAGTTACGTTATTTTTTACGTCAGCTGAAAAGCGACAATCCTGCATGGAAACATTTGTCCTACAGCGCCTTCCAAAAATCACGTGCATAACGAAACCCTCTTACTTCAGGCCTAGAGGAAAAACACGTGAGCCGAAACGTGTCGAATAATGGTTGATTGTGGCGCCACCGCAGTCCTGTACGGAATGAAAAACTAAAATATGATAGCAGCAGTTACGTTATTTTTTACGTCAGCTGAAAAGCGACAATCCTGCATGAAAACATTGGTTCTACAGCGCCTTCCAAAAACCACGTGCATAACGGAACCCTCTTACTTCAGGCCTAGACCTAGAGGAAAAACACGTGAGCCGGCTTCGGGAGACACTGATCTCTATAGAATATGGCTGGATCGCGCATAGGGTGCTCCACAGCGCGGAACCGGCCGCCATATTGGTGGGCCCAACACGTATTGTCGTCTGCATTTAGTTAAGCGCGGCTGCCCGCAATTTTTTTGTTTCCTTTAAATTAGAGGGCATGCCATGCCAGCTTGTTCCAGTTTTCAGTGCACTTGACGCACGGACAGACGAAAGGGGTTAACTTTTCACAGGTAAGCTATTTATTTTGAGGAAAAACAGTGTTTATTCGTATCGCATGTATGTGACACTCGCGCTTGCTCGCAGTGCTACTTCGCTGGTGCCGTTAGGTACTAAGAAATTATGTTTGGCTGCTCTATTTATGTATTTTCTACACAATGTGCTTGTGCTATACAGGTTCCCTCACAGTCGCCCAGCCGTGCTGAAGAAGTGGGTGCAGAAGATGCATCGCAAAAATTGGGCCCCATCTTAATCTTCGGTGCTCTGCAGCAGAGACTTTGAGGAGGCCTGTTTCGATCGTACAGGGCAAACTGCGCGACTCAAGAGTGATGCTGTGCCTACAAAGTTTGGCTTTCCACAGCACCTCCTGAAAGTAAACACAATAGTAACACATTAGAATTTGCTTGGGAACCTGTGTAATGTGCAGCAATTCTGAATGTGGTAGTTGATCCAACAAGCTCAGTACAAGCCTTCAGAAGTGAAACATCAGTCAACATACATGACACAACAAAACTTATGAAACAGAATTTATGGTACAAAATAATTTACATTCCCTGCTAGGCTTTCTGTCATAATCTTTAAGGCTCATGACAATGCAAGAAATAGCTTGCAAACAAAATTCTCTTATATTGAGGTTCCACAACTTCTCAGTTTTAGCTGGTGGTGATCACACAGCTCTGAATTTGTGCACTGTGCTCTGGGTGCAAAGTCATGGAGACTTGTAAGGCACTTTTTTTTTTTTTTTGCGAACTCACATTGCACTTGCTGGACTGAATTGACACTACTACTTTTTGCTTTTATGGTTCTTCGCAATGTAATTTTACATTCACTACCTAGAAATGCAGAGTCATGTCCCTGATCTGATTATTGAAGACAGTCCTAGTATAAGGTCAGGGTCCTGTGGCATAGTATTCGAGCTTGTAAGAACCAGTACATATACTAACTCGTTAGGTATTTCTCATGCAATGCAAAAATAAATAAATAAATAATAATGAAGGAAAAATAATAACTTCCAGGTTTTCACTGCAGTGCCCACTGACCTCCATCATGACCTCAGTTCCTGGCATGTGCAAGAAATGTGGAAATAAATGCTGAATTTATGTTGTCATTTATCCCACATGAACAACAGCTTCTAAAAATAATTATTTAATCTTTCCCTCACAGAGGGTACAGCCAAGAAAACCACCTCCAACAAGGCATAACATTGAGGTAGAGCAGGACGTCAACCATGAGATTTCACAGCCAGGACCATCGTGGGCTGCAGGTCCAGGGGTCTTGTCACCTCAGCCGGTCCGATCCTCACATAACCTTGCTGCTGACCACACATACACAGTGCAAGAGAGTCCACGGACCTTAAAAAGGAAGATAGACATCACAGTTGAAGCACTGGACAACGTGAAGAAGAAGCTGAAACGCTCTGAAGAAAATGCCCGAAGGCTGAAGAAAAAGGTACTCACTGCGGAGAGTGTTATAGAAGATCTCGAGAAGAAATCTCTCGTATCAAGTCAATGCACTGACATGCTTCGTGGCACCTTGTCTGATGTGCAGCTGGATTTAGTACTGCGCACCCTACAGAACAAAGCTGGAAAAGTAAGCAGAGAGCAGTATCCCCAGTCACTGCGTAGCTTTGCGCTCTCTCTCCAGTTTTATTCAGCAAAGGCATACGAGTACGTCAGGAAGACATTTAACCTTTCGCTTCCACACCAGGCGACACTTAGGTCGTGGTACAGCTCTATACACGGCGAACCAGGTTTCACACAGGAAGCCTTTGATGCACTCAAGGTTCTAGGTCCACATCTCTGAGACACAACGTTTTCCCTACCGTCTACGAGCACATGTTCGAGTGCTCTCCAGAAGAAAACCACGTCATTCGCCTCATAAAGCTTATAGCTAACTGCTATGGCAAGATTCGACTTCACCATCTTGCAAATGAGCACACAGAAAACGTGAATGACAGACCAGGACTACGAAAGAAGCTCTCAAGAATCATAGTATTCAACAATCAATGACAATGACTAATGGCCGTAGAAGTCGAGTGTTGTAATATTAATTTATAAATTCTACATGTCATGTTCGCAGTGATGTTACTGTGCAATTTTATCCAATTTTACTAGGTATCACTTTAAACAAGCCGTTTGTGAGGTAGGGTGGAAGTAAACTGCGACGTTAACCTCGCAAGTGCAATCACTCTTGCAGCACTTGTTACGTCATGCGCTCTTCGTGCACAGCGCTTCGAATTTCTGTAACGAACTGCGCCGACAGCTGAACAACTGCAACACACTCGTAGAACACAATACGAATGCCAATGGATTATAGAAAAGGCCAAACGAGAACCATATACAGCGCCTAACGAACCACACAATAACAAACGGAAACCACACACAAACGAAACTACCTTACAATAACAAACAGTGCAAACCCTTTCTAAGCAAAAGGAATTAAATTTATAAGTTGTCATTCACCAAATTCCTCTATTTTTATGCTCCCCGTGCACGTAACTAACGACACCATATTCGGAGTACAGGAAGCGGAGAAGAAAAAGAACGTAATTACCATGAAAACTACAGACACACCGCCGAAGCACGGTAGGAATACACCAGCACACTGATTCCTAAGAAAGATGCGTGCTAATCAACAATGAGGAGCATTTAAAGAGTAACAAATGCTCCAAATCGAATCGCTTCCCATTGTTTCCTATGGGAGCAGCCGGCGCCATTGGGCACTCCAACATGGCGGCCGGTTGCCGCACCTCTCTCACACGCAGTGGTGTATGGTGTATCTAGGGTGTGGCAGGTGTGGACAGGTGCCATGGGCGCCAGGTGAACAGGGGCGCCATTATGTGGTCGGGTGTGAATGTGCCAGGTCGGGCACTCAACCCAGTGCGGACCACACGAAAACGCATCCCCAAGGACATCGTGTTAACCATGTTGCCATGCTTGCCATGGGCGCAGGTAGCTCTAGATACGCCACTGCTCACACGAGCCCCTCTCCTATGGGCCTGTAGCTCTCGGCCAGGCGGCATTGCGATCAGCGGACGACAGCGCCGCATGTGGAAGCAAATCGAAACAATGGTCCGCACAAGAGTGTTTCGGTTTCGCGGGTTTCGCTCTGGCGCAAGCAAGCAATGTATCGCATCCTGCGTGGGTTTGAAAAGCTGGAGGTCATTGACGATTGGGCAAGTTACTAGTCAATGTTTTCGGCGTCGACGAAGCATCGGACGGCAACGAAATCGTCGTTAATGCATTTCGGAAGAAGTGAAGGACAGCGTGGTTTATAGCGTCCGGTTCGAGGTGAGTCGGCGTGATCGTACGTAATATTTGTTAACTGTACATCAAAATGATATACCTGATCACAAAAACATTGAATGCACATTTTACCCGCACTGAAAGCTTATTTAACTCAATTTCGGTACCTCTCCATCACAGGTGTCCAAGTGCTCGTGACAGTTTATGTTGCGTCTTGTACCTGTGGAACGGTGTACCTGGAATTGCGGGAAAATGTAAGCACGCGGCAGCAGTCTGCTGCTACCTGAACAAGGAAGAAGACGCCACATGTACGGGCAACAACAAAAGAGGGGCAAGCCAAGCTCAAAGCCGCAGGCGTGACATGACAAAGGGTATCGCCGACTTATTTCCGAGTACGTATGTATAATGTGGACAATGTGCTTTCCTTTAGGCAGGAGCTCGGGTGCAGACCTTTCATATTGTATTTTTAGAGCTGATGAGGCTACAGTCATCTCTGCTGCATCGTTGATCATTTGCCAATGATCTTTCTCTACTGAATGCTGCTGCTGTACCCTGCTGCATCGTTTGATCGTTGGCTATTCTGTTATTCTTCAGCATTTTATATGTTTCATCAACCAGTATTGTACCGTGTACCTAGTACGTTGCTTCAAAACAATGCTTTATTGCTCTTGGTAATAAACAGCTTGCATCTGATATATTTCTCCTTGTTTGTGTAATGTAGGTATATCAACCAAATGTCTCCCGCTGCAAAAAGAAAACCGCCTGGTGATATCATTCACGGGTACCCAGATATAGTTTGTCCACTCGCTGAGGTCCTTGAGTCTGAACAGAGGGGAGCCTTACAGTGGGACTGTAAAGAGGTCCTGAACGGCATTTTCGACAACGTAGTAACGGGAGAGCAAACGGAGAATCTATTTGATCTCCTAAAGGTCATGAGAGGGACACGCACGGTGTTCCATTATAGCATTCCAACAAAAATGCCAGGGGGTAGCTTCATAGCGGGTTTCTTGAAGAACGTAAGTAAGTAAGGTCATTGCTTTTATTTAAGTAAACATCACACTGCACGAAGACCCTCGAACATAGCAGTAAGAAGAAGAACCGGCGGGAGTCGATGCCCACACTAAGCCTTTCATATTTCCCTCTAATCTGCATATAAAGTACTAACTGTTTCGCAAAATTTGTGATATAATAAAAATAATAATAATACAATAATATAATAATAATAATATATCCAAGTAAATTTCTACCGCAAGTTGTTTGGGTATAACTCTACATTATCTCCAGGTGGAATGCAGAGCGGAAACTTCGCGGCGTTTTTACGGTAGACGCAATTAACGCTTTCCGCCTTTCTGTCTCCTAAGGGTTTCCGAGGAAGCGATAAAACCTTATTTTTTGACGTTTTGGAATCTGTTATGGTAGCCAACGACACAACAATACTGTGTGCCCGACTTGTGTTGTGGCTTGCCGTGCGTTGGCAATCTGAAAGGCGGCATATTTAACCACGATACATGCTTGGCTGCCTGGCTGTGCGGACCAGTCAGTTTCAGTTTCAGTTTCAGGTTCGCCTAATCCCTTTTACAACAGGGCAGACATCCATAAAAAGAGTCACAGGCGAGTCTCCAAGCTCTCATAAGAGGAGCGAGGAATTTGAGTCAATGTAGACAACGAGATTTGGCCGAGGCAGACCAACAATTAGGGACGACACAGACAAGTAAGCCTCAAACGCCCAGAAATTAACGAAATGCAATGGTGGGTTCGTCTTGCGGAGGCGCCACTTGATGGCTCTGGCTTCGGGTGGCCGTCCGCTGTGTTTGGCCGGTTTCGGTTTCGAGACGGGGTCTGCCGGCTGTCTCGTGGAGCGCCCTTGATTTTATTTTGGAGGCCTTTTCCCACTTGAGGAGGACTTTCTTCGTGTCGTTGATCTGGGGTTGGTGGCTGGGTGATGCCTCGAAGCCCAACATGATGGCGATAGGGACTGGTGTCTTGGGTGTCTTAGGCTTGTCAGTGCTCCCGCTCCCGCTTGGGTCCCGATTGGCGCTCGCGTCGCCGGGCAAACTTGAGCGCAACAGGCCTATGCGCGATCCAGCCTTTATACATAGAGATCAGTGGCGGCATCCGTCCGGAAAGCGATATTCAATATGGACGTCGAAGCAAGAAATGCGGAGACTTCGAGCCACTGATCAGTGCTTCGAGCCCGGAACCGCCCGGAACTTTTTTCTGACTTTTCTGCGATCGAGAATAATGCAATGTGTCTTTCTAGGCTAGGTGGCGCAAGCTACCGCCCGCTACAAAGGGAAAAGCGACAGTATCCATCCATCCATCCAGTGCACAATCCAGTGGAGAGAAGAGCCGCTCCTTTTGGACCCCCACCATGTATTCGGGACCAATGAGTTATAACTGAGTTACCTTTCAGTGTTTTTCTCGATCTGCAATGGACAATAATACCGAGGAGGAATGTCTCGGTCCATCCACTCTTGGAACTAAGGAATAGTAGGTGTTCCTTGGTTTGCATTTCAGTGTGATAATTAAGACGGACAGAGAAGCGCAGAATCCGTAAAGAAACATAAGCAATATGAAAGAAGCGAGGTTAACAGCTTGTGATCAACACTGCGCTAATGGAAATTTGGGCGAATTGATGCATATGCACCGACGACTAGTGCAATGTATGTACGCACTCTTCGGGCGTTCAGCACAGTCAGAGCTGTACGTAACGCGTTACTATTTCTGGTAACTAAGTAACGACGAAATTACTTTTAAAAAAATGTAACTAGTAACGTACTTAGTTACAAAAATTGGTAACGCGTTACTGCGAGTTACCCGTTCCTTTTTTTCTTTTCTCTCTCTCTCTTTTTTTCTTTTTGTCTCACTGCCATCAACCACGGCTGCTAGCGGTCGGTTTCCCTGCACGCATGACGGCATTCCACGCCGTTGATGCACGTGCCACCCCCTCTCACCCACCCGACCCGTGGAAAAACCTCCAGGGGAGACAAAATACCAGAACACACCTTTATCATTCCCTTAGGTCCACAGTGTTTCAGAATACTCAATATGTAATTTTTGTTGTTCTTTGGAAGAGATCACTGCGCTTAGAGCGCTTTAGCAGGTTGCCTTTGTGTCCTTTTCATGGGCTTTCTCACTGGGACGCGTGTCGTTGACAATGTGAAGGCAGTCTTGTGAACGATTGCCGGTTTCGTCCTCAAAATCCCGTTTACTGGTCACCCTTTCTTGTTATTCCTTGGAATCCTTCATTCTTCAACTGTACCAGTAGGCAGCGAAGGGGTGGGGTAAATGGATGTTAGTTGTATTGTTTGCATGCTATTCGTTTGTTTTTCTCCCTCGGTCGCAAGCCGATTTAAAAAAAACGCTGGGCCTGGCTGCAGCGCCCACTGATGCTTGTTAGTAGGATGGCAGAGTCAACAACGTCACCTTGGCCTGCGTTAAGCGACACATTCGAAGTCAAGGAGACTAAAGCCAACGGGAATTTGTGTTTTTTCGTGTCTGCTATGCCTTCCGAAGGTAAAATGCATCAGCATTTGGAGTACGTCCTACTCAAATTTGAAGAAGCTTGTGAAGGTAAGCATCATCAAACTTTTTCTCTTCATTATTATTTTGTTTTAATGAACAATTACCGTGACTGCCTTTGTTCGTTTGCTGTGCAAGGACACATAACCTTTTTGACTTCATACGTGCTGTGCTTTGCAGGCAATCCATCCAACAAGATCAGCAATCTTTGATGGGGTTGTGAACAAAAAACGGAAGGCTGAACCCTCTACAGGCACAGAGCCCGCGTTCAAGCAAATGCAGATCAATGACCAGGGCCTATGCCATTCTGCAATGTGCTGCACCAAAGAAGAAAGTGCTTACACGTAGAATGCTGCCCACAAGAATTGAGGACAGGTTCACGGAGCTGAAGCAGCGGATGCAAGACACTTTTCGGACTGAGCAGTACGTGACAGTAACTGCTGACTGCTGGTCTCCACATCACAGGTAAATACTAGCTCATAATTTGTATCTTCATATATCCAATACTTTCCTCGGTATTGAAGGCACTTCCTTGGTGTCATGACGCTCGGGCTTGAAACGGAAAATTTGCAACGAAAGATCGCAACTTTAGCTTGCTGTCGCATGGTTGGGAGCGTGGCTTACGACAAGCTCGCTGAGACCATGAACAGCATCCTCGAAGCATATGGGCTTCACAGAAAAGTGACCAAGGTTGTCACCGATAACGGCTCGAACTTCGTCAAAGCATTTCGGTTAGTGGAATTTTACGTTACAACTATGTACCATTCATGTTTAGCTCATTATTTCATTTCCTGCATCACCTCCAGCAATGGGGTAGAGTATCGCCCGCGTCGATGAAACTCCCCACCCATCATCCCGAAATAAAGTTGTTGTTGTTTTCATGTTTAGCGTGTTGACATTCTTTCTGTCTCCTGTCGCAGGTGTTTTGGACTTGACACAGACGATGCATTTGCGCACTGTGAGGTACCGAACAGAGAGGAAAGAGAACTTCATACTTTGCTGGACGAAGGCGACACAGGACTCAGTCTACCACACCACCAACGGTGCGCGGCGCACACTTTTAACCTGATCGCAACGGCGGATGCCTCGAGAGCCGAAATGGATCCGTACTACAGGAAAGTGTCCGAAGGTGTTTTCAAGAAATGTTCGGCACTGTGGAGCAAACAAGACCAATCTGCGCGCGCCGCGGACGTTGTAAAAGGTTTTTGCGTCCGGTACTTGCGAAGACCCGTATCAAGGCGGTGGAACTCACTCTATGATTCACTGGACTGTATCATTCGTGTCATTGACGAGGGCAAAGATATCAACGGACTCTGCCAAAGGCTCAACGTTCCCGTGCTGCAGCGGAGCACAGACACTAAATTTATTGAAGAGTATTGTAAGGTAAGGTGTAGTGCATTCTTTGTACCCTTCCTCTTATACCTGGCATTAGCACCCTGTCAAGTATCTGGTTTCTACCCTCGTACAGGTAATGCAGCCTCTGTGCACAGCGCTCGACATCCTTCAGGGCGACAAAGACATGTTCGTCGGCTACCTACTTCCAACCGTATCCGTCGTAACTCAGCGACTACAGTACGAAGCAATGAAAGGGCTGCGGTTCTATGGGCCACTCATCACTGCCCTTCTCGATGGCATTCAGAGGAGGTAAACGGCTGCCTGCTGGATTATGAGTAGAGCCTGAATGTTTCAGGTTTTACCCGACTCTTCACCGAATTTGCCTTCACTGGGACATCTGTAGGAAGGCGCTAACTTAATTGTTTGGCAGCAAATGCAGTTACATCACCGTTTGTACCAAACCACTACAGTTAGTTTGAGTAGCTGAGCCCGATTTCTCCCCGAATTTAGCATACTGGAAGTTTTTCCACCCAAATTCGCGTGAATCTAGTGCACACGTTTATTTACCCGATTTTTACCCCCCGAATTTCGAAAAAAATATTTCCCGAAAACTTGAGGTTCTAATTATAAGCTGTTTTAGTGAATTTTCGTCGTCAGATTTAATGGTCAGACTCGGGTGTCAGTGTTATATATTTCTGTGAAGGTTCTTTATATGCATTATACATGGGACGCATGTTTTTGGAGTGTTTTTTATACCGCTCACTTTTCGCAGGTTTGGACACCTCATGGAAGACAAGGAGCTCCTCCTTGCAAGGTTTCCTGGCTGACCGACACTACCCGCCGAGAGATTGTAACTGAGATGCTGAAAAAAGAGCTGTGCGACATCAGCACGAGCCACAACGACCACAACGAGCTCCAGCACAGACGATGTCTTCGCATTCACACGTCAGAGTCGTATGATGAAAACTGCTGAAGACTCCGAGCTCACGAGGTTCTTGCGCATCGAGGAGGACTACCCCCTGTCGAGGATGAAAGAAAACTTCCCTTGCGTCCACGAACTCTTCCTCAGGGTGAATACAGCGGTCCCTTCAAGCACGTCAGTGGAGCGGCTCTTCAGCTCGGCGCTGACATATTTACGAGGAAGCGAACTAGCTTATCAGATGCCAGTTTCGAGTATCAATTGCTATTGAAATACAATTCATGGATGACGTGAGGAAAATAAAGCCGGTCATGCTTTAGTATTTCTGTGGTTTTTCTGTATTTCTGCTGCAAATGTGACGTATAAAAGTAACTTGTTACTTCCGAGTAACGAGAACGCGTTCCTTTTATTTCTTAGTAACGAGTAACGTACTTGGTTACTTTTTTTTTTCGAAGGAACAAGTAACGTATTCAGTTACTTTTTTTGGGTAACATGTACAGCTCTGAGCACAGTGCTATTCATCCCTCTCGGACAGTTCTGTATTGCATGTTGTACACGTTCACCTTTGATCATTTTAAATGTCTCCACCATACAGCATCGAAGCGACTATTGTATTGTTTTGGCGTTTCAGCTGGGAGGCCACTTACATTCAAGAACTGCAAAACTATTCCGAACATGGCGATGTGGGGGAAGTGTGGTGAGTACAACCAACTGGAAACCCTTATGTGAATAAGCATTTTCCCCAGTAGTTTTGTTGAATGACAACCAGTGACAAACATGGTGTTATTTATCCCGCTCAGGATGGTTCAAGATTCTGTGCTAACGCTTGTACACGCTCACTTTTGATCACCCGAAACGTTTGTCTCTGCTGTGTGCTTTTATTTCTTATGCGTTTTTTTTTGTGTGTGTGTGTGTGTGTGTGTTTTGCTTTTTCTTGAAGCATGTCACAGTAGAGACCCTGCCCAGATCATAATGGTCCAGTGTTTTTATATGTTGTGTAAACGTGGGTGTACACAAGAAACTGCCTTTGCCTTCTCAGAATGCTTTCTGTTCTATCCTTTACACATACTCACACTGACTGTTTATGGACATCAAGTTAGTAGGGTGCTAGCCTTGTCCTCTTAGCTGTCTGTGATTATTGGTCCTCTTCTTATGATGAGTCTGCGTTCTCTTGAGTTCCTCCATCTTTAGGTTGTTTGTCCTTTCGCATCTTCAGTTGTGGTTCACGTGCCAAATGTAATGTATGCTGCATTTATCTGTGTTGTATGCAGCAGTATGTATGTTCATGCCTTGGATTGAGTAAAACTCCCATGAAAAAGACCTTTGGAGCCCTGATGGCAGTTCAAAGTGTTCTTTCCTCAGCAGTGTTCATTGTTGAAGGTTTGGGGAGGACAGTGAACGAAGACTGCTGTCATGGCTGGAAAGTAATAGTGACAAACATGCCTCCATCTTGGAACTCGGATGCGGTAATGGACACCTGCTGCACCTGTTGGTGAGTGTCATTGTAAAGTCCAGTTTGATGCTTCATGTATGGAAGATACTTTCTTTTCCTTTATTTCTTTTTTTTTCTTCTTGGAAGTGGGGAGAGGGGGGAACTGACTTGCTAAGTAGACTGCTGCATCCTGCTTCAGCATTGTTAACCTGCAGTCATAGATTTTCTATTGGTTTTTAGACATTGAAAAATATGAATTGCACGTGATGTTGCTATTTGGAGGGATGAATATCGAAAAAGATGATGCACAAAATCACAAAGTGTTCATCAAAATCATCTTTTTAAAGGAGCGTGGATTGCACTTGAAACCTCTCTAGTATAAACACCCATGGGACCATGGTTCTTGTCCACTGAAAGGAGGGTGTCCGTACACAAGAGGAAACCCAGCTCTCCGCAGTAGGGGAACGTCTAGGAGAGGTGTCCATAGTGTGAGGCTTCGCTGCATTTTTTTGTAACCTTATATGAACAAGCAACTTTTCTGACCTGCAAGATCGAAAGTCCCCTTGTGTGCCAAGATTGCACGCTGCACACTTACTTTTTCTGCGAAGATGTATCCCAAGGCTCTTAATCCAAATCTCTACACCTCCTGGCAAATGTTTTTCCAGGTCTTTTCCATGCTCCTTTAAAGTGTGAAGTATTAATGTAACATCATTTCATATCACACGCAGGTGCAAGGCATCTGTCTTGATAATTGGTCAACGTCATGAAGCAAATAATTACTTACACAAATTAATCAACATTGAATGGGCAATATATCAGCCTCCAGCAGCCCACAAATGCCAGCTCAAAATACAGCCCTCTATGGCCCTTTGCTAGGCCTAGGGTAGCTGCAGTTCACCCAACCTTAAAGTTGGTGACGTGTATACAGTGGTGGAGTACATTAGTACATTCAGGGGCTGTGTTGTAAGTAGGATAATCTATGATAGGAGTTCATCTAACATATTTTGCTCATCATTGGCATGCATATTAGCAATATTTTTGTTGAGTTCCTCCAATACTGATACATTGATGATGCACCACCATCATGCCATGGGAGGTGTGGCTAAGACAAAGGGACTGCTTTGGCGAAAGCTGTTCTGCTGCCCATGGTAATAACCACAGGACCTCTGTGGCAAACAAAGCTTTCCACGTAGGAGGCCTTTGCTACTCCTGTTTCTGTTATCTGTGGAAGGGCTTTTCTCTTGTGCAAAGCATGATAGACAGTGATAGTGCATGTGATAGTTATCTGACATTGGACAAAGGATGACTGAGGAAAAGTGCAGGATGACTATGATCTTTTACCTGGTTAATTGTTTTTGTAATACGTAATTTTAATCTTAATCTACCACTGCAAACAAGCGTTTTGTCCACCTTTAAAGGCCACAAAGGGTTATGCAAACCTGACAGGAGTAGATTACGTGCCGCAGGCTGTGGCCTTGGCAAAGGAGGCAGCACCGAAAGGAAGCTCTGTGGTATTTGAGGTGAGACACCGCAAAAGGGAGACAGGTAATTTCATTGTACGCAACTGTTTTGCTCCTTGTAGGTTGGTGATATACTTGGACCCAGTGAGCGCTGTCTCGCACATCAGTATGATATTGTCTTGGATAAAGGCAAGTGGCAGTGTTGAGTGTCCTACCCAAAACTGCACTTGCAGGGTGCAGTTGCAAAGAACTGTATTATAAAGCTGGACTTGGCGGTAATGTGTGAAATACAAATATACAGCACTAAGAAACACAAACACTGAGCACCGATTGGATGAGTACTGACAACTGATACCTATACTATAAATACAAAGCACTTTCCATAGCTTGTACACGCACACTGAAACCCCAACGGCCCGGCACAAAAAGAAAACAGGCAAAAGCGCTTCTAGAACTTCAGGGCTGAACATCACATCCTCCCAAACTATCGAAAATATTCTATACTGACTGAAATTCTCAGGAAAGAGGACCGGAAACCTTCCCAAAGCCAACAAAAACTTCATAAAAATGAAGACGTAAGCCCTTGCACCTTGCCATCTCGAAATATGGCAAAATATGCACTATATGTGCTTTTTCATGCAGAGTATACCAAAACGTGCAAAATATGCATTTATATGCACCATAGCCCAAACCCAAACCGTGACCAAAAGTGTTTTTGCATAATCCAGATATGAAACCATGTTGAGACAAAATATGCATCTGCGGGCAACAACAACAAATAAGTTAATGATAATGAATCTGGCATCTGAAGGCAAATCTGCACCCTACTTATGAGAAACTTGTACTGGTGTGGAAGTATACTTGAAGCAGAGCTCTTTCATACCTGCAGTATTTCCCCTGTCAGGTGGAAGACAAGTGTTTCAGGAGCTGATGCCACATGCTTGTTCAGTTTCTCATGCATTTAGATGTCATATTTGTAATTTGAACTCCTTCAAGGATTGTTATAACCTGCTTCATCCACTGTTCTGCAGGGACCTACGATGCCATAAGCCTCTCCCCAAAAGACCCAACTACCAAGCGTGCAAAGTACAAGAACACGCTGCTGCGCCTACTCAAGCCAAAGGGACATTTTCTCATTACATCTTGTAACTGGACCCAACAGGAGCTGGAACTGTTTTTTGCACGTACGTCTTTTTGAACTTGCGGGTTTGGAACATATACGTGGGAACACACACACCAAGTGCAGTTGCCCCTTGACTCTAGCAACCACAACAGAATAAAAACACGATATTATGTACTGTGTTGCTCTGTTGGTTGCAAAAGAGTCATAAACTTTGCATACCATAAAAATGCTGCAGTATTAAAATCTGGTTAACATTTGCCTGATTTTTTTTTTTTTTACATCTAGCATTTCACAGAATGCATGCCATACAACCACCGCTAGAGTTTCCAATGTGGTAGCAAATGTGTAACCTTTACTTGGGTGACATAATGTACCTTGCACACGTTATAGTGCTCATAGTAACTCCCAATGATACATTATGCAGTCAAGCTCACTTTTTGTTCTCAATGCAGGGTTCCCTGTTCCCAAAAATGATAGAGTATTTTGAAAGTTACAGAGGAAAAAGCACCTCTTACATTGATAACTTTGGTGAAGGTTATAAAGAGAGCAAAAATTGACTAATAGCAAAAGAACAATAATGCCTGTTCGAAGTGTGACATTAATGGTGCCACAAAACAATATAAAGTTTTGCATTTCACAGTTATGCATGGACTTGAGTTCAGTTCAACTCACTCACACATTCTCAACTTTGCAATGTAAATATTGGTATATAATTCATATTTCCATGCATATTTAATGTGCCATGACTCCAGCAGCATTACCAGCTCCTTTTGCACAACACAACCCATGGAAGCAACCACCAGAGCCTCAGTGGCAGGCATGTTTTTGAGGAGGAGAAGGGTCAGCCAACCAATGAGGGGAAACAATTAAATATGAAGAAACAGGAAACATATGAGCTGCGTGGAGATGTCACGCACAAAATTGCATTTAAAAAGGGCATCATAGTCAGAGATAAACGAGGAAAACAAACAGCATGGCCACATCCAGTTTTACAGTGACATAAACATTAACGACCTCACCTTGGAGGATAAGGCTGTGTGGTTGCAACAGGTTTGAGATCTGATGAAGCGTATTTTATTCCAGTGTGTACCATGATTATTTCCACAACAGAAAAGCCTGGATGACCACTGCTATTTTTAAAATGGTCATAAAACTGGACAGGGACCTTAGATTTCAGGGGCGCCATGCCATGTTGGTGCTGGACAATGCTTCGTGCCACAACACACCTGGATTGGGGGTTACAAACTGAGAATTATGCTTTCTTCCCAAGAACACAACCAGCCGCCTTCAGCCTTTGGACGCAGGCATAATTCGATCCTTCGAGTCGGCATATTGCAGATTTGGTGTCTCTTTTTCTCGAGCAAACTGCAGAGCTCACTGTTAACATGCTTGAAGGGATTCATGTGGTGCATCGTGCATGGCAAAGTGTCTCCCAGACCACGGTCATGAACTGCTGGAACTACACTGGCAGTCTAGAAGGACTAAGCCACGCTGATCCACTGGACGATGAGGACTGTTTTTTTTTTTTTTTTTTGCAGAGCTGCGTTCTCAGATCCAGAAACAGGTCGGAAGCTGTGGACAACGACACAGTTCACGAGTACCTCAATGTCGACGGACATGATATTATGGGTTGCAATGACGAAAGCTGTGAATCAGATGACGCTGAAGAACAGTGTCCGGTGACACTCCAAGAGGCAGGAAATGCACTCAGAACTGCTTTGGCGTGTTTTGAACAAAAAAAAAAAAATGTTCCCCAAGTTAGTGCCACAACTAAGAGCTTAGGAGAACTTATAGTATGCTCATAGTAATTCTGAACAAACGAGTTTTCGTATGCATTATGAAATAATATACGAGCCTCATGGATAGCTCAAAATATTGTTTCACCTATCCGGATGCCCCACTGTCCAGACATTTTCGCTGGCAATGGTAAAGTCCGGATAAACAGGGGTCTGTTGCACCACAAGAGTGGGTCAGGCAATGTTTTAAGCTTTGGCTGGTCTGCCATTCTGTTAATTCATACTTTTGCTTGTAGGCTTTAACAAATTGAGGTTGAAGCTTCCCTATTTTAACAGTCTTGTTGCAAACTCTTTTTCGCCATTAGAGTGGAACTCGAGGCAGTCTCTCTGCATGTCCATAGGGATAAGCATGCAACCACTTTTTTTTTTTTTTTTGTCATTTTGACAAGGCTTTCATTCTGCTAACAAGTCAATTCTGCCATTTGTTTTTCCAGCACTGCAAATTGTGGCCTTGCTTCCTGCTCGTACCATGGTATTTCAAGGAAAGAGCGGCAGCACAACTACCAGCCTTGTGTTTGCCAGGTGATGCAATACAAAATACCACTATTCACGACCTCATTGCAGGACTCTATATGAAGAATGCTCTGAATGAACTCTGTATGTAAAAAAACGAATGACAAATTACACAATTAAACCAGTTTTATTACAAGCTATTTGCTGTCCAAAGGTGCCTGTGCCTTAAGCTTGGCTGCAGCTTCCCTGCGCTGCTTCTTGAGCCCTTTGGCATTGTGCTTGCGTGCAAATCGTAGGTTCTTCACAAACTTTGGATCCATCTGTCAAAGTCAACAAACACTGCATTCTCCACTTCTAGTTTATGGCTGGGTACCAAGCTAATTATGAAACAGCAATATGGAAAGCAAGTGCTTCAACTACTTTCGATATACAAAATCTCTGGTTCCAAAATTTCTTGTGTAAGCAAAAACGTTTATGCCCGTATGAACGTCTCCTTGCTGCACTAATGGTCAGCCGTGTGGAAAGGATAATGGAAATGTGTCCACTCCTCACTACATCAAAGCAGTGTTGCACTATATATTCCTTCGACATTGTAGAAGATGACAGTTATTCCACTCTTCCCATCTGTTTACAATGCACTCCTACGCAAGGCAGGTTTCATAAATACATGTACGCAGTCAACAACACCATTGTCAATGTACTAGACAGTGGTAACACCTCTGCCTGCGCAAGTGTTACTGTTGCACCTGTTGCAGTTCGACACATTCAAACAGGAATGGTCGAGGACACTTGGTGCATTTGAAGGACAGGTACTAAGCCTATGCGTGAATATCAAAGGACAGAGCAGTTAAGATGTCGAAATGGCAGCAGCATTGTAGAAGATTAAAGGTGTGAGCTAAGAAGTAAATACAGTGAACCCTCGTTATTATGACCATGGTCGTTCCCGAAAATTTTGGTCATAATGCGGAATTGTCATATTAACGGGCGGGGGGGGGGGGGGGGGGGGTGATTTGCAGAGGTTTTACTGCATTATTCCCTAGGAGTATGGTCGTAAAGCGCGTATGTCAGGTTATCGGGGGTCATATTAACGAGGGTTCACTGTAATAGATAGAGCTGAACGTAACATGCTTCCCCAAATCCTCAAATTGTAGAAACCATGCTCCACCTGCCTCTCCCACCCAGAACTCACACTTAGCCTCCGCACTTAACAAATGTTGTCCACTGTAGAGATGCTGCACATGACAAGTCACCACTTCAAAACCTGGTTCCTGTCATATCATGCAACCTAACCCAGACAATCGTGCTTGCCATGTCCCCATTTTTAATATGTATTGTTACTTTCTTTTACGGTCCTTTCCTGCAAATCATTGAGCATGGCAGTTCTACTTAAAGTAGCCTGTACTACCATTTCTATAGAGGCACTGTTGTTAGGGCCAAGTACAACAGTGTAATCCAGCTTGGCATCCCTCCTTGCTAATCACACGAAACATGCCTGTTTTGCAACAATTTCATGTGAATCTCTCGATAGATTAGTTTCAAAAGAAGCAAGAAAGACTCCTATAATGTCTCCACGAGTATCCGGAGAAGACATCTTGTACTCGGCAAGCGCATAGAGTGAAATATTTGTACCGTACACGAGACTAGCAAGTCTTTCAGGTTGCTTCCTAACTATCTTCAGCATCTTGCTTCTTCCTGCCCTTGCAATGAAACGCATCCAAACTGACTGACATCACAGTCACCACGGTAACACCTGAGAGCAGCTTGAGTATAGCTAGGGACAACAATGACAGTAAGGCAGAGGTGTGGATAAACCCCAACGTGGTACGGATGGAAGGAAGCGAACCCCACAGTATCTGACTGTGTGTCATTTTGTGATATTGACAAGGTTGAAATCACCGTCGTATGTTGCTCTGTTAGGGCAAAGCGACAGTAGATGGATGTTTTGAAAAAAAAATTCAGTTTGTATAATAATCTTATCAGTGCATTGTGCCAGAACTGGATGATCTGTTTTGAAGTGTTTGTTTCTCGTAGACCACTAAACTTGTGCATTTTGTAGAAGTGTGTGGGGATGCACGGTATGTTGTTGTCGGTAAAAACTCGCTGTTAGATTTACAAATTCGTGATCGAAATAGGTAGTATGAATCAAGTCGCAACAGTTAGCCGCCCGAGGAGGATACAGTCTGAAATGCCTATTATACGCAAAGCGCTGCACAAATTTGTAGAAAAATTGTCTCACTTAAGGCATAATGTCAGCCAACTTACCCCTCTCATGGATAGCTTGAGGTTCCTTCTGGGCCTCTTTATGCCATTTCTGTGGTCCTTGCGGTCTGAAAAGTGGCAAGCAAGTTCATCGCCAACAGTCAATAAAAATGACGAAAAATATCACTTACTTTGATTGTGATTCGTGTGATTCTTGGTTTTTGCCATGGCACTCTTGCGTTACGGTAGCTGAAAAGGAACAGTATCATTAGTTACCGACATGGAGCACGCACTCTTGCGAGAATATTGTAGTCTGTCGTTGAGAGGTTTTGTGACAAATTACATAGAAAGCCACCATTGGTTAAATATCTCGATGCAACTAGATTTCTGACAGAACTCTACGTAAATGCACCTACCAACAGTAACCGCAGATGAAAAGGAGAAACCGGAAAAGGAAATGCCATAACAATCCATCTAAATCCAATCCATTCAAATCCGGTATTTTATTATTAGACTACGACCACTATAACTTCGAAAATGACCAAGGTAAAGAAAATAAAAAGGGTATTATAAACATTGCTACGTGTTTTTTTTTTAGACAGAACCGTTTTGATGTAGAAAAAAAAAAAAAAAAAGGACACTACACAGCCAAGTCGGCTCTAAGCCGTGCTTTGGCAGGCACGATAAGCATCCAATCCAGTGTGCAATCCAAAAGTTAGTCGTTATTTGGCGCGAAATCGTTCGCATCGGAAGGTGGGAAGGTTTTGCTATGCAATTTTCAGGTAGTCGAAGAAAAAGGCACGTTGATGCAGGCCCTACGTTGGATAAAGTTCATGGGGGAACAGTTTTGCAATTTTACTGCTCTCCGCCAGTGGAACAAATGTCACTCGAAGAGGTGGAGGAACTTGCTATGGAGAGATTGAAAGGTGACGTCGAAATACAGTTCAGTTGTGTTCAACGCTGCAGTAGAAAAACCACTTGTACTTCAAGAGGTAACTCAGGCGCTTCCTCTTGCAGTACTGAAGGTGTTTGAAGACGCTGGAGTAAAATTTAGTCGTTCATCCCAAGACTATGCAAGTGCTATCAAGGAAGAACTCCGAAAACAAAAGCTGAAATCCTACATTGAAACAGTACGTGCTTTTGTGAAGTCAGTGCGAGGGTGGTTCCTGGCTTTCCTATTCAACAGAGGTTGTGCACATAGCCTGTCAATAGTTCCCTGATAGTTTGCGTTTATGCAGGCCCCATCACTGCGTAGCAGAGACAATACATCTCATTTTATACTACAGCTGATCTTCTGTCGGTCGTGAGTTTTATGTTCATCTTCTTTTACGTGAATCAGAAAACATTCGTGGTATGCCCCGTCTTACCAAAACCGTTTTCTGATATTTTCTAGTTTTTCTGTTGTTTCTTACGATTATTTTCAACCTTTTGTCTCAAGCTTCCGCGCCCTAACCCTCGGTAAAACAGGCAGTACATGAGTAGTTTAAGATATCTTTTCTTTGCAAATTTCAGACACGAGTTACGGCAGTGGTTTATCAACCAAGAGGTAGAGCTGTTCCGATTTCGCTTCCAGAATGAGACTGCATCCAATACAAAGGCATTTCTGCAAGCAATATGCCCTGAGTATCAGCCGGTGAGTACCTATTGGGCATTGTGATGCAGAGTGAGTAAGGCTGCAGGTACACCAATAAAAGTAATAAAAAAAGTTGAGCTTGTTGAGAAATTGAGCTTGTTGTAGTTTCCCTGTATGTGTAACCTCAGGTAGCACTCAGTGGTTTTCTGTAATAAGATACCTGGAATCATTTCCAGCGTTCCGTGTTTTCAGCATTTGCCGAAAAACACCCGCCGAATATTTTCCTGGAAATTCGACACATTCCGAAAAACTCCAAATTGCTCTCTTGCATATGGTGCTACATGCCAAAAATGCTGGTGCACGATTGAATTTTTTTTTTTTTTTTCCTTCTGAGCGTTACATTTTCGTTTTTCCTTCACCTCATTTGCAGGTGGAATGCGGGGAATACTGCTCTGCGAATCAGCTGGCCTTCAGTTCAGGGAAAAACATTCACTTGCGACACTTTTATTCCTGGGTCTAAGGGGTTCAAGTACACGTGGAACTCTACAACAAAGGAAAATAAATTATTTACAGAATGGCGTAAATGCCGGCTAGCTGGTGGACAAATTCCATGATAGGCAAGCCTGGGCGATGGGCAAGACACGTAAACAAACACAAACATTGTTTGTGTTTGTTTACGTGTCTTGCCCATCGCTCAGGCTTGCCTATCATGGAAAAGAAATTATTAGTGTTCTCAATGTCCTCTTACTAAGCTGTCCTGGTTCCATGACTCATTATAGCTGCCGATTCTTTTGGCATCTATTTGGCGCAAAAGTTTTAAAATGCCAAAAATATCTGAATTTGGCAATGCGTATACATGCCAAAAAACACCCGCCGAATCTCCCCAGGAACAAGTGCTGAAAATGCGGAACAAATGCTGAAAATGCGGAACACTAATCATTTCCTTGTATCTGAAGAATTTTATTTTCATGCCAAGCAGCACTCTTCTGGCATAAAAACATACTGAATTATTAACTAACACTAGAATAATGGACTAATAATAACATTAATTAACACTATAATAATGGACTGGCAGATGTGAAACAGTGATGAAACGAGTGCTCAAAGTCTGATTGAAGATTAAATTAAAAATTGAAATGACGCAAAGTATCGCAGAGTGCAAACAAATACAACACAAAGAGGGCAACTACAACAGGCTCCTCTTTTTTATTTTACCGGCAACAGGTTTTTAAAAATTGATGAGAGCAGTATGGAACCTGTTTTTACAGTAGAGGTCAGGCAGACATCCTTTGGAAGAGAGTATGTAACGACAAGATAACTGTAATTACCTAAAGCACATTAATTAACTCATTCATTTTGGGCTTTGGGGCAAAAGAGAGAGAGCAGAATAGGAGACAACCCTCATTGAAAGGCATTCTATTTTTTGAAATCTTGAAACAAGCACGTACGTTGAAATATTCATTGCTGAATTTTGCTATGCAAATGAACCAAAACTGCACGCCTCTGAGCTCATGACCTTTGCTGTCGGAGGTTTATCTGAGCCACAGAGCAGTCGATCTTTCCAGCTGATCAGCACCTACGCCAATCATCTCCATCGCTCCAAAGCACATGGCCCTCTGACGTGAAATGAGCACTGTCCTCCCTGCACTCCTGACCTGTACGGTTTCGATTTTCAGCTCTTTTCCATTGCAAAATTTGGCAATGAATATTTAAATGTACATGCTCATTTCAGGGTTTAAAATTTAAAAAATGATTGCTTTTGTAGCAGCCCCAGCGCATGTCTGGTTGTCTCTTGCCTGAGTCCAACGCTTTCAACGAGGAATGTCTCCCATCCTGCCATCTCACTTTTGCCCAAAAGCCCCTAATTAAAGAATTAATAATTAACGAATTATAGGTAATTAGTCACCTTGTAGTTACATACTCTCTTCAAGAGAATGTCCGCCTGGCTGTATAAGTCAACTGCAGGAACGGTACTGCTGCTCTCGTAGCTTTTTTTAAAAATCAGGTGCAGCTAAAAAAAAAAACTGCCTGTGTATGAGCATGCATGAGGCTGTCCAGTTCAGTGCAATCCAGTTGAACGCTTTGTTTGCATACAGTACCATAGTGTCCACAGTGCACAGGCTGTTTGCATGTCACTGTGGCGAACAGACAGAATAATAATACCTCACTTTTTTGCCTGAATTACAACAACCATAAAAAGGTCTTATCCTAGAAGAGAGGGTGAGAGAACATTTTCAATAACCTGATTATGATGATAGGATGTTACATGGCGAGCTTTGTCAGTTTAATTTCCTCCAGAATTGTCAATGTGTCATAGTGTTTTTGCAGTGAGGTACACAGAGTAGTGGATATTCCCTGGAGAAACTAAGCTGTAGCAGCCAAGACAGACTATGCCACTAATGTGTCGTACTTTGTCAATTTCAGATTTCTGCTGAACAGAAAGCTTCATTGATGCAGCATTTGTTAGACACTTTATCAGATGGCTCTGATATGGACACAATTTACAAGGCAATGCACCTTTCCATTTGTGCTATAAGGTCGTACAGCTTTTCATCGCTCCTAAAAATCAACATAGGACTTACCGTATTTGACCGCGTATACTGCAAAGTGACATTTTCACTGTCCCACAGGAGGAAAGCTACTACAAACCAACGAATATGATCCCAGATATCTTTGCGCCAGAAAATTGCAAATCAAACTCAAACAAACCCACGAATAGTGTGTGCTGATGCTTGGCGGAAGTGGATCGGATGCGAACACCTTCCAGATGATGCATTGAGCAAAAATATCATGCGTGTCCACTCGGCGCTGCGCTGCTTACATGTTTCCAACGTCGCTTGCCTGACGACGGAACCAAATATATTAGAATAGTTCCCAAGTTGCATGCGCAAGGCTGAAAACAGTACAAGAGAGTGCGTAAAACAAACTGAGCGCTACTTCATATTCTGATCTGAATCTCTGACGTATACATGATGTACACCCATACTGAAGGACTCCGAGATGAGGGACACGGAAAAGGGTGACAAACACAATGAAGTTTGAAACACAGCTGAAAGTTTATTACAAGACTCGGATATTTAAAGCATCAAGTGGGAGAGAAGGAAACGCACAACTTCCCTAAAGCCGGGCTTTTTCCAGAGGACATAATAGAAAGAGTCTCCTTCAACAATCTCTTCACTTTCCCTTTCTAAGACCGCAGTCGCTGGCCACAAGGGAACACAGTTTGAACAGTCATGTAAATGTTTCGTCTCAGGGGTTCTTCAGTGTGGATCTTTATCACCAGCTTGCTTGCTTCCTAACTATTCTATCATGATGTACACATGTTTATATCCATGCATGTGCTGCGTGTGTAACCAGTGCAGTTGTGCGGCTTTGTATTTGATTAGCTTGTATAACTATTCGCTTCCTATTCACTTTGGTTTTAACATCATTATTCGCACATGCCTAGAAAGGTCCGAAAAATTATTTTGTATCCATTTAAGGAAAAGCTGTTGCTTCGTCGGAGATGTTCTCAAAACCATACTGATTGGTTGACCTGTCTTGCTGTCTGCAGGTGCCATTCACAGAGGCTCTAGAGCTGGTTTCAGAGAGAGCAGTTTACTTACATGCGGGCTATGCCTACCTGCCACGAGGAGGACTCCTCAGTGTGACAGCTGCGCGTTTCAGGGACCATCTTTCACGAATGCTTGCAGTAAGTTTCTTTCATGTTTGGTAGTGCTGTGCAAGGGCATCTTCCAGAGTCTAATCTTTTCCCTGGAGGCAGGCCCCCGACACACTATCTGACGAGGACACTGCTGTTTTCTAGCTTTCAGGTAGAAGTGTATTGTAGAGAGGTTTAACACGACATCTATGTGTTCTTGACGCACCTTATCGTAAAGACTGTACGTCTCAAGGGCTAGATTTCTGTGCCATCCCTCATATTCCTAAGAGTCTCGCTAAGTGTACAAGTAGTTGCCTAAATTTCATTGACAGTTTAGTTTGAATTAACATCATAAAATACTGCATAGCACTACTTCAAGTGTTATTAGTCAGTTACCCTCACTGACTACTGCACATTGCAAAGGTTGCTCAGTATGAATAGTTCTAAAACGTGGTGTCTGTTTATGTTGTCAGAACCGAAATATGTACTGGGTATAGAAAGCTGGGTTTCCATAGTACTGTAGTAGTACCTTGGCAACATAGAATAACAAATTCAACGCCCAGGTGTCATGTCAGACCAGTCCTTTGATCCGGTTTCCTTTCTTACACATAAAACTACACCTTTTTGTAGCAGACACAGTTTGTTCCCAGGAGAGATAAGAATGCAGTGACATTTTCCAGAACACTGTGAGGAGATTACCAGGGCTTCAGGAAGATGAGCGGTTGCGACAGCTTTCATCTGCTATAGAGCGAGCACGAGGAGGTGGTGGCTTTCGTCTGGGTTCTGCTGCAGGTGTCACTGCAGACATGATAGACCAAGTGAGTGAATGTCAGACATTTAGAGTCGATGCATGAGCAACTCATCAGAAGGTGTTGAAAAACGTTTCATGCTTGATTGCTAGCACTGCACTTCTAGCTTGTTACACATATCATAGTACAATGATTTGACAGAGATCGCAATGCTTCCTCCTCCTTTGCCGAATCAGAGGTACCTATTTTGTACGATGAAACAGGTATGACAAGACAGTTCGCTAGACACCCAAGGTGCATAGGAATAGGGAAATGCAACCGAAAGCTGGAGGAATGTAGCTCTGCCTTAGTCTTTCTCTGAGCACTTGTCAGCGTGAGGTACAAGTTGCATGCAGAAACAAATGTAATGAATATTGTTGATAAACAATATCTCTGGCCGCATTGATAAAAGTGGCTACGTGACCACAAAGATGTAACACTATTTTCTGGTATTTCTTTTTAAGGTTAGAGAATTCAT
The DNA here is from genome assembly GCF_037126465.1 of Ornithodoros turicata. NCBI lineage: Eukaryota > Metazoa > Arthropoda > Arachnida > Ixodida > Argasidae > Ornithodoros > Ornithodoros turicata. Next base: position 26,993,109 of record NC_088206.1, on the reverse strand, counting down.
TTTACTATTTAAAGGTAAAAATGCATTCTTATTTGTATCAGCGGCTATGCATTACGGTTCTAAAATTGATGAAACCCTCAGTGCCTGTAACAAAAAGGACAACAGACACACATTGAAACAGCAACACAACACAGCTCTGTGTACATTGTGTGTGATTTTAGTACACAGTACAAACCAGCCAAACTTTTAAGCCTTTTCTAGAGTAGAATCCATATTGAACAGACATGTTGCAGCAGGCCCTTCTCTATGGGTAAAAAATAAAACTTTAAATTTGTCTAACACAGGAGTTGTAAGCAAGTTACCTATACCAGAGTTCATAATTGTGACAACCTGGAATGGCTAGTAGAGCATAAAGTCCTCTTGCAGTCCTGGATATGGGTGTGCCTGATGCCTTCTGTGTTTCTGTACCATGCTTAACAGTCCTCACCTTTTCTCCACAGCTCTGCAAGGAATCGTTCCCATTGTGCATGAAGGCAATGCACGAAGTGTTACGCAAAAATCACCATTTGCGGCACGGGGGCCGTCTTCAGTACGGCCTCTTCCTTAAGGGAATAGGTCTTTCTCTAGAGGAAGCCCTACGTTTCTGGAGAGAAGAATTTGCGCAACACGTCGGGGCTGACAATGTGTGTAGCAATACTTTCTTTCTCTCTTCTCATTTATAATTAATGATAATATAGGAGTACAGTCAAACTCCTTTACAACGAACGCCTTTATAATGAAAAGACAGTTATAACGAACGTTTTTCGTGGTCTGGTCAGGCACCCATAGGATTCAACGAATTATATTATGTATTATATTATATTATATTATAATGAATGTACCGAAATAACGAAGTGATTTTGAAGTCGGTAGGCCGAAATTCGCTACCTTTACAACGAAGTTTCGCAAGCAAACGTTGAATTGCGAACTCTTTGATAGCGTTTCTCATTCCGACGCAGCGCGCTCGGCACCATATAGATGACGGTTCCGCGGGGGTCATAAAAGGCGGGGAGAGAGAGAACAGGTGTTCATCCTCCTAGTATTTGTCCAACTAGATGACTTCTTCACGTTGGTGAGGCGCGGTTGGAATTCGTGGGCCTCGACTGTGCGACCTGCTTCTTGTGGGCAGGCAGTACGGAGCGTACGAGGTCCGACACTCGAAACGATGGTAACGCTGCGCCAACTCTTAGGCGAGAACAGAGGCTTGGGAAGTGCCTGCCCTCCGCGTCCTCCTATTGGCCAGCATCCAGGAGGCGAAGCCTCCCTCGCTCTTGGTCAGCAAACGCAAGGACAGTCGTGGAAAAAATTTGTATCAAAAGAATTAAACCAAAATAAAAATTGAGGCAAGAAAATAGACAGTGACTGTTCATTTTCTATTACTGTCAGTAAAAGAGGCCGATCGTAACGCTTTGGTGTCTTCGTTTCTGGCCTATGCGTTAGGTGAAGCCGACTTGCGGAATGGTGACGCATACTAATTATTATTATTTATATTTGTATGTTTTACCATAACCCACAGACAGGTTGCTTTAATGCTAAAAAGCCTTAAAGGATAAAACAGAAACACGCTGTATAGTACCAGCCTATAGATTTTTCAGAGATAAAATGTAAATAAAAATGCTTTCTGGAACCTTGTAATTTATAGAAAAGATCAAGTGCGCAAGTATTTTTTGTGCTTACAGTTTGACAAGAAGTACAGCTATAATGTACGACACAGCTATGGTCGTGAGGGTCGTCGCGCAAACTACACACCTTTCGGCTGTACATCCATCATTACGGCAGCTATACCGGGTCCAACGGACTGCCATGGTGAGTTGAGCTCTCGAAAAAAACTCCGCTCACGGCTTATTCTCTGCAGGTTGCCCGTTTGTGCATTGGAGCCGACCTCAGCTTAAAGCTAAGCTACAGTCTGAAGGTGTCACTGGCCACAACCTTCAAGAAGTAAGCCTCTTACGACTCCAGTGCTTGACGCGATTGATACAGCTTGCACTTACACGATGGCTGAATGTGCGGTGTCAAAAGAACAGGAACACCCAGAGAGAAATTGTCAAAGTCTTGTCTGATTTTCTTTGCGCGTTGAAAAGTTTTGAAAAGCTGGAAAAGTATGCAGGACGAGCCGGTGTACGATATTGGGAAAATGCTGCAACATTTTTTTGCTTGTTTTCTGTTGCCCGCGGATTTGTGAGTCACACTTCGCGGAAATGTTATAATTTTCCGCCGTTGACAGCTAGGGGCTTTAAAGTGGAACAAGGGAAAGGGTGCAGGCTAGCTAGGGAACGCTACGCACACCGAAGGTTGTTTTGGGAATCCTTGGAGATCGCCACTAGGGGAAACGTAGTTAGTAATGCGTCTTTTATCCCTCTCGCACCCCTTCGAAGATTTTTTAGCTTTTAAGTTGAGATGGACCAATAAATTATTGCTGAGTCTGAGAACTTACGTGTGTCGTCTTCTGTGTCCGTGTCTCTCTGTCTTCTTCATGGCTTTAAAGTGGGACCTCTGTTCTGCATATCTTTAAAAAGTCCTCCACTCTTTCAAAGAGCGTGTAAAAGAGTGAGTGAGGAAAGGAGGAGGGGGTACCTCATGACATGAGCAACCACGCTGGCGTGGCCGATCATGTGACTCGTGATGTAGACTATCACACTGGGTGTAAACGCGTGAGCTGAGAAGGAAGAAACACGGGTATGGGGAATTTCCGACATCGCGCAAGAATATTGAGGAAGCTTTCTCCGAGTGTTTTTATAAATTTCTTTGTGCAGTGAAAATACACCTCACAGCAAAAGTATTTTGCATGGTAGCTTCTGATGGACAGCCCGACAAATGAAAGAGGGCTTCGAGCCACGTTTAGTGTCACGTCCCTGCTCATTTAAGTCAGAGTTTACTAACATGTCACATATCACGCAACTGATAACTGACTCAAACTGATATCCAATGCATTTCAAGTTTTCAGTATTTGTGTAGTTGGTGCATCATATAGCTAATTAACTTTGTTTTTGAGCATTAGTTGTTTACTGAGTTAATTTTATAATTAGTGACATTAATGTGCAGTACGTAAGTGCTACAAAATAGTAATAGCCTCACATTTCCATATGCACGCAATATTCATAGAGCCTGAAGCGTTAGGGTTTAACCCGATTCTTGCCCGAATTTGCACCCCGTATTGAAGGTTGCCTCTTTGGGGTGAAACCCGATTTTTACCCAGCAAGAGGACAGGATTTTTACCCGGCAAATTGTCCTGACTGAAACGTCTGTAGAAATGCGCACTAGCTTGTTTGGCCAGCAAACACAATTACATCACCGTTTGTACCAAACCAGTACAGTTCGTTTGAGTAACAGAGTCCGATTTCTCCATTAATTTAGCGTACTGGAAGTTTTTCTACCTGAATTTGCATGAATTTAGAGCACATTTTTATTTACACGATTTTGACTCCCTGTATTTAGAAAAAAATATTTCCAGAATACTTCAGGCACTAAATATATGTATTCATATTCTGTTAAAACATTAAACAAAGTATTAAGAGTGGTACTTTTTATTTTTGACATATTTCTCACAATTTTGCATTTGCAATTTTTCATGAAAATTAAAGTGAAGAGAAATACTGGTGCTGGTAATAAAAAGTATGAGCACTGGACTCCACTGCAAATCCACTTTGCAGGGTCGATGTGGCTCATTGCTCACAATTTATCTTAGCGCCTTTAAGAGACACTCAGACTTCCGGCACTCTGAACAAGAAAAGCTCCATCGTACAACCACAGTGACACGTATTGCAAAATTGAAGCCCTGCAAACTATTCTCCAAACACCCGTCCCATGGGTATGCGCAAGGTGTATGTTGCAATTCTGTGGGGGTGGAAAGACCAGGGGAAAAACCCTGGACTCTCTGTCCAAATTTGCAAATGATTAAAACCACTTAGTATAAGTCCCAAGTTATTAAATCTATGTTCACCTCTCAAGGGATGCCCTATATGCACTGCTTAACTTTTAAAGGCTGTATGACATTGAAGCTAAACATGCATACCAGTTCCCAGATGGGAATCGATCCATGGCACTGCCCTTTCACAGCCTAGATGCTTTGTGTATAACCTTGCCTCTTCTTGACTTATCACCGGGGAGTCATAATTGGAATTAACAGTAAAATGAATTGAAGAGTAATTTATCTCTATTTTCACTGAAAATGATCTATTCGAATAAAATTGCCCACTTGAGAAAACAGTCCCTGTTTGAAATACCGACGGCTCCTGACCTGCGAGGCTTCAGAATGTGGGGCTAGTATAATTGAGACACAAATGAAAAGTATTTATAAGGAAGGAAAGTGTGGTGTGCCTGAACAACCTCAACTTTTCAGCTTGAACACCTCCCCACTTTGCATGACATCCAATGCTGCACAAAATTCATTGCAGTGGTACGCAGAAATTACATTGAGAACAAATTCTCTGTTGCATTCCACCCATTGACAAACTATGCTGTGCAGCGTTAGACAAGTAGACGACGGATTCTGCCTAAAATTTTGTGAATGTGAACAACATACTTATTGAACCTTATTACTCAATTGTACAAGACATCGCATTTTGTAGGCTCTAGTGTTTGTTGTACTACAATTTCCATTCATAGCAACATTAATATTGTCTCTTTTCAGGTTATGCAGCAGGTGGAAAGTGGCCACTACCAGCTTGCTTGTACTACAGTGTTCAGTGTGACTCATGGTGGTCAAAACCCCGAAGCCATGGTTATTAGTCACCCCAATGAATACTTCGAACGCAGTAGACAAGCACGAGATAATAAGTGCTCTGAATCCAACAGGAAAAAGGAAGATATGGACTTTGCAGATGACCTTGATGATGCATGCCTTCAAGCCCTCCAAGACGCAGAGGTCCCAGAGAGCTGAAATAAAGTCATTAACAGAAAGAATCTGTATATACCACATGCCCACGTTTTCAACAGTGATGAACAGGGGGCAAATAAGCTGCGTTGCAGAATTGGTCCTTGCCGATCTTACTATGTGTACGCCATAAGTCAGAAAAGGAGTGTAGCGTCATATTGAGACACTATTCTCCAATTCTCTACACTACAATTTTTGTCATTTCCTGAGTGGGTGTGGTGTTAGGGCTTAACAGCATTGGATCAATGTCATATGTCTACTATACCTTTGAATGCCTATGTCTATATCTTATGTCTATGAACTATATCTAGGGCCTTGCGTTTTAGTGTCAAACCCACTTTACCTCCCGATTTGTATGATCATCACTTAAGGGAAAACCCAAAAAAGCTTGAAAACTAACTTGGCAAAGTGCCAATTCAGCCAACGATATTAGCACTGGAGACTATGCACTGCCATGAGTGCCGCCAGTATTTTTTTTATTCGGGGGGGGGGGGGGGGGGGGATGTTTGGTGGTGTTTTCACGGTACGGGATCTGGATCTAATTCTGCGCGTCAACTGCGCCCGCAACTACATTGTCTTGGCTCGGAAACTCTACCCATATCATAATATGGGTGGAATCATAGTTTGGGATTGTATTGCATCGGCAGTGTTTAATTGCTGAAGCGAGAAGTGCTCTTTTTTTATTTTCCACCCAAAAATGTGCCCTTTCTACCCGATATTGCACGATTTCACCCTGTTTTACGGCTCCTAAAATAAAAACTCATTTTTAAAAAACATAAAACCTCAAAAACACAAGACCCTAACTATATCTCATGTCTTCATAATCTTAATGCATTTATGCCGTAGCAATCCACGGGGCTGTCACTGTATTCTCCCAAAATATTGTTTCTCAATATGAAACGGAAGTATATCATAAAATTTATTTATAGTTTTGAGAAGTATAATGTCAGGGTGTGCAACCTGCAATTCATCTGGCAACCCGAAGGTCAATTTTCATCCAATTTCCACACTGTAGCAAGGAGGGCGTCAGTGGCATCACCTACTATTGGAAAATCAAATTTTTTTTGTTTTGCTTCTTTAAAAAATTTGTGGAAGCCTGTAATGTTCTCTGACGGCATTCATGTCTTGCATACTGAGTCCTTGAGCAATATTGATAATACGAAATAAAATATATCTTTTTTAAAGCCTCTAGTGGCACTGTAAGCTCACGCTTTTGTTCATGAATCTCCGGCCAGCAAACCATTTTTCACCAGGCACATTGTACTCCGCTGATATTTTTTTAACGCATTTGCGACCACACGTGCATCAAAGCCTTCTGTCACGTCTGCCACCTTACAAACTATATATACGCTACCTGAGGTACAGGTAAGGAACAGAAAAGGGAGCACAAAAATATAAGGGGGTGGGGGGAGGCATCGAGGAGCGAATCTGGGTCCCACACCTTCCAGGAAGAGAAGTTTGTCTTTGGAGAGGTGGATCAAAGGGTGGCTAATGCATCTCTTGCCTGCTTGATTAATCCTGAATTTTTCCCAGATTTTCCCTGCTCGCAGCTCTTTGAAGCAGCTCACAACGGAAGTGTCACCGAATAGTACATGACAACCACATCCCTCAACGTGGCACTGTACCGAACTGTTCAGTGACCTGTCGTTCTTGCGGAAACAGTCATTCACACACCGGCCAGTCTGACCCACATAAACAGCCTTGCTTTACATGGGAATATCGTACACCACATTCTGGAAGCACTCTCTATGTTGCTGGCGGTGCTTAATCTCGCAGGGAGCAGTCTTTGTACTGTTTACCTTTTTCGACAACCCGGACAATTTGTTTGTGCTGCAAAACACCACCTCAGTGCCAAAGCTGGCAGCTATCCTCTTTAGCCTGTGCCTAAAACCATGCACATAGAGACTGACAACTGGGCGATGGGTCCCTTTTGTGCGGCCAGCACCTTCACGTATCGGAACCGGACGGAATCGCGTATCGGACATGACCCTGTGCATGGGGAACTTGGCTCCATAGAGACGGTGACGAGCAAAGCTGCAGCCCATGAGATGATTGCAGGATCAGAGGATCGAGGATTTTAAAGCAGACGCAGCGATGCCCTCTTTTATCAGTTTGAACATAAACAACTCAAAGATCATTGGGGCTTTCTTTGAACGTTGGCTGAACTCCCAGCACAGGCCTTTTGCGTCTAAAAATTGTGTGCCATTATTCACGAGCAGCTCTGTAATTAATTTCAGGTAATTAGGCGGTACTCTCTTCCAGAAGATGTCTGCCTGGCCGTAGAACTCAACTGCAAAAACAACATCTATGCTACTCTCGTAGCTTTTTTATAAAAATTCTAGTCAGTCTTACGTGAGGCACCCTGTATAAGTGCCTTCTAAACCTACCGACACACTACTGCCAACATCCTGATTCAGTGATGATAGAACAAAGCGGTATGTATATTTTGTGAGTTTTAGCCGTGATGAAGATGGTAAGGCAATCCTTTTTTGTCTTCCCCATAGCAATGACCAGGCCACTCGTGCCATTAGACCTACAGAGCGCCAAGGTTTCTTGTTTTGCTAGGGACTTCTCAGTGGGGACGAAGCTCTTGCTCAGAGCCACCATGCGTCACCTGTCGAACTCATCATGGTCGAAGACGACAAACCTCGCCTCTCTGTCAACTTCAACCGAAATACAACCTTTATGTTTGAGTTCTTTTTTCACTTTCCAAGTTGAGTCTTTGGAAACACTCCCAATAGGCTGCAGGTTTTTATACTGGCTCACAGAACAAAGACAAGCTTTTATAACTTGTTCACGGCCGTCTAGCAGGCACGCCGCCACCACCTTTATGGATGGTAGGCAGATGTTCTACTTTTGACGGGTGAACAGGAAACGAGTAATTTGGACCCTTGCCCAAAACTGCAACGGACTTGTCAGACATCTCTTTCCTCCTGAGTCTTCGCATCTCCTCCACTTTGCGTTGCAGATTAATATCATCAACTCAGTCGGTGGTAAGTTACTCAAAAGAAGTAACGAAGTTAAGTTAGCCTGCAAAAATACTAACTGCAGCATGGTGGGTGTTAAGAAAGAGGACGAGGGGCGGGGCACCACGCTCGTGTATATGACTCAATAAACGTGCAGTTGTTCTGCAGCCACGGTGACGATAGGCCACGTCTGATTACTTTTAAGTAATGGTGGGAGTTGGTCTAAGGTGATCCTGGCTGCATGTGAGATGACAAAATTCGTGGAATTTCTGGTTGGGAAAAACAGCAGCGTATTTGAAGCCCTGGCAAAACTGGGGAACTGATGCGCGGAAAGTATTACAATGGCTCATTATTCGTTGCATTATAGTAAGCAACCGCAGTCCATGCATGCTAATGGATCAACATCTACTCTCGTGCTCACGTTAATCTTTTCTACCGGGTTACATTGGCAAGTTTTCAATGGAGCAGTTTTACAAAGGTCTTGGCAACTGCGGATGAACCAAATTCCGTTAAGTGTTCAGTGTTGATAATCTGTGTCTTTATGTCGCCAGACAACTAAACTATGATCATGAACAACCTGTTAACTGTACATTAGATAGACTATAGTAATGTAGCCTGAAAGCATTCTACAGAAACTTTACATGTAGTAGATCGAGGACTTTACCCTGGTTTCTCCCGTCTCAAACAAACTATCCAAAGTACGAGGAGCCTTCAATAATTTCTCTATCTCAGTATGAAAGGAAGTAATGAGCGGGGTGAAATAAGTCTGCCCATGTTGGAACATGTCTTGAGATATTACATGGGCAGCCTCAGTTCAGTGCGACTGTAACTAGCGGAGTGACAGCATTTCAAGTGAATGCGTGAATGCAGTTTACATGGAGTTTGCTCCTTCATACTACAAAGTGAAATTTTGGAGTGATCAGTTTAAGTGGGGAAGAGAGTCGACTGAAGATGACCCTCACACTGGGCGTCCTGGGGAAGTGACTTCTGAAGAAATGTGCAGGAAGGTGGAACGCTTGATTTTGGCAGATAGGCGAATGAAGGCGTCCCGAATCGCAGAGAAGACAGGCATCTCAGTAGGATGCAGTTTGGAGCATTATTCAAGAAAAATTGGACATGTCTAAGGTTAGAGCAAGAAGATGGGTCCCGAGAATGTTGCGCTCTTTTCAAAAGGGCACCCGGCAAAGGTGCTGTTAGGAAAATTGGGAGCTGTTCAATGATGATCCGGAACATTTTTTCCAATGTTTGGTGACAGAAGACTAAACTTGGGTCTATCACAGACACCCTGAGTCCAAAATGGAGCCCATGCAGTGGAAACACAAGACTTTGCCCACACCTTAAAAAGTTTAAAGTTGAAAAATCTGCTGGAAAGGACACGGCAACTGTTTTCTGGGATGACAAAGGATGTTTGCTGTTAGAATTCATGCCACAGCAGAATACCATAACAGGAGAGACATATGCTCACACAATTACTTCTTTGTGAGAGGTCATCAAAGAGAAAATGTGCTGCTCCTGCATGACAACACACCAGTGCACACATCTGGCAAAGTTCAGGCTGTCATTCACCAATGTGGGTTCCAGCAACTAAACCACCCACCATACAAGAACTTGCTCCCAAGGATTATTTTCTATTTTGACATTTAAAAAACTCCTAAGGGGGATGTGCTCCTCGAATGATGAGTGAAGGCAGCGTTAACAGCCGTTATACAATGTCTGTACAAATGTTACACAACAAACAATGTTATACAACGGTTATACCATGGGGATTAAGTCTATAAAAGAAAAGTGAGAGAAGTGCAACGAGTTGTTGGGAGATTATATTGAAAAGTAAAAATATTTATTATAATAAGTTTTCTTCCTACTTAGGTAGATAAATTATTCTACACTGCTTATATGATTGGGGTGCTGAACCCGTGAAACCCCCTTCACTACGCCAATGGATGGAATGGCCACATACTAGCCTGAAAACTTCACACTGCATTTCCGTGACCTACACTAGGATGGGTATCTATCACGAGGCAACCATACCATCTCCTGTAGGGTTTTAGTCATGTAAAAAAATTACCAGCACTGTACTGTTATTCTTGTCCTAGCATCATGTTTTAGAGTTAAATCAGGCAGGTGGTGGCTATATTAAGACTGTTGCAGGGGGGGGGGGGGGGGGGGGTAGTGTGTCCTGGGCAGACTTCACAGGGAAGAGTGCCGACATTTGTCATAAAAGACAGTTGTCCCACATTGTGTTCATTCAGAATGCAAGAAGTGCTCATTTATTTTCCACCTTGCATTACCCAATTTTTACCCCTTCTCCCATAATTCCTCATTAAGCGTTGGCATGGCCAATGCTTGGTATGCATGCAATGCATGGCAATGTCAAAGTACTCCACGTGATATATGCAATATTCAGTACTATGACCTCCTGCTTGCCCTAAGTACAGCTTGACGGCACGGTTAATCCGGCCCCTTATCTCTAAATTTGCAAGAACAAGGGCTTCCACAGGACAACGTAGGTTTGCCTCCCAATAACCTACACATCCCGTGAATGGATACTACGAAACAGGCCATTGAAATGAGACAAAATGCATTTATTTTTAAAAATTTAATACAAAAATAACATCTGGAACCATCTGTACAGCCTCTGTACATGCAAAAGAGTGATAAATAATATGGGTAATAAATTAAACATTAAAAACTGAATGATGGGTGAGCTATATACATGTCTTTATAGGTATGCACACTATGTACACATGGCTAAATTAAATAGGGCAGCAGCCACTCTTTGGGCGACACTATCACAGGCGGCGAATTTTGAGCCACTACGGTGCACAGTCATCAAATACTGTCCTGACTGCCTGAAGAGTCTTCCTCATCTTGTCGTCGAACCACAGGAATACTCTCAGACACTGTGCTGTCCAGCTCCTCTGCCACCATCCACTCGTGTTGAAGGATGTCTTCCAACGTAGGACGTGATGCGGGACACAGTGAGAGGCACCTCCGGATCAAGTCTTCACACACTGCACAGAAGTTGAGGAGGAAATTTAATGAAGTGCCTTCGAATCAAGGGTAGGAAGACATATTGCTGCAACATGTGTAGGATGTATCGGTGCAGTCTTACAAATCATGCAACATGGTTTTTGTCAGCTTTGCAGTTTCTGGCCACTATGCAATGAACTGTGGACGAGCATGCTCAAGAAAATTCATTTCTATGATAACCAGCAAATTTTACTCTGGTTAATAGCTTCAAGAATCAAGATCAACTGGATTTCCAAGCAACAGCAAGAAACCTGAATATATGGTAACTACTACTGCCAACATTTGCAGTACCTAAGTATTTTGTTTGCAAAGTTTCACAAGAATTGGGGGAAAGCAAGGCCAACGCCGCAACTTTTCCACGCAAACTATATAAAAAAAAAAGAAGAAAGGAAACTTACTGGGAGACAACTTCCTGCGAAAGTGCACTTCTGCGCGGAGGATCTGCTCGTCTCGCTCGAAGGGAATATCGCCGCAAACCATGTCGTACAGAAGGATGCCCAAAGACCACACTGTAGCCGCGCGTCCATTGTAACGGTTGCGCTGAATCCATTCCGGAGGACTGTACACCCGGGTGCCTAAAGGGGTAAGGCTTGTTATGATGCGGTTCACGAGCAACACCTAAACACTCCTTACCATCGAATTCGGTGTAAACCCCATCACGGAGTATAGCTCCTGAGCCGAAGTCAATGAGGTTTACGGTCAGCGTCTTGAGATTCACAAGAATATTTTCGTCCTTGATGTCACGGTGAATGACTCCAGCTTTATGGCAAGCAACCACACACTCGACGATCTGCTTGAAGAACAGACGCGACAATGTCTCTTCCAACACGCCCTTTTCGGTGATGTAGTCGAAAAGGTCCTTCACTGTTTCTGGTCGCTCCATGATCAATATGAAGGAATCCGGACGTTCGTACCAATCCAGAAGACGAATTACTCCAGAGACGTGAGCCACTTTGCGAAGAAGCACAATTTCCAGAGGGACACGTTGTCCGTTCAACTGAAAAGTTTAAAAAAGGATGCGCCACATCACGACATTGCATAATGTCCCGCCAACACATCTTCGTGTTGATGTTTTCGTCTGCAAGTTCCGCGACCCGTAAAGGCAAATATGAGTCAGCGCGGGAAAGATAACCCACCCGCCTCCACATCAGCACGGCCAACGCGGCCTCCACGACTACAGTAAAAATGGCGCACGCACTCTAAGAAAGGGCGCTCTCCCCTCCATCATATCCTTTCCCGGAGCGTTAACGAGGTCGGTAGCATTCCACAGAACAAGTACTCGGAGACGTCAAGGAACTCGTAACAAGAAGATGCGAGGAAAAATTCCAAACAAACTCACCGTTCCCCATTCAGACACCTTTGCTCTTGATACATGCTTGATAGCCACCTAAAGAACACAACACAAATGAATATGCAGTCTGGCTCGAACGAATTGTTCAGTGGCATCACGAGCTGCTTTACTTACGGGAAGATTGTCCCTATTGCGTGTACCCGCGTACACTGTGCCAAAGCCGCCCTTTCCAAGCAGATGGCCGATTCGGTAGTTCTTTTCAAAACAACTGGTGTTCTTCTCTTGTTGGGCTGCAAAAACGACACACGGAGTTGAGACTAGACTGCCAACACGACCAAAGATGGGGCTTCCGTTACCTTGGCGCTCCCACAACATGGTCAGCCGTCGTCCTACCATTTGTAATCCGATGAATGTCCACCAAACAGAAACAACTCCGGGTTTGTTTTGAGACTACGGATGCTGAAATATTCGACGCAACGAATACCAACGAACGCAACCTACTATGAAATGCCTTGGCGCGGAACTCCAGAGATCAACGGAGAGGGCGGCAAACGATTTGTACCACTCCGCGGCGCCACCGCGCGCTTGGGAATTCCAGATCGTGATTCCAGACGTCTGCCCTTTGGCGAAGAACAAACCCCTTTAAAACAACCTCTAGTCACATAACTTACTGTTTTGAAATTAGTAGAAGCTTATTTTGAGTCTACATTGCAAAGTTAAGCAAGAACGGATCGATGAAAGCGTAAGCGACAGTGCACTACTTTCCGTCTGCCGTAGCCACGCGCCGCGGAAGGGAGACAGTTTGTGTGCATCTTTCAGCGTCATTCCTTGACGTCATGGGAAATATCCGCCAATGGTGTAAAACTATTTCCCCGCCAATGGAAACGCGGTCGGCCAGACTGGTGACGTAGCAGGAAAAGGAATGTACGTTATGTTGTTCGCCATGTACGCCAGCATTTTTCTTTGGAACGTGTCTCCCTTTCTCATGGGGAAATGCACGCTCTGTCGTAGAAGGTCACTCGGTGGCCTCGGAAATGCCACAGTGGAGGGGGTGTAAAGCTCGTTTTCCCTCCCATTTTCTTAAAATTGCAGAAATTCCAACTGCTGGGTGTGTCTTGCTTCAATGTACATTGTAAAGGAGGGAGCCCGCTCCCAGCTATGCACGATTGTACTGTAGGTATCATTCATTGATGCGTTGTGGCTTTCTCCTCTCTGTTATAAGTCATAAACAAAGCGGGAATGCATTCCAGAACTACTGTTGTTGACAACAACAACATCCTGGTGTGAGCTAAATTGCTGTATTTTGGGAAACGGAGTAATAAAAGCGTAGGCGAAGTGGAGAAAGTGTGCGGTGGAATGTCGTATGTGCTTTGCTTGCTACTGTTGTTTGTAATTCTACCGGACATCCGCCACTTACGTATACTTCCAGGCAGAGGAACTAACAAAATCAACAGCGACATTTGTACAGAGTACTTTGTTACGTCCCAGATAGTACATAGTCACATCACGCGCTAATGACGTGTGGAGCGCAGACAACGAAGGTTTTACACACCTCTGTGACATTCAACAGATAATCTTCCGAGTCTGATTACAGACAATCGCGGATAACAACAACTCTGTTGTTGTGATGATGAGTGGGAGAGTTTCGTCGCCAATCCCGGAGGTAGACAGATACGCATGTAGCGAAAGCTGTGCGGATGAACAGGGAAGTGAAAATAGATATCTGGAGCAGACGAGGATGTGAGAAAGGGGCCGCAACATTGGCCTCCCGTTTCATCCGTTCAGTTTTATGTACACAGAGGTAAAAATTATATACGCGTTCAAGACGTTCCTCAAACTTGCGCGTTTGATGTTCTCCGGGTCAAAATGATCACAAACTGACGCATCCAGTACGGAATATCTGGGTGTCGGAGGAACATGAAAGGGGGCGCACGTGTCCTCGAAGTCGGAGTGCGGGCATCGCGTACCAGAAAAGCGCGCCAACAGAAGGTCAAGGACCCAAGGGGGGGAGATTTTGGCGGGAGAGCGTCCCAGCATGCACCGCGTAGACGGGGCGGGGGCCATTGTGCTTTCGGCGGCGACGGCAGCTGCCACACATTCATACTGACACACCTGTTGCTGCTGTGGGATCGGTGAAGCCAACGGAAAGAGGCCTACAATGAACACGTGGAACCTCCATTGCGAGCGTACATGGTGACGACACTGAATCGGTTAATAAGGCACCATTGGCGACACAAACAAACGTAGCATCACGTCGGCGATGTTATCAACAACAATGCGGACGTTGGCACGTGACATATGTTGGCACGCAATTTGTGTTGTGTCTGACTAGTTGTTCGGCGACGTAAAGCCGCGGGTTGTTATGTTCCGTGCCTAGAAACGAGGGGAAACATGTGTATCATCAATGCATTCGAACAGAACACATGGTATTAACTCGGACTCATGTATATGAATTCTATGAAATAAAACAAAACACTCACGGAACAAAACATTTTGCTATTGAGGCGTCGGTAAATGGTGAGAGCACACCATTTTTGCGTTCTTTGGCACGTGCCTCAAAGGAGAGCAGTGGCGTAGCTACGGGGGCGGGCTAGGGGGGCCCGAGCCCCCCCCCCCCCCTACCTGCCACTGACCGACCCACGCAAATCGTGCAAATCCGAGGAGAAAATAATATATGGGGGGGGGGGGGGGGGGGACCTGTGTGACGATCGCGAAACTTCTTACAGTTCATGGCGTCTATCTAAGCGGCACACTTGAATGGTTTCCAAAGTATGAGCTTTTCAAAATCCTCCCAATCTCGTGACACCACCTCATTGGACATCACAGTATAATCGTATTGTGAATGTCCAAATCAATTATTTTCGTGTGTGTGTTTTTTTTTTTTTTTTCAACCGCATGCTGCGGTGTGCACAAGTATTGTGTGTTGTCGCACCCAGGATCAGGGGGGGGGGGGAGAGTGGGGCGGGTTTTCGTATAGAGCCCCCCCTACCTTGGAGGTCTGGCTACGCCACTGAAGGAGAGAGAAAAAAAAAAAAAAACAAGGTGCGTTTTTACCGGGTCTCCTCTACAGGGGTTTCACGGAATTTGGATATATAAGAAAGCTTGGAATGTATTATCTGTGTCGAACCACGTGGTCGAACGCAGAAAATGGGTTTCCCGTTAAAATCGTATCTTTAAAGCTACTGTACACCTACTTTGGATCGAGGCGTGATTGGCGCACTTCAACGTGCATTCTTTTTGAGCGAAGTCGTCAGTTTGTGTGTTCTTGCCGCCAGTCGACCTTTATTTGGTGGTCTTCAATTTTTCCGCAGAAATTTGGTTTGGAACTGGACGTTTTTCACACTTCCAGTATTTTGTTCTTTTTCGCTTTCGTTTTTCTTCTTCTTTATTTTTTGAATGCACATGAAAACAGGGATGTTTGTACGATCATGTTTTGTGACTGTAGATGAAACCTCAATGACTGAACATGCAAGCACGGTGGATTCGAAGAAGGCCTTGAGATTGAGGGAGAAGAGAGTCATAACACGTGCGAAGTACACAGGACCGGTGTCTTGCCCCGTGTACTTCGTGTTGCGTCTTGTGTTTCCCCTCAATCTTGAAAGAGTGTTACCTTCCTCGCACACTGTTCCGCTCCACGTTTGGTCACCGCTTTGTTTGTTTGTCAATGAGCACTCACTATAAATCTCCACCGAACGGATTCGACCAAATACGGAACGTTACGGATATTTCTCTATTACGGCTCATTGAATGTGCACGGTTCATGAGAGTGTTATTGAAAGCAGCTAGTACCCGCAGCTCTGTGGTTCATCCAGAATTGGAAACGGGGGGGGATCGCAGTTACGTTGTAACCGCTTTACCTTTATGTGACATTGGCGATGTGGGGAAATGTGGGGCTAGCCTGCCTATTTCTGTTGTGTTCATTTGGATGGTGTTGGGGGATCTGGATAAAGCACTGAGTTACACCGTACTGCTGTTCGCAGTGGAACACAACAGCATTGTTCTCGCAATATGATCCGAAAGAGCATGCCGAAGATCGCAATAATGAAAAAACGG
Source organism: Ornithodoros turicata (assembly GCF_037126465.1). Taxonomy (NCBI): domain Eukaryota; kingdom Metazoa; phylum Arthropoda; class Arachnida; order Ixodida; family Argasidae; genus Ornithodoros; species Ornithodoros turicata. The sequence continues at coordinate 26,976,917 of NC_088206.1, read as the reverse complement.
CTAGGAAGCAAGCGAGCTGGTGAAGATGATGCATAATGTTTGCACTGGATAGAGAGTAAGATCGCGGTGGAATCCCGCCACGTGTGCCGCGCTTGTATTATGTTATCTTGCGACTTCTCAGCGCGATTCCAACTTCCAAAGGGGCAGAGGCACAACTTGATCAAATACGATGTACGAGTACGTATAGTAATAAATTAAAAAGTTCTTAAAACGTTGGGCACACTATACCAGGTGGTCAGCTGTCCTCAATTATTTAGTAGCATTAAAAGTACCTTTGTCACATACCTGTGTGACAGACAGTACCTTTGCAACATGAAGCCACGAATTGTCGTTAGCAGAAGTACCAGAGGTACGATGCTAAACGACATAATTCAAATCGAGCTACGCTTGTAAAAGAAATATAAATAGTGTACCCCGGTACTGATATACTCGAATAATTGTACCCTCCTTCCCCGTGGAGTCACTGAATAGAGTTCCTTATATTCTTAGCGTACATCTGCGTAGCAATTTAATTGTACATGGGTACGTATGCACACGCATCCACGTTGCCAGGATGCTTTTGCCATTTGCGCATCTATGTGGGTGATGTCATGCTTGGACGTAAGAAGCCGGCAAAAGGTGGGATGTTTCATACGGCCAACGTTCGCAAACGAACCCACTGACTGACGACAATGTAGGCGCAGAGCCAGACATTGGAGAAACGAGCGTCGAGCGCAGTTTGACCGTTCGGTCAGAATATTATCTCTCATTACACGATTCATATGCACGAGACAGATTCAACCGGAAAAGTACCAAAGGAGACAGATAAAAGCAAAGAATCGAGCGTTGCGATCGATTGAAGTCCCCGCTCAAGAAAAAGCGCCACAGAAAAAAACTTGGTCGGACACTCGCAAAATAATGAAAACACAAAGAAATGACAATGTGCCGACGCGACCTCTCGCTTGTGAACATAGATGTCGGCAGCAAAATGGGTCCGTGCTCGCAGACGACACGAATCCAACGCTTGCTCCAGCTAGCTCCAGCCAGCCACTCCTCCACTCCTCATCGGAAAGTGTTCCCCTACGTTTCGCTGGTCGCCTCTTTTTTTTTTTTTCAAGAGCGAAAAGGAGGTGAAGGAAGGACGCCGCAGCGCCGTGTTGGGGAGAGCAACGACGGCGCCGCTGCGGCGATTGGCGTTGTCGCAAAATGGCGTTTCCACTGGCGGAGTTCGTCGAAGCTGTGCGTCCTCACCGATTTCTTTATGACAGGCGTGAGCCGCAGTTCAAAGACATCCACAAGAAGGAAGCACTCTGGGCCGTCATCGGACGACAGTTCGGCATTGGCGGTAGTATATATATATATATTACCATGGCAACACCGTAACTGCACTAAAAACGCATCTGTTTGGGGTGGTATGTCGGCAACGCGTGTGGTTCATGGAGACGAGTGCTGTATGCCCACCCTTTCTCCGCCAAATTCGAGAATCTGTAGATAACAAAATTTACTGTACCAGCTACCTAGATCCATTGCTTATGTGAATCCTGTCCGTATGTTTTTTGGTGGTATAAAATATCTCTCTTAAAGGCTTGGACAATCACTGTGGGCCATCCAGGACTGCTACCAGACCTGTACAGTAATTAATTACAAGCAAAACAATTACTGTAATTAATTACCTTCTCAAAATTAATTCCAGCATTACCTTCCATGTGATGTTATTGCAACTGTAACTAAATTTGTTGCAAGTAATCTGTAACACAAGACTTACTTTTGAGATCGATCTGCGTCCGCTTTGTGATACAGATTTATTTCAAATCTTGAATGAAATAATGTATAATGTAAAAACCCAGAGACTAGGGAACACGAACGGACAAACACAACACGAAGTCTCAAACACAGCTGTGTTTGAGATTTCGTGTTGTGTCTGTCCCTTCGTGTTCCCTAGTCTCGGGGGATTTTACACTATGCATCATCTTCACCAGCTCGCTTGCTTCCTAGCCACGTTTTCATTGAATGAAATGTTCACGATTTTTACTCATTTGCGAAAGACAAGAATATTATGACTTTTCAGATAGACAAGAACTTCGAGAATGCTCTGCTTTCAAAAGCCCCATTACAAAATGTAGGCATTAACACCATTCCTCTGTGCTTGGCATAAGTTAACAAAAGCTGTCTTTCACTTTTTCCAATTATTTCCCTCTCCACAGTGAAGAAGAATAACAGTAAGAAGCTTTCCATTGTCCTATGCTACTAATCCAATCTAAAGGTTATACATCAAAATTGTATATTGAAGTGGATGTAATGCTGTAATTGTACTTTAGTGACAATTATGATTCTGTAATTGTACCTACAATTTAATCATAAACTTGTGTGAGCATGTATAGTTGTAACTAACTCAGTTAGTTTGGAAAAGTAATTTTTGCAGGTCTGGTAGCTATGTCGCTGCCTCAGGTCAAAGCAAAATAGAAAAAAGAGAGAGAGAGAAGAAGAGAGCCTGTTCCACTACTGTGTAATGTCATAACACATCTTGCATGTCGCGCACATTGTGCATCCAGAAATGGCAGACCTGTTGCCACTTTTAGTTAATCATTGTAACGTTTCATACATTCTGGTTACACAATTGCCACAAGCAAAATTGCCTTCACTACGAAACATTTTGCACACAGCTTGCTGGTCCCACGCGCACAATACGCACTACTATAATTTTCCGAATGGCAGGTGGCATCGCACCTCTACAAGAGCAGGTAAATTAAAGAGCTTTACGCAATTCCACGTGTCGGAACAAGGTCATCATCCAGGGTTGCCGTCCTACTCGGACTGCAGAATTATCGTAACAACAAGAATTTGTAGTAAGAACTGTGGGAAGTCACCACACAATCTATGCATTTGCCAGTCAGTTTGTCATACACTAAGTTCTTGCTTGAAATTTGTGTTGCAATATTGTGCAATTGACCCGGTCCATGCAGGAAATTTCCAGGCCTAATTGTCTATACACTGTGGACATTTTCAGAATGATGTTGGTCATGTCACCCTGCTCCCTTGACAGCTTTTCCAATGTCTTTCCGTGCAGCATTTGGCACTATGCTGCTTGTGATGTCCCGTCATTGTCAAGCTTAGACATCTCTTGTGAGATTGACTCAAATACATTGCCAATTGTCTGCCTGTCATGTGGGGCACATGTGGTGCCCAATAACTCTGCACGGGAGAATGAGAAACGCCCGCATTAATATATTTCATGACAGCAGAGAACATATTTATGCAATTAAAAAATTAGCCGTATTACTACAAAGAAAATTACCTAATCTGCTTTTGTACTTACTGAAATCATTCTGCAGAGTATCCGAGTTCCTTGCCGTCAGCATTGTGGTTCGAAGAAATTGATGTCCTTGTAAATTGTTATTGCTTCTGCCATTTCGCTTCCACTGCATTGTGACATTTCATTGATATCTTTGGATATATGTTTTGTAGGTCGACTCATCTTGTGTGCAAAACTACTCTTAATTATTTATTTATTTATTTATAATATGTTTGCATGTGTTGCATGTGTTGCGTTACAGCACAGGGCATGTAAGAAGCACAAGCCCCAATCATGTTTCAACACTGTCCATGAGATAGAAAAGAAAATACGCAAAAGGCAACGCAGGAACAGCTTCAATAAAGACTTGCAAGAAACCTTCAATAAAGACTTCTTAGGTGATCTTTTAATTTGCACTTGGACTGTACGTAGAAAATGTTTTCCTCGAGAAGCCGTTGAAAATAAAGTGAGCATAATACGGCCAACAATAGGTGCCATATTGGGTTAACATAAATGGAATAGTATATTAAGGAGGCAGTTTCCCAAGGGGGTTGCCTGGTGGGCCCCAGGATTTTTTCCTTTGAGCACCAGAAGGGGGGTGGGGGGCCTGTGCACACTATTTTTGTATGTCTGCGACCAAAAGTTCTTCAGAACAACAACAATATACCCAGCAAGATTCTGAAAACGGGGGAGTTCTACAAAAGCAAAGCGGTTGGGCACTGGCAGCAGTAAGTGCACTTAGGAATTTTAAGCAACAGAAGGCAAATTTTTACACCAGAGAACCTTGTGATTGTTTTCTACTTTGTGCTTCACAAGGGATAACACTATTATTGTCCAACTTGTTTCTTGCATAGCATAACCTCAGGTGCGTAAGTAGTTCGTTTGTGCCATTCGAGCGCCCACAAACCCTTGTCGGACAAAGCATTTTTGTCAAATTTATATTTTGACAGGAAATAACAGGTTTGTAACAAGAGCTCTTACACCTGTCGTGTCTCCAGTGCAGATGTGCAAACTTTTGCTCATGTTCTGTGGCTTTTCGTGGTTTCATTTTGGTCACCTTTACGCGTTGTAGGGCATGTTTTCCTGATATTTGAGGCACTCACAGTTGCTTTTTGTAGTGCCTGTAACTCCCTTCCGTGCGTAAGCCCCTCAAACTATGTCAATCAAAAATATGACTTTCTTTTTTGTATGTGCAAAACAGGGTCGAAGGCAAGCCGGAAATGGAGAAATGTCAGAGACAAGTATTACAAGTTAAACAAAGAGGTGCAGCAAGCTCATATGCGTGGGGAGGTGCGTGTGCCTGCCTGGCCACACTATGCAACGCTGCAGGGCATTTTGGAACCCAGGCGCTGGGTCACGAGGGGCACTACATTGGTACCAGTCTCCGAAAGTGCTACAGGGTGTGTGTTTCTCAGTCACTCCTTTGTCCACATGAAAAGTTAGCGATGCAAACACTTTGTGAGGTTTGGAAGTTTTGTCGAAATTCTTGCAGAAAATTCCGGAAAGGCTGTAGAAGGTTCAAAAGTTCATGGCATCTTATCTTCCGTTGTCAAAGTGAGAGGTCACAGTACAGTTATAAGTATCGAAGCACTCGTATCATAAGCATAAAACAACGTGTGCCCGGCTAAGCAAACAGGCCGTGTAAGCTCACGGCCTTTCCTTTGCTATATTTCCGCATGCTAGACAATATGCCAAACCCAGTACCAGTGTCTGTGGGGAAAGGGGGCAATTGCCTCTTCTGAGCCCACCTGAAGGGCCTCCAAGAAGACGCCTTTCGGTCGGGTTGGATGAAGTCACTTAAGAACGACTGTAGAGAGAGAGAAAATCGAGAATATGGGAGGAGAGGGGGGGGGGGGGACACAAATTCCCCCTCTCCCCTGGAGGTGAAAAGGAAACACTGTCCCTGGCTAAACCTTTGCGTCTCAACTGAGACTGATTTGTGCTGGCATGTGGATCAGAAATCTGAAGACCGTCCAAGGGTTGAGAGTAGACTTTTTTTATTCAGTTTATATAAATCCACACCGGCCACACAGCAGTAAAACCACAACAACGTACAACCATGAGGTTTTTGTAAATCAAATCAGAAATTTTACAAACTCTAACCAATATGTTAAAAAGTTTATTAAGAAAGTTCTTCACATTCACTATTACGTTCAGTGATCAGGTTTTTAGTCTAGACTACGTCCATTCGCTGACAACTGTATAACTTACGGATACCCAATAAGTTGCAGTGTGACCTTCACAGTTTTTTTAATTGCTTTTTTTGCCTGATTCCAATTAGTACTAGTAAGAGACAGCCTAAAAATTTCCCTATCGTCATGTTTGTTCTCGATGTTGTTCTTTCTGTTTGCTCAGTGGTTGTTTATGTTTCATACTTGTTGTGTTGCATTTGGGGGCTCTGTGATACATATTTGTTGCTTTTGAATTTAACACTCTGCTTCATTATGTAATGCCCCCATCCTGCCCCTCCCCCTCCCCTGGGATGTATTTAACATACAATAAATAAATAAATTTGTTCAGCAGTCACACACACACACACACAAAAGTTGTACATAAGTGAGCATCTATTAGAAATAAAAATGAGTAACTTAGGAATGAATGAAATATCATCATGCCTTAGTGATTAGTGCAGCCTCTACTGCAGTTTCAGTATGATGGAAAATTCCCAAGTACTTTTGAACAAACTGTAAACTGTCCGTGAAGTTCCTGCAGCCAAATCCTCACTGTTCATGTAAGGCTGTTCATGTTGCAATGTTACAAAAGTCTACTCAATACCTAAGTCCACAAAGCACATTGTTGTTTTATCATGGCTAGATATGAGTATGGCTTATATCATATATGGCTGTTTATCGTGACACACTCTGAGAAAAAGCCAACTTTTCCTTTCTAGGGATGCAATACTGGAAGGTGTTATCGTGAAACAGGAGAAACCCGAAGAACCAGCAGCAGAACCACTTGAGCTGCTCCTCTCTGAAGATGAAAGGTACTCAAGCTAGGATAAGGCATACATTCCAAACATGTGAATATGTGAGGTGCATTGGAGAGCCGCCTCACTGCAAACACTAGAAAACACCTGCCAACCATACACGTCAGGATCTCCTGTCCTTCATACAAAACTGAGTGTCAGCATCATTTCTCTGTGTTTTATAATCATTTTCTGCTTCTTCACTACATTCACTGGGTGTCTATCATGACTTGTTTGCGACACATTCTTCTATCACTGTTTCCTTTCTAACATCATTACAAGACTGAATAATGAACTAGTTTTTTTTATACTACATAAACAACGAGAAGTTAGCCAAGGCGGGCTAGAAACATAGACGACACACACACGTAAGCATCCAACTCCCAGAATCAATTAAATCAAACAACTAGGGAGGAAGGTGCTCCTGAGGAGGAAGGTGGATGGGCCTTCTGAAATCAGAAGGCCCATGTTTGATACCTGGCATCAGCACCTTTTTCCTGAGTTGTGTGATTTTTTATACTGCTTGCTGAAAGATATTATACATATAGACCTTTATGCTATAGTATGTGTAGATAAATTTGAATAGACCGTGATAGATGCTAGATTGGGTTCATTGTGGGGCTGACACAAAAAATGTGTGGCAGCGCATCTTAGTTTCACTATTGGTCCTTTTTACAGTGCCATATCTGGTGCATCTGACGACGAAGCCCTTAACTCTCTCGAACGCTGTGTTGCTGCAGCCACCAAAGCCATCAAGAGGTACGTATGTGAGGCACCTGATGGCACATTGCCATTACTATTGTTACATAAAGTACTAAATTGCTGTGTGAGGCATGTTGACAGTTTGTGCTGGAGTTACAAAACTATTATACGTAGTCGTTGACAGCAGTAAAGGACTATGGACTTTACATGATTTCAGCTATCGGTAGCACCTCCACATTCAATTCAGACAATTAAATAGCATTCCTTTTATGCATTTCATAGTTCATCCATAAAATAGCGAGCCATATTTTCTCGAATCTAAGACTACCCCTAGGTTCAGGGTAAATGAATTTGGGAAAAAAGTAAACAGAGATTGGGAGGCAGTATAACAGTTGGAGACCACAGTACCATTTATTCGTCACTGCAGTAAGCATACAGCAGTCATTAGAGAGCTTATGCTTGAAGAGCGAACTAGTATACCTTTAATGTGATATGTTTGACCTAGGCCTCCATGCAATCGCGGCGTTAAAGAACGTGCTGTGCCGAGCCACCATGTAGGCATGATACCTGGTGTAATGCATGGAGGCAGTGATGTGATTGGACCAAGCCATTTTTGAGCACCTTCTGGATCAGGAAAGAATTCGTTTTGGAGCAACAAAACAATACTTTGGAGCAGATTTGCTACATCATCATGTGCAGCCATATACACTTTATTTTTAAAATACTCAAAAGAGTGACGTGGATGTGGTCACCGAAGTCGCAGGCCAACTTCTTGTAACGATTGTCATGCGCTGCAATCAGCTGAAGTAGCTTACATGATGTGACAAAATTTAGACCAGGATTTTCAACAATATTCGCAAACAGCGGCAGAGCAGTGTGAAATTCGAATATTTCAAGTGGAGTATAATTGAATATAGGTTACTGCGAGTCAGCTTTTGCATAGATACTGTACAGTTACAGTGTCAAATGTAAACGAAACAGTTAAAGAAAATGCCATACCTTACTAGTGGGAAGGTATTATGTGTGCCCTTAACACAATGGCATCTTTTTAGTTATTTCCACGCTCAATTTGTCCACTGTGCTTTCACATAGTTCTAGATTCACATCGGCTGAACGGGTCCAATATTTATTTCAGGTTTCTCGTCCACAACACCAACTAATTAATGGTGTATTATGAGCGTTCTCACAGTCTTTCGCGTTATTGTGTTACTGACATCATGTGGCACCTGCGACAGGTTACGGCAACACAGCACGGAAACACGGCAATGGTTTAAAAATTGAAAGAAACAGTGATAGTCAGATTGGACCTGCATCTTCCATCCTGTCACATTCCTATGGCCCATTTCACACTACCGTTTTTCTTGTCCGTATGCTTCAAAAACAGAACCGAGAGGCAATCGAGCTCCGTAGATTCCAATGGGTCTGATCTGCCTCTGTGAAAAACATGGACGAGAAAAACGGTGAAACCAGCCTAATCCTTCCGGTGGGGGAGATCTTATCTCTATCGCTTTATATTGCATGGCAGCACCAGGCAGATGACAAACTCATAAGCAGCTTCACCCTTTAAACAACACAGGTCAGGAAAGGGATCCCTAACAGCAGGATACCGACTTAGCGTATGCAAAACAAAAGCGAAACTATATGAATAGGAGCTATGACTTGCGCTGCCCGCTGACTAGACACGCGCTAAACGACCAGAGGGGCTCAGCTGGAGGATTGCCTTCGCTTTTAACTGTGCAAGCGGATGTTTGGCACAGATTCCTGATATTTTGAGAAAATGTAGCAGGGTTGGCTCTATGGCACAGTTTGGCACCATTGGCGCAGCACTCGCATCACTGCATGGAGGCCTAGGTTTGACACAAGATCTGTTATTCTTGTTCAAAAAGTATACCCTATGAAGCCCAAACTAGGGTGAGAGAGATAGGGAGAACAGTTTGGTTATAATCTTTTTGTTAAAAAGCCACTAGTTATAAAGGAGTTTCACTGTATTACATCTCAGCACTGCATCATCAGTGCGGTTCTTGCTGTTCCAGTGTGGTACCTCCTGGCGCAGAACCCTAAAAAGCTGCATTCTGCATTCAGAGGGGATTTTTTTTTTACCTGTAACTAAATGTTTAATTCTTGTCTTCTCAGGCACCAGCAGGATAATCCTGCTGAACAAGATGATGGCCTCAACCATTTTGGTTTGTTTGTGGCCCAGAGGTTGAGATTGCTGGACGCACATTTACAATCGGAAGCCATGACTCGGATATTGAACATCTTATGCAATCCTGGATAACAGAACGTTCCTGCACACCACCTTGCACGGCAACATATTTCTCCGAGCATCACCTCATGGCTGTCTACTTTGCTGCCACTCAAGAACGGCCTTCCAAGCAGAAAACCAGGCTGCCAAACATGTGAGAGCACACAGATCACGACAGTTGACATTATGTTTAATGTCAGTTTAATGCCAGAAAAGTGTAAATATGCAAATAAAATGTGTACCAACTAGGAGCTATATCTGCACAGTATGGTATGAAATAAACTAACATTGAGCTGAAAGGTTGTGGCACGTTGGTATGTGGCTCCTTACATGATGCAGGTATTGTACTGAGGAAAAAATATTCCTTTATGTGTCACAGGTGGCGAGATACAGGCCTTTGAACATACGGCCACGTCAAGCCAACACCACCGAGGTAGATAAAGTGGGCCTCCTCTCATTCCTTTGCTCGTGGACATACAAAGTCTTGATGTCAGCAATTTCCGCAGACAGTAGGTGGTTTGCAACTTCTTGTCAAAACGACGTACGGGAAGTTGCAATGTCACGTGGGTTTATGCTTCCGATTCAAAGTTCTGCAGGAGTTCCATGGTATCAGCGTGTTTTCAATGTTCTTAATAAAAAATGTGGATCTTCAGCGCTGCACCAATTCTGTGGAAAAATGACACAAAATGTACTGCATACCCTGGGATCCTGCGCTTTTGGAAAAACGTGATCAGCATAAAACAAAACTGAACAAAGGGGTGCAGGCACTTGTCACCAAATGCTGTGCTGTGTGCTTACCATGTTGAATTGTGTGTGGCTGTCATAATGCGAAAAGACTTTCATTAAAGTCACAACTTGGTCTCCAACTAAAAGAACACGATTGCATGCGCATGATCCTGAGTGCAGAAGATTGGTGCTTAAAATACTGCCTGTACATTTTGCTGTACCGTAACTGAAATGTTGCCCTTTATCATTGTTATCTGAAACATCAAATCGACCGCGTTGTAACAGAACATTTCGGCTGATCACGATTTCAAAGCGCGCGCCAAGGGACCGAAACACGCACAAAGTGTCACGAAATCTGAACTTTGCCAAAAGAAGAGTGCGCGCAGGGTATTTGCTAAAGTAACTTACTTGTTTTGGGAGGCAGGCGTTGCCAAGGTGAACTCATCTTGGTTGTCGTTTAAGCCAGAGTTTATAAACTCTTGCTCTGCTCCAATTGAGCAAAACTAAGATTTTGGAGCAGAAGTGTTGGAAGTCCCAGCATGCTTAACGCCACCTCTTCACTTGAAAGCCACCAAGAGCCACCCATTTCAAACGCAACCTTTCTGTGGCTCCCAGTGGCTGCTCGTCACCATAGCGACGCTTTCGGCTACGGTCGCCGAAAGCACAGTTGTGATTGGCAGGCTCTTAACTGTTAGGTCACGTTGTGCGATCAGGCTCTGTTTTAGGCCGTGTTGGTCAAGCGCTGAACTTGGAGGAGCCATTCCCATTGGTTCTTGTAAGCGTGTGACCTCTCCCGTGCTGCCTCACTGGCTGAGACGCCTGCAGTGATGTCACAGCTAGACAGGTTTTGCATGCGTCTGTTACCCCCTTCGCTGTAAAATTTGGAATGCAGGTTCAGATCTACCTAAATGACCACCTTCTATAGGGTGCCCAGCAAACGTGTCATTGAATTCTAATAAAAAACTACACCGCCTAGAATCATGCGGTCAATGGCATTTGTTCTTAGTAGGTTTTCGTCACCTCCTGATGTGAATACTATCATTTAACGTAAGTTTAATTATGTAAATTTTTGCAAACTGAACTCGGAAATTTGCCAAGTAAAGGACACTTTTTTACCCCACGATTGTGAAGAGCGTGTCGAATTCACTCAAATTCATGATAATTGACAGTGATATTCACGAGCTACCCAATCGGAAAAAATAGCCGAACATCACGCTTTTCGGAGTACCGGACCTTAAGGCGCGATTGACTTTTTGAGCGCAATCGCTGTCAGTCCGACGAAAGGAGGTTTCAGACCCAGCCCACAGAGCGATAGTAGAAAAAGTGGCAGTTCCTGAAATTGGGAGAGGGAAAAGCACAGGGAAAGCCGGACGTGATAAGCCATGCCTGTGTTATCTCTTTCTGGGATGCCAGTGTGAGATGGGTTTCCAACCTCCGTTCGTTGGACTGACAACGATAGCACTGAAAATTTTGTTGCGCGCTATGCTGTGGGAGCTCCGTAGAGCATGATGTTAAGCTATTTTTTCAAATGGGATAGCTCCTGAATGTTCCTGTTTAACATCATTATTTTGAGTAAATTAGACACGCTCCTCACATTGGTGGGGTAAAAAATTGACCTTTACTTGGCAAGTTTCCAACTTCAATTTGCAAAAATTTACATAATAAACCTTATGTTACATGACATTGACATCAGGAGGTGGCAAAAACCTAGTAAGAACAAATGCTGTTAACCGCATGATTCTAGGTGGTGTTTTTTTTTATTATAATTCAATGACACGTTTTCTGGGACACCCTGTATATTTATCTGGCATAATTTTGGGGTGATGTGTCTCAGCCCCTTTAAAGGGACAGTCTTGTGGACCATAACCTGCTCAGAATGCATACCATTCTTTTCCCTGTCGGTCACAATGTACCAGTGTAAATCTTCTTGCCTAAAAGGCCACAGAAAAAAAAAAAAAAAAAAAAAATTATATTAACGGAAGCTGCATAGCATCCCATGAGCTGTGTTAGTTGGCGGCACCTAAATCTCTGTAGCTGCCTGGCTAATGGCTGTCATTGGATAAAGGTTTTATTTCAGAGGCTGTGAAATGTGGTAAAATCAGGTGATGTCAGGTAGAAGAGCAGAATTTCTGGAAAGAAAACACTTCTCGCATTTCGGATAAACACAACATGCCGAGCAACTGCGCTGAATGTGCAGTGCTTAGCATTCTACAGTGCCTGTATTTATTTTTCACTTATTTCACAATACCCCAAAAGGTCCGACAACAATGGGGCAGTGGGAGAGAAACATGCAAACCACACCATAAACCAGCGATAGCGAGTTTAATTGCAAAAATCGTAAACAGAAACACATAAATGATGGTGGGTATAATACAACAAGAAACAATAGACAATACAAAACAAACTAGAGTAGCATCGAAAATGATACATGTAAATGAACTTAGTGATGGATAAGGCAAGCACTTAATCGGGTGCAAAATGACTGGTAATCCAGTATTTCTGTGATTTTCAGGGGGCGAGCATTCCAGTCTACTGTGGCCCAGCAAAAGGAGGATCTGGAAAAGGTGTCTGCGCAGCAGTCAAAACGTACGATTTTAGATTGATGGTCTAGGGAAAAATAATGAACGAATGAACCAGGCACAAACTGTATTTGTGGCTGAATTTGCACTTTTGCAAGTTCACTATTGGAGCTTTTCAGGTGTTACCCTAAGTGACGATGATGCAACTGGGGTGGGGGGTAAAAACAGGTATCACCGGGTGTAACCCTTAAGCACAAGGCATTGAGTGTTACTTTGCTTTGACCGGGACAATTATATGTAGAAGACCAACTATCTCCTGGTTGCGAGTGTTGTGCCTCCCAACATTACAGCCGAGCTCACCGACAAATTGAGTTCTCCACCTCCAGCATTCCAGGCCGATACATACTCACTTGTGCACACTCAAAATTCAGAAGGACAGGAGCAAGAGCTGCTGAACGAGTGAGAAGCAACATACACACTGTACTCCTCAGTTTGGGGTCTCAAGTCAAAGAGACAAACAAATAAATGTACAATGCAGAACAAGGCTGATATAATACAGTTACTATAATATTAATATAATTAATATAATTCTTTTATAATCAGAGAGGAACAACATCTTACTATGTCTTAAAGTAACACCACCAAGTAACAAGTAAAGTGACACCAACACAAAAGGAACAGGATTTATCCATTGTGCCATTCATGATTTATCAGAACCTGCAACTTGCCCTTCCCTCTCCTTCTCAAGAATGTCGGCAACGCGCAGTTGTTTCCCATTGGTCTCCATAAACGATTTGTCCAATCATCGCGGGAGATCGTTTGAAGATACCAATCCGAGGCCTCACCTCATTCTCGTGCTTCTTGAGAAGGAGAGGGAGAGAGAAAGCCTTTCACTCATAAATCATGAACACAGATGAGTCCTGTACCTTTTGTGTTGGTGTCAAGGTAATCTTTCATTCCACAAGGAGACATTTTTGCAGTTTAGTGTTCCTTTAACAAGGAAAGATGTACATGTAGCACTAGCTCATGAATGCTCATCAAGTTTGCACGTTGTCCTTACTTCTGTTGGCAGTGCAGGTCGTAAACTGTAAGCACAAATTTTAACCTTGCCCATGTGGTGCGTTAAACGCGGCGCTTTTGTTTCCGGGTTTTATCAGGCTGACTCCGTTTGAAATAAGTCATCATCCATTCAAGATCACCGCGGTCTTTGCACATACCGAGGGTGAGAGAATGTTGTTTCAGCATCGCAACTGCTGTGCGGCAGACATATCAAATTTAGCCCAACGGGTGCTAAAGTAGCGGCAGCATAATTTTAAAGAATCACTATTTTGATGCCATTGTTGTGCAGTGATGGGTGTATGTCAAACTGTCTCAGTTGTACTTTGATCATTACACGCATGAGGGAAAGGCATACTCATTAAACTATGGGCTCAGCTTCATGTAGGGATCAAGAACGGCGCCTAGTATCCGCATGTGAAACCAATTTTCTGATCCAGAGTAGTTTCCCATTTGGTAAGTACGATGTCAGAGTTCTTCACAATTTGCTCCACTGAGAGCACATGCCAAGGGATAGCGTCCCGCTTCCATGAAAACCAGTGTTTACGGTGAACATAGCAGGATTGTAAAAAGGGGATAAGCAGGTCTTTTGCTGCACCCATTTTGGCTGCTGCCATGGCTCACTCTTCTGGAGTGTTACTACAGCTTCCAAAGGTTTAAGAGCTCAGTGATTACGGGTAAAAAGTTTGGGGTGGAAATACCACGAAAATTTGTGTTTTGCCTAATAAAGAACAGTATAAATATATATATATGGCCTTGTGTTTTAGGGTTAAACCCGATAAAACCTGCTTTCTGAAGTGGGGTAAATGGTATATCATGATATAAAAATACAACACAGCAATGGACAAAGACAGAAGGATCACAACAATACAACTGCATACACAACGCAGTTGTGTTGTGATACTTCTGTCTTTGTCCGTTGCTGCGTGTGTTTTCAAACCAGCTTTTACCCCCAATTTGCATCCTTGTCACTTATGGTAAAACCTGAAAAGTTACTTGGTAATGTGCCAATCCAGCCACCAATACAGGCATTGAAGACCGCTTAGCACTGTGCATTCAGTACGGCTGTTCCACATCTTGTGTTCATCTCAAATGCTAGATGCACTTTGTTTATTTTCCACCCGATATATCCCGATTTTACCGTTTTATGGCTGCTGAAATAAAACCTGATTTTCACGAGACATAAAACCCGAAAACACAAGGCCCTCAGACAGTCGAGCCCGTTTATTACGATATTCGATATCACGATAACTCTGACATTACGATCGAATTGCTGTTTCCTGTCAGCTCACACATTGAAGTACTACATGCAAGCAAGACATCGATATAATGAATGTTGTGAAAGCATTCACTCGCATATAGCGATCAAGATTCTCCCGCAGATCGGTAAAACGTGAGAAAATGGAGAAGCAAGATTCCATTTTTCATTGAAAACAAATTAAGGAGGCATGTTCAGGAGCTCTAGCCTCCAGGAGCATAAAAGTGAGAACTCTGCGCGTTTGCCTGTGCATAACTGACGGCGATTAGACGTGTTTCATTGCAGAGCATGCGACTTTAAAGTCACTCGCGAGGAGTAAAGGAGGTTACTCCCTCTTGACATCGTTCTCTCACCCACAAGATTTTTTTCCTGATTTGCTGCGTGCTACGATGGCATCTGTGTGTCCGGCACGTGTTTTGATGATGAAAGGTACGTGGCTAGACTCAAACTGAAGTTGCACGTGCTCGACAGATCTTGTACCGGTGCAAAACCTCATCACGAAGTACCGTGCCTTCCAAAATGTGAGTTGGTAGACAGTTGCGTGTCGCCATTCAAACACGTGCCGACAAATTATCCGTCGATGAGGCACGTCCGGTAGTGAGAATGATAACTACGGCACTGTATGACGATCAATGGAGGAAGCTGTCGATCCCAAGAGGTGCGGAGGCTCACGTGGTGTCGGCGGTAATGTTGTCCTTGGAAAAGCTTTCGACAAAAAGCTGTGTCAATCTAGAGCTAGATAAAATGCTTTTGTGCCCTCAACAAACGTACATGTTCAGCGGTGAGTATGGCATAGATGTGTGCCATATTCATTTTCTCACCAATTATGTGGTCTTCATGTAGATGTGTGGGTCTGAGAAGAAAGGAACCTTAGGCACCGAGAGGCAGGAATCAACTGAACGTTTTAATATGCACGCAGCATCATAAAAAGCATGCACTCTAAACACGTTATCATCGTCCTTCCCAGGAGCACTACAGATGCAGGCCAGCTGGTGGACAAATTCCGTGTCGGTCTGTGGGGTAAATCATTAAATTTTGTTCCCCGTGCGAAAAATGTCATTTATTTGTATTCCTAGTTACGTGGGTTTGTTTATATTGGTCAAACGTCTCACTGCTTAAATCAAAGGCTGCGTCAGCACAGAAAAGACCGTGACACAAATTTATCTGGTCCTTTAGAGGTTTGTAAGAATGGTGAACCACTTTGGAGTGAAACCACAATGATTGCCTGGGAGCCTGACACATGAAGACGACTTCTAATAGAAGCTATTTGCAATACAGAGTGCAGGCAATTGTGTGTTGCCTCTGTGTCTGTTCATCCAGCCTACAGACGCCTTCTGTGACATTTGAAACTTTCGCTTGACCTGGTTCTTTTCTGTCTGAGGATGGTTGGCCTTTGCCTTCCCTTTTCCTCCTCGTTTTCTCATGAGTCATGTTTATATATTTGTAACTTGCCTTGTCATGTGTTTGTCCTGTCCCTCTATTTGTGCAAAAAATCATGCTCAATCACATTATGAATATTTAGCGGTGTTGTACTTGTACCATTGTACTTCGCTGATATTATCTCGACCGGCGATTTAGCGAAAGTTGATGTATAACGATCGGGTTTCACGTTCCCATCAACACGTATCGTCATAAACAGGCTCGACTGTATATGCACTTGAAAAATCAGCCTTTCATAGCAATGAAGCACTTGAAAGTGGTACACTGCAACTTAGCACAAGAATGATGACATACTGTACAAGAAAAAATGCTGTTTATTTTTCTGTAAGCCTCACACTAACCAATCTGCACACCCTCTGATTTTTGTGAGTCTCGAAGGAGGATGCTGCCCATTTCCACGATCTCCGTTGAGGAAGTCTCTGTGTGTGTTGCATCACACCTGCTGTGTCCGACGCGTGGCTGTACAAGCTCCGGGACACTACAAAGCGGCTGGCAATATATCTAGAATCGAGCGATTCCGTTACAGAGTAAATAAATTATTTCACTGCGAGCACTACTGCACGCAAACGACAGCCAGACCTGGGAATGCTTTCAAGAGATTCCTTTCAAACGAAAGTGGCGAGTGCAGAGGGAGACGTGGGCTCCTGCGGCCGTTTCTTCTTGGCCCCGTACTGGCCGATAAAAGAGCCATCTTCCCCAAACTGAGCTGCTTCACCCTCTCCATACTCTGCCATGCTGTCTGTGTCACTCTCTTTGCCGCTTGACTGCAGGGAGCTGCGGCTCGCTGGCAGACGTGGTGCTCTGAAAGTTTCGTACTTTTAAACTCTCGTTGAACTAGAAAGAGTACCTTGTTGATGTAAGAGACACAGGGAAATGGTCTGCAATTGTTATAAATGTTTGGTATTCCTCTGTTGCAATATCACAGCCTTCCAATCTCCTTAGTATTACTCGCCATGCTGCAAGGCACGATATTCGAGCATAAAAATGTTTAAGGGTAGCATAACAAAGGCAGCATGCATGAAAAGGAACAGAACCAGGGGTGCAATGAATAATGTATTCAGTTGAACCTCTATATAATGAAACTGAAAATGACTGCACTTTAACTGGTTAAACCGAACGCACCGACCCACGTGCCCTATTCTACGTTACACTGTCATAAGACTGGCGTAAAAACATGGAATGAGTGCTTATTATTGAATGTTGCACAATTTTCAATGAGTACAAACGTCATCAACGTACTTGACATTCAGGAGCATACGAAAAAAGTAAGTTCTGAGTGAACTATACTTTCCGACGTGGGGAGCACAGGGTGTTCGTAAGTCGCGGATAGGTACATCATTTTTTTTCGGTCATGGACACTACATTGATTATCGCAAGTTCCTCATCAACTGACAAAACCTTTGCTTTTTGGACCGCACTAATCACAAAGCACCACTGGAAAACAAATTCGAAAAACGAATGTAACAGGGGACCGATTGCGCAGTTCCCACTGCAGAACCATGTGGCAAAAGTGATGAATGCCCGATTTGCTAATTAGGTCATTTTACGTGACAACACCAATAACCAATATGAACGCATTGTCACGTTGACGTTCCTCCTTCCCTCTCCTGTGGGCGGGACTCGTCCTTTCTCCCGCACATGAGGAGAGGCAGGTACGACGGCGCAGAGAGGTTGTTTCAGGAGTTTGCTGCCTATGGGCTTCGTTAAATAGAATGTGTCTGGTGGAAACACTTTGTTAAATCAAGTGCAAAAATGCATTGATGTCTATGGGGAAATGTACATGCAACAGAAATAATACGTTAAATAGACGTTAAACTGTAATGAATTGTTAGGGACTTCAATTTTTTAAACTACAAAGACTGACTTGAATTAAGTGTCAGCCAACAGGTGATACCCTGACAATCTTGTTGCACTTAGAACTTAAAGGAGCAGTCAGGTGTCTCCTCATAATTTTTTTGGTTCTGGGTTGCATTGTTCTGGGAACAAATTGAATGAGCTAAGCATGAGGAAAAGCATGAAGCACTGGCATTGGGCCTTGGAATGTTTTCATTGAAATTTGATCGCACGGTGACAGTATACCGCACAGCATGGTGGCTCCTGATGAACAGCTTGAAGAATGAAACAGGGTTTTGAGCCACGTTAAATGTCATGTGCTTGTGCATTTAAGCATCAATGATCCCGTATCAATGAAGATAATGATACAAAAGTGGATGTAACTGTGTCCCATTCCTCTACTTTCTTTATGTCTCCTTTCATTTACTCTCAACATGGACTACAAGTCCACAGTCATGTGTTTATGCTACAAAAGAAGGTGATCAAAGTGAAATGATGAACTCAATGGCTTAATAACTGTTTTGGTATAAGTACCTGGAGTGATCTGAGATTTTCAGTGCTGAATTTCAAAACTTGCTGTATAATTTTTGGTACTGGCTATTCAACTCCCGGCTTCTAATGTATATGGCTGCCATATTACGGTGTCATATGTGGAGCTGCTAATAAAGTATAATCTGAAGATGCGTATTACACATTATTATCTGGGGGTGCAGAAAGAGAGAGAAAAAAAAAGGCCCCAAAAGCTCAAATGAGTATAGTGACCAGTCAGATGGAAAGTGCTATGCTAACAAAGAGTACAGAAAGTAGACACTTACGCCTTGGTGTATTCCGTAAACCCACCATCCTCCTCCGGCATGTCGAGGTCCCTGCCTTGGGCTACTTCTTTGTCATGCACAGAATACTTTCCTCCTCGGTTGCGTTTCACGAGGCACACCAGTAGCAGAAGCAGGAGGAGGAGAGCAAGGGCGCACATCATGCCGACAAACCAGGCCGCCCCAGCCACGTTGTCTGGACTGCCGGGGGCACGGATTGCTGCAAACAACAAAGTACCTGAGTACCTGAGTTTCCTGAGTACCTCCCTCATGGGTCACTGCTTCGGCTGTACGTGCACATTCACAACACATGCTGGAAAACACAACTCTTCACCTGATAGCACCATGCCATAGCACCTGTCAACATAATTGGGTAATATGCGCACAAAACTGGCTTCCAAAACTTCCAATATGTTTAAAAAAAGGTTGTGCTGTGATTGAAACGAAATGCAGAAAAATTACATGAAAGTGGAGAGCCATACCATTTGTGCCCCGTACCATGTTGTACCCTGTCAAACTTTAAATATAGCAACATCGTTGACATCCTTCAAGTGTCTACCCCCTGACATGAACTATACATTGGCCCGTGCTTGAGAGTGAGTTCTGTAAGTGCGTGTAATAGTGATGCGTTATGAATAGACCATGGACATTTAGGTAAATGCCTATTTTTTTTCCACGAACCCATATAGTGCCTTTTTGATACAAGAGCAGAAATTGAGTGATAAGGATCTCATATAAAAAATCCTATTGGGCCTATAAATGCCTATTTCTGCGTTTGGGCCTAAAACGTCATTTTCCCCCCCGTAAAATGCCTAAATTAATCTTTTTCGTTCCAAGAGAACAAGACGAGACGCGTTCGACCGACAATGTTGTGCTACTATATATTCCGTCGCAAATAGCATTATTTTCACCGCTGGATTCATAAACCTCTCCCATGATGCGTCACCCAGCAAAACATGCAGAGCTAGTGGGAGAAGTGGCATCGTAGCTAGAGTATTGTGCGGTCGGGATACCAAACATTCTAGCTACCATAGTGGCACGGAGCAAAACGAAACTATAGCGAGAATGACATGTTCCATTGATGTCGGTCGTCCTGGTGCGTGGACGCACAACACACTGCAACGTGGGCTCTGCAGACGGTCGCAGGCAGTGCACAATGCCAAAAATAAAGACGAGCAGGTGAAGTCTGGTTAATTCGTGGACACCACTGACGGAGTTGTGGTGCTCTGTCAGCCATGCGGAAAGCAAGTACAGAGTTTGCTTCCGCACACTCACATTCGGCAGGCCAGTTCCATAAGATGTTCCACTGTCTAGCGTAAGAATCGATCTGCGATTTGCAGGTTCTGTGCGAGAAAAATCACACCTAGAGCAACATCCTACCACGGCCACACACAAGTTCAACTGCACAAAGGACTTTCCATCGACATCCCGCCAAAGTGCTCTTAAGGATTGTGCTCAGGATGGAAGGAAGAGTGAACTGCACATCGATTTGTGCGCGGCACTTGTTGCAGCAAATATACCGTGGGCGAAGCTCGAGAACCTCGTCTTCAAGACCTTCTTGGAGAAGTACTACAAGGTGAAAATTCCGTCCGATCGACGCTGCGAAAAAAATATTTGGGCTCCACGTACGAAGGAGTACTGAGTACCATTCGTTCTGAAATAGGAGAGTCCTGCATCTGGATTGAGGTGAATGAGACGACGGATGCAAATGGGCGATATAGAGCCTGAAGTTTTCGGGAAATATTTTTTTCGTAATTCGGGGGGTAAAAATAGGGTAAATAAACGTGTGCACTAAATTCATGCGCATTCGGGTGGAAAAACTTCCAGTATGCTAAATTCGGGAAATCGGGCTCAGCTACTCAAACTAACTGTAGTGGTTTGGTACAAACGGTGATGTAACTGCATTTGCTGCCAAACAATTAAGTTAGTGCCTTCCTACAGATGTCCCAGTGAGGGCAGTTTGCCGGGTAAAAATCGGGTTTCACCCTAAATAGGCAACCTTCAACTCGGGGAAGAATTGGGTAAAACCCTAAAACTTCAGGCTCTAGGCTGATATATAGCCAACATGGTGGTCAGAAAATTAAATCCAGATCAAAGCAGCCGCCTGTATTTGATATCCTGCAAGCCACTGGAAAAGACAAACGGCGACACGGTGGCTTACTTTGTCAACGATTCTATGAAAGTTTTGTATCCATCTGGAGTTAAGTATGACAAACTGTTGCTCCTCTACACTGATGCTGCAGCATACATGCATTGTGCCGCAACATTGCTAAAAGTGTTCTATTTCAGAATGATTCACGTCACCTAAGCGAATCGACACCCTGCCAGTGGGTACTGTGAAGGATAGAGTTGCACAAAAACTAAAATATGTACTCGACAGAAACCTGGGATTTAAAACTTTGCTGTCATTGACTGGCGTACTAGCTGGAACTGCGCCAGCCATACCAGACAACGTTAATCCTACGGACATTCCAGCATTGAAGTTTGCACCGCTAACGTCGGTGGATGTGGAGTGCATCTTTTCGGCCTATAAGCAAGTACTTGGTGACAAGCACAGGAGCTTTACACCGACAAATCTGGAAATGGTGCTTGTGTCGTACTGCTTCTACAACTACACCTGATGAATGTTTTTAACTGTTTTTAACTTTTCATTTAACTGTTCTGTGAACATTCCTTACTTGACCCAGTCAGCCTCAATTTTTACCTTTAGTTAAATAAAGTTCATACTCAATAAAGTTGGATACAGTTGAAAAGTCTTTAACAGAAGCGCAATTAGCGGGACCTTCGCGTGACCATTGATCCGAAGGGTGACAGACTGAATTTTATTGAGCTTAAAATGGGACTTTTATTGCCTAAATCGGTACTTTTCCTGCCTATTATGGGCGCCTAAAAAGGCCTTTTTTAGTGCATAAACATCCGAGGTCTAGTTATGAATACGAAAAAACAACATTTGATGTAGAGCTGCGCAATTACATTTTATGCCGAACTTAAAGGGACTGTAAAGTGAAATGCTACCACTACTTTCTTATGTACTACCAGGTAGAACTTGACTTTGTGATGACAAACACAAGCCATCACGTTTCAATCCGTCATATTTTTCATACTAACGAATTTCATAGACTGATAATTTTGCGATCGTTGCATCCACGGATGTCTGCCAGAGGAAACATTGGAGGTTTCTCCAAATTGGTGGACAGGTATCACGTGATATTGAAGTAACGTAACGCATTTGAGACAGGTTTCTATATTAGACCTGTTTTGGAGAACAGCAGCAACTCTTGAGCAGTTTGTTTTAAACTGTTGCAACCTGTAAGAATATCTGCACGACGTGTGCTATCTGTTGGCCTTCCTCTGCCTCTGTGAACGAAACCTCACATCCAGGCAGTTTCTACATTTGTCTCGTTTGTAGTGTTCCAGGATGCACCAACCGTTCGTTCATCTTTGATGATGAAACCAACATTCCAGTCGGCCATGATATGCCAGCTGGCTTGGCTAGTTGTTTGTGCTCTCAACAGATGGCGTGCGAGTGGCCTGCTCAAGGTCAGAGCCGTATATAGAGAGATGATGAAGGAACGAATAACCGAGAGACACGGGACACGAAGACAAGCACAAGAGTTCTCAGACACAGTAATGATTTAATAACACACAAACCTCCTAAATACCCAACAACTCCCGGAGGGGAGAGAGAGGGATAAAGGGATAAAGGAAAATGGGCTCACAGTTGCTGCATTGCCGAAGATGCATCTGAAGATGCATCTTCGGCAATGCAGCAACTGTGGGCCCATTTTCAGCGAAACCGTGGTTGTGTCTACGGAAAGGGATAAGTGGAAAAGACTTTTGAAAGAGACGGTGGCGATAACGCAACGTGGGAACAGTGTAAATAGGCCATCCTTTATCCCTCTCTCTCCCCTCCGGGAGTTGTTGGGTATTTAGGAGGTTTGTGTGTTATTAAATCATTACTGTGTCTGAGAACTCTTGTGCTTGTCTTCGTGTCCCGTGTCTCTCGGTTATTCGTTCCTTCATCATCATGCACCAGTTAGTCTGCGCCCTATCTCTTTTATCGATATAGAGAGAGTTTGGCCATCTTTTCATCTTTTACCGCTTCACGGGAGGAGCATGTTTGGACGTCAGAGTCACTGCTGCACCGCCCAAAAAGCCTGAATCCAAGCGAAATCCGCTTATCAGCCAGCAGGTAGGCGCCATTTTGGTGCAGTCTTTTGTCGTGCTCAATGTAATCTAACAGAATCGCCAGCTTACGACTCACAGGAGTCCGTGATATGGGGGCTTTGTTACCAAACTGAAAGGATTCAAGGACGAAGGGTTCTCGAAGGATGCAATACACATGTCTCTTCTCCCTTGCATCGTGAACAACACTTTGCATCAACATGGCGTCGGCGACCAGTTGACGACTGGACAACAATAGAGCGCAGTGAGGGATGTCGTTCAGTGGTGACGTCGCATGACACAGTTCAAGTTGGGCTCCTCCTAATGGCCAAACTCTCTCTATAAATGGCTCTGCTCAGGGTTGCCACATCTTGGAGCCTGCAAATCTTGCTTGGCACAGCAATCTTAAAAAAAAAAACTCCATTGCTAAAAAATGCTCAATGTACATTGGAGCATTACATATCTAAAATGTCCAAGTTACAAGCTCTCAGAAAAGCACACAGTTTCTATAGGTTTACCATTCACTTTGCAGTCCCTTTAATGTCAACCTAACAGAAACTTTGAAAACTGCTAAAACAGGGTTATAGATAGCGCTTCTTCGATAGAGAGCTTCTGTCCAAGTTTTTAGATGGCATACAGTGGACTCCTCTTAAATGGAACTCCAAGGGAATGGAAATATTGTTCCATTTATCAGAAGTTTCATTTAAGCAAAGCACACAGATTTCATGAAATGCAACTTCATTCCAAGGCAATCAATTTCCACTACTGTGGGTAGCAGGGGAAAAAAGAATTTATGGCTGTTCTCTTTGCATTTTCTGATTTTTTTTTTTTTTTTACAAAATATGCATGCATGCATGCATGCCTGAGGCTTGGAAAAAAATTTCATGCACACCTCAATCGTCTACAATGAGGTTTATCTTTCTGTTCTGTCGGGCAAACTGCGCATCCTCTTCCCGCATCCAGGTTTCCGATATTACCTGTCAGTATCATGTGGCATTGTCCACATCCTCATTAAATGCACAGCCTGCTATGACAACAGTATTGGCTTTGGATAATTTCACGGTTTCTATTTTTTATTTGCTCTCGCATTCATGTCCCCGAATTATTCGTAACATTAACACAAGCGAAATCGCTTTACGTAGCTGTTTCTTGACAGACTTAATGAGGACACATGTTGACGCGAGCTAAGCCTAACATTGTACGAGTGACTGACTGATTGGATTTCACTGGCTATGACTTCCGCCCAGGTCGTGAGACGTGAATGGGAGTCTTCGAGGTTCGGCGGCATCTCGGTACCTCCACTTTGTTCCGTTTACTCAAAGCACACAAAACGAGTTGTTTCAATTTTTTTATCATTGCATATATAGGAAACCAACCAAAGGTGATCCTACTGTTGCATTTATCCGTAATTTCCGTTTAACAGAGTTTCGTTTAGTGGAAGTCCACTGTAAATAGAGCCTGAAGTTTTGGGGTTTAACCTCATTTCTTCTCCGAATTTGCACCCCGAATTGAAGGTTGCCTCTTTAGGGTGAAACCCGATTTTTACCCGGCAAACTGTCCTCACTGAAACGTATGTAGAAATGCACACTAGCTTGTTTGGCAGCAAACACAATTACATCACCGTTTTTACCAAACCAGCACAGTTTGTTTGAGTAACAGAGACCGATTTCTCCATGAATTTAGCGTACTGGAAGTTCTTCCATCCGAATTTGCATGAATTTAGAGCACGTGTTGATTCCCCCACTTTTTATCTCCCGAATCGGGGGCAAAAATATGTCCCGAAAACTCTAGGCATAAATCTTCTGTTCATTTTCAGATGGCCATGAGTGTGTGGCAGACAAGTCTTATTCCGTAAGATGTTGTGTGGCAAGAACTGGTGAAAATGCGAGCCATTGAGGGTGAAAAATAAAGTTGTTTTTTGCCGTGCCCAAACAATGCAAAGAATGAAGAAATCAACAAGTTTATGCTAGTTTGTTTGTCGGCGTTATTTGTCGTTTTATTGATACTCCAGATATTTGTGGAATTTGTGCTGAAGGACAGGTGGTTAATTAACAGTACTTGTATGATCACACACTCATTCCTGTGTATGGAGAAAATGAGTAAAGTAATAAAGCAGGCTATCATAATGGTACACCATGCGAAGACAAATGTAGCCTAGATCACACCCCAATCTACAACATGGCGATGTTCCACAGGGCAACTAATTGAGGATACGCTTTCATAAAAAATGTAGCAGAGTCTCATCTAGGGGTCATGATTTTCAAAAATTTTTGCAAGATGGACCAAGCATGACAAACATTGCCAAGCGGCATTCACATGGCCGTGCAAAAAGTTCTCGTCATGTAAGGTGGACAAATGTTCACACTGACTTAAACTGGGAGATTTTTCTCCTCACGGGAGACACAACCTTCCTTCGCAGTTACAATCGCCGCCCGATTTTTTGGACTCGGCGGATATCGCGCAAAAGACCGAGTAATCGAGCAATCCGAAAAAACGAATTTCGCTTCAAAATAAACTTTACTAAGTACTAGTAGGCTGGAAAAATTTGTTGATGCTTTTCTAACGTGCTTCCAGCTCTGCCTGATAACATCAGCTTCTATTTCCCAAAGCGACATTTCGTCATTCTACACTGACAGAGGCACCGCCGTCATCAAGTCGGCTTCACCTAACGCATGCATGCTTTAGGTGAAGCTCGCTTTACAGCGCTGTCACGCGACTCGCGGGTGGACAGCGCGTGCTGGGCCTTTAGAATCAAGCCGGTGGCCAAAAACGAAGACGCGAAAGCAGACCTCTTCTACTCAGAGGGATGGGAAATGAACAATCATTGCCTATTTTTTTTTCCTCAATATTTTCCTTCACCCCAAGAGAGAAATTCGCTGATTAGGCAAACAGAGTCCGAAATATCGAGCGACGGGGCTGCACGGCGTCCGAAATTTTGGACGTTCTTATACATCAACTCTATGGGACCCGCGGCCGTTCTGCGAACGAGCATGTCCGAAAAATCAGGGTCCGAAAAATCGGTCGGCGACTGTACATGCCTTTATGTCACACTATACCTTCTTCCTTTGGTGTGCAAGGAAAGCTACGCAATTTTCATACTTTTTAAATATGATTTTTGCAAGTTTGGAGTTCTATTTTTTCGGGCTATGATTGGGTTTCCAGTTTTTGGTATTTGCCGAAAAAAGCACAGATAAATGTACGGCAGTAATTTTTGGTAAGTGAACATAATTATACACCAGCAATCACCGGAATGAGCACTTCAAATTTTCTGCTGTATATAAAGGTGCCTCTTGATAAACATAACTCCTACAAGCGGGTTTTCTGTAGCTTTTGAACAGCTCATGCGAAACAACGAGCAGTTTCGCATGACAGCTGCAACTCTCAACTTGCTTAAACGAGTACAGAGGGCCATCCAAAAAATTTTCAGATTAAGACGTCTGATGAAAGTGTGTGTGTGTCATTTTACCGAATCATGCGAAAGGTTTTGATGTGTGCAATTTGTTTCCCAGAAAAAGACTCACATAAACATGGCTCCACGCGTTCACCTTTAACTTGCCACTCCGGGTATAACGAGGAGGAGAAGGTGTGATGCCACGTCACCAATGACGTTACAGGGGCAACTCGTTCTGGTTCGCTGGTCAGTGGGGGTCAGCGCCCTGTCCCTTTGCCGCCGCAAACCAGTTTTGCCAGTTCTCCCGGAGAATTGGGGATAGAAGGAGCGACTGAATCATGACAGAGCCAGGAGCAATGCCTTTTCAGAACCCCGAACAGCGGAGTAGCAGACAACATTTCTCTGGACCAATCCGCGAGCGTGGCCCCTGTAACGTCAGCGCGAGGTCCCAGGCAGATCACAGGCTGGTACTGCTCTCCACCGCCGTTGCGCACGGTCGCTTTTTGCGGCGTACTTTAAATTCAATTTCTGCGATAATTATGACTCTGTGGTGTGAATTACTTCTCATGGAGCGTCTTACTGGCCGTTTTATAGGAAGAAAACAGGGTGTTAAAAATGACTTCTGTGCTACTTTAAGCTATCTGTCTCAAGCGCTAATGTAGAGCGACATCGCCTGACCTGGTAATTTATTACAGCAAATTCAGGCTTTAGCAAGTGATGCGTTTACTGTATGCTAGAAGATGCCAGTGTCAATATTATCAACTGTACTATTGTCTCGGTTGTGCATAATCAACGGTCCTGCGCTGAAACCCAAGGATTCTGCACCTCCCCACAAGGGCCCATAGGAGCTATACATTTGCTATGATGAAAAGGGTGAGAAAAATAGAACTTACCAAGACCACCGGTTTCCACTTCTTCAATGCGTGATGGTTTTTGGTGCTTGCCATCCACTGCGACCACTTGCATCTCGTAGATTGCTCCAGTCTCCAGACCCTTTACTAAAATGGTATCTTCATTTTTTTCAACCATAGTGCTTTCCCAGATCTCGTCACCTGCATTGAAAAGATGTTTCAGCTTGGCGCAAAAGGTAACCTGTTTTAACGTCGAGTGGATTTCCGGGGAAGGTAATCTTGAGGAAATGCAACAGCATCATGAAAAAGTGCTCCAAGAAAGCGACACATTGACCGAGCAGTACCGAAGCGGCACTGTGCTGTTTTGATTCCCCCGAGATTACAACCTGAGCTTCTACAGTGGAAGTACAAGCAGAACTTGGAACTTGGTAATGTTGCCTTCATTGAATGGAAGTACACTGAAAATCTTTTTGATCTTGTACAGCACCTGTTTGTTTCATATATAAAAATTGCGCACCTTTTCTGCGGTACCGAACAAAGAAGTGCGACCCAGGATGCCCTGTGACGGCCGGAAGCCATGTCACCTGCACTGCTGCATGTCCATCTCTGTCCGGCAAGTATGTCCACAGAAAGTCAGGCACGTCGGGCACTGCAATAACAACAATGGCATTTCACTACTCTCTTCTGCGGGTGACGCAGACATTGGTCTAGTGTGTTAGTGTGTATGTATATACACAAGAATCTACAGTCATGTTCTGGGGAAAGCAAATACTCCACCTAAGCCATTTCTCTACCCAGTAACAACTCCATATTTATTTCTGTTTACAGTGATGGAAGTGCCTTGAAGCATTCTGGAGCAGCTCCTGCCTGATCCACTGTCAGAGGGCCCCGTGCATGATTGGTTACTAATTTATGATGTGGAATGAGCACTTTCCATGTTGATTTCAGTATCATTGTGTCTTGGGCAATTTTCCACTCAATTTAGATGCGCGAGAGTGGGATCATAATCTTATGTCATGCCGTATTTATGTTTATACATAAATACATAGCAATGCCAAGCTATGTGCTTTCAAACTGCATTGGAGAGCTAGGACTTTCATTATCAAGCATTTCAAGATCTCAGTGGCATTCATGAAACATCTGTGCACTCAGTGAGGGTCCGACTTTGTTGTGCAATATATTTTCAGACTGAATGGAGAGTCAAATTTTCTTCTATGGAACCAAGACGACTGCAGAATTATCGAAGCATTTTTATTGATGGAGTTCATTGAGCAAGTGAATGGTACTGACCTGCATGAAGGGTGCTCTCAACAGGACAGTGTGCCAATTGACATGCATAAAATAAGTCCACGAGTAAAGTTTTTGTGCAGCCGGATGATTTCCAAGAATTTGCGTTTATTGGAATCACAAGGCTTTACTTTGCCAGATTTTTTTTCTGTACCGTAATCTGAAGGTCCAACACAATGGTCCAACAAACAGTCACGAACATGACACAACATACTTCTCTGTGCCTTCATGAGGAAGGAGGACAATGTCAGACTTTAATGTAAAGGGAAGTAATTTTCGAGAGATACTCTACATTTGCCGTGCTGCACTAAATTACTGGCACCATTTTTGTTAACAGAAATAATAAAGAAATATATAAATCACCCCGGGACAGCCTACATCGCATGGGTACCTGTGTGGCATGAGTAAAATCTGAGAGACCAACCTCTTTCAGATTCATCCGCTGTGGAAACCTCAATGTAGTACTCCTCGCCCTGTCCCTGGCGAGTAGCTGCCTGGATGGTGATGCGATACTTGGTGTTAGGCTTCAGACCTGCTAGCTTGGCTCGAGACTCCAGTGGATCTCGCAATGGGGGATGTCTCTCCCGCTTAGGGCCCAAGTCCATGTTCTTCACTTCTTCATAGTAAATGTGGTACCCTGTCAGCACACCATTTGTCTCCAAGGGCTTCTTCCAAAGCAAGTACACCCCAGTGGAACCCATGGGAATGCCCTCAAACGATGCAACAGGGCCCGGCACACCCTCTGGCGTACTGAACTCAATGCTGTCCGAGTGAGGACCATCATAGGCGTCATTAAATACCAGCACATGCACCAAGTTTCGGGAGTAGGGTTTGAAGAGCGTCACCAGAGCTGTTGTTACATTGGATGGCACCACAACTTCACGTAGTTTCTCGTCTCCCTCGTCGGGCGTCCACGTCTGAATCTTGTAGCCGCGGAAGTGACCTCGAACCGACTCGGGGCTGACGGCACTCCAGCTGAAGTTGGCAGACCGAGAGTCAATGACAGATTCGAGCTTAAAGTCACGTGGGGCATAGAGGGGCACGTCTTCTCCAGAGTGGCCAAGCACCTGGGACGCAGCAGTATGTGCCTGGCCTTTGCTATTATGAGCTTCCACTTTGATACGGTAAGGTTTAAAAGTTGGCTGACCGTACTCGACGTGCGAGTGCTGACGCCAGTCTTCAATGATACGGGAGTTCCAGGCAGCATCGGGCAAATCATCCCGTTTCCACAATACCTTATAGAAGAAACCAGGTGCATTGTGTTCGATGGGCAACATCGGTGCCCAGTTTATAACAAGGTTGTCCGACCGATCTCCCCGTCCGTTCACTCGGTCAGGGTTCTTGTGGGGCACTTCCTCAGGTGTCTTGCAGTAGCCAAAGGGTGGGGACGGTGGTGAGGGTCCAATCTTGTTGCGTGCCACAACGCGGAATGTATAGTTGGCCCATGGACTCATAGACACCTTGAACTTTGTGTCTGGAGCAGGAATGTTGGCAAAGGCATCCTCCCAAATGTCGGGTGTAAAGGAAGTGTTGTACTGTATGGAATAAGAGAGGATGGGGGCACGACGATCTCCAGTTGGCTTCCATTCCACAAGGGCAGTGAATGTTTCGCACTGGACATCCACAACCTGCGTAGCAGTTAACTGATAAGAGCCAGTTACACAATGGTTCCAAAAGGTGCTAATTAGCAAATGAACAATCACTTAAGTGTTAAAAGTTAAAACCGAGAGTGTAGAGATAGCAACATAAACAATGCATCAGACGCCATGACACAGTTGATAGAGTTTGTCATTCGACTACAATTAAGAAAATGTATAATTTTCAAGGAGAAAGAACTAAATAAGCTATAGAAGACAGGCCAATACTGAAATAAAGTTAAAATTCGGGCAGGTTGGCGGTCCATTCTACAATTGATAAAAATCCCCAAAAGCGCAGTAGCAGGTTCAAAATGTACGTATCAGCAACCCTTCTGTGTGTTTTTCCGATAATGTGATGAACTTTCTGGTGACCTAAGCACCACCGTAGTTCCAGAACGTTCGACAGGAGAAGGAGAGGAGGGATATTTTGTGTTTGTAAGCGTAGACGTATCAAAAATAAAAGTCTTTGATTGGTAGTCGGTGCATGTGGCATCTCGTTTTTGGCCTTTTTGTTGTCGCCTTGCACTGTTTTTTTAAAATATCGATTTTAGAACAGGCCAATGCAATTTCATTTACGTGCATAATTAATTGCTCTAGCAATTGGTACATTTTTTAGCAACTTAGAAGGTCTGTCCACCACCAACAAAATAAGTATAGGGACTGTGCAACAAACTGGTGGCGCCTCGATGCGGCCTCCGGAGAAAGTACCTTGCGTGACAGCCATCAGGCAGTCAACTCTGTTTACTTGTCAAGTGCGAGAGTCTTTTTTTTTTGCCACACCGGAACTGTTGCACCACTAACTGTGCAAACACCTAAAAGAACTCTTCACTAGGGACCAAATGTTTCATTTCTCGTGATTTCTACGCTTCCAATACCACCGAGGGCTCTAGACTCGCAGCGAATAGCGTTCGTGACACACGTTCGGCCATTGCATGAGGTGTACACAACATGAACGAATATATTATATTTCTTTTGTTCTAGACTCGATGAAACGGAACGAGGACCTGCAAAACGATGAATGATTTACAGCTGCCCCTTTCGTGACTGTGAAATGCCGCAGGATAGAGTATTACCATCGATGCACAGGCCGAACGGGAACTTTATTTGCAGAGATAATGATTGGGGTGTTTCATAGCCAGAGCCCAGAGGCTATATTGCTCGCGGTAATTTGGATGACGAGCCTCGTAGTGAGGAGGGAAGTTCTGCGTTGTCCAAAAACTTGAATACTATTTACGCACTGACCATTTCACAACTGCCGTGCCGCAATGCCACGGTAGCAGCAGAAGTAAAAACTCGTATATATAATTTCTTCTTTGAGGATCTCTTTAGCGTTATTGTTTCTGAAGCTACTGGAAAAAGGAATACGAGATTCACTCAAAAACATGATGTCACACGTGGCTGGAGTCAGCGGTCACCACGCAAACGTACGGTTCCAGTTGAGAATGCATATAACGGGTGCCTCGTAATATGGTGGATACTCCGAAGACCGCTGCTGGCAGCTCTGGTGCGACGGAGCAGCGCGCCCTCTTTAGGTCTCGCACGGTCCCTATTGCATACGATATACAATACTTGCTACGGTACATCAACCAATCAATACCCCTCTTGCATATGTGTGCATACACATAGAGAGAGAGAGAGAGAAAATGGTGAAAGGAATTGTACTTTGAGGTTGTTCTAAGTTTTGACATTTCTAAAAGGCTAATTAGAACAAAGACTACAAATAAACAAATTGAAACGAGGCAGTGCTTTGGGTGGCACCAGCAATGGTTTGGTCAGGTTAGGTTATACCACAGCTATCATATCATCATACCACAGCTATGATAAGTTTTCTTTAAAGAGCTGAAGCCGATGTAGAGCTGAAGCAGGGTTGTAGCAGATGACACACTGCTACTGTGTGTTCCACATGTAGTAGTTTAGGTTGTCATAACTCCTGTGCTGTGCTGAAGAACATAGACCTTGGGCTCATCCATGGCCTCCCAGGCAAACTATACATCAGCTGAGTCCATTGTTCTTGTGTGTTTGCAAACATGAAGATTTTATGCATTTGTGTATTAGGAAAATAGTGCTTCACATTTTGCACTGCCAGCACACAGGTTTTGATGATTAAACTGACACAGTACAAGGTTGTATGGGCTAAGGTAGGAAAGATAGGAAAACACAGATTGGATGAGTAAGTTAGTCTACTTGACCTAGAGAGTCACCTACTATGCATCATACAAAAATATATCAAGGTCGATATAGAAGGGACCATACCACCAAAGTAAATCAGTCAATCACTGCTTCCAGTACCTTGCTATAGACTACACCAGTGTTTCCCAAACTGTGGGTGCTAGTGGACGACAAGGTCTACAAAGCAAGCTCGCTTTAGTAAATAGGAACAGTCACTATCCTTGCGTTTGCTGACCAAGAGCGAGGGAGGCTCGGCCTCCTGAATGCGGGCTAATAGGAGGATGTGGAGGGCAGGCACTTCCCAAGCCTCTGCTCTCGGCTAAGAGATGGCGCAGCGTTACCGTTATTTCGCCTGCCTCAAGGCTTCTGCCATGGCGCACCAATCTAAATAACGGCTTCGCCGTCCGTCAACGTGGGAACGAGGCAAATCGGGAGTTGCGCGTACACCGGTTAACGAACGGCGAAGCAGTTGGTTACATTGGTGCGCCATGGCAGAAACCTTGCAACACACAAAACAACGGTAATGCTGCGCCATCTCTTAGGTGAGAGCAGAGGCTTGGGAAGTGCCTAACCTCCGCGTCCTCCTATTGGCCCGCATCCAGGAGGCGGAGCCTCCCTCGCTCTTGGTCAGCAAACATAAGGATAGTCGAACAGTCATCCCTGCTGCCACGTGTTTACCGTATTTTCTCGAATATACGACAACTTTTTCCCAAAAAAAATCCAGTGTTCCAAAGTCGGGGGTCGTCTTAGATTCAAATGTGCACGTCACAACCAGGTCATGGGGGGGGGGGGTGAGAGCGGGTGACAGGATCGACCAATAGCGCGGTGCGAACGATATCACGTGTTGCGGTCTCAGCGCGATGCAAATACAGTCATGTCTCGCTTATCCGGAGTTCAGATATCCGGAAACCTCGTTATCCGGGCTACATTACTGGGAACGAACCTGCTACCATTGGATTTTGTCTCGGTTATCCGGAATTCATTATCCGTATCCAGACAGCAAGTACGGGGAACAATCTTCC
This sequence comes from Ornithodoros turicata, assembly GCF_037126465.1. Taxonomy (NCBI): domain Eukaryota; kingdom Metazoa; phylum Arthropoda; class Arachnida; order Ixodida; family Argasidae; genus Ornithodoros; species Ornithodoros turicata. The sequence continues at coordinate 26,943,569 of NC_088206.1, read as the reverse complement.
AGGACTCATGGTATTCTGATTCGTTTATCCAGAAAAGTGTCAACGTCCTCTGTCCCTGGTACGTGCTGTGTTCGAATTATTCCGGAAAAGGGCCACATCTCACGGGGCCATTCTGTAGTGTTTGACCTCCTTTTCTTCTGAGGTCACTCCTTTTTGGTGTGTGCGGGCACACAGAGATAGTAGACGATAAGTGAAAGAGGTGCACTGCACCCACGGAGCGCAAGAAATCCACACGTCAATGTGAACGTCAAAGTCCAGGCCGTCTGAAAGCATCGCCTGTCTTTTTGCCTCTGCCAAGGGCATTTGCAAGAAGGCAAAAACATATGCGCAGGACCAACTTTCTCAGACATCGCCCTTTATTGAACAGCGAGGTGACGCAGCTGGTGCCGTGGCTGTCACGAAAATACTGTCACACGCGTGCCTGCTAATTTCAAGACGCTCACTATGCACAAATTTTTGAAGTGGTGATCTTTTCCTTGTTCTCTTTTCTGGAGCTATAAAGAGCTGTCCCAAATTTTTCGGGTTTCCCCGGAAGTATGCTTGGTTATCCGGAAATTCGTTATCCGGACGAAAAGGGACGACTCCTGAGGTGTCCGGATAATTGAGACATGACTGTACAGCAATACGGGCACAATGGGGACTGCATTCATTCACTGTCGTGGCGTCGGTCTCCAGCATTTGGACACTTTCGCGAATACAGCAACAAGTTAGCGGTGGCATGGCGGTTTCAAGTACCGGAAGCAAATGTTACAAGGTGGCTAAAACAATAGGGAGAGATCAAGAATTGTGCCAGCGCAGTGGATTTTGACGCTTGGTGCAATGTGCCTCAAGATGTGCACACTGCTGAAAAAGCAGATAGCAACAATGAACACAGTAGCCAAGAAAGTGATGATGAATAAATGGTATTGTGCGTTGATTCCAACTGCTACACTGCCTCCAAATCCTTGTTTACTTTTTTTCCAAATTCGTGTACCCCGAAGTCAGGGGGTCGCCGTAGATTTGAGAAAATACGGTATTTTTCTGTCTGTGATGGTTTCTAGCCCGTCTTAGTACAGGTATCGTGACGATATCAACTGTCAAATAAAAAAATTGTCAGTTTTGTGTACTATTACTATTCACGCGCTAAAATCGAAAAGCTTGTGGCTTCGCGAAATCAGGGGAGAGAGGGAGGGGGGGGGGGGTGATATCTTGTAGTTCTGGTGGGTCGCAGGGTAGCAAAGTTTGGGAACCACTGCACTACACAGTAGGACGGTATTATAGTCCACAATGTAACTGTACAGTGCTGGACAATTTTTTTACAGAACACATCCTTACAACGGCATGACACTATATTCGTGTCCAAGCTAAGAACGGCATTGCTGGTACGGCTTTTCCCCATGTATTTAACCACCAGAAGCCAACATAGTGTTGAAACCTTGTATGTAGAATTCCTTTGGGTCATATTTACTTGTGACAAAGGTTATTTTCATATACTCTTCATGAATACCAGCCCTTGCATATCCCATAATCCTGTGTACTTGACTTTCATTTGTAAGTCCGTCCAACACACTGATATAGGCAAAAAGATTTAGTGAAGTTAATTAAAAAGGAGGCAGGACAGAATCACCTCAGGTGCATTTGGGACATCTTGCACAGTCAGCTTAGCACTGGCTCGGTCGTCATCCAGCTCTGTTTGCGCCAGACAAGTGTATGTCCCAGAATCCAGCTCCATTGTGCGTGTAATTGTTAGAGAGTTATCGCTGACCTTCTGCATTCGTGCATCTAACTCCGGGTCAATAGGTTCCCCATTAAAGAGCCAATTTATCTTGAGTTCCAGGCTAGGATCAGCCTCTGCTCCACAGCGGAATGTCGAACTTTTGCCAGCTGCCACCTCATAGTTTTCGGGAGGTAGGGTGATGCGTGTCTTTCCTGTAAAAAGATGTCACATATCATTTCACGTTAGATATGTCTTAATGCACAAGTGCAACATCCTTGTGTTGAAATGCTGTTTGCAATATTTCATATTTTCATATTCATTTCCATAATAGCTATGCACACATCACAACCAAGTGCAAGACTGCTGGGATGTCGCGGATGAAGCGGTCTCAATAGCAACATATACACTAGAAAAAAATATTGTGTACCGTAGGGCACCACACAAACATAAGTGATACAAGTACAGGTAAGATAACTGAAGTAACTTTAGACTACCTTAGCAAAAAATATTTCTACACATTCTTTTAAATACATATAATGAACGTATATCTTTAATTTCATATGGAGTGTATTCCAAGCCTTTGCAAAATAATAGCTTATGCCAAATAATCCATAGTTAGTTTCAACCTTTGGCAGGCGTAATTGTAATGAATCAGATCTTGTAAAATGCGGTGTCACCAATCTGATTATGTTGCTAGAATCAATATGGATGTATCCGTAGACCAATTGATGCACAAACAACACAACTCTATAGTTAATTAATTGAAAAATTGACTGTACATGCAAATACCCAAATGCAAATGTAACGGACAACAAATGCAACAATTTTACTGCAATGCTCATGTTCATGCTGAATACAGTAGCAGACAGATTTTTGGGACGCCAATTATTGGGACTTCCACGGCGAACCGTGGCATTCGCCTTAGGATTAATACCTTTTTAGTACAATTTTCCCGGTCAGGTCGAAGTCTGAAGAGCCGATTTTCCGAACTACAATGCTTGCGGGATAAGCACCAAGAGGACTATTTTTGGCACTACATCAAAAAACTTTGAAAACGTCATTTTCGAGTGTGTGCTTGGATTGGATTGGTAATTAGTATCCTAGGCCAAACTGCTCAAAAACTTCCGAACCATACCTCTATGTGGTGCCATGGCACCGGCGAGCCGACGCGGGCATGCACGCGCCGACTCTTTTGGGAGTCAGGACGGTCGAGAGGCTGGTCAAGTTTCTGCTTGGGAATGATTTCGCTGTTCACCAGCTCTCGACGCTATGGCCGCGTCTGTTCAGTAAATTGTACGGCAAGTACTGGTGCAGCCGTCACTTTGAACACAATTGTACTGACTGCCTACAACTCTCGACCTCTGACATCATGAACACGTTGTTGCTATTGTCAAATGTGTACGATGAACACGTGATGCTCATGCAAATGCAGGCGGATATCACCACACGCGGCAGGGCACAATTAGATTTCCTTAGTGCAGTTGAAGAAATTTAGTGCTCCTCTGATTTTTTGGACTGCTCTATTATTTGGACTTTTTTCCGGTGACCGGTCACGTCCAGAAAATCGGTCGGCTACTGTATGTGGGAGCTAGATGCACAGTACTACTTCGAACTAATCAATCTCCCGATTAAATGACAAAGGTTGGCAGGTACAGTCATGTCTCACTGATCTGGACACTTTGGTACCCACCCAGTATCATACAGATAGCAGATTCACAGACAGGTAAATCAAGTGCAGGATGTGTGCAATTTCATTAAGATGGTAGTTTAAGTATTACACCAGCAAGAGAAAACATTATCTTGTAGCCAGGGTGTCCAACCGCAAAAAATACGGGTTTGGTTCGAGTTTGGGTTCGCGTTGCTTGGATTTCGTTCCAGTTCGGTTCTGGTTCGGCTACACCAAATATAGAACAGGTTCAACGCTTTCATTTTATTCGATCTGAAACCGTACTGAAGCATGTCAAAAATAAGTCTGCCAGCCTTGCTCTGTCCAAGCTCACAGCAGCGTACCAGTTAATCCATAACACAAAAACAATGTGTCACGACACAATTCCACTACCAGTAAGCAGGACCACATTTACTTTTCAAACCACCGCCAATCATATACGCACCGTTCTGCGTACGCTCCTTCTCCACTTCGCATGTTTCCGAGTCGTTTAATTTTTACTGCTCACGTGTAAAGGGAAATATTGGGCACTTGCTTAATCACATATTCGTCCTATAGAGCTACACAAGTGGCCAACACCATTCCTGATCCATTCGTCTGCGTGGCGCCTCCAAAGAGCAGACGCCGCAGAGCGTACGTGGGGCGCTAGCCACGGCGCTCACAAGGACAACTGCGATTCAACATGTTAAAAAAGATGCTGAAAGCATACTTACTGTACGTCCTCGTTTGACTGCTTGGTGAGAATTTGCGATATTCATGATATGGAGACCAATGTGTCCTCGTTCGAGGACTGAGATGCACTTGGACTCTTACGCTGACTTCTTTTATGTCTGAACCGTTTTGTTGTGAACCGGTCAGGGTGTCGGAGCGAACCGAAAACCGGAACCGAAAATAGAAAAAAAAAAAACACGCTATTTTGGTGCGAACCGGAACGGAATCGAAACCGTATACGTTTTTTTCGCTCAAGAGGGAAACCGAAAAATATATTTAACGGTTTTCGGTCCAAGAAAAAACTTCGTCGGTTTGGACTACGGATAGGCGAATGAAACAGACGTCGTGTGCTCTGAAGTCATGTCATGTGGAATGTATGTCGGTATAGTATGACCCTTAGGCTCCCTTTGTAATGGTTTATGGTTTGCGCACGCACACAGACTTCGAGGTACATGTGACTTAGAGCAATGTGCCGTAGTGTTCGTTTTAATTTGATCCCCCCAAACTCTCCTCAACTAAACAGCGGCCCAAGGGGCCTGCATAATGGCTTCTTTATCGGTAATGTCGCACAGCGCGTCGCTTGTTTGAGAGCAGCTAAGTTGAATACATTTACGTATACGCGAGGGCAAGGCCGTGCAAAGTGGCAACTCTTTTGTGGGCAGGACACGAAGAAAATAAAACGGAGCCGTCGAGCTCGTTTGTGAGTGAAGGTGTTCCTCGATTTGCGTCATACTCGTGCGGTGGTGCTTGCTGGCTAGACAGTAGCAACAGACATTCGGATGGGACTCAATCGCTCCAACCCAGAAAGAAAGTGCTTTACGTATGACTTCACGACAAACAAGTCCGTTTGTAGCATGCGCTTCAAGAAAGGAGAAAGCCCATTTGAACAGACAGTAACCTGCAGGAACCAGGAGCTACAAATTTCACAGCTGTCTATTAATATTAGATACCATGTATGCGGAATAAACGGGTTTACATTTTGTAAGGTTGATTTCTTTTTTTTTTGTGTGTGTGTGTGGATGATTATTCCCAGCAGAAGCGGAACCGGTTAAAAACCGGTATGAACCGTTATTTTTTTGCTCCGGAGCAGAACAGGTACTGGATCGTTTCTGATGTAACCGGAACGAAAACCGAAATGAAAAACGTTTCGGTTCGACACCCTGGAACCGGTTATCACTATTATTTTTTCCGGTTCTGCTCCGGTTCAGGTTCAACAGTGTCATGAAAATTTTGGTTCCGGTACAGTGTTCGGTTCGGGTACGGTTTGACTCCCTGCTTGTGGCACACGTCATTTTATAATTTTTTAGAGAATTTTTAAATTCTTAGAGGTTTCGCTTAGAATGTCGTAAGTTGCAAAGCTTCTAATATCAATGCCCAGTGCTCAGGTGCAACACCCGTCTCTTCTTTATCTCTTGCTTGGAAACTAGAAATACTTTCACATGGTTTGGATAGCTGATGCTCACATTATCAACTTTTTGTGCCCAGCACAAATCGGATGCCCCTTGTGTTTCCTGGGAGCCATCATTACTGTCTGTCCACACCAGTCTCTAGTGACCGACCGATGACCAAAAAGGGGTCAAAGTGGAGAACAGAAGGCTTATGCGTTCCTCGAAGACCATGCCCACACCAGCATATGCCAAAGACTGAAACCCTTGACACATTTCCGTATAAGCGAATCAGAATGACACTGGTTCCGAAACATTGTTTCCAGTAAATGATATCTGGATACGGATATGATATTCCTGAAAACCGGATAAAAATCCAATGGTACCAAGTTTCTTCCTGATCATGTAGTCTGGATAACAAGCTTTCCAGTTAACTGAGTTACAGATCAGCTAGACATGACTGCATCATTTCCCAACCACAGAAATGTAAAATGTGCGTACCTTTCACTTCAAGAGCACCTGACGCTGACGCATCCCCAAATTTGTTGCTGGCATAGCAGGTGTATTCTCCCTGATCTGTTACTAGGAGGTTGTCGATCTGCAGGTCCCCACTGTCAAGCACTTTAGAGCGGCCTCCTGACAGTTCAGAGTTCTCCTTCATCCACTTGACTTCAGGTTTCGGGGCACCAAACACCCTGCAGCGCAATGTGGCTCTCGATGTCACCACAGCCAAGGTCATCTGCTCAGGGGCCTCCGTGATGGTAGGAGGCAAAGCCAGAACATTGAGATAGAAGTCGCGGAATGCATAACCATGTGGGTTGGATGCGTTGCACTGGTACACAGCTGTGTCCTTCTTGGTGATCTTGTCTATAGTGAGCACTGTCCCTTCCACTTTACGCCGTGGGTTTTGTTCGGCTTCTGAACAGAAATTGAAAGAAAAATTGAAGAAAGAAAAACTCTTTCTAGTACTTATGTGAGCACCTGTCCTCCACAATGAAGAGCAGTGAACGCCATGCTTATACTCTCTGCATATACAATCTATGCACTCTATCTCTAGTAATACTAGTAGTGCTTAATGAACAAAAAGATTCAAAAAGATGCTTCTGCCCACTTTGCCGTTTAATGCAGGGACAGCAACAATCTCAGTAGTCAGTAATTGTATCAGTAATGAACCTCTTAGCTGAGAGTACACAAACTGATCATGCAATCAGGCTACGATAAAGGTTTTCACCCACTCAGATTATTTATAGGCACGTCCACCTATGTGAGTGTCCCAGAATTTTTTCCAGGGAGAGCAGACAGCTTCCAAGGGGGGTGAGGGCAAAGCGTGCAGTCAATAGACAATGGACAATAGAATGACGACAATCGAAACCTTTGATATGCAGAGCATCTGGGGTTCAGATCAACACCATTATGACAACATCTGAGTATAAATCTTGACCACCTGTGATCTTGGAGCTTCGGGTAAGGAGGCATGCCCCCCCCCCCTCCTCCTTCTTGGAACGCCAATGTCTGCATGCGCCCCTGGGGTCCAGTTCTTAATTATCACCTGTTTGAAGCTTTATCTAGTATAATTTTGCTATGCTAGAACACTGAGTCAAATAATATAAGGTTGTCCAATGTTACCTATTTCATATGGGGAAAGACAGTACACAAGTCCTGGTTCAAAGACTAACTACCATATGTCAAGATCATACATCTGCCATTGGTCGAGAAGTGCAATGTGTTACTTACAGTGATACAAAAGCTGAAATGACAAAATGTACAGTTTACATGCCAACACAATGGCCACAAAGTGGTTCCTGTTTTAGATTGGTTACGCCATCTCATGGGGCATTTTGAACCATGCGCCAAACGCGTGCACAAAATGAAACTTTAGCTGCCACATTTTCACACAGAAATGTTGGAACTGTCAAATGCCCTGAAGAGCCAATGTATTTCCGTGGCCAAGAAATCGAACCGTACTCGTCTCGCTTGAAACCTGCGTGGTTTTTGGGGCTTACGTCTCGCGAGTGGCCGACGTGTTTGACATTCCGTACTGCGTTGCAACGAAGGCCATTCGTATGCGCAGAAGGCGGAGCTTATTTGCGGGCGACCGAAACCATACTGAATGCTCCACTTCAGACTCACTAATCTTTCAACACGCGTGTCATCGACTACGACTATCCTTGAGTATCGGAAATATCGAAATGCCACCCTCAACTTCAGGTGGGATGTCAATGATACGTAAGAAACCATAATTCTGTCATGCAGCATATACAGGTTGTTTGCTGTCTATATACAGGCTGTTTGCTACGTGTCCCTGAATTCAGTGATGGTCAGTAGTTAACTACATGTAGTTAAACTACTAGTTAAACTACGTGATTGTAGTTAAAAAGTAGTTATCAACTACTTGCAGAAATGTAGTGGCAACTACTAGTTAAACTACTATTTTAAGTAGTTAACTACAGTAGTTAGGTTACTGAAGGCGACAACTACTTCCGATTTTGCCGCAAGCTTTACGGCACGATTGTGCTTCCGACTTTTACCTTGAGCTACTTGTTTGATGAGAACGGAGGTGCAGAGCAATTGTGTCGTGCATGTGTAAAGCCTCATTTGATTTGCTGTGAAATAATTCTGCAACTTAGTTTATCGCGTAGGCACAGAAAGAATCCCGCCGCAAGCTTTGTATTTGACGATCGTAGCAATGGCTTGAGCCAAAGTTTATTATTGCTTGTGATTCATATTTAGGTGTCCAAGAACACTACAAGGGATTGGTGTTGGTGGACAACGTTAAGTAGTTATAGATGTAGTTAAACTACATTGCAGTAGTTAAAAAAGTAGTTTTAACTACTCCCCTGAAAAGTAGTTTAACTACTAGTTAAACTACTCAATCACAAAGTAGTTAGTAGTTATAGTTAAACTGCTGTAGAAGTAGTTAGTGGCCATCACTGCCTGAATTATATAAAAAAATCTAGACATTGTACAAGGACGCCGCTTGCTGCATTGGTCTTTGCTTTTGCCACCAGGGAACACTGATTTTGTCAAATTTCAACTGCAATAAATTGAATTTTTAAAATTGATCTCGCTAATTTGCCAAGTCAACCTCACGTTTTTCCAGCGGAAATGGAAAGCGGATGTTCGATTTACCCCAAAAACATTACTGAAGGTGTCCAGCACCACAGCGGGAACACATGAACAAAATATGCAAAAAGCGCTGCACGTTTAACATGCACGTTCAAGGCAAGAAGAGATATGCGTGGAATGACAGGAAGTGTCAGGTGAAAGTGAAGGGGTGACCTTATCAGAGGCAGCAAATTTTGTGCGGCGATGGAATGTCAAGGGGGCGGAGCAACGACGGCCCGCATAGCGCTGAAATACTCGCGCTCGGCAACTTGAGAGTCCCAAAACGGCGCTTTTTGCAGATTTTTTGCAGATTTTTTTCATGTGTTCCCGCTGTGGTGCTGGACGGCTTCAGTGATATTTCGGGGTAAATCGAACATGCGCTTTCCATTTCCGTTGGAAAAACGCGAGGTTAACTTGGCAAATTAGCAAGACAAATTTTAAAAATTCAATTTATTGCAGTTGAAATTTGTCAAAATCAGTCTTCCCTGGTGGCAAAAGTGCCACAAAGACCAATGAAGCAAGCGGCATCCTTGTACAATGTCTAGTTTTTTTTATATACAGTCGCTGACCGATTTTTCGGACTTCTAAAAGCCACAAAACCGGTCCGAATTATCCAGCAGTCCGAATTTTCAGTCAATGACACAAATCTCTCCCAAAATGATTTTTATTAAAGAAATCCAAAAAGGCACAAAAAAGACTTATCAATGCGTGTCTGGTTTGCTGCGCATATGCGAGAAATGGCGTCGCGACGTATTTCGGCTAATGTCATGCTGTCACGGTAGACATTTTCGAGCGTATCGACGACCGCAAGTATTGCTGCTGTTGAAGGAGTAGCAATAGCACTCGCATCATTGTCGGAGGTCGGAGCCTTCCGCTGGCAGGTCGAGGACTTGTGAAATGATTTGGCCAACAGTCATTTCGGCACAAAATTCTGCACATTAATCCACTTTGGCGTACGTTTCAAATGTTGCACTTGCAGGTATTGTCATACCTGAGCTTCGGAGGTCCTCTACCGATGCCCCGCCGTCCGTCGTCGTCGATGGCGATACCAACTGTGCTTGTACTCCATACTTGCGTACTGTCCTTGCAAAATCAGGCTTGACGAAAACTGTTCGCTATAGTGCTCCCTTTCACTGCTTCCCACGACTCCCACGAGTCGGTAAGAATATGAAGCGCGGTGACAAGTGTAACGTTATAGTTAGTTTCGTTTTCGTAGCACAGCACAACACCCAAGAGCAGGCGGGACCAGTAGACAACCTTGAGGTTTTTTATGATTCCTTGGTCCATGGGCTGCAGGACACTTGTTGAATTCGGAGGCAAGAACTCTAGAAGTATCGCCTAGAGGTTCTGTACTGCATCATGTGCTGCACATTTATCGATACACATGGTAACACTCCTCATGCCGACGTGCTCGCATCTTCACCGCACTCGTCAGTATTCACGACGTCGATCGAGACACCCTCAAAATCACTTGAAGGCGCGAATATCATTTCGTGGTCACTTCTTGTCTCCAACAATAGCATGGTTATGGGTGCTTGTGGCGCGTGTGCATAACCTCATCAGTGGTGTGCGCGCGTAAACTCTGCCTCCGCGCGCGCCTCCTGTGCGCCGTCAGCAAAGGCGAAGGGAAAGAAAAAAAGAAAAAAGAAGGAAAAGCGAGGCAAATATGCACGAAAAATCGAACCGTACCAGCGAAAAATTGTCCCAATTTTCGGACGTCAAAATACATTGGCTCAATGGGGCATCTGATAAAGCCACAGCTTTTGTCCTAAATATTGGACAGTCTGAATTTTCGGAGTCCGAAAAATCGTTCGGCGACTGTAATTCAGGGACACGTTACAGCAAACACCCTGTATGTAGGCAAAATATTGCTAATTCAAACTTTCAATAATTCAAACAAAAATCTGCGGGCCCTCAGGCCCGGCTCAGCGCCTCAGGCCTCAGGCTCAGGCCTCAGGCGGGCCCTCAGGGTTTGAATTAACGAGCGTCTACTATATACTTGGCATTTGTAGCAAAATTCAATTTGGGCTGTTTCACGCCAAGAGCTCATGCCAATTCTCTTAGTCCTAAACAGGGTGTCTACCAAATTGCAGCCTTCAAATTCACTGACTTTTCCAGGTTTTCACTGACTATTTCAAGCACATTCCCTGACCAGAACAAAAGGAAACCTGGTGTCTGCTGCTACATTTTGATACAGATCCCTCATGAAACAGATAATATATTGAGTATTAATGAGGCTGCCCTACTTTTCTGCCTCTGAGCTTGTCGTATTGGTGAAATGGTATAATCGCGGCAACGCTACTGCAGCGTGGATGCTCATCCACTGATCGGCACTTGTGGTTCACTGTGCATCGCCACAGCACTTCTGTGTGATTTACTCTGACTTCAGCTGCTTTTTGGCAAATTCCCTGACAATCCCCCGACTTTTCCAGTCGCATCAAAATTCCCTGACAAACCGTGGTTTTCCCAAGTTTTCCATGTGGGTAGACGCCCTGCTAAATTTATATCAGGTAATGAAAAATATATACTTATGATTGATATGGATATGCTTTATATGATCCGTGCTCTCACTGGCTTTTCATTATGTAGTGATATTATTATACTGAAAAATCAAAGTGGTACTTACTTTCTAGGGGTACTCCATTGACAAACCACTGCAGTTTTGGCTCTGGAATACCACCAGCCACACACTCGAAACTGACAGTCTCTTCTCCGGCAGCATTCAAATTTTCAGATACATTTCGCCAAAATGGAGCCGCTGCGATGGAAAAGATTGTCAATCAGTAATTTGGTCACTACGAGGGGCATTCAAGTTATCGGGTCTCCTTTTTCTCTGGAATATGAGTAGATAGCAGCATAGCAGGCGTCTTAAAAGATGTAATGATATTATACAATACATAAGGTCACATATTCGGAGAGAGTTTTTCGGAGCTTATTACCGTATTTACTTACATATTGGATGAACTGACGTACTGAACGCGCCCCAACTTGAGCGCCGAAATGCTGGCACTTTTTACCGCACCCATAGAGCGCCGATCACCAGTGATCGATGGTTTGCGAACCGCGCTATACGGCCTCCTAAGCACATATGGACAAGTGGTGACATTACATGGACATACAGATTAGCGATTTATGAAACTGGCTCTGCGCCAACGAGGCTGTGCGGATATTTTATCTTGGCCATGTCGTCGTCGACGCACCTCTTTAGCAAGTGTGCAGTGCTCGCATTTGAAGCATATTTGGGGTCGATTAGTTTATTAGAACACATATAACGACTCTGAACGTATTGGATAACCAAACTTTTGTCCTGGATATAAGGATATGTAAAACTTGCACAGCTGGTGTTCTTCCTGCATCAAAACGAACCAGGAGGTACGAAAAAGTGGTGAAATAGCAAAATGTGGTATGAGGACAAGAGAGTTGTGCATTTCTGCAGAAACTATGATGCTAATTTCTGTTTTAGTCCTTGTGGAAACCCGCGTTTCCACAACCTCGGGGCGTCAGTCCGTCCGCGCCGTCGCCGAGGAAGCCACAGCAAGCGAAAAGTGTGAACAACAAACAAGGATTTATTCCATACCTTTGACAACGGATACGGTCGATACTCCCAGAGTAACCCTTGCCTCAACTACGCTTGCTGTGGCTTCCCCGGCGACGGAGCGGACGGACCGACGCCCCGAAGTTGTGGAAACCCGCGTTTCCACAACCTCGGTTTTCCACAACGCGGGTTTCCACAACTTCGGGGCGTCGGTCCGTCTGCTCCGTCGCCAGGGAAGCCACAGCAAGCGTAGTTGAGGCAGGGGTTACTCTGGGAGTATCGACCGTATCCGTTGTCAAAGGTATGGAATAAATCCTTGCTTGTTGTTTGAACCTTTTCGTTTGCTGTGTCTTCCTTGGCGACGGAACGGACGGACAGACGCCCCGAGGATTGACGCCCCGATTCCTTCAAGGAACTTAGTCACTCAATGGCATGTACGGCATGAGTGTCCACCTTATTTTCCACAACTCACAAACTTCTTGACCTAGAGTGTTGATAGTCACATATATTACTACAGACAAAATTTGCCACATTTTGTACATTTTGAAATTTCTAGTTTGATATTTTTCTTCGAGATACAGACATGAGTTTTCTGTTGTCTGCACCAATTTTTTTGTGTTCAGAAATTAATTTTGGAAATACATGGATAACTATATCAAAAGAAAACCTATATCATTTGATAGGGCATTCAATTAGGTACAGTTTCCTCTATATCCTAATGTGATAATGACAGCCACAAAAACTATATTTGTCGGACCACCCAAAAATGGTCATTTTTGCCGCGGCAAGGAAAGAGTTAAACGCAGCCCCACTTTAGTATCATAGCCGGATCATCTTGCAGAGCGCCAGCAAGCGTATCGCGCGGTCAACAAGATGGAGGGCCTGGTGCCAAAGTGATGAACGACGAATGCAATGGGCATCGAGGAGTATTTTGTCCCTGCTTAATAGAACGAAAGACCATTTGATGTGGGACAATCAGAACGGTTCATTCCGGGGAGATCTACAATGGATATCTCGGAATAAAACGGGACATAAGTGTGCCTTATGTGTTGGGTTCCAATTTTCCCCCACGTATTGGACGCACCCCCTCAATGGCGCGATGTTTTTGGGCAAAAAATGTGCGTCATGCATGCGAGGGGTATTTTCCGAGATTTAGAGTTCCTGTCTGAATTGCAAAAACTAGCTGTCCTTTCAAGAAGGCAATCTGTAAGTCACCTGCACTTCCCGCTTTGAGAAGAGGAGGGGGACACCATGATTCACAGAAAAATGGAATGGAAAACCCTAGGAGTTGGACATTTTCCAAGAAAATTTGGAAAATGGTTGAAATGGCCTCAAATGTCCTTATGCAGCCTAGAGCCACTAGCTACGGTGTCCCTTTGCCACACCCTATGTAGTGACTCCAATGTCGAGATGACTCTAGGCAAAGATTAAGATCACCTGAATAACACGGATGCTGTAGTGGGTTTTGGTCAAGAGATCTGTTTTTCCTTGTCACGGGGGAAATCCCAACAGAAAGAAAACGAACCCCGTTAACCATGTCATCAGGGCACAGAACCCTCAAAAGCGGAGCTTTTCGCCTAAATCCCAATTTCTCGAAATTTTACCAACGTATGTTTAGAATATTTTTAGTTAAATCCGAAAAAGTCCGGAATCCTACCTATAAGGCTATAACGTGTGACTAGGACAAGATGCCGATTTCGCTGCATCCGAACGCCTGAGAGTTGTTACAAAAATAGAGGGTGTAGGACATGCCTGTGTTGCAAATTATTGTCACCAGCTAGAGACCAAAAAGTTGTGAGGACAGCGATAGGTTTGCTCAAATGAAGACTGCGAAGCTGCTAAAGACATTTTGGCGCAGTTTTGGCACTGAGGCGTAAGTTGGCACAAGAATTAGAGCATGGTGCGAGACAGTGCAATTGGCATAGCAGCATAGCACTTCCAGCCCTGCTTTGAGTGCGGTAGGTTTTATAATTAAAAGACAGCAAGGTAGAGGCCTTAACATCAGATTTTTCAAACCCGCTTCATCATTGAACAGGACACCTTCTGGACAATTGGCCATCCACTGTAGGGAATGTGTATCCTGTAGGGGTGTGCAAATCCCAATGTTTCAAGTCGAATACAATGAAGGGAGAAAAATGCAGCGAATCAAATATCGAATATTTGTGGAAATTTTACAATATGCTCCTTTTGCGATTGCAATTGCAGAAGTTTGCAATTTGTAGGTCATGGTTTACTGTAATTTTTCTGGCATTAACTGTCACAAGAGAGGCACGCATCCTTCTATGGGAAGCCCCTACACTTAATTTTACTTGTGGTTCCTGCTTTTCAGGTGAGTCTGCATGTACTGGGGTAATTATCTTGATTTCCAAATTTGATGTCAGCCAGTGGCATGCTACACAGAAGAGGCTGTAATTGATCCTCTGTATGCAATAAGGGGATAAGTCGAGTTATCCCCTTTTTACTATTTTTGCTGCAATGACATATACGTACCAGTATGTACCTGCCAAACAAAATTTAGGACCGTATTGCTATTTATTGACCCGCTACAGGACGTTAAAAAACGGGAAACGCATGCGTGTCAATGGGACTGGCCTTTAGATCAGGCCCCTTTTCTCGGTTTGGGATTTTTTTACTTATCCCTTATTGCATACAGAGGTTCAATTGTTTCTGAACATCCACAGGTCACTTGTGAAACAAACAAAAATGGAGTCCTGCCTGAGCTTTGCCATGAAAATCCTTAAAATTATTTGCTGGAGTGTGTACGTCTCGCCTGGAGAAGTTGCGTTACTGAAATTTTGAACGTAAGGGACGTCTTTAAGACGCCCTTTTTGTTCCTGAGCAGGAGGCAGTATGCAGGAGTTTTAACCTTTTAAAGGCTACCTCCCAGACATCAACACCGCTAAAGTGCACGTGGCAAGGATGCAGCTCGAACTTCAGGCGAAGCATACACAACGGTCCGCCTGCGTTGGTCCCGCAGCACTGGCAATTTTGTAAAGCAGGCTCCACCTCATACAGGGAAGCATCAGGTGAAGCCCACTTCAGGGGTAGCATCGTTCATATTTGGGGAAGAGTCGAATATTTGGAAAATAATGGATATTGCTATATTGAATATTGCCCGAATATTGGATATTCGGCTTGTGAATCGAATACCTAGAGTGACTGATATTCGATTCGAATTCGAGAAGTCAAATATTCGCACACCCCTAGTATCCTGTGCTCCTACTTTCAAGGAAACTATTGTTGTGGCTCAGAGGCGGATCCAGACTCACTCGTTCTATTTTTTATATTTTTTTCGTGTGTGGGAGGTTCGTTATCGAAGTACGTAACTGGGGAGGGGAGAGGAAAAAAAAAAAGCATAACCTAACTGTTTTTTTTTTTTTTTTTTGGGGGGGGGGGGGGGGGGGGGGGAAGGATTGCCTTTCTCTTGGATCTGCCATTCTTGTGGTTTGACATCAGTGCAGGAGATTATGGAAGCTTACACCATGGGTTCTCTTGGAGATGCGTATGTATTAGTTCCCCTTTGATAGCTCTTTCACAGTGAGAAAAGGATTATCCTAGTTCACGCCCACAATGATTGATACCTACCCTGTTACTTGTTAGCAATGCTTATCACATGCTTGTTTTGTATAAATATGTTCCTTCTGATTAAATTTTCACCAGTTGAGGGTCTGCAGGCGTGCTGCCTTTCTGTTCTAACCTTTTTTGTCTTCATCCCCGTGATGCAGTCAATCACCCTGAATAGAGAGCTGAGTTTTAGGCACTAACAGGTAGCGCTCTTATCTTCTGATTGGAAGGAAAGTTGATACATAAAAAGGTGTGCGCCCTCTTTCTCAGCTTATCGGGAGACAGAGCGCTATCATCCGCGACAGTTAGTACCTAAAAATCCGCTCTCTAACCATGAAGATGTACCAACTCCCCTCTACAGCACTCTTGTTATATAAGTTCCTGCAAATCACATTTCGAGGCAATTCTGCACAAAAAAAGATTTAAGATTTAAACTTTGAAAAATCTTCTACAGTATCTGAGTATTTGTAGTGTCTTCACCCTGCACATCTTTCATAAATGTTTCTGAGTAAAACCCGTGCTGAAATTTTGTGCTAACTGATTCTGCCTGTGTTCAAGTTATCCGAGCGTGTTAATTAAGGCAATGCCGATTCATGCACCTCGAAATTAGGATGCAGGCCACTGCCCACTTCATAATTGTGCTGTCTAATGTTCTTGTTAATGAAGCCAACTGTAAAGTCGTAGCCCTCACCAAACGCTTTCTTTCAACCTTGAAACCAGGAGGCATTGACATTGAGGCTTGACATTGACATTGAGACATTGAGGCTTGACATTGACTGCTGGATGCAGTATTCACATTCGAAGTATTAACGCGTGTCTACACAATAGGCATTTAGAGATAGAGCTCCTACTTCAACTGGAATAATTTCAAATAGCACTTGTACAAAAATGGGTTCACTTACACTCCACTTTGACACTCATGGCATGGGACTTTGAGATACCGACGCCATTGTTGGCCACACACTCGTAGGTGCCCTCGTCCTCGAAGCCCACATTTCGAATCTCCAGGGTCTTGCCATAATCAATGTAGTTAAAGCGACTGCTGCTGCTGCTAGCGCCACGTTTGCTCCATGTGATATGAGGTAGAGGCCTGGTACACAAAAATGGTTAATTTCAGAACAGTAATGCCATCCATAGCTGCATTTTACACATTGCGTAACCTCACTATATGATGACAGCACTATGTAACGTGACCTCAATTTAAAGATATGTTGCAACCTTAGAACTCAGTAGCAAACAACCACTAAATGAACATAAGAGCAAAACAATCTCAGGCTAATTAGACAATTGAATGGCTCTTTGCAATAATGATGTAAATGAAAATTTGTACTTTGGAGAAATAGCAAAAAGAATATTCCAACGATCTGATACATAAATTGATAAGGATATAGTAAATCACCATTTTGTACGACAAGTGGACAACATTCACCTTGCGAAAAAATAGCACTGTCATTAGAAAAATATTTCGATGAATTGCACAAACAGCGTATTTCAACTGCTCGATTGCAAACCAATTGCATAACGAAGTAGTTCTTGAAGCCGAGACCTCTCTTAACAATATATATGATTTACTGCATTTAACAATAAGTGATACAGGTATTAGATACGTGTATGTACAATACATTCCACCATGTTTTAGTAGGCCAATATGTAGAAACAGGTATTCTTGTGAAGAGATTATTAGGGCTGTGCGAATAGTGATTTTTGGGTTCGAATCGAATACGAATCGAATAGTAAAATCGTAGTAATGTCGAATACCACACAAAAATGTGTGCTTATTGCTGAATAGTAAGCAAAAGCTTGCATTGAAACCTGGTGCTCAGTTGTAGTTTGTGAGACTGATTGCGAACTATATACACATATTTCATTGATGAATACGTTTGTGCTAGAATTGTCCTGAAAATTGTAATTCCAGACATAGAGTAGCTGGCTGTGTGATTAAATCCCTCTTTCTATGGCGTCATAGCTGGTCCAGCCAAAGTTCAAAATAATTAAACTAACTTAAATATCCCTGCCAATATTTACTAAAATATTTCTCAAAAGTGGCAATTTTTAGTGATCCCTCAAATCGCACGTTTAAACCATGCCTGCAACCCCGCGGCACTGGCAGGAGTGTAAACTAGGCTTCGCCTGATGCTCGGAGACATGATGCAAAGCCAACTTGCAGGATATAGTCAAATCCGCACGCGCAAAACTGTAAAGTAAGCTTCACCTAACACACAGAAGCATGAGGTGAAGCAACCTTGCAGAATATATTTGAGGCGCAGAATTGTAAAGTAGGCTTCGCCAAACGCTAAGAGACATGAGTTGAAGCCAGCTTGTGGAATTTCGAATATATTCGAGTATTCGATGAAATGTTATTCAGTTCGAATACGAGTAGCGCGGTACCGTTATTCGGTACGAATATCGAATATTTCGAATATTCGCACAGCACTCAGATTATTTAACTTACACTTCGTTCACCATTTCCGACTCATTTCAATCATTGATAGTGCCCAGGTTCATAGAAACGAATTCCCGGTTTCGTGATGCAATATATCCCAGAAACTTAAGCCCATCGTTAGCTTTTTTTCACTAGCACTCATAGACGCGGTTGTGGGTTGGTCGGCAACTGCTCCAGTCTAACCTTACAATTAATGGAGTACGTCTTAGCACCAATGATATTGCAACGTTTGTGAATGGTATTTCGGAGCCTCCTTTCTGACTGTCGGAATCCTTAGGAAGGGACTCCGATAAGAAGCTGCTCTGTGAGCTCTCTACACCAATAAAATACAGCGGTGTAGGGGCCCTCAAAGCACTTGCAGTCGTCTGCTAAGGTGTCATCTGCTATTGTTGCGTCGTCTGCTATTGTGTAGGCGCCGCCTGTAAGTACCACCAGGCACTACAGCTTTTCTCAAACTGGAGTTTCTGCACCAACATGTAAAGCGGGTCTGTATTTACCGATTAAAACATTTCTCTTGAAAGCGATGTATATTAGTTTACACCATTATTGCAGAGAGCCATTCAATTATTGCTTGATAAGGAAGGAGACTGAAAAGTAAAACAGAGCTCTTTGTTGCCGTAATCAGCTTTGCGTAGGACATAATCACTGCAAACTGGAAAGAAGAAGAAAAAACAGATACTTTTGGAGAAATGAGCATTCATGAAAGATGTGAAGTAGCCTTGTACAACTTAAGTAATGACAAACTGTGGAATACAAAATGGAGGGTTCATCTTGCAGCTGGATGTGACCATTTCCTTCCACTGGAGGACACAATTTCCTCCTGCACAGTGGCCCATGTGCTGACAAAGAGACGTTCATGTCCTCTCACTTTCCCAGCACACAAATACATGAACAAGAGACTGCATATGCTTAGGGCCCTGTGTGTTAGGGTAAAACCTGAAAAAAACCTGGAAATGGACTTTGCGAAGTGCCAAATTCAGCCACCAATACAGGCACTGGAGATTCACTAAGCATTCCACATTGAGCACAGCTGTTCCGCATCTTGTGTCAATCTAAAACATATAGAAGTGCTCTTTTTTATTTTCCACCCCATATCACCAAATTTTACCCTGTGATACGGCTCCTGAAATAAAATCCAATGTTTACCCCCGATTTTCAAAAAACATAAAACCCGAAAACACAGGGCCTTACATGCTTAGTACTACATGCGATAACCAGAGTGGTCTTCATTTCTTCTGCCGGCAGATACAAACTATGGATGAAGACACATTATTTAAACCTGTCACATAGTAGCATTTGCATGATCCTCAACTAGAGTTGAATCCTTTTGCCACTAAGAATACTGGCCGAGTGATTGAGACCAAAAGGAAGTGGAGGAGAAGCAGTTGATTGGGCAAGGGAAATACATAACGAAAAAGAGAATGGAAGAGGGTGAAAGTACCAAAAGAGAAAGGGCGCTCATACAGCAGCGTACAAAATAACTTGTTGGAAAGTCCATTACAATGCACTAGTACATAAACAACAAGACAAAGTACTAAGGACCACAAGCCATTTATTCTTTGAGATATGCCTGGCATACTTCTCGAAGGAATGCCTCCTGAGGTAAAAATGCTGTTGGTACTGCCTTTCAACCGGCACAAGCAACACTTAACAGGACGGGTGGCGACCCTATCCTCTACTATGTGCGTGTACCCACTTTAGTAACATTCGCACATTCTTACCAGTAGCCATGTAAAAAAAATTACAGCCTCCAGATTTTTGCTTCCTCAATTTTCAAACATCGAGAACACCAGGGAGTGTCTACTTACGTTCCACCAAAGATGCAGTAGAGGCGCAGTACCTGTCCACGGAGTGCCACAATGTTGGGAGGGGAGACATACTGTTGCACGGGGGCATGGTTGGCAGGGCCCCCACTTGATGCAGGTTCCACTCGCAACAGCTTCTTGTTGCCGATCTTGTACTCCCTCCTAAACACCGACGTAGCGCTGCATGTGTACACAGCATCTTCAAGAGCGTCGCTCATCTCCACACGTGAGAAATGAAGGTCTCCCTCTGGGTCTGCAGTGATGCGTGAGGAGTTGACATTGCGCAAGGCCCCGCTACTGTACTGAATTAGCCAGAAGATGTTGGGGCGTGGGTAGCCCGTCGGGGGGTTGCAGTCCAAGGACAGTGGATCTCCTTCCATCACGTAAACCTCCTTGGTGCTCTCCTCAGCAAATGAGTTGAGCTCTGAGGTGTACGGTAGAACACAAATTTAATGAGCCACACTCCTGCAGAGGCTTTTTCGCTCAGGACAACATTCATAAGAGACAACTTGGTGAAACAAATTACTAGAGACCCTCACATCTCATTTAGTATCATGACTCTCCACATGTTCATTGCGCATAATCCGCAATTATACAAATTTCCACAGTCGCAATAGCAAACTATCAGGTGTAGCAAAACTCTTGTTGTGATGTATAGAAGCGGCTCATCATACAAAGCAAGTGTCGTATAAACAGTTTAGTTTTGACAGCCAGAAACTACAATCACACTTTTTAAATTCCTGGTCCGACATGACAACTCTAATGCATCTTTAACCAAAAAAGGCTTTCATACCCGATAATTTCTGATAATCTGCTCTGTTGCATAAGTCTTATCCACTGACATCAAAAGCTGCTAGCTCTAGAGTTGGAGCTATAGTGCCTTCCACAAATGTGTATGTTCAGTAACATACTTCTCGTACCGTTGACGTGATACTGAATGACAATTTTGTGAAAGTTCATATATATAACGATGCTCTGATACAAAAACAGGATTAAGTGCTACCATGAATATCATTATAAACGTGCTCATTGTTTAACTCATTAGTGCCTATTGGGTCAATTGGCTGATAACAATTGCCTGAAAAGCTCATGACAGTACAGATTGCTGAATGGTAAAGGACAGCTCAAAGCTGGAGGTTTGGCGTGATAAAGGTGAACTAACTAACTGAGATTGCCTAGCAGTGCCTGTTGGTTCCTATTTGCTGATAACGATAGACTCAGTCACATGTATTAATGATGAGCCGTCAATGAAGGATCAATGCACAAAGTCTGTCTAAATATATGCACGATTGATTGGTATGAATACCTGTTCTTGGATTGAGTGGTAAGAGTACACTGACCTACAAGAACTGATTTGTGCAGTCTGATTGATTGTTAATGTCACTGAATAATTTAACTGTGTGAAACAGGACTGAAGCTGACAGAAACTTACTGGCGAAAACTCACTGCACGAGCTTATCAGGTCTTATTGATAGGGTTGTTGGTGTGGAGTTACTGATACAGAGTGTTAGTGGCTGTTTATACGGCCACTCCAACTGGACAAATGATGATTGATTAGAGCACTACAATTGTTCTGTCAGATAACTGGAAACCTATCGACTGATAAGCTGCTGCTGATAAGGTGTGAAAACTATGTACTCACAAAAGATATAAGGCCGCCCATTTTCTGCTGCGGCAGATCCTAAATTCCGCAGCAGGGAATAACGAATTCTGCATTTTTCCGCGGCACATGCTCAATGGCGTTGAGTTCAAACAGAAAGCTCTTTATTGGGCCCCCAAGATACAGGAAAAAGCTACAGCATTAAAAAGCTTTTGTGACTGAGCATGAGATAGTACTTCGTATTCTCATCTGACAAAGAATGACGTTTATCACTGACAATCATCTTATATCTGCTGAATGACATCAACAAAGTTTATGGGTACACACAGGTACTTCACTGCAATTGACGCCAGAGCTGGCGTCAGTGTTTTCATTCCATCCCAAAGGCCAATGATGTCAAAGGGCTGTGGCAGTGGGTCGACTTGCATCGAGACAGATGGGGCCAGGTCACGGTCAGAAGACTTGCAGTCTTTTGCAGTGTTGATATGCAGCAACCACTCAGCTGCAAGGTTTCCAGCATCTCTTCCTATGCCTGGGATGTTCTCATAGCCACAAAGTTCATGTGATGGCCCTCATACTCTTGAAAAATTCCGAAGTGTTACTTTTTTTCCCAAGAGCTCTTGTGCTTGCAGCCTGGCACATTCCGCTTCTCATTTATTCTCCTACATGAGCAGCTTCATCATCTTGCACACCCTCTTGCTTCATAAGGGCTACGAATCTTCCAAAGATGCTGCTTTAAGGCAGCCCCAGAGTACAAACAAGGCATTGAAAACCTTGTGTGCAGCCACTTCCTGACCTTCCGCAGCCTTCAACAGGCTTACCAGCTTTTTGCCAAAAATGGCAATACACTGAGTGATGTACTTCAGCTCTGTACATATTTCTTGCATCATGGTAATTAAACCGTCAACTCCAGCAGCATCCGCATAGCTTTCTTGTAGTTTTTCCAGAAGAGAGGGGTAGTGCTCAAAGTACTTAGAATGGAGCTCCACAGCCTCAACCTATGAACTCGATCTGGTCTACGCAGGGGCTGGTGGCGCCCTCTGGTCCCCAAGCAAGCAATGGCCGACGGTTGGCAAAAGGTCGAATGACAGTTGGCCAACGACTCTTTCAGCCATCCAACGTTGGCACAGCGTTGCATAGTGATAGGCAGAGCGAGGATTGGAAAGCCGTCGGCCAGGGTACAGATCCGTATCAAGAAATGAGCTCGTTGGCCAGGCACTTGCCAAAGCTTAGACCAATCTGCACCAATAGAATTTCTCAAAACTAAAGCAGTAAGAAACAGAAGTGTTGCCTTCATGGCGAGTTAATACGACAAACAATTCATCATTTCAGTGTTGTTTGTGTACGCATCAAATAAAACTTAAGACACCTCACCTATCATTTTGACCCACATGTGAACAGGAACCAATACAGTGGCACCGCTGAACATGCCTGTTAGTGCCGACTGATGTATAGCGGAGAGTTCTGGAAGCCTGTTCCGAAGATTTTTGGCCAAAGGGACTGATCCTCCATTTGTAACCCGCTTCTGCAAGAACGTGCGCACTTTCGGATGGTCAGTCTTTTCTATTGGAATGTTGGCCGACACAAGCATGTCCAAGAATTCGAGCACCAGGTCCTCCCTTGCCTCTTTTGCCGTTAAAACCGTTTCTAAAGTTTGCAGCCTGGACAGTTTTTGCAGCCCTGATCCAGACGCCGTTGGGTCCACTTTTGCTTTTCCGACATTCTTCCGGTGACTGCTGCTTCTGATGTGGTCGTCAATCGTAGACTTGCGTTGGCGGTCAAGAGTTTTTGCGCAAGGCAGGCAGAAAAGTAAACCGCCGTCTTCGTAAACGTCGTCCATGCCGTACTCACGTACCCGTTGTTTGGCATCTTTGTTTCCCAGATGGGACCGCTTAGACATTTCCCCACTTTGCACTCGAAAAGCACACAGCGAGATGACAGAAATCAAAGTAAAGTTTCGTCGAAGCGACGTGCGCGTCAGTTTTTTTGGAGCGCGTTTTGAATTCCGGGAACATTTGTGACGTTCATTTTCTGAAGTTAAGACAAAAAATGGCACAGGACGCGGGATGTCGATCCGCCTCAAATCGAATTTATGGCAAAAAAGTGGAATTCCGCCCGGAATCTTGTATTCTACTGCAAAGTCGCAATCCCGCGCATTTTTGCGGAATCACGGAAAACGGGTGGCCTTATGTATGATTGATGTTGGATATTTAGCGTGTAATGGCGATACATATTCAATGACATTCCTTGATAAAAGCTATGTTACTGGTAACAGTACTGACTGATAATGAATGACAAGGCATGGCTCATGTGGATCGGCATGGGCGCCGTCACGGGAGAGCAAGGGGGTACTGTTGCACCCCTGGGTTCCAGAAACGTAGGGTTTCTGAGCCAAGACTTGACACTCAGTGTCTACTGGTGTGTCATGTGTATCATGCCGAATAAACCGAATATTTCCACCTGATCCAATCCGATTCAACCAGAACTGGGTTGAACCAGGTTCAGTTCAACCTGATTACACCCGAACTATTGAAGCAAAATATAACCCGATATTTACCCCCCAATGTTGCTGAAAAATATAACAAAAAAAATTAGGCTCTACTTATAATTAGCAAATAATAACCAACAGCTATTGGTATGCAATCCCAATCAGTCAGTCCGCCCACACTATGCTGCACCTCCAGATGCTCGCCTTCAGATGTTGAGTAGCATGTGAATTTCCAAGGCAATATTGGTTTATTAGTGCGCTTTAAGTGGCTGCTCCAGAGCGCAAGTGTTTGGCACTCCTACCGTGAAGTGGTTACACTCGTACTCTGAGTTCCGTATGCGAGCGAGCTCTTCACGCCCCAGCTTTTGGAAAGTGCACGAAATAGGGGTTTTATGTTCTGTCACATGGCCTCTTCCCTCCTCTCCATGAAAGCGAAGAAAGAGAACGCAGGATGTGGGGCGGCAGCAGAGCAGAGAGAGAGAGCAGAAAAAAGAGAAAGGAAGAAACGACAGCACAGCGAGCGTGTTCAAGCGTCCAAGTGCCGTTTAATAGCTGCTCTAGGAGCACGAAACTTGGAGCGCCCGAGGAGGAGTAAGAGAGCAGCTACTTAATGCACATATTTGTTATAAACTCATAAGGTGAATGTGGAAAGGATTTGAGGACTTAGGATAAAATCCCACAGTACAAGGATTAAAAGTATTGGGGCGAGTACTGCGACTGTGACGGAAAAACCTGTAGTAGACATGACCAAACTCTTCGGCTGCATCACCAAAGATGAAAAAAGATAATGTTTTGTATCCAATGCCTTACCAGACTTTCGAAGGAAGACTGAATTAGAGACAGAGGTGCCGTGCACATTAGTAGCTCGACACTGGTAGAGACCCTCGTCGACGTCATCTGGTTTGGTAAACACCAGCGTGCCTCGGTGTGGCTGCTGAGAGATACGGTTGTCGTACGACACGTAGTCAAACTCCTTGTTGTTTTTAGTCCACTCATACGTAGGCTCAGGGTTGCCCTGGGCCTCACATTCCAGAACAAAAGGCTTGTCTGGTTCATCCTGGGACTGGGATACCTAAAAATGCCACACTTACATCAGTGATATGTATGTAACTCCAACAACTGAACAGTGCGTGCAATACAGAACAGTTCAGTAAAAGAATACAAAGTTACTAAAAGCCTAAAATGGTGCAATTTTGAGCTGGTGCTATAGGGTTTATTCACATGATACCATCCGCAGGAGAGCGCCACGGTTGCTAGCAGATTTGCCGCCATAATATAGATCCCTCAGACCTTGACTGTACAGCGTCACGCACATCACATTCATCGTACATTTGGTGTTTCAAAGTTATTGTACTGTGTGAATGTTATTTGTACCATATTCAAGTAATTTCCATGTTTTCAATGTTGACAAATCTCTAAACAGCATATGGAAGTGAAAGAAAACCGGAAGAAAACTTGAAGGGACCTATATCATGATGACGATTTCGCTTTTTCGAAGCTAGTGCCCTCTGGAGGGATGACGTCAGCGAATAAACTCTATACTCAGTAGGCATGAGGTGGTGAAACTCTATACAAACATCAAGTGGCTAATCACTCACTCAGTGCATGTCTTGTGTTTGTCATGATTTGACGCACTGCAGCCAGAAGATAAGGATGAGTGTTAGAACAGAGCTTTTTTTTAGTCTGTGTTAGTGCCACAAAGCAACTGTGGCTATCGGTGGCGTACAGACACGGACAGATGGAGAGAGGACTACAGGAATTAAGGAGTGGGAGGACAGGGGGAGGAGGTTAGAATGAAGTGAACAGGACTGCAATAGTCCTGTTCACGTCATTCTAACACTCGTCCTTGTCTTCTTGCTGCAGTGCGTCAAATCAGGAGTTGGTACCAACTACCCCAGATTGTTCCTATTCTGTTTGTCTGGTCCTTTTTACCCAGCATCAGGTTGCATCATTAACAAATAATGAATATTTTATAGAAATATTAAAATGCACAAATTCGTAATGACTAATGTGCCGTATAGTCCAAGTTTGATAGTCCAAGTCACATAAAGTGGCTTATCATGCACTATTTCAAGGACTCTCTCCCAATTTTCTCCCTTCTCATTACTGATATGTATATTGTGACTTTGGGAAACCACTTGTTGTTCCCTACTTTCTGTGCAACAATATCGCCGCTGAACACAAACAACAAAAACTGATTTTGCTTCAACTTCACCAAGTCAAAACACCGCATACAAATAGTCTTACATTTTACCCGCCAATCGGCAAAAGGAAAGTGTGCTTAGTTCGCTAAGCAACCCAGTAGTAAATTAATATATTTTATTAATTTGCTTTATATCGCATGCACTAGTATGGTAATGTAGCCACACTTGTTTGCACCACACTTTTAGGATGTTTTATGTACATTTCTGTAGGCATATGTCAACGATTTCGAAGTCGTTGCTGCACCACAAGTAGAGAGGCTTACTAATGTGACATTCACTTAGTTTTAGGGTAAGGCTTACTTGGTAAAGCTGTTCGTGTTTGGGCTGCTTGATCATGGTAGGCGGTGAGGGCACAACGGCTACCGCTGTAGCAGCAGCCACTGTGAGCACTAGCCATACCTCCTGAAGCATGCCTGCATAGAAAAACTTCTGTCAGTGAAGTACAGCTTATGTTTTGTATTGACCTTGTATTGTAAGGGAACCATTCTTCATGAAGGCAGGGAACCTTTAATAATGAGGTCTCTCTTTATCGATAGCGAATACAGACACCCTTTGATTTATGAATTCTCTCGCATTATGAACAGTGCCCCCTGGGATGAGACACTTCCCTTTATTTTTCACCCTTGGCTTCTGAATCCCCAATTTCCGAACAGTGAATGCATATTTTGGGGAGGAACCTTTAAGACCTCTCCCTTTTTTACCTCAATTTATGAACGGGGTACGTAGAGCTGTCCAGGTCAACAGAGGTCAACACAGCATAAACATAGAGCGTCCAGTGTCCCACTGCCACTGGGCAAAGTAAAGAAAGGTGATTCACTTATCGTTTATCAGTTATCTATCTTATCTATTAATAATAATATTAATAATAATAATCTTTATTTGGCTCAAGAGCTGAACCCGGAGCTCTGGGGAAAAAGCTGCATTTGCAGCTTGACGTGCCTCAGGCCCCGTCCTTCAGGAGCGGAACTTATTACATACTTATTACATAATGTTCATACAATGTCATCAGTTCAACATGCATCACAAGACTCACAGAAAATAAACTAATATTTCGGAGATTAATGAATTACAGTGTTCACAGTGTTTCAACATCGCAAACCGTACACAGAATAATATGTATACACATAAATATGAATCTAATATTCAGTATCGTAAACATATTTTTATTTGCGACATATTAATTTTTGCAAATTGCTTATTCAGTCGCTTGCAAAGTTATTTGTGCGTATTTAATTTCGCGATTCCAAGGTAGTTGCTTCTCACAGGATTAACGCCAAGCTGTGTTAGGCGGCCGGTCGGGGCATGTATCATTTCTGAAAAGTTCACTAAATGGTATGACACTGTCAAAGCTGTGCTGAACTATTCTCCTTCCGAGGTCAAGGTAGAGCTCCGTGCTGCAACTATCAAACCCATTCATGATGCGTGGCTGATTGAAGCTTTCTGTGTGTGACGCCGCTATTCGGTCTGGATTTGTGCAAGCAGGACTGACCCCAAGAATACATCAGTAGATCAGTACCCCTGGTCAATACATCAAGGCAGTGTGTCAATCTATCAAGGTAACATACCTCTTTATTCGCGAGTACAACTTTTCGCGATTGTTTTGCGGTTGCGAACAACAACAACAACAACTTTATTGTGTGATGATGAATGCGGTCGCAAAAATTAATACATTGTGAATAAAAATACATCTACGGTATGATCCATCCTCCTGAGACCCAGATGGGCAAGCATGTGTCACTTTTGACTTGACTTCAAAATGCACTTATACCGAGGGTGCACTACAGTACATCGAGGATGGGAACAATAAGTGAAGCATTAGATTAGCCTGAGCAGGATTGACACAGAAAGAAAAATTACGGTCAGGCACCCAAAGTACTTCACAAAAAAAAGGGAGAAGAACGTTTTCCCACATCAAAATGCATTTCCTGTCATTGCAGTGCTTTCACATTCTCCCACACCATGATTTATTAACGTAGATGGGTAGAAATCCAGCGAACCGGTAGAATGTAGGAAGGGAGTTGCCTCAGGACAGAAGCCGCCGATATTTCGAACAGAGACTGTTCTTCTTCTGGGCACCGTCCTCATCATTGGCATGGTATTTAAAGGGTTAGGTGTGACGTGTTTAAAGGTTCATGCGAATTGTGGGTCAACAGCCCGGAGGGAAGAAAGGTTCCGTACGGGCTTCTATGGCCGGAGTGAATGGCTGCTTTGTTAGAGTGTGGAGGGGATTATGTGAACGTTGTTGATTTATTAACGTTTTTCGAGAAACAGTAACCGTTCACAAGGTGAGGGTTGACTGTACCCACTTGAGTGCAAGTGATGCGGTGAGGTGACTATATGGTAATGATATCCTTCAGACAAAGAAACAAAAAACTCGGGTTGTTGCAAGGGGTATAGGCCAATTAAACTTCCGGTTTCAACCATGCCAGGTCTACTTGCTATCATTTGCTAGCGTTCTGGCCATGACCTTAGATGCATATCCATCTTAGATACCTGAAAGCAACATTTAATGTGTGTGTTTCTTTGACGAGCTTACAGTATCCAGGCCTGCACTTGACCATTTAGGGGAAGCATTATGGAGCCTGCATGCCAGGTACAGATTATCTTGCATGGTTATCCTCTACAATTTAATCACTTACAATGATCCTAATATGTGGGGACTCTCTGCTATCTGGCATCCCAACTGTACGGTGACAAATGCCAATGGGAACAGTCTTTTGATGCTTCTGCAATTCTCTACTTAGAAAAATTTGCACCTGCATTACTTACAGTAATGAAAGGCTATGCTGTAATCATAAAATGTTTCCATCACCTTTCTATACAAGTAACCTCATTGATAAAGTCATTATTTTTTATTGCAGGTAATAACTGATGCAACTTTGTTACAAAATAGAAGAAATACATCCACACTTCCAGCACTATTAAATAGGATTATGTCCTATTGCTCTACCCCCGACATTATGCATTCTTCAGATTCTTTTCGTCAGATCCTTGGTCAGATCTCATGCTGCTGTGTGTGCTGTCAGTTATTGTGCTGTTTTTCGGTGGTACTAAAATAAGCCCACTTTCATCTTTTTCACTCTGCCACATACTTTCGAAACCCTCGTACCCAAATATGTGTTTGCACCTGACAGACTGGAAGCCGCCAGCAGACATTGGGAAAATAGTGTACAACCAGGTGACATTTGCAAGCGCTGGATAACATTACTGGAAAATGAAAAAAAAAAAAAAAAGTAACGACTGCTGTTTTTTCTTCTTTTTGCAATTACACCAAGCTGCAGGCCTACACTGAGCACTGAGCTCAACATTAGCTCATTGATTTCTTGCTGCAGAAGTGGTGCATTTGGCATTCTCCAACAGTGTCTGTTTATCA
This sequence comes from Ornithodoros turicata, assembly GCF_037126465.1. Taxonomy (NCBI): domain Eukaryota; kingdom Metazoa; phylum Arthropoda; class Arachnida; order Ixodida; family Argasidae; genus Ornithodoros; species Ornithodoros turicata. The sequence goes on along the minus strand of NC_088206.1, from coordinate 26,913,994 downwards.
TTTTCAAACGCTGCATAAAGCAGAGCATCATAAGGCGTACTGAGAGGCGTCAGAAAGTAGGCGCCTGTTGTGTAGTAGTACCCAAATATGTGTTTGCACGTGACAGACTGGAAGCCGCCAGCAGACATCGGGAAAATAGTGTACAACCAGGTGACATTTGCAAGCACTGGATAACACCACTGGAAAATGAAAGTTTAGAGCAGCACAAAAAACGACTGCTGTTTTTTCTTCTTTTTGCAATTACACCGAGCTGCAGGCTTACATTGAGCTCAACATAAGCTCATTGATTTCTTGTTGCAGAAGTGGTGCATTTGGCTTCCTCCAACAGTGTCTGTTTATCATTTTCAAACACTGCATAAAGCAGAGCATCATAAGGCGTAGTGAGATGCCTCAGAAAGTAGGTGCCTGTCATGTAGTATTATTTACTCGGTACTAGTGACTATGCAGCAACACACTCAGCCGTAATGCAAAATAAAATTAAATAAACACCAGCACATATTAGTATCAGTTGCGTCGTGTTGTGACCACAGTTGTTTTGCACACCCATAAATTACTGGGAGCTGTCATTTCTGAAAGCATGATCAAACACATTTTTTTGATCACGCTGTCATCCCTCACTCATCGTGAGGATGTCACTGTGGGACAGAGATGACATCCTGGGAATATCCCCACAGGATCCTCAATTTGTTAGAAAAGTGTCAGAATGAGACTCCAAAGATGATCCTAGGGACAACATCTGGGGACAAAAATGGGATAGTCTCAGGAGCACTATAGCACTATCATGTTCTTCTGCATGTAGCTATAGTGAATCTTCTTTTATTTCTCTCTTTTAGAAGTGAGCAGACGTTTACAGTAGAAACCAACTCTCTTTTTTTCAGTTTTTCAACCTCGTCCACTAGCTTGTCATTTTCCGTTTCTCCTCTTCCATTTTTTTGGATGACAAAGGATGGGTGTCGCTGAATAAAAAGCAAAAATATAAAACATCCAGTGCCACTAAGCCTTAGGCAGACCACTTTGAAAGAAACATGCGGCAGTGGCATTTCCTTTCGCAGATGAAACATATACTATATATTACTTGTCTTGCGAACTCCTGCATGTGCGAGAGTCCTTCTAGCATCTCAGTAAAAATGAAGGGTGAGGTACCTAAGTTTAATTCAATTTCATGTGTAAGCAACACAGCAGTAATGAATTCATTGCAGTATTAGGTTACAACCAAGGTAACGTCCGTGTTTCCTACTTAGTCGATTTAAAAATTCAATCGAAAGTCAAGCACGCGCTGTAATGTGCCATCGCTTTTCTGTATCTTCCACAGAAATGCTCCGTGTAGCATCCTGTCAGGGACCTTGCTCAGATGTCCATGGCAACAATATCGCAATGAAGGATCTAGCATCTACTTTTTTGTCGCACGTTGAACTCAGTGCACGGAGTACCAATTGAAATCATTCGATTTGTATTTGTACTCCTGAATTTTTGTATTGTCCCTTTGTAGTATTTTTGTGGTTTATACATGATCACTGCTGGTTCGGTTGAATTTGGTTATGACGAACAAACCGGGACACTAATTAATGGGTGCAGGCACTGAAATGCATTAAACTAATTTACTTCTCCTACATTTGTCCTCCGGCTGACGTCCGCAAATGACTATCACTGGAAGATCCCATGATGACACTCTCTGGATCTCCTCTGGACATCTCATCACGGACGAGGACGCGATGACACTTCGAGGACGTCCTGAGGATCGCGAGTGTTCTTGGGGATATGCACATAGCTAATTCTTTCTATCACTCCTAGTCAACAATGAAAGATGTGATGTCGTCGGTGGTGCACACACAAACACACACTAGATGGCAGGATGGATTCGTTCACAAATTGAAGGAAATTATAATAATCAAGATGATGCGAGCTTGCTTGCCTGTTCGGTTGTGACCACTGCGCAGTGATTTCCCCAGAAAATCACTGTTGGGGGGGTGTCGAGCTTTCAAGGGGGGGGGGGGGGTATGCTTGGTGAAAGTACCACTTACGGAATGTTTCTTAGACATGGAAAGAATCGTGGCACAATGGTGACATATCTTCACAGCTTTCTCGTTTTATCTGTTCGTGTTATTACGTTAGAACACAGTACATTAGAATACATATTCATTATGAATGGCATTTCAGCATAATTAAGATGCCTAATCACACGACTGACAAACAAAAAAGAGTAGCACCTTGTCTTACGAAGCTCAATGAATACCTAACAACCAACGGTGAAAACTTTAGACGAAATAAGCTGAATACCTTGCTTGATTGAGTTGGGTGCAAATGGTTCTTGATGATTCACATTGAGTTTGCGTGCCCGCACGCATGCATTGAACAGTCACTTTCAAATTATTTTGGAGAAATGCATGGTACGATCATCTGCATGGATGTGGTCCTATGGCCCAAGTTGGACAGTACAGGATGTAATTCGCTACGCCGGACTCACTAGAACGTGTTGGTGGCCCAGCTGGTGGTTGGTGGTGGGGTCACCTGAGAAATCTCAGGGGGGGGGGGGTTGCAAAAATGCAGGGAGGGTGTACACCCCCCCTGAGGGGGGTGTAGGGAAATCCATGCCACTGCGTTAATTGAGACCCATAAACTATAACACTGGAGAGACGACCGGGCATACCTTCGGACAAGACAGCACAGCACAGTTCAAGACAGCAGGCAGCATGAAGCAAAAATGCACTTGTTCCGCTAAACCAATCGCAACAACGAAACGCAACTATAAGAGAACAAGGAACTATAGGAGACTGACCGCCATCGGATACCGCGGGCGAAGCAGACCACGCCTCGTCGTCCGCCGCTTTCGCTCGCACAGCGTTTAAATTCGCATGAATGTTGATTGTTCTAATTTGCTATGAAACTGAAAGCAGATAAATTACCTATTGTTCTTCTCCCGCTAATATGCAAGAAATAAGTTGAGAATACAATAAAAATAATTATATTTATCCAAACATGCAGTGACCAACCACTCGCTCTTTTAATTTCATAGTCATTTATCGACGGAACTGCAGATCTGAAAGGCGGGTAAGTTGTCTGCCAGTGATGCGCATCAAATGCTTATCCCGTTGTGCACGGAATTTGCGGGAGTTACGTGAAACATGCACCTTCCGATCATCAGGATTTGAAATAGTTAGGCTTAAGTCGTTCTAAAATTGTCGTTTTTTATGGTCACTGCCGTGGCATAACAGTGGTCTAGAGGTCTCCTACCCTGCTTGTTTGGTGCAAAGCCCCGCAGAAGATAGCAGGAGGATTTGGACTCGGAGCGCTGCTTTGCGAACAGGAAGCAGCGTCCCTGCCAAACAAGACACCGCCGTTGCCCAGTGACGGTCGATTAGTTGACAGCAGTAGGCCCCAGATGGCGCCACGCGAGGCAGGCAACGCCGGCGATGCTAGCTGCGGCTGCGCTACGCTTAGCGCAACGTAAGCTGTTAACGTAAAGCTGACGACCCTCGACGCGCGACAATGTGTGCTCGGCCACGGCGGCCACAGCCTCTCGACTGCCCCTTTCCGTTGGAGATTGAGGGGTTGTGGTTGGGCATGTTGGGGGGGTTTGGTGTCTACTCATCCGCGTACTCGTCCTAAGCTAAGACCGAGCGGGGGCCGATAGTGGGGGTCCGGATGTCCTGACCCCCTTCTCAATTTCTGCCTTCACACAGTGTCTAATTGACCATAGATCGCGTGTCTAGCATGCTTAGGGTTCCTCGTTTTCGGGTTAAACCCGATTTTTCACGATAGTTCCCCCCCCCCCCCCCCCCCGAACAAATTTTTAAGAATTCGGGTAAAACCCCTACCCGAAATCCTTGCGGTCCTTCAACTTGTCCTTCTCGGTAAACCGTTGGAAAAGTGAATCATAATATCAGCAAAGAGAGCTATATTTGTGGTCCTCCGTTTATGATCCCCTCCTGCAGGAGTCAAAGGCAAGCTTTTGTGGAGCTCGGGCAAGTGTTTGAATACCGCGGTCATTCCCAGTTCCAAGTGGAAATATAAAGATTATTGTTTCTCGTCCCAGTGTCACAGCAGTGGCTTGTTTCATATGCCTTTCGTTTCAGCCGAAGACTTCCCGGTAACATGTCAAACAGAGATAGCGCCCGATTTCTCCCAGAATTCTCGAGTGTAAATAGTACCCGATTTTCCCCTCCCGAATTTGAAAACTCATAAAACCCGAAAACGAAGAACCCTAAGCATGATGTCCATGGCTGCACCCCAAAATCCTGAATCCGCCCCTGAGGCTCCACTAACGTACGTCATTGATATCACAAAACAACAGTGGCCGGAAAATTGTCGAACGAGTGTACCCTCTTGACAACAACACCCCTCCACCCGAAAAAATACAAAAAAAAAAAAAAAAAAAAGAAAAAGCCCCCCCTCCCGAGATGAAAATCCTTCGCAAATCCCAGCACTGGACCAAAGTACCTTTCGAAGCAACCTGTGTACAAGTCATTCTTCCTGACCAGTATGTTCCCCAGAAATGAACCTCCTGGGAGGATGTGTCGAGCTTCCAAAGGGGATGGGTATATGACTGTATATGTATTGATAGTGGAGCTGTGTATTAGGCATGACATGCAGGCGCAGGGTCTTGCTGAGGGGGTGTCTGTCCTTGGGTGCATTGTACAGCTCGCATCAGAGTTAACTTGAACGTCAAACCGACCTGCAGACCCTGGTGCTCCTTTGTAGAAATAACGGCGGAGTGTGTTTTGGTCATCTATTTACCGTTAGAGGGATCTTCTTCATTATGAAGGCGTTGTCTTCTGCTAGGCATTGCCAGGGTGGAACCCGCTTCGCAGGCTGGAGCCATGTTCAAGTTAATTTTGACGCGAGCCCTATATGCACTACCTAAGGTCAACTGACTGAGCATTGCGTGACACCAGATTGAGGGGGGTCATGCCGTACCCCCACGCGAGGTCAGCACTTGACAGGATCAGTTTGGCAAGGGTGGGGTGTTTGTTAAAGAACATTTCTACTGATTGTCTAATTGGCTTCATGTTGAATGAAATCCCTATGTTAAAGCCTCCTACATTATACGAGTACTGTACATGGCACTGAAGCTGTACTATTTGTATGTACCATAATGTTATGGCAGCAATAGCGCAATGTGTCACACAAATAACTAGGGGTGTGCGAATATTCGAATTCGAATCGAATATCAAACGCTCGAACTATTCGACTCGCGAATCGAATATTCAATATTCGATTTTTCGAATATTCGACTGTTCCACGAATACGACACAACCCGAAAGTGGGCTTCACTTGATGCTTCTGTGCATGAGGTGAAGCCTGCTTTGCGAAATTGCCCTTGCTGCAGGACCAACACAGGCGGGACGGTGTTTAGTTTAAGATAACGTCATTCAAAGTTAGTCTTGTAGACATCGTCTGTGGAAGGGGTGGCGCCCCTCCCACATCCAATTTAGCGGTGCCGACGAGGGACTTTGACTTGATGTCTGTGAGGTTGCCTTAAAAAAAGTTAGGACTATATATACTTATCGAATAATGACTACAGTCCACGAGCAAGAAGGAACTTCCTAGGGCGAGTGCAAAGAAACTAAAAGGTGTTCATGGCAAAGCTGAGGACCACAGGGGACACAAATAGGACCACATGCTTGCAGAGGGCTCCTCGTGCTGCTTTTGGTGGCATCACGCCACAGAGACAGAATGAAAGCAGCAGAACTGGTGCGGTGTGCCACTCCTTCCCTCCGTTTCACCTAGTGCAGACTACCTCCCTCACAACCCCATAGTGACGCCAAACATCAGTCGGGACGGACTGGATATATACGGAACTCTTATACGTCTGTCCCATTTGCTGTTGCTCAGTGACGTTTGCCAACACATCCGAAGGTGATGATTTTGCTCCTTGATCTGCTTTCTAAGCAATGGAAGTGCTAGAGTTACATAAAGTTGTACGCACACACCTGGAAGGGTGAGGGAAGATGACGAGGTTGGAATGGGTAGAACAAGGAACGAAGACAAATAAAAGCAGTTCTCTTACAAAAGTCCTGTTCTTGTTTAGGTACCGTGAAATCTCTGCTTTCGCACTGTGTGTCTTTTGTTCGACGAAGTTTCTCCAATAGTTTAGTGGCCCTTTACTTGCCACCTCCCCTGCGCAACATTGCAGTTTTTCCATTCATTCTCGCAACATGGAATGGTTAGTTCCTCAGTACATGCAGCTGACCCACAATATGTGACATAATTTTTGCACACCTTGCATGCATGTCTGCATTTTAGATGATAGAAAGAGTACTCGAATGCCTTCTTTCAGTTTCACCAGAAAAGACATTCATTCGTGCCTTTAATTTTGTACAGTTTTGAGGCTGAGCTTGGGATATATGAAGTCAAATGTTTCCTCTTGTCCTCATGACTTGGCATCTTGGGCAGCATACAGGAAGTGAACACAATACGACAGCACGATTATATTGAGTGAATTGTTCTAGCACGGACGCGCTCTCAACCACAGCTGCCACTGAATAACAGTGCATCATGTGCATCAGCAACGGACACCTTCCACTGCGCACATTAAAACGGGGCTGTCTAATGAGGTCCACACTGGCATTCACAAAGTGGCATGCACCACTCAATGGCCGTCCGGATGCCCATCCGAGTGGGCGTCCGAGGATGAGGCGTCAGAGAGTCGAATGCTGCTTGTTGCCTTGGGTTGGAATTCCGTGATGATAACTGTGACATTATTCACTGTCACTGCCTTGTGGGTTCCTGAGGAGCGGTCGACGTTCTGCAGTCGAGGCCTGGGACGCGGTCGATCACCACCTCTGCGCCCCCCTCCACGGTGGGGGCGTCGACTGGGTCCTAGTTGTTGCGCTACCAGTTGGGCATTCAACCGGGGCTTCCTGCTTGCAGAATGACCAAAACATTAGTGTACCTTCTCTCAGTGCTCCTGTGATCACAGTTGTCTGGTGAAAAATATGGAATTATTTGTCCTTCCCTTTTATTTTTCTTTCATACAGAATGAACAGGACACAAGGCATTCCAGCTGCAACTAAAATTGTGAGTGAGTTGAGGTACTGGTATACCCTTGGAAATCATTTCATTAATTGTGTGTACCAGACAGTGTTGCCACGAGGGGCAGATAAAATGTGGGAGTGCTTGTTTTGCTATAAGAATGGGTATATCTAAGGAGCTATTTCTTTTTCAGTATTCACCACTACGCATTGCGATGGCTACTTGTATGGTCGAGGCTCAGAATGATTACCAGTGTGAACGAGTAATTCACGAAAAAGCCAAAGAGCCTACTTGACTAACAATGATTTGTGTCATAAGTCACAGTTGTTAGATTCTGTGGTAATACCAAGTTAGAGGTTATCAACAGACCCCGGATTCCTTGGCAAATGCCTATTTTTTTCGGGTGGTTCTAATAGTGCCTTTTCAATACAGGAGCACGAACTGGGTGCTGGGGAACATCCTGTGTCGATTTGGTAGTGCCTATAAATGCCTATTCCGGCGTTAGAGCCTATTTTCGTGTGGATGCCTAAAACTCTGAGTGAACATAAATGCCTACAATGGACCTAAAGCAGTGTCGAGACTCCGTTGTCCAGGCGAAATTCACATAGACAAGGTCGCACGCCCTATTCAAACCATAGATTGCGAAGTTACCCATCAAAAATAACTCGTTACGAGTTAGGTTACCGTGTGAAAAATGTAACTAAGTTAATAACGAAGTTCTTATGCCCGAAATGTAACTTGCAGTTACTGAGTTACTTAAAAAAAAAACGAGTTACTTCCAAGTTACTTCGGACACAAAATAGCATTACGCAGGTGCAGCGCGCATGATCAGTTGAGTTAGACCTTCAGTTGCCTGCGGAGGAGTGCAACACGCTTAGATCGTTTTCACTTATGTCCAACAATAGACCTCTCCCTATCTGTAAACAAATGACGTCATAGTGTTCGACGGCACCACAGATCTGGTAGAGTTGAACTACGCGCGAAGCTAGAGGTAAACAAGGTCGCGTCCGAATGCCACGGTCTTGAGAGGATTACGATGGTCACTGAAAGGGACACGACTTCCGGTCTTACTTTTCTTTCAATGGGAGGCAGCAAACAAGTGCCCGTTCGTGGAACCCAGCCCTCTCCTTCAGATTTGTTTCGGTTTCACTCTGTCTACCAACGTCATGATGACGTTTCTCTGATAGAGGTCTATTCGAATGCTTTGCATCTTATTCCCACTGTGGGCGCACAATGGTTCAGCTTCATTTTAATGGCAGCAGTTTCTTACTTCCTGTATAATATACTGTCATTGATTGAATATCGCGTTTTATGGCAAAAAATGTCATGAAGGAACCAGAGAGAAAGCAAGAGAATATGTGGACGTGAGTGAAACGCGAATTAAAAGTAACTTGGAACTTAACTTAAGTTACTTTGGTAAAGTTACCTGGAAAAGAAATGAGTTCCTCTGAAAGTTACCACGGCACAAAAGTACAGAGTTAAGTTACAAGTTATCAAAAAAAGGAACTTAGTTACAGTAACGAGTTACTTGTAATGAGTTACCTCGAACTCTGATTCAAACCATCGATCGCTTGGAAGAAGCGAGTATCTCAAAGGTGCTGGAATGTAAGCTGAGAGTTGAAAATCGGTTACTCGGTACAGTCGCTTACTTGTTCTTTCCCTCCCTTCTGAGGATCGCTATTATAAAATATAAGCACGTTTCGTAACGGTTTTGTCGCAATCTAGAACTTGCAACACTATTGCCTGTTTCCATCTAGAAGAGTCCTCGAACCCTTTTAAATTTATTTTGTGCAATAAATTTGACACATGGTAAAATGCTGAAGAGGGGCCCAGACGTACGAAGGTAGGTACAGGTCCAGTACTATCCTTTACAGGTACAGTTTGGCAACCTGAGGAAGCTGCCCTCCTCGCAGGCAGTCAAGGACATAGGTACATGAGCGAAAGTGATGCCACGTCCAGTGTGAGCAGACTTGTGGTAGTGCCGAAAACTAAACATAGAAGGCGAAGCTTAAAAAGTACGAGGACTAAGAAATTTGCTTGTTCAACTATGCCCGAAGCCCATCTCGCATATCGCCAGTACGCTGCCCACAAAACGTCCTTCTGAAAAGTGTTGTGGAACCGGAGGCAATGCCTAGAAGCCTTGTGACCACAGTAGGATGGATAAGTTTTGCATTTCGTGAAGCAAAAAGATTAGAAAAACAGTCGCAACTCCCATTTACGTTATTGTCCTTGTAACAGGGAACTGATTTATTCACTTTGTTTTTGCACTTTCAGAGCTACGATGAAAAAATTAGTTTATAGTGCCTATAATGCCATTTTTAGTGCCTAAAGCGGGGTTTTTAGCGCCTAATAAAGGGTTTCTTTGTGCCTAAAAATCTGGGCTCTAGTTATCCATGTCCTGAGTAGTGGAGAATGTACCTGAAATGAACAGTGGGAAACTTGAAATTCGAATATCAGATCTCTGTCTCTGCTGACGCTAGGAGTGAATGAGCCTAAGTGTGTAGTTTGGATTAAATTAGACTCGACAAAGTGTTGATGCATGTTAATTGATAGGACAATGTTGTTTCGTTAGTTGCCCAACATTTTTATATGCAGAGAATTAGATATTTAAATGAGATCATAGAACTCCTCAAAAGACTTGACTAACTGGCTCACACACAAACACCATGTGATGCACACTTCAAACATAGGCAATTCACCAATGCCTCCAAGAATGAACTTCCTCGGGGATTTGAGCAAAAGTGCCTTTACAAGTGCACAAGCAGTGATGACGTGTCATAAGATATTATGCGCATTGTTTTGCGCTGGGTGTGTATGTGGTACATTTACATCTAGACAGCAAATCTAGTAGGGTGCAAATTTACTACCTCATATTTTGTAAAGCAGGGGGAACACGACTGAAGTTTTTATGCTCTGATGTAATATATGTGCGGAAATATAATGTGGTGCTTGCTAGAGTCTTCATTGATTTCACTGAGATCGGATGTGCGAAGAAAAGTTTTAAGGGCAAGATGTGCAAACCGCCAATGCAACTGATTGCAAGAAACATCCGAGACCTGTTATGGCAGTGCTGGACATAATGAAGGTAACATTTAAGTCAGGGGCGGATCCGGACCCTCGCTTTGGGGGAGGCGGTTCTTTTGTCGGAGTGCATAGTGGGGGAGGGGAGAGAGGGAGGGAAATCTGACCCCCAATCTGACCGCCACTGATTTAAGCTTGCTTGACCTGTTATTTGACTGTTAAGAAGCTGCTGGTAAAGTAGCCCAGGCAGAGACAGACTGGTTCGTAAAATGCTGTGATGTTTGGTCCTCCGCTAAAATTTGCACATCTTGCATTCGGGAATTATGAATGCTTCGCAGTTACGACCATGGTCTCCAAACTTTCGAGTCTGGTATCACCACGGGCGGTTCAAGCGAAGTGGAATAGGTCCTGCCATTCGCGAATCATTCTGTTACCATCTTATGAGTGTTGGTGTGCTTTCAGAGTATCGGCAAACTCGTGAAAAACTACTTTGCATATAACGCAAAGCAGAGCACGTTTCCATTTCCGGGATCGGTATATCATTTAAGATGAAACGTATAGAATCTGCCAGTACCTGAACCAGAACCCTCGTGGTTTGTTAAATAACAAAAGAGAAGCTTTGAAAGGTTTTACCGTGTCGAGGTTCCTTTGCGAACGTCGCACATGAGACACTTGAAAGCCTCTGCGGTGTTACGATAGGTGCAGACACTACAGTCCCACACGTTGTCTTCTTTTGCTTGTCGTTTCGTGCGCCTGAAATGACACTTTTCGCTACACGTGTTCACCTTGTATACCGAGATATGGGGGAAAACGTCTTACCGACTAGGGCTTTTCTTAGAGTCCATACCGGATAATCGATCTCCAGCCAACGATGCTATTTCAATGCTCACTAGGGTTTGGCAAACGTAGAAAAGCCACGAAGAGAGCCTCGCTGCTCATCGCTCCCATGTGTAGACGTAAGTTCAGCAGAGTCCAGCTATCCCAGCCAAGCGTACTCATAAAATATACTTTGTAAAGCAGTTACGATCGTAACAAAACAGACACGGAAACAGTAAATCCACCATGATGGCCTTTTAACAGTGTTGCCAGCCGCGGCCGCCGCGGCACCATGCGCAGCACGAAGCACCAGAGGCGCAGAGGTGTGCTCTAACTACTTTTTTAGTACTCTAACAACTGCGTCAAATTATAGTTTAACTACTAGTGTAACTACATCACAGCCGCACTAGTTAAAAGTACTTTACAACTACTAGATGTAGTTATTTAACTAAGATGTTTCCCAGAAAGAGGGAAAAAGCACTGGCAAAGCTACGGTGTGACGTCACGTGCAAGCCATGTATACATGTATACAGCGGAATCACTCTTGCCTGGCACGGGAATTCTGAACCAACATGTTTGAGAATGGACTTACGGCAGGTGATTCCTTTTGTGGGGGAAAGCCAAGAAAAGGCATAGAACTTTGCTGCAAAGAGGTACAGCAGGCGCCCAGTAAACCAGAAATATCCCAGGGACGTCCCAGAAAAGTCGCACACGTCACCTATGTCCAGGAAGTCCACCAGACGTTATTTGGACGTCCACAATGTGACGTTGAAAATCGTCCGACATTGTATCTCCCAGGGACATCTGCAGGATGTAAAAAGAATTGCCCCACCGCGTTGCATTTTGCGCACATATCTGGGACACGTGACGCTTACTGGAGTGACGTAAGCAAAGCGAGAAACATTTTGCGTTTAGACCTTTATTTGCAGAGTAATCACATCATGGAAGATAGTTTGAATTAAAAACACAATGTTTGTGAGAAAGGGACACCAAAAGTATCAACGGTTATGCTTCGGCGTTGTTGGCACACGAACTAATTAGTTCCCAAGACGTCTTCACCGTTACAATCGTAGTTCACCGTGCTTTACACTTACTGAACGTACTCCTACAACTCTCATTTCAGTATATGCTCCATCCAGTACGCCAAAAGAGGCCACCACAGGCCTCCGTAGGTAGTGCTCACTCGATATCGCATATGTGTGTATGTGCGAGTGCAAGCGGTCTCCCATAACAACAATAGGATACGCAAGGTCACGTGGCGTTGCCGATAAGTGCTGTATCCATAGCTGTATACAGCGGTTGCATACCGTTCTCAAATAAAAGATGTCGATTATTTATCCAAAACTATTTCTAAAACGTGGACAGATAACAAAAACTTAATAAATAATGCATAGTGCTCAGCATACAAGCTAATTTGATATGAAACGGTAAACGTCCCATTCACATCCAGGTATCCAACGGAGACGTTCATAGGATGTCCCCAGGACTGCAAAATGAGGAAGAAAGTTTGTTCCCAGGGACGTCGCACGGACGTAAACGGGACGTTCACGAACATCCCTGGGATATCCAAATGTCAAATTCAGTTCTTCCCCAGGATATCCTTGGGACATGTTTGGTTTACTGGGCGGTTAGAAGCCTGAAGAGTGGAAAGTCGCCGGGACCTGACGGGTTTCCGGCAGAATTTTACAAACGTTATTGGAACGTCCTAGGCCTCTCTTTGGTGAAGGTGCTTAGTGGAGCACTTCAGAAAGGTTCATTTTCAGAAACCTTCCTAGAAGGAACAGTCACTCTGCTGTGCGTAAGGAGGAGTTGGGCGCCTGGAGACCGATAACGTTGTTAAATTTAGATGATGACATATTAGCCAGGGCAGTTGCGGGCCGAATACAAGGAAATATGGAAGAGTTGGTGTCACCATCACAGGATGCTGCAGTAAAAGGTCGAAGAATCCAAACGAAGATATGGGAGCTAAGAGATGTTATAGAATGGACAAGCGAAAGGAGAATAAGAAGTATTCCCTGTTTGTTTATTATTTTATTTTACATTTTATTTTTTCCTCTTCTTTTCTGGCTCTATTGCTCCACCCACTAACGCGTTTTGGAGTAGCCAGTCCTGACTGGGCCGGGACTAACCTCTCCATATTTTTCTTTCATATCCAATCCAACAAGTATTCCCATGACCTTGGACCAAGAAAAGGCACTTGACCGGCTTAAACACGCATATTTAAGAGAAATATTACAAGGAACTGGGGCGGAAAATCCAATAATAAACACAATAGGAGCCAGGTATGAAAACACCAGGGGCAGGCTACTCATCAGGTCAAAAGAGGAGTAAGGCAAGGTTGCCCCCTTCCTCCCCTGCTGTATGTGTTAGCCTTTGATAGGTTACTACAAGAGCTGAACCAATATGAGGCAGTGAAAGCGGTTGGGTCACCTGGGGCTGTACAGTGCAAAACCCTAGTGACCTACGCAGATGATCTCACTATGGTAGTTCAAGGCGAAAGGGAAGTTGAGAAAGCTGTGGAAGTAATGGAAGGATATGGGACAATGAGTGTGGCGAAAATAAACAGAAAGAAATCAGCATTGATATATTTAGGTGGTTTAAGAAGGACGGGGTTTCAGACAACAATGAAAACCTGGAAAAATTAAAGGAAGAGTATGTTGAACCGGGAACGCCACCGACACCTCGAGCGCAGATTGTCAAAATAATTATGATACCGAAATGCGCGTACCTTTTTCCTGTCGCTTAACCTCCTGAAATATGCCGTAGGATTGAGCAACTTTGCTTTCAGTTTATTCGGGATGGGAAAACGCAATGGGTAGCGCAAGGAAAAATGAAGCTACCTATTGAAATTGGGGGGCCTACAGATTTCTGATCTGAAACAATTGTCACCGCATATGCTTTAAATGGAATATAGGATGTTGGATGGGAAGGACGTCGGACGCGCTCTTCGGTGAGTTATGAAGACTGCGACATGGTGTATCGGCCACGTATGATGGAGCTTCCTATGTTTTGGTCGAAAACGTCTGGCAAAGGGCCGTTCTTTCGAAATAGATCTCGAGTCTATAGCTCGACTGTTTTAAAGGACTTCGATACTGGGAGCAAGCTTGACCTTGGAGACAAGACAATTCACTCGATGCTTAATAGCGTTTCTGCAGTGACCTCCATTCCGAAGGAACAACCAGAGCCCGAGAATAGAGCCCGGTATAGAGCAGAGATCGTAGGCTCCAACATTGTTGTGACGCGAGCTGACACTGAAGCCAGCAACACTGAAGACTCACGTTTTGCTGCGAAGCCTGGTGATGCTCAAGAGGCAATGAGCAACGCTGTAATCGAGGACAAGGCGTCATGTTCACGAAAAATGAAGATATAACGTCGAAACTTTGAGCTCGCTACGACGAAGTTCAACAGGACTTCAACTTCGACAGGACCGATGTCGTTGAAGACACTGGAGCAAATGTGAAAGACACGTTGACTCAACTTTCCGGAAATGTGTCCGAACACGAAGGTTATCGGTTCATCATGGTGAACCTCCCCGAGTGGTCTACGTTAGACTCGACAAGGCGTGATGGTAATGATACGAGGGTGGTTCCATAAGTTTCCGGCCTGAGGTAGAAAATGCGCGCGAATTTGAAAATGCGATTAACGACGCGTGGCGCCATCTGTTGGAGGGCCAGAGCTCCACCCTCAACCCTCTCCATGCTTTTGTCGGTCGGAGAGCGGCATTTCCAACAGCCAGGGTGCACTTTTCAGTTAAAACTGAAAAAATCGAATAGCGCGCTGTGATAAAGTTCTTGACAAAAGAGGGACTTTCGCCTAAAGAAATTAAAGCTCGACTGGACAACGTGTACAGGGAAGCCTCTCCATCGTACACAACGGTAAAAGACTGGGCTAAGACTGGGGTTTTTCGCACCATCGGCGAGGGCCTTCACATGAAAAAGGTCAGTGCGAGATGGGTGCCACGACTTCTCTCGTCAGTTCAAAAGCAACAGCGCGTCGTCTCTGCCAAAGAGTTTTTGGAGCTCTGTCAAGAGAACGAAGAAGAAATATTGAAGTCAGTTGTCACAGGGGATGAGACTATGGTGCTCTACTATGATCCCCTTTCGAAAAAGGAGTCGATGGAATGGCGCAAACCAGAAGAAGCACCCCCAAGAAAAGCCAAGGTCACACAATCCACAAAGAAGATCATGGCAACAATATTTTGGGATTGTCGCGGGATCCTCCTCATCGACTTCATAGAGAGGAACACCAGAGTGCATGCGACTTATTATGCTTCACTCGTGCACCGACTGCGAGACGCCATCAAGGAAAAGAGGCGCGGCAGGTTGAGTGAGTTGAGGTGTCCGGTTGCTCCAGGACAATGCCCCTGTCCACACGGCTTCTGTTGCCAAGGCTGCACTGAAGGAGTGCGGCTTCGAAGAAATCCACCACCCACCCTACAGTCCAGACTTGGCACCGAGTGACTACTTCCTGTTCTCAAACTTGAGGAGGGATGTCAGAGGACGGAGATTTCAAAACGATAGTGACGTGCAAGAGGCAGTTTTCCAGCATTTTGCGGACAAAACTTCGGACGATTCTTTCAGGGGTATAAGAATGCTGGTTGAAAGGTGTCAAAAGTGCATCGAAGTTAAGGGTGATTATGTCGAAAAGTGATACACTTGTTTCGCCTCTATGACTATTCAAAGTTGGTCGGGCCGGAAACTTATGGAACCTACCTCGTACATCGATGTTCTCGGCGTCCGAAGGCTTCGCCGTCAGTGAGAAAGGTTCCATAAGTGTCCCGGCAGACTTTCCCGAGAGTCCAAAGAGTGAAGCAGCCCCCCCCTGTGTCTGAAGCGGGCACACATGAAATTGAAGATGCTGAGATGAAGCCACATAGCTCTAGGAATCTCGTCCAAGACGAGCACAAAACTGCGACGGGCTCAGGTATGGGTTATTCGCACACCTTATTTTCAGAGCAGCCGGCAAGAAGTGGTTCAGAGATGTGCCTGAACAGCATGATTGCGTCACCCCGTGAGGACGACGTGCACAGAAGCAGTAATGTCCAGTACACTCTAAATCTTTTCACACCTCTAAAGGTGTAAAATGGGTGTAAAATGGTTGTACACAGGAGTAATACATCCTTTGTGCACCCCAAAAATATGTTTGAGAGCTCTTGAGGGTGTAAGAATGGTGTATTACACCCTTATCTGGAAAATCTCGGTGAGGGTGTGATACAGGGTATATTCTAGGATGTGTTTGAATCTTGAACATACATTTACTTTGTTCACTGAAAGGAGATCGAGTACTGCAGACATGACAGGGGAAGGAGCGCATTACGTAACAACAACAACAACAATTATATTTTGACGATGAAGTGGGCAGGTTTTCCACATTACATAAAATTACTTACGAAACACTAGAAGAACGCACGACATGACGAAATAATAAACACATTGCATGATTAACAGCCAGGCGTGGATTAATTCAGGCACACTAAGGAGAGATTGACGCCAGTTAAGAAATAACACAGGGAATCAGAGAGCGCGTCACATGAGTTGGCATAAGTAAGGCACACTACGGAAGCGCATGACATGGATTGATAACGCGCCTGCCATCCGGGAGTTTGTGCAGGTTCAGTACGTCAGGTGAAACGCTCTTTCAATTTTTCAAAACAGTGGATTCCTGAGTGGTAGTTACCACATGGACATGCAAGTGGCAATCGCATTCAACGGTGGTTAAACACAGGGCAATAAAAATAATCTGACAATTTACAACATATATTCCTAAGATCTCTGAAAATACCGGGAAGTCATTTTCAGCAATTTCTTTTACAATTACACAACTTGCTGAAACTGCAAAGCTATCAATCGTGACCCTTCTGACAGAAGCTTTCTTATGTGACATTCTGGTACCTGTTCAAGTGACACCTCTCTTCTTCCATCAATTTTCAGTAAAAAAAAACAACAAAGCCGAGCAAACAATTCAGAGCATATAACAGGCCATGCATACCATTTTTCATATAGCTCATTGAAGTGTGTCCTGGTGAATTGGCTATTCTTGAGTTGCCTATGCATAGCCGTATATATTTCCTTAACATAGTTGATCGCATTAGAGTTCACCAATTACCATCCTCCATGCCATACCACCATATGCTGCATGAGCAGAGCAACTTTTACTGAATACTTTAGATGCAGTGAAACTTTTTATAGATATGTTCATTTGGTGATTATCAAAATGACATACAAATACACTTCATTCCCAGATGATCCTGGGCATATGCCCAGAAAGTGTTGTCAGCTCGATGCGAAAAAAGATTTTTCGCATCAAGCTGACAACTTTTCTGCGTATTGTCGTATTCGCCGTTGAGAATTACGCCCTTCCACATGATTACACACTAACAATGTTGACGGTGTTAAACTACACCTTAAAAGGTGCGTGCCCTGCACATTTGGGTTTACACCCTTTAAGGTGTAAAAAGATTTAGAGTGTAGTGCGATGCGACTGCATCGACCAAGTTTCTCCTGGATGACCTAAACGGCGGTATTCTCGAAAGGCTGCAGTCCCATCAGAAGGCTTGAGAAGGACGCTGGGGTCGACGGGTTTCTGAACATAGTCAGATCGCAAAAGGAGATCATTGCGAGAGTTCAATCCCATTCGGAAAACACTCCTCCAGAACAGGATGAACGGATGTCGGCGAATCGCGAGATAGTTCTCAACAATTTCCACAGAGACATGCGCACTTTGAGGGAGCACCTGTATAGTCTCCTCGTAAACTACACCAGCAATGTGATAACGAAACCGTCCGATCCTGACAATGTCCAGGGAACACACCAAGGATCTTCATCGACGGAGTGCCGCGCGCCGGTTTTGAAAACCGCTGGCGTCTCTCCCATCAAGTCCGAACGACAAAGAACAGGTACTCAGAACAAAACGTGTGGTGAGGGAGCGTGAAGCTCGATGGTTCCGAAGCCTCCGATGGCCTGTCGCCAGGGTTGTTAGTTACTTTTCAAATGTAAATAAGTTACAGTTACAGATACTCAGCTTCAAAAGTAATTAAGTTACAGTTAGAGTTACTGACAGGAAAAAATACTGAGATACAGTTACAAATATCTTGGAAAAGTATCCGAGTACGGGTGGAGTTACTTTTTGCAATTCTGTACGCAGACCATATCTCTCGCCCCACAGTAGGCATCACTCTAGATCCACAGAGACATCCCCTTCTTGGGTAATCGTACGTAATTGCAGGCAAAACATTGAAAGGAACGCCTAAACTGGGGGTAACTGAGATAGGGACAAAAATTGGCTCACTGAACAACAAATAAACATTTTAATTGCAAAAAAAAAAAAAAATCTCACTGCGTTTCGCATGGCCATCAGATCAATGGACAGAATATCTTATGCCCCGACTAGTTCTCTGTGAGACTGCGATTCTAGTGGGTAAATTATATGAAATGTATACAATGAATACAGTACATCACACAAGCAAAAAAATGTGCAGCACAGCACTATCTATGCTCTGCAAAGACAACACACCACTGAAGTATAAAGGTGAGGTGGCGTCGACGCATTCAAACTCGGCCATCCTCTTCACTACCGCCAAGGCCGCCAAGAGAGTGGCAAGGAACAAGGAATGTCACATGCGAGTGTGAGGGCGTGAGCACGTGCAGAAAGGGCGAGGAGGAGTGGAGCTCGTGCCACTCGTGCCTGGTATCGGCAAGGGAGCCTCGGCGGGTTGCTGCAGCATCGCATCGCAAAGCGCATGGAGGATCCCTAGTGTCGGCGCGCCCTTCGCGCCACCTCCTGCTCGGTGGTGATGTTTCGTCGTTTTTACTCGAAAAATACTCAAAAAGACTGATACAAGTTACTGACAAAAGTAATTAAGTTACAATTAGAAGAGCATTTTTGAAAATGTATCTAATATTTCCTCAAGGTACACAAAAAGTATCTACACGTACTCAGACGTGTCGCCAATTTGTTTGAGCAAAAACACCGGGGTAGCGCGTACCACTGATCTCTATGTATAAAGCGTATAAAGACTGGATCGCGCATAGGAGAGGTGCTCGTGGGAGAGAGGTGCGGCAACCGGTCGCCATGTTGGAGGGCCCACTGGCGCCAGCTGCTCCCATAGGAAACAATGGGAAGCGATTTGATTTGGAGTATTTATTGCGCTTTAAACGCTCCTCATTGCTGATTAGCACGCATCTTTCTTAGGAATCAGTGTGCTGGTGTATTCCAAACGTGCTTCAGCCGTGTTCCTCTAGTTCTTAATGGTAATTGCCTTCTTTTTCTTCTCCGCTGCATGTATTCCGAATTGGGGGTCGTAACTGTCGTGCACAGGGCGCTGTATGCACGAAGGTGAATTTGGTGAATGTCAACCTATAAAGTTAATTATTTTTACTCAGAAAGGTTTCACACTGTCTGTTATTGTAAGGTACCTCCGTGTTTATATTTTTTGTTTGTTTTCGTTTGTTGTTCGGTTTTCGTGTGGTGTTCCGCGGTTCTCGTTCGTTATTATGTGATTTGGTATTGTACGGTTCTTGTTTAACTTTTTCCATTATCGTATTATGTTCTACGAGCGTCTGTGTGTGTGTGCTACAATAAGACCTCGATCTTTATTCTGAAGGGGCTCGTTATTTTATTCACCATATCGCCACCAGCAATGAGGTGGGGTATAGACGTTAGCAATGAAACTCCCCATTCCTCATCTTAAAATAACGTTATTGTCACGAGTGCTTTGCAGTTGTTCAGCTGTCAGCTATTTCATTACCGAAATTCAAAGCGCTGTGCACGAAGAGCATGCACATGACTTATCACATGACTTAGCACATGCACATGACGTATCACACACGCTGTAGGAGCAACTGCACATACGAGGTTAACACAGCAGTTTATTTGCTTCCACCGTACCTCACAGATTAAAAGAACAGTGGAACAAATTGGCATAGGTTCTGCATCCGGTTCTTCGGCACAGATGAGTGACTGTGAGGGGAACCTGCAAGCACAAGCGCATTGTTTATAGAAAATACATGGTCTTGAGATCTGTAGGAGCAGACACGCATACTTTCTTAGTCGCAATGGCACCAGCGAAGTGCAAACAAGTCCGAGTTGTCAGATGCACGCGATACGAATAAACAGATTTTTCTTCAAAATAAAGAGCTTACCTGTGAAAAATTATCCCTCTTTCTCTGTCCGCGTGAAGTGTACTCAAAGCTGCAACAAACTGGCATGACATGCCCTTTAATTTAAAAGAAAATTTAAAAAATACGGGCAGCACCGCTTGAACTAAATGCAGACGACAGGATGCGATGGGCCCACCAATATGGCGGCCGGTGACCACGCTGTGGAGCACCCTATGCGCGATCCAGCCTATACTATGGCGGGCTAGAAGGACTGGTGTGCCAAGCGCCTAATCAAATGCATGGGGAGCGCGTGGTCACGACCGTGGACAAGATGGCGGCGAAATGCACGAGCTTTTGCGCTGTCGCTCGCAGCGCGCCACGCGGAAAGGCACATTTTTGTGGGGCTCACAAACGCTCTTTTGTTGCGAGCCCACCACGTGCTGTTCCTGCAGCACAGATTCGCGCCGGCTGAAAAGTTGAACAGCCCATCTGCGCCAAAAGTCGCGAGCGCTCGCGCAAGGTCTTCTCTCTGGTTGTTTATTTAGTTTTCATGTGCAAATATAGGTCGTCCGGGACGTTGAACGATTGCTGCGTAAGGCATTCTGTGAGTTGGCAATACAAAAAGGCATTCTGTGAGATGAGACGCACTAAAGCAAATATTCCCTTGCCGCAGTAACAACACTGTGAAACGTAAAATTTTTGGGAATGGCCAATATGGGTCGGCTAGCTACCAATGCATACACCCATAGACATTAACACCCCCTGGCATGGGCGCCGCTAGGATTTTCTCCAGGGGGGGGGGGGGGGTCGTTATGGGTGCCGCGAGTGCAGGGCGGGTGCGGAGGTGTTCGGTCTGGTGCTCAAGGTACGGGATATTCCTCTAGTTCTGGGTGTCGAATGCGCCCGCAACTATATTGTTTTGGCTCAGTAACCCTATGCTTCGGTATTTTTACGTTTTGCCGTTTCTCGGCAACGCAATCCCTTGTCCGTGCAAAGGCTCGCTCCTGATTTTCTGTTTCATAGTACGTTTGCCGTCGCCACTCCTGCTGCCCTTTCCGTCTGCGATTATCTCATTTCTGTTGACTTCGCAAAAACGAGAACACACGGTGAAACAGCCGTGTCTACTTGTGACAAGTTGACAATATCAAGTGGTGGCTTATTTTCAGTAGATATGGACATCAGTATCAGTATATAAGATAATTCTCTACCCTCACTCCCTATGTCCCTCACTCTTTAGACAGAAACTGTAGGCGCCTTTGCTTTTCTCGCGCAAAAGAGTTGATAGCTTTTTCCACAAATGTGTTGTCGCCACCCACTCTTTAGCGATGAACCGTTCATCATACACAGCGCGTTTAGCCGGTCCTCAGTCATTGTGGAACGAAGCCAGGTTCTTATACTCCGCAGGGTGCTGAAAAACTGTTCCACGGTACATGTTGTAGGTGGCAAACACTATGAAAGAAAAGTGTGCTCCTCCCAATACGAGCTGACCCCAGATGGACATTGTTCATCGTCGTTAAATGTGTTGGGGAATAAGGGATAAAATGCTTTGTTTGCAAGGTGCTGACCCGTGTTTACGCTGTCTGGCGAATTAGATATCGACGTTCCCACGACAGGATTTATCTGGTGTATCTTTGGAGGCCGGAATCGCCATAACAATCCGAGACGGACATAGCGTCTGAAGAGACAATAGACAAGGAGGCTAAACCTTGTACTAATTGGATAGGAATACTGGATAATGCGTGCTCAGGAAAATAAATATCCTCAGTCAGCATAATGTGCAGCAGGCCATGCCAGTCACCTAGCCCGCCATAGCCTATACTATAGAGATCAGTGGCGCGTACTAGCAAGGCCACATCGTCGTCGTCTACGGGTCGCCACATCATTCCCACCTCTCAGACGCGGAGCGGTGTTTGCGGTTGTACGCGTCAACACAACGAAGGGAAGAATGAGGACGACGGTGGATGAGGGACAGCTGGGCGTACGGGTTGAGTTCGTGGCAGCGGACTCGGCAGGATAACGAGTGTCAACGTTCGTTTGCGATATATTGTGCTGTCCGTCGTGCTGCTGCGCCAGTGGAAATTTCGCGTCATATCAGGTGGTAGCAGGACAATGGGGGCGGAGTTAAGCATTGCTGCGAGCGTCTTCCGGAAAGCGGTGCCGAACTAACACATGTACGGCGTCAGGGCGTGAGACCAGCGACATACCGAGACCGGTAACGAAACGCGTTGTCCATTGAAGTGTCGCTGGTGTGGAGGAGGTGGTCTTCCTCTACATGAACGCTGGTTACGGTCCGATGGAACGGGGCGGAACGGCGCGCGGCGTGCCGCTGCGCGACGCCAGCGGCCGCCGTTCAGTTTATAGTTCGGCGATATGACGTGAAACGTGGCCGGACGGCGGCGCGCGACTGCGCCAGTCGTCATCCTGCGAGTAGAGCACGTCTCTACTTCTGGCGTAGGCCGGCGGTAGCTTCGACAACAAAATGCACAAGGCTTGTCATTCGAAGTCGCAAATGATCATCAGAATATGCAGAAAACAGTTGAGAGGATGACAAAGCTACAATAATGGAGCAAGTGGAGAACAAATACAGTCAACCCGTCAGTCAATGCGCTAACATCTGTGCTTTGTGAGATTGATATAGCAGAAGGCATGGTCGAAAGCAAAATTACACAATATATTGCATTATAAACACAATACCAACTCGGAAATACTGTTCCATTTGCTCGATAGTACTCACTTAAAGGAATTTTCGATTTATGAATCCCTCGATTTATGAACGATTTTTCAGGGAACCGAGGGTGTTCATAAATCGAGGGTTGACTGTATAAACTTCAGAGCCGTGCGCTCTGTGACCCCACCTTCAATCGCGTCGTAAATACGGTCATCGTCCTTCGTCGCTGTTGGAGACGATGTTTCGTCTCGTCACTCACGGATGCAAAAGTATTGGAAGGCTATTCGGGACAAGTTTGTCAAAGATTTGAAGTGGTACGGAGATATCAAATGATATCGTGTCGTCGCATGCTTCGCTCCGCTCTATCTCGTCGGTCTATGATGGGGCGCGTTTTCTTATTCAACTCTGGCAACTCCGAGTTACTCTAAGTGGGCGAAAAGTAGTCAGGGCTAACCCTGGTAACACACACATAAACAGACGATGATGAAATGGGATTGTAGCCGGCCAGCTGACTGGGCGCGGCCCCAGTGCCATTTGTAGATAGTGAGAGATGAAGATGGAGATGATGATTCGGTGGTGGTGGTGGTGGTGGTGGGGGGTGATGTAGGGGGAAGGTGCGGTCAGCCTGCTCTGAAGTGGCGGCTCGGTGCACCCAGGCGAGGGAGAAGAATGAAGGATGAAAGAGGGAGGGGAGAGATGGTGGCACAAAAGCAGACTTGTGCGTAACGCGCTACTAGTAATTGCGTTACTTGTAATCAATTACTTTTCTGAGTAATTTTTCGAGTAATTAGTTACTTTGCTGTCAACGTAATTTTTCGAGTAATCAATTGCTTTTCTGAGTAATCGATTACTCAGTGTGGGAGCTAAGACAGGAGCGACCACAAGAGACTCGGATCAAGCGAAGATGGTTTTTAATGGAACCAGGAAAAGCCCGCGGCCGTGTGCGCGAGATGCTGTCTTCTTCCTTGCCAGGCACCGATGGCGCTACCAGCCGCCACAGACACTCCCCCGGCCAGTCACGGAGTGGTTCGGACCAAGTGGGGAGACCAGAGGACGTGGCGTGGGACAGGGGCGTCAGATTTGTTACTCGGCTGGTCGGGGAAGCTGGCACTGTGGAGGTGGTGGTCATGGGCGTCGAGATAGGCAGGTTTGAGGCGATCCAAAGAGACGGTGTCTTCGCGGCCGGCGATGTCGAGGGTGAAGAATATTGAGGCGCGCCTGAGCACTTTGTAAGGGCCAAGGTGCGGAGGCTGGAGAGAGGAACGCATGCAGTCTTGGCGGATAAATACATGAGATGCCTTGTCGATGTCCTTGTGTATGAAAGGGGAGGGAGCCGAAGAGAGACGCGGGGGGACCGGGCGGATGTCACCGAAAGTGTCACGCAGCTGTTGCAGAAAGGCGTCGGTACTGACGGGAGCGGCTTGACGAGTAGCGAAGAAAGCGCCGGGGAGATGGAGGGTGGTACCATAGACGAGCTCAGCTGAGGAGCAGTGTAAGTCAGTCTTGAGAGCGTCGCGAAAGCCGAGAAGTACCAGTGGAATGTTGTCCACCCAAAGAGTTGGATCGGCTTGCGCGCGGAGCGAAGTCTTAATTTGCCGATGGAGGCGCTCAACGATGCCGTTACTGGAAGGGTGGTACGCGGTGGTCCTGTGCCTCGTCGAGCCAAGCAATCTGAGGACGTCGTTGAACAGCTTTGACTCGAATTGGCGGCCTCTGTCCGACGTGACAGTTTCGGGAACTCCAAATCGGGAGACCCATACTGACAGGAAGGTTCGGGCAACGGTGTCCGCTGTAATGTCCTGGATGGGTCGCGCTTCTGGCCAGCGCGTGTAGCGATCGATACAGGTAAATAGATACCGGAAACCACGAGAAGTGGGCAGGAAGGGAGTTGCCTCAGGACAGAAGCCGCCGATTTTCGATAGTTCGAAATATCGGCGGCTTCTGTCCTGAGGCAACTCCCTTCCTACATTCTACCGGTTCGCTGGATTTCTACCCATCTACGAGAAGGGGGCAGTGGCCCGACAATGTCCACATGGACATGATGGAAGCGATGAGAGGGTGGCATAAAGGCTTGTACAGGGGTGACTGTGTGTCTGCCGATTTTCGCTCGCTGGCAAGCCAGGCAAGAGCGAGTCCGGCGCCGGATGTCAGAGTTGATTTGAGGCCAAATGAAGCGTTGGCAAGCCAGACGCTGAGTGGCACGAATTTCTGGGTGAGAAGGTGCATGAAGCATTTTGAAGATGGGAAAACGAAATTGCTCGGGCACATAGGGACGTGGGGAGCCAGTGGAGGTGTCACAAGCAAGGGTTGTGTCCGCATAGGGGGTGTGGACATCTTGAATGTCCAAGGATGAGCCAGAGCGGAGTTGTTGCAGCACTGGGTCATCAGTTTGCGCCGCTGCCAGCGCGGAAAAGTCGACGGTAGGTGGTAATTGCGAGACAGACGCAATGTGAGCTCGGGAGAGGGCGTCAGCTGCGGCGTGTTGGGCTCCCGTAATGTGGCGGATGCACGGAGGAGAAGTAAGGAGAACGATCTCTGCCGCGCCGCCGTTGAGAAAGCGTGGTCCCAATTCCTCGAGTCTTTTGTGACCGCGCCGCGGCGCTCGCGTTCCGTCAGGTACTTGCTCCTCTGAATTGACGCTCTTGTAATGCGCTATTTCAGATGTACTGGTGTGCCCAGTGCACGCAGAAAAAAATATTTTGATTAACAAACATGACTGTCGTATATCAAGGAACGACCTTCGTGAATGTTTTTCGCCTACAATTCGTGATGGTGCAAATCGAGATGCTTTTCTTTTCTTGCCTTATGTGGAGAAGCTGCTGTGCAGGAGACTCCGTGTTTGACAACACGGTAGCTTGGCGTGGCGGTTCGGCTCGGATGTTTTGGTCAGTGGTCGCAGGAGTACGGTTTTTGTGTGACATAAACATGGGGCAAGGCACCAGAGGCAGAATGGTGTTGCTTCACATCGTCTAGGATGAAAGTTATTACTGCGAGGTGCACATCGATGGATGCAGTGCGTGCTTCCCACAAACAATTCGCAGTCATTGAGGTGACTAATCCACGTTTGTATTGCCGCTATTACACGAGAGCTCGGTCGCGCTCGTTTCTGCAGATTATCAGTCATTTTGTGCGCGACAAGCTTGGGGAAGACGAGCGAGGACAATTCTTTTTGTCGGGATTGTGATAGATGTGCACTAGGATAGAGTTATATTTCACGTGCCACCATACCGGAATTAAATAATACCAAAGAGCCACAAGACGTTTTGTTTTACAGGTTCGTACAACATGATTGAATTACGTCTGTACATGCAGATATGTGTAAATGTCGTGTATTCATAACATCTCTCTGGGATGAAGAATGCAACGAAGGAACACAAGGGAACGTTCTTTGAAAATGAAAATTAGTTATCATTGGAAGGTATATACATAACAAGGAAGATGTATCACATGTGCACTATGCATATACAGTTACAGCAAGATTAAATTAGTTATCATTGGAAGGTATATACATAACAAGGAAGATGTATCACATGTGCACTATGCATATACAGTTACAGCAAGATTAAATTAGTTATCATTGGAAGGTATATACATAAGAAGGAAGACGTATCACATGTGCACTATGCATATCTAGTTACAGCAACATTAAATTAGTTATCATTGGAAGGTATATACATAACAAGGAAGACGTATCACATATGTGCACTATGCATATACAGTTACAGCAAAATTTAAGATTTCAAGGCACTGCAAATTTGAGTTCTCACTAAAAAGCACTTATACACTTGTAGCGACCTTATTGCAGTTTTGCTTGCTTTTGCAACTGCTTTGTTTTTCTTGCTTTCTCTCCGTGCCGTTTGTTTTCCATTTTGCATGCAACATGCATTCTCATCACGGAATAATAAGAGATCACAGACCTGGTTAGATCTCGACTGTGCTCTGTACATCCAACAGCTGGGACTGCAGCACATTCCAAGTCCTCAACAATAGAGAAGAGTAAATCTTCATGCATTTTGCTGCTCAGTCTGGTCATAATAATTTCTTCTAAGCACAATAGTAAATTCAACAATTGGGGAGATGGAAAGGTAAGTCTTCCCCTGTTCTTTATAGCTATTAGTTTATATTTCTCATCAATCTTCTCATTTTCTGTTGCAGTAAGACCTCTGCTGCACTCATCACAGCTCACCAACGCCAGGATTTTTCTTGCTACAAACCCTGCTACATAGGCTAACACATCTGGGTTTGTGTCTGCTACATTATAGCTGTGCTCCCTCGAAGTGCCCTGGCTTGGTTCTTGACTGTCAGGGACATGGTAGCTAATAGCACCCAACCGTTGATCAAGGTTTGTAGAACCACTAGGCTCCTGTTCTTGAGTGCTTTCGAAGTCAACCAATGCCTGAAGGATTTCTCCCCCTGTGATGTTGCTGCCCCGTGGTGGCTTAATCAGTGAATAAGCACTGAGCAGGCGAAACATTTGCACAAAAAGTGCGGAGTCAGGGTGCTGATTTTGACCGCAGCAGTTCCGCATCATGCCGAAGAAACGCTACAAAAATTGCAGTTGCAGGAACGTATCAGCATAAGCACTTGGAAAAAGAAAAAAAAAGCCACATACCTCCAATGCGTCCTGGTTCAGTCGTGCCGTCATGATGTACTTGAACCCGCATTCTGAAGTAAGGTACTCCGTAATTTCCAAGGTTGCCTTGATTGTTACTTTTAAGCCATCTGACGTCTGCCTGGTCATGTAGTTGTCTTCCGCCTCTCGCCCGGCCCGCTGTTTCGAAATTTGTTCCCACTGATCGAGGAAACTGAGAAAATCCTCAAGTACCTATTACACCATAGGGTGAAAAAGAAATTGGATATTTAGAAGCCTTTTTTGCACTCAGTAGGCCATTCTTTTTGAAACAAAAGTACTGCATCCCTGCTCCACCAGTTCTCAAATGCATGCAAGGTCTATGACGAAAAAAAATGTGGGAGGGTTGCACTCCTTTAACGAATTGAGGAGGTGTGGCAAAACGAATGGCCTTACTGTTTCATTGTATAAAGCAACTTCATCATTGCGGTCTACCATAGCTAACGTGAACTCAGTAACTCTGTAGCTGACGTAACAGAACTTCTGTACACTGAACAATCTTCATGAGAAAAGTTACAAAGAGTCTAAAGTACAACACGAAATAGAACAATGCTATGTTTTGTACAAATTGCATGGGTCCCCATTTTGTTCCATATTTAGACTACTTAACTCCTGCACAGTACAGTATGACTGCTTTTTCTCAGCTATTGCTGGACCACATTACTGGCTTATTTGTGAAATTCCTACCATGAAGAAACAGTATTTTAAAGGTGCATGGAAAGGCTCGAGAATGTCAGGTGAACCAGAAACTAGGAAACTAGCCCCGGGACACACATTCACACAAAAGCTGGAAGTGATCACATAAGTGCAGGAAATTTTGTCACTGGAGCGCAAGAAATTTTGTCACCGAACAGAAAGCCAGCCTCGGCTGCCAGTCTGAACAGTCATGCGCCTCACCAATACTGAGGTCTCAGTCTTTTTCTTTCTTTATTTTTGTATTGCCACCAGTTCCGCGTCTCGACTGGTCGCGTGAGCTAGCAGATGATGCTTGGTGGCCAATGAGAAATGCTCTACCATTTGATGTCACGAGATCTAGGGAGTCACTGTACCAGGTTGTCGCCGCTGCGCTCTCTCTTGCAAAGCAGTTTCCTCAGTAATTTCACACTTCCCAAATGAAATATTTTGCATGATGTTTCCTGAAGATAGTATGCTCATATGACGCAGTAAAAATACATATGTTCCAAGTCCCTTACATGCTCCTTTAAGTATTTGTTCTCACCCTGCGCTGCTGTGGACTATTGCTCAGAGCCTGTGATGGTGTCCTTGAGTTCATTATATCTACAAGCATGTTCACTTGCTCAATGAAGGTAATAGATGGTTGGGAGTCCTCTAAGTCTGGATGTTGAGACATGTAGAGCTGCATAGCCTTTGCTACACTGTTGCCAAAGAACTTGAAAAAAGAAAATGCACATGTAATAAATGTATATTTGCTGTCATTGGTCCACAAAGTCTAATCAAAGTCAAAATATCAAACATTTCTACTCTCCTTTTTCATTCTTTTTACCTCTGCTGAACATGCATGTCTTGCTACTGCAGCTAAATAATATAATCTAACTGGGTCCTTGCATTGTACTACAATTAACTGTAACATTACTACTATGTTATGCAGAAATTCACCTGAAATGCCATTGCAACGTTCATCTTCTGAAATGGCCGTGGGCTTATGTGGTCTTGTGTCAGCTTAGGACACGCTTTCAAAGTGAGGGCCTGTGGTTGGTCCATTGCAACTACTGCTTGCCAGTGCTTGATGCTCACAGTTCCATGTGGTGTCTGCAATACAGGATAATTGCTTGATTCACAAGTGCTTTACCATCACGAGAAAGCAGACGTACCACCAGTTCTCTTTTTTTCAGTGTGCTGTTTCTGAGGCATTTGATTAGGTGTGGGAAGTCTGAAGTAAACCAAAGCCTCCTGGAGAAGTCACTGGGATGGATGCAGCTGACCTCCTCTGTGTTGATGCCAAAGTAAGTCCACATATTCCTATTCCAGGATGCACCATCTGTGGTCACAGCATCTACTTTGAGCCCACTTCTCTCCAAGAGCATTATGCATTCCAGGATGAGCTTGTGTAGCACGTTTCCTGGGGCACTTCCTTTGCTCAGAAAGCAAGCCAGAGCCTGTACCCATTTTCCTCTGAAAGGCTGGAACATCAATACAAGTGCATGATCTCCTTTCTGGGCCTTCTGCTTCTGTGGGGTGTACTTCCCCAAGTTTGTAAAACCATGGAGCTTGAGCGTTGATTTGTCGAGAGAAACAGCTTCTGTGAGCTTCATCTCATCAACGAGCAGAACCCCTGAAATTTTGTACGTATTGATCAGGGATGTTAGTGTTCTAGTTACCATGAAAATAATGCACATATGAATCCTATAGTCGTTAGTTAGTGGATCAGTAAGGAAAGTCTAAAAAGACTTTCAGCTTTTAACAATCTTATCACGAATGCTCCCTGCTTTATGATGCGAGCTGTACGATGAAACATACTGGGCAAATTATTAGCAAAGACATGGAAAGACACACGCAAAACTGGTGTATTAAATGCCTGTTCCGTGTGTGTCGCTCCATGACCTTTCTTGGTGTTCTTACAGTATGTTTCACTGTGGGCAATATGCTCTTATCGTTTCATCTGTACAAGCTGTATGGTAGTTAGTCAATATAATATGGTGTCCTAGCTCCACATTTGGTAATGCAATTGTCTACATGCTCCCAAAATAGTAAATGTACCATAATATGGATGGTAGTACATCAGTGTCCAATAAATCATACCATGAGTCTCTTGTGCAGCCATGCTCTCAGCCTTGACTTTAATGCATCTAAAAATGCTTTCTTGGAATCCATATACTGGTTTCAGCTTCCTGATGTATGCATTCATGGTGTCTGTACATGGCAGGGGAAGAATTTGACGCTCCCTTAAGTGCTTGTACAGCTTTGGACTCTTGATCCTCATCAAAAGACACTCATAAATCCACTCCATCGTATAGCGGCGTCCTTTGGGGCCTTTCTTGCTTGCGGCATTGAAACATTGCTTCACAGCTTGCCTCTGCACAGCCGGGAGGTCACAGATAGCCTCCTCAATAGCCCGTTCTTTCACTGTAGCGCACTGTTGTTTGATTTTATTTACGTCTTGCTTGAGCCTTAGTGCTGAAGAAAACAAAGCAGAAAGATTGCACAGTTCAGTTTCTTTGCAGGAGTTAGTAAAGTGATATGCATAGTACCAAAAAAGTACTTGATGTAAAGTACTGCTTATACAAATGTGTACTTAAAATAGACTACAGAGTCCTTCAGCACTAAATACTTGAAATAAAGTAGAACATACAGAGAAATGTATTGAAGTCTTGTCAAGCACCTGGTAGTAGAATGTGACATTTCTTGTTACATGCATTGTTGCTCTTCATGGCTATTTCATGCACTCATAAAAATAAACACAATGCTATATCTCATGAAACTCGTGCCCATACACACACTTAAATTTCTACTTACTTACTCTAGAAAATAGAATTTGTTGTGGAAATTGGTGTGGAAATTATTGTCCAAAATTAGTCAAAGTCTTCTGACTGTACGACAAAGACTAAGTGCCGGACTCTATTTGCCGTCTTGTTTGAGTAGTCATTTCAGTAATATCTGAAAGACCACTCAAACAAGACAGCACACAGAGTCCAGGACTAGAATTACAGCATAGCGATTGTTTCTGGTACACAAGGAATGGTAGCATATCAAATGTGGTAATGGCCGCAATGGGTGAGCTATCGCGAGTTTCATGAAAGGGTACGTCAAGTAATTTCATGCAACTCATGAAGTGCAAAAGGCACTTCAAGTAAAATAGAAAGTATATTATATAGTCGACGTACTTCACATAAAGTAAAAGTACTCTTAAAGGTACTTTAAGTGCAACTTAAATTCCACGTACTTCAGGTACTGCCCATCACAGAGTTAGTAGCACATGCAGGAGATTTCTCAATGTCAGACAATGCAACTGCTAAATGGCTGTATGAAGTTCACTTTGTTACCATTCTCTTGAAATAACGGTTGCTCCTGAGGACATTTCGTTTAGTGCGCCATGCAGGCCTTTCGCCCACTACGGTCTGATGCCTCTTCTGACGTGCCCTGTCCAAACTCCTCTTCCCTTCTTGGCGACAGAAGACACACCTTTGAATTTTCTGGCCTGGTCCTTTGGTGCCCTCTACCACTATGTAACCACAACACTGCTCTGAACACCTGTAACAGGACAATGTTCTGGTTAATGCTGTTATGGTACGTTGCTTTAATTTGCTGCAGTGGGATTTCTGTACCTTTCACTGTTGTAAACTCCTGGGCACGGAAGAACTTTATTAATGTGCTGCAGTGCGAGCATGACGTCAGTGGTTGACTTTGGTGTAACAAAGGGAAGCAGCGATGGGTTTATAACTTTTTCCCTGATGAATATTATCATTTCAGGCTTGTCTGTTATGACAACTTTCTTCATAACATCGTATTTGCTGTCGACGTATACAAAGGCAACAAAGTGCTTTTCTTCATCAATTGAAACAGCCCACTGGGAGCTAGGCATTTTGATAGATTGTATGTCTCCCAGCAGCTCATTCATCAGAACTTTTCCAGTGATGTCATCATGTAGCAGGACTTCTGCAGTGCCTTCCATGTGATGGAGGTCAGCGTCATAATGTGAGCAGCTAGGCATTGCTTCTTGAGGTTGCTCTGTGGGTTTGTCTGCGCATTGGTCTGTGGATTGGTCTGTGCATTGCTCTGTGCGTTGTCGTTTCATTGGTTCACTTCTTTCAGTAGGTGCCTTTCTTTTCCTTCTAGTGCTGGTTAGATATGCTGGAAGCCCAGGAAAGATACATGGAACAGCTTTCTCTTTTAAGACCGGTCTTGTCCTTTCTATCTTATTTGTAGTTCCATCCTTTAGGGTGATGGTGTAGTAACGCTCGATATCATCGTCTTGAAAATGCAGCTCACACACTTTGTCTTTCTCTGTGAAAGCCTTATCTTGCCTTGGGACCTTCCTCTGCCATTCTTGTAGGATCTCTGGGTCCTTCAAGGAAAACGTAGCAATTAGGAGTGAGCATTCTTGCTTACCATTAACACTATACTTTCAAAATATGGCACCTTCAGTTACGTGATCAAACTTTTCCTGGTACTACTGTTAAGGTTGTTTAGTTTGAATTATGCTATTTTTTGCATACTGAACATGGAGATGAAGTATAGTTTCTACACAAAAGCTGGTCTATTAATTTCATGACATTCATTCTTAATTTCTACATTGCTACCAGTAGAGGACTACATAGTGCATGAAATTCCTACAGCAGCATGGGTCACTGGTGTCATGCTTCCTTCTGTTTTGCTTTTATTCAGGTGTGAGAGGACCTCTACCATCCCCCCAAAATTGCTGTGCTGCCTGGAATCTTAAAAGGGTAGACCTTAGTATTGGAAAGTGCTGAGGTTCATGGCATATGCATGGTACATGAAGCTTCTAAAGTGAGGCATACTCTATTTGACAAATGGAAAATAAACTTATTTTTTTAACACTTCCAGTGTGGTGTACATTTTTGCTAAGGATACCAGAATATTTTTATGAACCAATAGCGTTAGCATTTCCTGAAATTTCGCGATATGGCGCAGCGGGAATGAGAATGTCCCTTACCTTTGGCGCCCCGAAAAGGTGCGGGTTTTTCACCCCTTTCTCCTTGTTTTCCTTCTTGGTACTGGGGTACCCCGTCCTACAGCCAGGTATGAAGCAGTGGCTGGTCATACCTCAGCCAGCGTGTTTTTGAAAGCGTATATATACACAGCGCGTCAACAAGAAAGCCGGAACGTGCGAACTGAAAGTAAACGGCGAACTCTCCCTTCTCGGACCCAGCGGCGTCAGTGGATTCCCAGCCTAAATGAGTCCCCCCCCCCCCCTTCCCCCATCCAATAGGAAACAACAACAACTTTATTACGGGATGATGGCCGTGCATCCTACAGGAAGTGCTTTATGGACCTTGCGACTCTGTTGCTTCAGGTCGAGAATATCAGCTGGTGTCTCTTTTTTTCGCTTTTAATAATTAGCGCACAGAAAGAACAAATCTGGCGACCGCCCTCAGGAGAGCTAACAAACCAACATACAAACAACCTTCTGTTTCACAACATAATTTGCGTTTATTTATACATAAATTCGTGGAAGCCATGATAACACTTTGACGCACAAAGTGGACAAACCAGAAAGCGTTTTATTTTTTACTATCTGTCATTTATGGACTCCGCAGCTATGCAGGTACAAGTAGACGGGTGTGCACCACACGAATGCCAGCGTAACTCTGGCGTTTTTCTTTTAATGCTTCATGGATAGCTTCCTCTATCAGTCATCGATCCGGAACCCCGCCACATTCCTGCAGCAATGCGTCCTGCCCCCTTCCTTGTACACACATACGAAACAAACGTATCTTGCTTGCCACGGAACGGGCAGAACCTTTTTTATGACAGTTTCTGCAACACCAACAAAGCGCGCGTCCGGCGACTTTCGGATAGAAAGCTTCCCTCCATACTGCTCCATACCCTGAAAAGTGGCTTTACAGCAC
The DNA here is from genome assembly GCF_037126465.1 of Ornithodoros turicata. Lineage (NCBI taxonomy): Eukaryota > Metazoa > Arthropoda > Arachnida > Ixodida > Argasidae > Ornithodoros > Ornithodoros turicata. The sequence continues at coordinate 26,880,241 of NC_088206.1, read as the reverse complement.
AACATTTGGGTCCGGTGGGCTAGCTTCTCCTTATGACACCAAAAAGGAGGCAGCACAAAATATACAAAAAGGAATGTAGCCGACCAGAAAAAAAGTATATGCCATTATTTAAGACACCATGTACATGTTTATTTATCAAACACTCCTTTTGAGCGCTTCCTCATAGAGCATTCCAACACACAACAACGCATTGACCGGCGGCAGATTTCGCAGAGTTAGTACCGGAGGGAACGCGAGCGCCGCGCCGCGGCCGAAAAGGACTCGAGGAATTTGGACGTCATTTTCCAGCCGAGTTCGTTCTCCTTACTTCTCCTCCGTGGGCGGATGTCAGTCGTAAATTCGGCTATGTATGCGAGCTGTCGAACCTCACGGGGTGTGGCCGTAGGGCGGTTGGCGTGTATGGCGTAGGTGAGTGGCTTGTGGTCGGTCACCACGTGGAATTGGCGGCCTTCCAAGAAGTAGGAGAAGTGCCTTAGTGCCAGATAGATCGCGAGAAGCTCCTATAGGTGCTATATTTCTGCTCGGCACATCGGAGGGGCTTCGAAAAAAGGCGAGAGGCGTCCAGGCGCCTCTAATCTCTTGCTGTAGGACAGCTCCCACGGCGGTGTTGAAGGCGTCGACAAGGAGATTGGTGGGAGCATCAGGAAGCGGGTGGGTGAGGAGGGCGGCGTCCGCCAGAGAGGTCTTGAGAGTATTGAAGGCCGCCAGCGTGTGGTCTGTCCAGTTAATTTTGGCTGACGGATTGGCTTTCGCGGAGAGGGGGGCGTTCAGAGGTTGCATGGTGGTAGCACAGTTCGGGATGAAACGCCGGTAAAAATTTATCATACCGAGAAATTTCCGCAGCAGCTTCTGTGTTGAGGGCAGCGGAAACTCACGGACAGCCTGAACCTTAGTTGGAAGAGGGCGGATGCCGTCTTGGGAAACAAGGTGGCCGAGGAACTCCAGTTCTTGTACGCCGAAGAGAGACTTCCCGGGATTAATGATGAGTCCATACTGCTGCAGGCGGGTGAAGAGCTCACGAAGGTGTTGGGAATGATCTTCTGGGGTTCGGCTCGCGACCAAGATGTCATCGATGTACGCGAAACAGTTTGGGAGGCCTCGGATAACTTCGTCGACGAAACGCTGAAAGGACTGCGCGGCATTCCTGAGACCGAAGGGCATGCGGAGGTACTCAAAAAGGCCAAAAGGCGTAGTGATGGCAGTCTTCGCGATACTGTCGGGATGCATGGGGATTTGGTGATATGCTTTCACGAGGTCTATCTTTGAGAAGGTGGTTGATCCGTGGAGGAAAGCCGCGAAGTCGTGAATATGGGGAATGGGGTATCGATCAGGAATAGTGACTCGATTAAGTGCGCGGTAATCTCCGCATGGTCTCCAGTCCCCGGTCTTTTTGGGGACCATATGAAGCGCTGACGCCCAACTGCTGGATGATGGTCTGACGATGCCAAGGTCAAGCATGTGCTGGAACTCGGAGCGCGCAATCTTGAGCTTCTCGGGTGCGAGGCGTCTAGGTCGAGTGAACACAGGGGGGCCGGTGGTCTCGACGTGGTTGAAGACGCTGTGCTTGACGGGTTTCAAGTCATTGGACGGGAATGTGATGTCAGGAAAGTCGACAAGGATGGAGTCGTACGGTGCCGGGGCGGACGGGCGCAGGACGTGGATTCCGGACGATGGTATGCGGGTAGCAACGCCCGTGACACGGAGCGTTGTGGCTTCGTCGAGCAACGCCCGGTGGCGCATGTTGACGGCGAGGTTGAAATGGCTAAGGAAATCTGCTCCGAGGATTGGGTGAGTGACATTAGCGATCAGAAATATCCAGCGGAATGTGCGTCGCAGGCCGAGGTCGAGGGTAAGACTACGTTCTCCATACGTGGTGATGGGGGTCTTGTTGGCGGCTTGGAGGGAAGGGCCGGACGAGGTGCTGCGGAGGTCAGTTGGTGAAGGAGGGATGATGCTGACTTCGGCACCTGTATCCACGAGGAAGGAGACTTTGGACAGGCGATGAATGATGAAAAATAGGCGACCTTGGTGAGGACCAGCAACGGCGGTCGCCTCTAGTTGCCGGTGCCCGGGTTTCCCTTAAATATACACGGTTCTTGGCACTTCGTGGCGGCCTTGCCGAAGCGTGCGTGGTACCAGCAAAGTTGATATTGGGGACGATTAGGGGAACGGTAACGGGAAGGGCGCGGTCGTTGCGGACTGGACAACGTGGAGAAGAAGGACTGGAGAAGAAGGAGAACGTGGGCGTTGAGAGACGGTGGCAACTGGGTCGAAGTGCTGATCTGTGTGGCAGGTTTCAGGCATAGATAGGCGCGACACGATGGCGGGAAGGCGGTGAACTTCAGTTGGGAGGGTGTCGCAGGAGGAGCAGACAGCAGGACTGGGAGTTGTCGGGGGGGGGGGGGGGGGTTCTGTAGGGTGCGATGGAATAACTGCATTGGTGCCGCAAAACTGTGGCGTTGCTTCCATAATGCGATCGGCGAGTTCTGCTAGGTCGCGAAGCGGCACGGTTGGAGACGCCGAAAGGATCATTCGTACCGTGTGCGGTAGCCGTTGGAGAAATAATTCGCGGAGTATTGAATCGTCTAGGGCTGAGGACTCGCTGCCAAGGAGATGGTACATTCGACGTAAGAACTGGGTGGGAGTGCGGTCGCCTAATTCTTCAGTGGTGAGCAACTGCCGCAATCTCTGTTGTAGGGACTCGGAGAGGCGTTTAATGAGCTGCGTCTTCAGGGTGTCGTAAGGGTTGGTGTCAGGAGGTGTAACGACAATGTCGCGTACCTCAGCTATGATGGGGGCAGTAAGGGATGTCAGGACATGGTTGTACCTTGACTGTTGGCTGGTAATGTGCCGTTTGGCGAATTCGGCTTCTACGAGGATGAACCAGAGTGCGGGATCATTTGCCCAGAAACTCGGCAGTTTCAGTTCTGTGACATTGACCTGGGGAGGAAGGTCGTGCTGTTGAGAAACTGGTGGAGCTGGGGATTGAGCCATGGCTGACTAGTGATGGTAGAAGGACGAAATCACGTTCGGGTCACCAATTGTGGGAGCTAAGACAGGAGCGACCACAAGAGACTCGGATCAAGCGAAGATGGTTTTTAATGGAACCGGGAAAAGCCCGCGGCCGTGTGCGCGAGATGCTGTCTTCTTCCTTGCCAGGCGCCGATGGCGCTACAAGCCGCCACATTGAGTGATTAATTGATTACTTTTCTGGCAGATATTAGCTAATCTTTTAGATGTTCTGCCCCAAGTCATGCCCCTGGTGCCGTCAGCCTTTGTTGGGCTGTTCTACTATAGCAAGCGGCGGTCATTGTAATGACGTTCTGGAATTTCATGGTCTCTCTCTCTAATCTCTTCCTACACCAGTGTGATGGTACCTGAAGCTTTGGAGGTTTATTGAGTCATGGGGAAATTCCTCGCAATGCTCTTCTACAATCGGGTCAACATCTTCTCTTGCGATAAATACAGTAGACGTACAGATCTCCTTGTCCTAGGTGTTTTTGTTGTTATTTCAGCTGTTCCGCAGTTGAACCTTTTTTTGTTTGTTCTTTTTTTTTTCTGTGGCACACAAAGACGGTTATAATTTGCGTGAATGCAGAGTAACGACTGGAGTAACGCGTTACTTTCCTACTCGTTAGTCAATTACATTTGGAGTCAAGTAATTGGTAACGGTAATCAATTTTTCCGCAGAAGTAGCGGTAACGGTAATCAATTACTTTTTTCGAGTAACGGGCACAAGTCTGCACAAAAGAGGGAGGGGCGTGCTAACTCTCTTGCTCTGGGATTTGAGTCCAAGACTACTACCCACCACAGAAAACGTGCGAGCATCCCTCAGTAGTCTTCATTGGGATGCTCCATGGACCACGGTAACTGTTGTAAGCGACGACGACGAGACATAAGTACCGACGATGATGAAGTTGTGGTATGCGTGCAATGAGCGTGTGTTCATTCTTTCTTCGGGCAGCGTTCTGTATGCATGGGTTGAATAAACGAGTTCTTCGAGTACTCTGCCGGAGTCCTGACCCAGCAAACACGTATCGTTCACCGATTATCACATTTTGATCTCAATGCCCACACCCAGATGAGACGATCCATGCGTCGTCCTTGCGAGCACCGTCCGCTACTAAAACCTCTTGCTCCCACACCCATCCACCCGAGCATTCAACTCTTGAGGGCGAGGAGGTACTGTGAAACTGTGGCGACTGTATAAAATTACCTAACCATTTTGGCATTGATGCGAGTGCTACAATGGAATTAGTTATTTGCTATGTTACTGCAACATTATTACGCAGAAACACATTGAGTTTAGATCGCAGTGCACATACGTAACGGTCACCGTGGTACAACAGGTGCATTCTTTTCGCTTGCACCGCCTGCACCAGATCTGAACTGGGTTATTTGCGTGCTGCACTTTCCTGTTGAAAAGAAAGGCATTACTACTAAAGTTCCTTTCAGCTGGAAAGTGCAGCTCCCGAAAACCTGTCTTGCGTGGAGTCCAAGGTAGTGCAGTCCAGTGCAAGTGAAAAGAATGCGCTTAATGTCCAGCGTCCGCGAGGTTCAAACGTGTTCTGACCGGTGCCCTGTGATCGTGCTCGTGACAGCCGTCCTTTTCTTCGTCGCCACGCTGGTGGAATGATGTCAACCAACGGCAAGTGTTGGTTCCTTTAAACCTGTGCTACCTTTATGTTTCCGTGCCATATAATCGGATTCATCAACTGCGCGCGCCCGACTGTAATTTGAACAATGTGGAGGTTGGATCGCATAGTCCGACGCAGTCAGTGCTCGCGTGAATGAAAGCCTACTTGCTTTAGCTTCTGCCAGTGAAGGAGGTCCAAATGTCTCGGACACTTGTTACAACCGTTCTCCACAGCCTCCAGAACAGGGATTTCCCTACACCCCCTCAGGGGGGGTGTACACCCTCCCTGCATTTTTGCAACACCCCCCCTGAAATTTCTCAGGTGACCCCACCCAGCTCGGCCACCAACACGTTCTGGTAGTGAGCCCGGCGCAGCGAATTACATCATGTGCTCTCAAACTTGGGCTGTAGGACCACAGTCATGCAGATGATCGTACGATGCATTTGTCCAAAATCATTTAAAAGCGACTGTGCAATGCATATATTGCGCGTATGTACGAGCAAAAATGCGTGCGGGCACGCAAACTCAATATGGATCATCAAGAGCCATTTGCGCCCAACTCAACCAAGCGAGGTAGTCTAACGTTTTCACCGTTGATTGCTAGGTGTTCGTTGACAAGATGGTAGTCTCTTAACTTTGTCGGTCGTGTGATTATGCATCTTAATGTTGAAATGCCGTTCACAATGAATCTCTATTCTAATGTTCTAAAGTAATGACATGTACAAATAAACCGGGAAAGCTGTGCAGATATGTCACCGTTGTGCCACGACTCTTTCCGTGCCTAAGAAAAATTCCGTTAGTGGAACCTTCACCAAGCAGGACCCCCCCCCCCCCCCCCTTGAAAGCTCGGCACCCCCCCAGAAGTGAATTTCTGGGGAAATCACTGCTCCAGAACGTGAGGAGATCGTGCATGAAAATTTCAGGACGTCTTGAGCCGGCAGGCCTGGTGAGAGCGGCGAGAACGTTGTTTTTCTAATTTGATTAGATTTAATTTTCAAAACAACCACAAACTGTGACTACATGTAACATGTACAACCCGGTGTGGGCATATTCTCTGGGCAAACGACGCTCCGTGTAGGCTGTCACAATGAAAGCAATGACTCCATCATTGGAATGACGGTAAGTATGGCGATTCCAACAAGTTTTATTCCCCATATCTGGCCTTCGTTTAACATCGGAAAACGAGCGTCGTCTGCCTCTTCGCAACTACACTTTGCTACACGCTACCGCAGGAAGTTCCGCCCTGCACGCTGCCTTTGCGCGGCGCGCAGGGCGGAGCTTCTTGTGGTAAGGCGCGAACAGCAGGAACACCCCGCCATACGCAGTGGCTGCTCCGGAGTACACGCGCGCTATGATCCCAACTTCACCCCACGGGTTATCCGTGGGAGCACACAGCGAATTCGAAATCGCGGACAAGTTGAGCTGTTTTCACGGGTGTTTCGGGGATTGGCGCACGTCCCAGGTACGATCGGATCATCGCATTTCGTGATCCATCGTTCCTCGCACGTACGGACTTTGGTTTGCTGGGGAACTTCGATCACTCGACTTCTACAACGTAACATTTGGCGACGAGACGGCGGATACGACGCACGCAGAAGAGACAACGGTTCAAGGATGGCAAATGTAGGACAAATCAAGGAATTCAATCCACAGACAACGGCGTTCGATGTCTACGTGGAACGCTTCGAACTGTACGCTGCTGCAAACGGAATAGCGGACGACAAGAAAAGCAAGGTCTTCCTAACAGCCATAGGAGATGAGGCGTATACGACATTACGAAGCCTGCTTCTTAAGCAGACGCCAAGTGCAGCAAGTTATGACGACATCGTGAAACAGCTGCGTCAGCACTACGCACCGACGCGTTCGGTGGTGGCGGAACGCTATCAGTTCCACCGCAGAAACCAGCAGGCACATGAATCAATCAACGACTTCGTGGTGGCTCTCAAGACCCTCGCACGGTCCTGCAACTTCGGAGCATACCTGGAGGACGCTCTTCGGGATCAAGTCATCACTGGTCTTCTCAATGACAACATTAGATGCCGTCTTTTGGCTATGGGTGAAAAGGAAGCAACACTCGACCACGTTTATCAAGTGGCAAACGCTATGGAAGCGGCTGAGACACAGGCACGGGAAATGCGTCAGGAAGTGTCTGCAGCGACGGCTGACGACGAACAAGTAGATGTCCACTGGAAGCAATCAAGAGCGTCAAAACAAAAAGCGAAACGGATTCCTGGGTCTGCTACACAAGGCATAAGGCAAGAATGTTATAGATGTGGCAGAGGGCATAAGCCTAGTGACTGTCCTTTCAAGAATAGTCAGTGTCATAAATGTTCGAAACGTGGTCACTTAGCTAAAATGTGTAAAACTAAGCTTTTTCCGAAAGGAATGTCTAAACAACATGTAAAGATCGTAGACGGAGAAGACAACGGTTTTATTGAGTTGCACACAGTGTACCGTATTGGAACGACAGTTAATGCGTACAAGGTTTCGGTAAAGACAAATGGTAAACCTGTAGTAATGGAACTAGATACAGGATCGGCTGTGTCCATAATGTCAGTTGACGAGTTCTGCAGCCTATTTAGCAGTGTAGGCCAGTGTCAAAAGTCCAAAATACGATTGAGCACGTATGTTGTTGCAGTGCGGGGAATAGTTGATATCAAGCTCGAATACAAGCAAGCGACGTACTCTTTGTCGTTGGTGTTAGTCGAAAGCTGCGATGGAACTCGCATGCCAGCATTGTTCGGCAGGGATTGGTTAGAACAAGTAAGGATAGACTGGCAAAGCATTTTGTGTGCGAATGTTAGTTTGAGGGAAGTAAAAAGTGTGGATGACTTAATGCGAGAGCACCATTCTGTTTTTGAGCAAAGACACGGTACTATTCAAGGATTTGAAGGTACAATTGTGTTGAAAGATGGAGCGCGACCAGTGTTTTGCAAGACCTGTTCCTTACGCGCTGAGAGACAAAGTCGAAGCAGAATTGAAAAATCTCGAAGCTACTGGTATTCTGTACCGCGTAGATCACACTGACTGGGCAACGCCACTGGTAGTAGTTCCGAAAAACAAAGGCGATGCCATTCGTCTTTGCGCGGATTTTCGGGTAACGATAAATCCGGTCACAGAACTCAACCACTACTGCTTACCCTTGCCAGAGGATATTTTTGCGAGTCTTACTGGCGGAAAGATGTTTACGGTTCTTGATCTTTCAAGAGCATACCACCAGTTGGTATTTGAAGAACATTCGCAATAACTGTGTACAGTAAACACACATCTAGGTCTTTTTCGGTATCGGCGTTTGCCGTATGGCGTCGCAAGCGCACCAGTGATGTTTCAGGCCGTCATGGATAAGGTCTTGCAAGGAATACCCGGGACAGCGTGTTACCTGGATGATGTAATTATCTGTGGCAAGGATCAAGTTCAGTGTTGTGAAAGAGTCGAGCAAGTTCTGGAAAGGCTCGCCAGGCATGACATGAAACTGAATTCTCAGAAATGTCAGTTTTTTCAGTCTAGTGTTGAATACTTTGGTTATGCTATAGATGCATCGGGGTTGCACCCCACGGATAAAAAGGTTGAGGACATAATAAATGCTCCAGAGCCAACCTCTGTGACGGAGCTGCGAGCTTTCTTGGGTCTCGTAGGGTTTTATGGTAAATTTTTACCAAATGTAGCTCAGGTCCTGGAACCGTTGTACCAGTTGCTACGCGGAGATGCTAAGTGGGATTGGAATTCCAAATGTCGCAAAGCATTTCAAGAATGCAAAGCTTTGTTATGCAGAAACAGAGTTTTAGCACTGTTTGGTCCTAAAAAGGACATTAGGCTTGCTTGTGGCGCGTCTTCCTATGGGTTGGGAGCTGTTATCTCCCAAATTGACAAGGGTATAGAAAGACCCTTAGCTTTTGCCTCTCGCGTAAACGTAATTACGCGCACTTAGAAAAGGAGGCTTTAGCAATTGTCTTCGGTATCAAAAGGTTTGAAAAGTACTTGATGGGTCGAGAATTCGAAATCGTGACCGATCATCAGCCACTCTCTTCACTGTTTCATCCAAAGAACACGCTAGTGCAGTAGCAGCTAGCAGAGTACATCGATGGTTGATGTTTCTAGCAAACTTCCGGTACCGCATACGCTATCAAAAAGGCAGTACCATAGGTAATGCTGATGGGTTATCACGACTTCCACTTCCAGACACGACAGACAAAGTGGAACAAGTTTACTACTTCTCAGCCATAAGGGACATATCACTAACTGCCATAGATGTTCAGACTGCGACTGACAAGGACGAGGTGTTAAGTACAGTAAGGGAAATGACATTGTCAGGTTGGCCACGTGAGGTAACGGAATAGCTGAAACCGTTTTTTGTTCGTAGGTATGATCTGTCAGTGGACACTGCGTTGTGTGGAATAATCGTGTAGTCATACCAGAAGTTTTACAACGTGAAGTGCTTGAAATGTTGCACGAGGAGCACCCGGGAATTAACAAAATGAAGGCTTTGGCTCGATCCACAGTATGGTGGGTTGGTATTGACAAACAGTTGGAAAAAGTCGCACGCGAATGCGACATTTGTCAAAGTGTTAGACCGTCGTTGCCGGCTGCACCCTTGCAACCTTGGTCATGGAGCGTGACCCCATGGGAGCGTGTTTTTATTGATTTTGCACAGAAAGGAGGGAAATGCTTCTTGGTGTTAATTGACGCGCACTCTAAGTGGCTCGAAGTACGTATCATGAGCAACACGTCGGGCGATAGGACAGTGGAACAGGTTCGCTCTATTTTTGCTGCGTATTGATTGCCGAAAGAGGTGGTGACCGACAACGGTCCTCAGTTTAAGTCGCATCAGTTTGAAAGCTTCCTACAAGCCAATGGAATACGACACACTGTAACAACACCGTACCATCCCGCGTCAAATGGATCCGCGGAACGTGCTGTACAAACACTTAACAATGCCCTCCTTAAAGCAACTTTAGAGGATGAACAGAAGGGAGTTAGCCGTTCACTTCAACATCGGGTAGATAACTTTCTCTTCGCGTACCGAAGTACTCCGCACACATTCACCAATAAGACGCCGAGTGAATTATTTCTGGGGCGTAAGGTACGAACGTTGGTGCAACTTAGGCCAAGTTTGGCATCTGTAATGACTGAGAAGCTCGAAAGGATTAAGTTGTGCGCAGACAAAAAGCGTCGCCAGAGCATTTTGTACAGTGTTGGTGACAAAGTCTTTGTGAAAACTGTGCGTGGTGAAAAGACAAACTGGTTGCCTGGACAAATAATCAAAATTAAATCATCTGTAACTTTCCTAGTGAAGGTACATAGCCAAACACGGTTTGTGCATGCAGACGATTTGAGGCTCGCATCTAACCAAATAGTGCATGAAAAACAGCAGAGTAATACTGAGTGTTCTTGGTTGTGGGATCCTGTTACGGAAACTTCGTCTCAGGAAACGCAGTCACCTGCAAGAGCAACACCTTCTCCACAACAGCTAAGACGAAGTACAAGAGTTCGACGTCCACCGGATCGCTATGGACAGTTGTGAACTATTTGCGAACTATTTGAGTTGTTCATTATAGAAGTATCTTTTGTAGGGGGGAGAAATGTTGTAAACGAGGACAACGAGACATAAGAACCGACGATGATGAAGTTGCCATTGCCCTGAGGTAGAAGAAGAAGAAGAAGAAGAAGAAGTTGTGGTATGCGTGCAATGCGCGTGTGTCCATTCTTCGGGCAGCGTTCTGTATGCATGGGTTGAATAAACGAGTTCTTCGAGTACTCTGCCGGAGTCCTGAACTTCGATCACTCGACTTCTACAACGTAACAGTAACGACCAGGATTATTGGCGAGGTTACCCTATCAATCGACGATTCAGGTGATCAAAGCAGGTGGAGAGGCCTGTTGATGACACGAAATCCCAAAGGCACCTTGCCTATGGTAAAGGGGCGGTGGTCGATTGCATGTATTCCGTGCTGCAAGATCTCGCGGTCCTGCTGGTAGACAGGGCAGTAGTGGTGCAGGTCAGCGCGCACATTGCATGGTGCACAAAGGTCCGATGGCGCACGGCCAAGGCGTTGCTTCATAACTAACTAACTTCGTAAATGCAACATTCAGCCGCATACCGTGAAGAAGAGATGCGTAGTGTCGCGGAAGGCGATGAGGAAGCGACAGAGAGAGAGACGTATCCACTGCGTGGACCAGAGAGCAGGGTGCCATGTCATGCATCCACTGTGATCTCGTCTTGTCTGCAGAGATAGCAAGGACAAGGGCCCGACGGTCACCTTTGGGCAAGATGGCAGAGTGGGCTGAAGGTATCTAATGACCTCGTAGGGCAGCCTGGTCAGCCTCTTCATTGCCGGGTATGCCCACATGACAACCCAAAGAACACACGCGGTCCTCAGGACGTCCCCACAGTGTCATCGTGTCCCCGTCCTTCGAGGTTATCCTCAGGACGTCCTGAGGATAACACTCTCGGACTGTCCGTGAAGAGTCATTCAGGTACGTCCTGTGCCCGTACCTGTGGGTAGCTAGGGGGACGAGAAATATTAGTTTAGGTATTAGTTGTTTAGTTTACCTGTTCAGACTTTGTAAACAAATTTGTTTTCTTTTTGGGCCGATCCTGGGACGTGATTGACATTTTTCTGAAATAAAGGGTGGTCCAGGGTAAAATTCTCTGCATCTAAAAAGGATGACTGTCTATGATAAATGGAGCGCATTGCTCGTGGAATGGAGAGAAACGCGCGATTCTGTCCCATTGCTTTTGACTTTCAAAGCTCCTACCTGAACGTCTCAAACCAAAAGGAGTAAGAAACATAGCGTTTGCATTGATGATTACCTAATACTTCATTCAATTCCTCACTTTGAGTATTCCTTCTTTGCGTAATCGAAAGAAACATGGATAACTCACCCTTCGTTTTGTGTCACAGGCGAGCAGGACTCTCGAACGTACGGAGGATCGCGTTGTAAGCAATAAGCCGTGTCTGTTTTGGCTTCGGAAGAGAATTCTAGTACCTTTCGGAGTGAGCCCTTGCGTGCCACAGGTGGCGCTTTATTTTTGAAGCGTTATGTGGGCAAGCTTACGCTTGTCCCGTCCAACAGTTGGCAATACAAGGTGCTGTTTTGTGGTCTATTTTTGAAGCGTGATGTGGGCAAGCTAACGCTTGTCCCATCCTACAGTTGGCGACACAGGGTTTCTCGGACTTCGTACCTCTGACAAGATTTTTTTTTGCGTCTTTTATATTTCTCTCTGCTTTCTCTTTAAACCGCTGCGCTCGTTGTCCGTTATGAATTGTACTAGAAACAAATAGCGAGATTGTATTGCGGAAGCTAAACCAGATGTATGGAAAAAGAGAAGTTATCAGGACTGCGTCTGGTGTCGTATAAGTTATACGCAGAAAAATGAGGTGCAGGTGAAGTCGTCCTCACAAGGTCCTGCGAGTGTTCCAGGTTGACACCCTGAGGATGTGCAGGTGATATGACCGCGAGTCCCACTTTAACACGGAGGTAACACTGGGAGGACCAGTTGATAACTTCCTGAGGATGTCATCGTCGTCCGGGGTTGATATCCTGGGGACAATCGCAGGACGTTTCTGTGTTCTTGGGGAAGGTACCGATTGTAATACTAAGCCGTGGCTCAGGTCCAGCAGCTCCTTGAAGGATTCAAGCACGTCAGCAACAGTGGATACTAGAGGACCGCGAATGCCCATTGTTGCGAGGCATTGGAGAGCAGCCTTAGAGTCTGTGTAAAAGACCCATGGTCGAACCGAACACTGCGGAACCTTGCGCTTAGCAAAGAGCAAAGCATGCAGCTCAGCACATGTTGACGACGTCGGATGCGAGAGATGGGAGATACCAGTTATGACTTCGGAGGGAATAACATAGGCGCATGCGGAGCTGGTTTTTGTGGATGAGCCGTATGTAAAAACATAGCCTAGCCTAGCCTAGCCTAGCCTAGCCTAGCCTAGCCTAGCCTAGCCTAGCCTAGCCTAGCCTAGCCTAGCCTAGCCTAGCCTAGCCTAGCCTAGCCTAGCCTAGCCTAGCCTAGCCTAGCCTAGCCTAGCCTAGCCTAGCCTAGCCTAGCCTAGCCTAGCCTAGCCTAGCCTAGCCTAGCCTAGCCTAGCCTAGCCTAGCCTAGCCTAGCCTAGCCTAGCCTAGCCTAGCCTAGCCTAGCCTAGCCTAGCCTAGCCTAGCCTAGCCTAGCCTAGCCTAGCCTAGCCTAGCCTAGCCTAGCCTAGCCTAGCCTAGCCTAGCCTAACCTAACCTAACCTAACCTAACCTAACCTAACCTAACCTAACCTAACCTAACGTAACGTAACCTAACCTAACCCTAACCCTAACCCTAAACCTAACCTAAACCTAAACCAAACTAAATTAAACTAAACTAAACTAAACAGGCGCTACCTGCATTTCACAAGATTGCAACCTCCAAATCCGTTAGGCTCAGTAAGGCCGTGGTTCTCCTGCTGCATATACAGGGTGTGTACAGAAAAACATGACCCGCATTTAGGCACATAGCTTGTTGTCTACCTAACTAACGAAATTCCGGTGGCGCACGATGGCGCATTTATGCGTGCGAAATCTGCAGAAAAATTTTGGAAGCCATACTCAGCTTAAAAAATAAACGGAGCAACGAAAACGTCGGCCTCCGTGCATCAGAATAGGGCACCATGGTGGACGTAGGAGAGTTGTCTTCAAGTACCGCTAGGGGAGCTATCGGTACATAAATCGAAACGATGTCCCACATGGATCACATGGATGCTCATCGGCAGTACCCCTAGCGGTGCCTGCACATAACTCTCCTGAGACCGAAATGCACTACCATGCATGTGATGACCGCCCTATTCTAATGCACGGAAGCCCATGTTTTCACGCTCTGTTTATTTTTTTACGCTGAGTATGGCTTCCAGGATTTTTTTTGTGGCTTTCGCACGCATAAATACGCCATCATACGCCACCGGAAGTTCCTCGGGTATGTAGACAACCAGTTACATGTAAAAATGCGGGTCACGTTTTTCTGCACACCCCTGTAGAAGTGCTGCAGGTTGTCTTATTCAAACGGATATAAAAAGGTTCTTACAATGTTAGTTTTCGTGTATAACCCTCTTTCACTCGAATATTCGGTATTTACCTTTCAAACGATTTCACAATTTTTTTAGACCCAGTAGTGCCGATAACAAACTCAAGGAATGAAGGCTTGACCACCAGGTACACGCGACTTTTACTGAGGACTGCTTGCTTCACAGCGAGTGACAAACACAAGACACACACAGAACAAACGACAACCACCATTCTAGAGAAAACATAAACATATTGTTGTCCCCATTCCTCTTCCTGAATGCCCATTACAATTTGGCGCAAATCGAAACTTCAACGTCCGCCACCTTGAGCGCAGAATGACTCAGAATGACTCAGAATGACAGTTTGAAAACTCCCGGGGAAGGGTGGCGACACCAGGGTGACGTAACGCTACGTCATACCCAACTCGGTGGTTACTCGGGTTCAATAAAAAAATACGCACCGGAACGCGGCGGCGACCGACGAAACTTCGCGTCGGACTGTAAACCGGGTTGCTTGAATCCTAACCCGCGGTGATGGAATGCCCCAGCAGGCAGATGTTCGAGGCCTCACGCTAGGACGGTGGCGGTAGAACTGACGAGACAGCGCGGTCGCTCATGGCAGCATAGCTATATCGTCGTCATCCACGGGCAGCCACACATTCGATGCTACATCATGTGTTGTTTGTGAGCATAAATCGCAAGGAATGCATGTGTTTGACCAATATGGGCACCTCTAACTGCCATACAGACAGACTGCTTGCTGGACAGAAAGAAAAATTTTGCAGAAACCACTTCGCTGGTTCTCTACGATATGCGAAGCATCGCGTATGAAGACCAGAGTTCGAGGTAACTTTCAGAGGAACTCGTTTCTTTTTCAGGTAACTTTGCCAAAGTAACTGAAGCAAAGTTGCAAGTTACTTTCAATTCGCTTTTCACTCACGTCCACATATTTTCTTGCTTTCTCTCCGGTTCTTTCATGGCATTTTTTGCCATAAAACGTGATATTCAATCAATGACAGTATTCTATTTACGAAGTAAGAACCGCTGCCATTTAAATGAAGCTGAACCATTGTGTGCCCACAGGGAGTAAAATGCAAAGTGTTCGAATAGACCTCTACAAGAGAAACGTCATCATGGACGTTGGTAGACCGTCTGAACTCGAAACAAATCGGAAGAAGAGGGCTGGGTTCCAGGAACGGTCCCTTTCAGGGACCATCCGTGGCTTTCGGGCGCGACCTTGTTCACCTCTAGCTTCAAGCGTAGTTCAACTGTACCAAATATGTGGCGCTGTCGAACACTATGACGTCATTTTCTTATAAACAGGGAGAGGTCTATTGTTGGACATAAACGAAAACTATCTAAGCGTGTTGCACTCCTGAGCAGGCAAGTCAATGTGTAACTAAACTCTCACGCGCGCTGCACCTGTGTAGTGCTATTTTGTGTCCGGAGTAACTTGGAAGTAACTCGTTCTTTTTTTTTTAAATTAACTCCGTAACTGCGAGTTACATTTCAGGCTGAAGAACTTCGTTATTAACTTAGTTACAGTTTTCACACGTTAACTTAGCTCGTAACCAGAGCCGGTGCCAGGGGTGAGCGGAGCCTGAGGCAAAGGCACACCGCGGGGCCTGTTTCAAACGATTAAGTATTCTCTCATAAGTATCTCTCATACTTGATATTTAAAAAACAAGGTTGAGGGTTTCGTGCGCGGGGCCTATGCAAGCGCGGGGCTTAAGGCGGTCGCCTTACTCGCACCCCCCCCCCCCCTATCGCCAGCCCTGCTCGTAACAAGTTCTTTTTGACGGGTAACTTCTCGATCTATGATGAAGACTCACGACGTCACGTACAAGAAGAGGCCAGGTTTTGTTACAGCGCCAGATAGCCACATCGCAACTCACGACACAGCTTACTATAAATACAAGGACGCAATTGCGCCGGCACCACCGATGCGACGCTCTTGAACGTCTTTGCACTATTGCCGGCCTTGTTACCGTCGTGTTTCAGTATTGGGTTCAGGATACAAGTTCCTCTCATGGGCCAACGGTGCATTGAAGCGGTGCACAGACTTGGTCTTTTCCCGTCGCTGTGCGCCGTTTCCGGTCGAGGAGCTCCTTTTCTGTGGGTGGTGGCCGCTTGCGAGGCCCCATCTCATCTGACACAACGAGTGCCCCAAGTTCGGGTTTTATAAACGGTTTACGACGCAATCATTGACGTCAGCGGCGCTGCAGCGCGCTACTTAGAAATAAGGAAGTGAACCGTACCGCCATACATGGGCAGGCAGACCTCACTTCGTCCCCCTCTACGTCACACCACCACCACCACCAGGCCAGAACACGTACCACATTTTCGTTGTTAATAGCTATACAATGCTTCGCATTATTCGCAATAGGAGTCCATTGACTATAGTTGGTATATGTCCGTTATGTACACATGAACGACCACTCTAACCCCTATTCCAGTAGTTTGATCTCCACGTCATATTATAGCCATATTTATGTTCGGCCACTCGCCCACCTTTTAAAACAGCACTCGAAAAAAGAAAGAAAAAGACGACACTAATTTCTGGAAAAAGTGACTTAGTTACAGGTAGAAATACGCATATGAAAATGCATCTAATATTTTCGTCGGGATACACAAAAAGTAGCTAGGTACAGGTATTCAGATACGCTTGCTCACTTATTTAGGAACCCTGGTGTTAGATGAACGCTTTAATGTTCTTCAGTCCCTCCTCCGATCAGCGAAGTGTTCACATTAACATAATCGTCCACGGCGGCGCGAGCTAAATGTGGAATACCATTAATCACGCATTGAATAGGCGCAATATAAAAAGTGACGTTGAAGCGATAGAGGATGGATGAGGAAGGACAAAACCGCAGATTAGTTTAATAAATTTTCTAGGCAAACTTCGCGACCTTCGGATGCTCAGTCATACAAGAAGCTGAGTCGGTCATTTTGGGGCAGGCGGGTATTCCCGTGACATCAAAGTAAAAAACCGGGTATCTTGGTGTTGATCATGCATGATGAAGTTCCGTTCCCAGTGCTAGCCAAATCGACGCCGCACAGCGGCGAAACTCGGGACTAGCCGATCCAGGTACACACGGCCGTCCCCGCGTTCACTTGCGGAGAAGTTGCTGCTTTTCGCATGGGTCGCTGAGCTGCGCCTGTATTTTGCTGTTGAAATCATGCATGAAGGAAACAGTGCAGACAACGACCAGCAAACTAAACCAAAAGACTTTTATTCTGTGCCACAATGCGACTCTGCGCGCCCATGGGACAGCAGTTTGTCTTTCGGCGATTTATTCTTTCCACACATGGAATACCGCCTACTTTGACGCATCCTCGGAAGAGATGAATTGAGCGACTCAAAATCAGCAAACCTGTTACATCAGCAATGCTTGAGTGTGTGTGGCAGAGCTCTTGGAGCGGTACTGCCTACATATCTGACAAACGTCCTTTCTTTTTCTATTCTTTTTTCTGAAGCACATTTCTGTGCAGCTTACGTCAGGGAGGGAGCAAAACCTTTTCTAGGCAAAGTCATTATGTGTAAGAAAGCGCAAGGGATAGCGCGATGACGTATACCAAGTCAGTTTTGTAACTGCATTTCAATCCGCGCGTCAAATCACTTGGGGAAAGAATGCAGAAAGAATACGACGTTACGTTAAGGTTTTCCAAAAACATGCGCACCAGTGACACATGGGTGTCGCAACATTACCCTGTAAATTCTAAACTACATTTGTTCACGCGCTACACACTTAGAAGATCTTATCGGTAAGAGAGTATCAGCACAGATGTCGTGTGCTTGCATGGCTCTGACATTCCTGCAGCGCAGGGCACTTATGAAACGAAAGCCAACAAAACTAACTTTAGAAAAGATAAAGGCAACTATAGACAATGAGTCTTTGGCATTAGGTATCCTTCTGGATTTATCGAAAGCTTTTGACCTTGCAGATCACAAAATCACGTTAGCATAGTTTAATAGAGCTTTACGAAGTTCTGTGGTTCTCAGATAGCAAACAGTATATGTATCATTCGGTCGATATGTCATTCATCAGAGCAACACGCATATCTAGCTTAGTGCCACAAGGATCAATACTTGGACCTTTCCTGTTTCTAACACATATAAACGAAGTATCTAAACTTTTATCAGTACCATTTGCTTTTGATGCTGATGATACATTTCCGTAGAAAGTAATTTCATCAATGATCTACTTAATAAAGCCACTTTTGTGGCTGATGAACTTACCCAAGCAGCAAAATGTACTGAAAGTCGGGTGCAATAGGGGTGGACGGGTAGGTGGAAGGCCTTGAACAGACTCGTGAAACTAAGGAACATCGATAAGACACATACCGTCCACCCCTATTGCACTCGACTTTCAGTACATTGTGCTGCTTGGGTAGCTTCTGTTCCTCTCTATAAGACTGACGACCAAACCTCGATAAGTCGTGAAACGTGCTTTTTCGTCCTAAACCGAAGATCCTGCACTCTTGTGATAGCTGTTAGGCACTGCGTTTTCTTGATGCAGGGTATGTCGCCGCGTAAGACCTGCACTCATTGGCTGCTGCTTGGAGATCACGTGTGTTGTGATAACGCCGAAATGTTCCCAGGCGATAACAAACGTGGAAAAACTCTCTCGCAGTGACGAGGGAGCGAAGCCAGCAGCACGAAGCAGAGAGAAAAAGAAGAGGCAAGACGATGTAATAATAATAATTGGGAGTTGGGATGTCGCGAGACAACTGAGATCATGAGCGGTCGGTCTGTGGATTGCTTTTGCCCACCTGAGGGTCCTTTAACATGCGATGAAAGCTCACCACACGGCACCCCGTATTTAACATCCTCACGGAAGACGGCGTGTCTAAGCGACTTGTACCCCGCCACCAAGTTGTTGGCGTCCTCGGCCGGGTTCGAACCCGCGATCTCGGAATCAGAAGGTGAACAACAAGACGATGTGATGTGATCGAAGAAAAAAGAAAAAGAAAAAAAAGGAAACGAAGCTGAAAGAGCTTGGCCCATTCACAATAACAGTACTGCACAGAGCAGACAGAAGACACTACAGAGCTCAAACACGACAGAATTGCATGTAAGCAAATAAACATATTTGCTTTTCCAAGAGCAGCATTCAGGGACACCTCCTCTGAAACCCGGCTTGACCTGATAGCAGAGGACTACGCAAGGAAGCTAAGTTTACAGGGTGGTGCGTGAGTACGTGAGGAGGAACAGATCTGGGCAGGGAGAGGAGGACATATCTGAGGCGAACAATTCCCTTTTCGCGCCCCGACCTGATAACAACACCGATAACACGCCCGGGAGCATTCGCGTAAGATAAAGAATAAGACGTGATGTATAACTGTGGGAACGCGCATGAGACTTTCCAGATATCGGGAGATTGCCGGATGAAATTGGCAGGTTGGCGCCTGTGATAGCCTTCTGGACGACAAATTGACTAAATGCGAGTTCTGAGAGTGCAGCAAGGACAGCAGCTACGGTCCGCAGACGATACACAGACTACGTAATTTTATGATGATACCGTCAGTATCAAATTGGTATCAAGAGTTATTACGAGCTAAAATAGAGGAAACTGACAAATTGGCGCCAGTGAGTGCCACTTGGGCGACGATTTGGCAAAATGTTTGAAGTATATAGATTGGGCTGGTTGGTGTAAATCCACAAGCGACCAAAGAACAAACACGAAACAACCTTGCCAAGATACTTGCCAAGGAACTTACTGGAACTTACTGCCAAGATACTTACCGAAACTTGCCAAGATACGGGGCACAAAAGTGAACTTGCACGGCAAATTGCCGGCAGTCCAAACATTTACACGGCAACAGACACCTACGAGCACTGGTGCTAAAGTCTGAGGAAAAGACATCACAGATGAAAATACATATCCGTTACGAAGCCGTTTGAATTTCACTGTTCATGGTAATCAACCAATTTTTCTCGAAGTGCAGTACGCATAAAGAAGTCCGTGACTCGCTTACACGTCTACCTGCAAGAAATGACCCACAGTCTCCTTCTGAAACATTGCATCACTTGCCAACATCTTTGAGAAAAGTAAAAAGTAACCTTTCTGCAACCCCGATGATGGCAGGGGCAACCAAGGAATACACCACAAAGAGTCACTGGTGTATTCTGCATAGCGAAGCCATTATCAACGACTTATACTAGGCCCCTGTACTGGGATTTTAACAGTGGTGACCGCAAAATTTGGAAAAGGCGCCGGCAGAGCCCTCTAAAACAGGCAAAACCCTTTGTATCATGGTGCCAAATGCATATTCGAGACGGCTTATGCTATTGCCCTTCCCACTGGGATTGTAACGGAGGCGACCGCAAAATCCGTAAAAGACCGCAGCAGAGCCCCTTTAGAACGGGCGAAACCTCTTTAATCATGGTTCCAAAGAGATATTATCAACGGCTTATGATGCTCTTCTACAGGGATCGCAACAGAAGCGACCACAAAATTCGGAAAAGGCAGCAGCAGAGTCCTTTAAAACGTACGAAACCCCTTGTATCATGGTACCAAAAGGCATATTCATGACGGCTTATGCTATGCCTTTCTACCGGAATTGCGCAAGAGGGGACCGCAAAATTTGGATACGGCGGCAGCAAGGCCTTTTAAAACGGGCGATGCTCCCTGTATCATGGAGCGAAAGAAAGAAAGTTATCAGTGGCTTGTGCAATGCTATTCTGCTGCAGTTATAACACAGGCGATCGCCAAATTCGGAAAACGTGGAAGCAGAGCCCTCTTAAACGAGCAAAACCCCTTGTGTCATGCTGCCAAAGACATATTATCAACAACTTATACTATGTCATTCTACCGAGATCATAACACAGGCGACCGCAAATATCGGAAAAGGATGCAGCATAGCCCTTCAGAACGGGCGAGACCCCTTGTATCATGCTGCCGATGACATGTCATCAATGGCTTGTGCTATGCCCTTCTACTGGAATTGTAACAGAGACAACCGCGAAATACGGAAAATGCGGCAGCAGAGCCCTTTAAAACGGTCGATACCCCTTGTATCATAGTTCCAAAGTCATATAAGTATACGCAACGGCTTATGCTATTGCCATTCTACTGGAATTATAACGGATGCGGCCGCAAACTCCATAAACGGCTACAGCAGAACCCTTTAAAACGGACAAAAACCCCTTTAATCACGGTGGCAGACATTTTACACACATATAAAGACGCGACGGCTTATGTTATGCCCCTCTCCTGTGATTGCATCGGAAACCACCGCAAAATTTGGAAAAGGCGGCAGCAGGGCCCTTTACAATGACTCAAATGATATGTATCATGGTGCCAAAAAGATACTATGAACGGCTTGTACTGGGATTGTAACAGAGGCTACCGCAACGTTCGGCAGCAGATCGAGCCCTTTAAAACGTGCGAAGCCCCTTTAATCCTGGTGCCAGGGCGTACATGGAGAGGTCGCGTTTGAAGAAACTGCTCCCAAAACGACACTCGCTAAGCAAAAAGCGTCCTAAGCTGATTTTGTAGTATGTATATGTGAAAGTAAGATCACGGGGTTTGAACGCCGTATCTTGTTCCCCTGTTGCACCCTGAGAGGGCGCGTTTTACAAAATCGCTTCCAAAACGGCACTCGAAATGGCCAGGTGGCCAATTTCGTCAACTTTGGGGCTTAATATCATTTGATATAACAGTAATATTAAAGATGTCCTAAGCTGATTTTGTAGTATGTATATGTGAAAGTAAGATCACGGGGTTTGAACGCCGTATCTTGTTCCCCTGTTGCACCCTGAGAGGGCGCGTTTTACAAAATCGCTTCCAAAACGGCACTCGAAATGGCCAGGTGGCCAATTTCGTCAACTTTGGGGCTTAATATCATTTGATATAACAGTAATATTAAAGATGTCCTAAGCTGATTTTGTAGTATGTATATGTGAAAGTAAGATCATGGGGTTTGAACCCCGTATCTTGTTCCCCTCTTGCACCCTGAGAGGTCGCGTTTGACAAAATGGCTTCCAAACCGCCACTCGAAATGGCCAAATTGCCAATTTCGTCATCTTTGGGGCTTAATATCATTTGATATAAAAATAATATTAAAGATGTCCTAAGCTAATTTTGTAATATGTATATGTGAAAGTAAGATCACGGGGTTTGAACCCCGTACCTTGTTCCCCTGTTGCACCCTGAGAGGTCGCGTTTGACAAAATCGCTTCCAAAACGGCACTCGAAATGGACAGTTTTATCAAGTTGTATAGTTTAATATAAAAGCGATATAAAATACAAAACGGTATCATTTGTATATTACTCACTCAAAATAAAGTTGTCTGTTCTGTCAGTCCCTTCGAGTTCTGGAAAAAATGACCGTTCTCGTTTTGAACTCCTTGAGACCGGCCGTACAGTCTCAGCGCATCCGTGTTACGATAATACCGGGACTTAGTCCGTCGAGCGCCTAGGAGGGGAACCCTGTCTGAGTCGCAACTTTGAAGGCCCTGGGTGCATCAGGATTAACACTCAGACATCGTGCCGTGGTTGGTATGTGGCCAGGAGGACGTGCTGAACGAAAATAGGCGATGACATTTCCAGAATTTGACAGCCTTTGTCGAAAAATTGTAGTCTAAACATGGGCGATGTGCAAAAATCGACGGAATCCCCACAGGCGCAATGCATTAAAATTCATTTGGCCAGGGTGCACTAGGCTTATATTCTGCTGGCGCCTTTCATGTCTCCAGGGGTTCTTTACATGGTGTTCTTCTCTATTAGACGATGACATCTTGAAAATTTTATTCTGTTTTGCTGTTAATTGGCATAAACGCTGTCTCCCATTGAATTCACATCCTGTAAGGCCGCTTCCCGCATAGCGGCTGAGTATAGTGACGGAGTGCGCCGGCGGGGGGGGGGGGGGTGACCGCGAATTTTGGGATTGGTTAACTTGTACGTTGCTGTGTTCTCTGGGGCAGCGGCTGTGGTCAGACAGGTCGGCGTATGATTTTGAAGTGGAATTTCCCACACGTGTTCAAGCGCGGTCATGAAAGAGGGTGCGCTTTCAGATGTCACACCGATGACGTCCCGACGCCACGCACACCGGCACAAGCAGTTGTCGGTGGAGGAACTTCTCCAGTTCAAGAGTAAGTGTGTCTGTGTATAAGTGAGACTTCAGACCAACGCAAAGCGCGTTTCTCCGAAATACGCCAAGCTAAGCAGGCGATGCAAGACGGATGCAAGACGCAAACTGCAGCGAGATATGCGACCCACCACCCCATCTGAACCCCAACTCCAGGAGATTGTGCTTACCAGCAAATAAGTTAATGGTCCTCCCCTCCATCCCACTGCACTCTCACACGAGCAACGTGCCGCCAGCCTAGGCAGTCAGATCGCTCGTCAGCCCAACTTTGCCCCCCTTCTTTAGCGGGCGAGAGTGTCGCACGAAAACGACAAACAGCACCAACTTCATCTACAATCCAAGGGGTCACACGCTAGAAAAAAAAAAAAAAATAATAAAAAAAAAAAAACTACCTACTAGTCTCCAGATTTCCGAAAAGATGGTGCAGCGGGCCCAGGAGAACGACAAACATACAGAACTCCAATGCACATGTTACCAACATAGCGAATAACCCGGTACTGGCCAACTGCAACGTCCTCGCCCTCTCGGAGACGTGGACCAACTTATGATGCGTTTCCCTTACGAAGAAAGAAGACAACTCTCAGGGAAGCAGACCGCTGTTTCTTTCCATTAGTGTCTGAGTAATCTGACCCCGAATCTTCGTCCATTGTTTTGTTTCGGGAATGTAACACAGCTGCTGCGACCGGGGTGGTATACTACTTGTCCGCTCCATACAGAGTGACGTCAACGCGGTTGTCTTAGGAAGGAAAAATTTCTGCGACCTCCTCTCCACGTTCCTGTTTAATTGATTTCTTATTTGAGGCATAGTTCGTCACATGAGGAAGAAACAAAGTGGATGGCAGGTATACAATGGATGTTATGCACCAACTCTGATGTGCAGAAATTTTTGCTCCGATCCTTTTTTGTTTCTCGCTGCGACTTGTTCCGCAACGAATAAAATGAGCTCCTGCGAAAGAACGAAGAGCGCAAGTGGCCTACAGAGCACGCGCGAGGCCTCTAGTCTGCACACCTCCACTCGAGAAAAGAACACATCGGAGAACAAGGGTACATCGTGACGTAACATGGTCCCCGTGCACGTGACTAGTGACGTAGAACGGCATAGCTCAAGCAGGTATAAGCGGCGCCTGAAGAAAGAAACAAAGGAAAGAAAAGGCACGGGGACTTCCATACGCCACTCGAAGATCGTGTCGGCCGCCTGCGGATGCATTCTCCGTCTGTTTTTGAAATTTGATTGCGCAGTCCACAGAGCGAAAATATTTTGCATGGTAGCTCCTGATGGACAGCTTAACGAATGAAACAGAGTTTCGAGCCACGTTAAATGTCACCTCATTGCTCCTTTAACGTGTTCACTGTACCATTATTCAGAAATGAGGAAGTTCCTCGGCCAAAGCAACTCGCTAACAGTTAAGTTACTGCACAAAAAATGTAACCAATTGTTACTAACGAGTTACACGTAATGAAAATGAACTTGAAGGTCTTAAGTTACTATGGAGAAGTAACAATGATACCTTCCCCTTTCTATATTTAATTCAGATCTTGATCTCACAATGGGTGGTGCAAGACGTTTTATAATCGCATTGATATACGAAACTATACCGATATTTGATATGACGAAAGAAGCGTGCCTTTATGGACTTCTTTAGGGTAGGCATTTGATTATTTCGGTCTCGTAATAAGGTTCTTCAACAGCGCACAAAGCCGGCATTGGAAGTTTAGGTTCCTTCAGTTGTCCTAACGCACATTTCGTAGAGCCGCACCAAGTTTTAATTTTTCTACACAGTGCCCTCTGTGATTATAAATACACTGCTCGTCGCTATACGGCCATAACGGAATATGTAGCGTTCACCGTGCAACAACAGGGGAGTGGGGCAAGATACGTCTTGCTGGCAGTGCGAGTATGACGAGCGCGCACATGCTGTCGTCTCATTAGGCGGCAACCGCATGGAGCACTTTTGCCAACTGAATGGCAGCAGAACTTGAAAGGAACGGTGACCTACTAAGCGAACAATAGACGACGGACCGATGAGCCGGTTTCTGCCAAGGATAGATATTTAGTCTGAGGAGAGGAAGTGACACCACCCGACGGAACCGTGTGCGCCAATGAAAACACGCTTCACAGGAAATGCCACAAGCACGTGGCAAAGTCACCTGTGACCATGCCTGTGACGGCTTTCTTTTTTTTTTTTTTTTTGGGGCTTTGCACTTTTCGCCCTGCCTCCTAGAAGGACACGCAGATGGCCCGTCGCGCGGACTTCGACGTGGATATATTAATATCGGAAGTTTCAAGGAGGCCACTCCTTTGGAACGTCAAAATATTATTTGTGGCACATGGCAAATCGGAAATGTGTGAGGAGATAACGGTAACAAAAATGCAGTCTGATATTTCCTTAGTTAGCATTGCTAGAAAAACTCATAAGCCAACATTCTCTTCGTATCTCAAAATTTCTTGTAAACACCTGATTTCTAGATGTTATTAGCACCGTACTTTTTCAAGAACCGCCAAAATATCATTTATGCTACTAAACAATGCGTACAGCAGTTTACTACAGTAAGCATTGCCACATCGCGTGCAACAAGCGGTGGTAAACGCTAGGCCGACGCTTCACCATGACAACCTCAACGTGGACATTCTGCTCCATGCGGTTGCATAGCTTCGATACCGTTCCGTTCACGCTGAGTTGGCGCTCCGTTGGCCCGATTCAGTTGTCAAAAGTTGCTCCATGCGGTTGCCGCCTTAGAGGGAGAGGACGCAGCTTGCGATGTCTGTAGACCAGAATCGAGCAAAAGGAACTTTCCCCAAGTTACTGTGAAAAAGTTATCGAATTAAGAAACTAGTTCCGCATGAAATTACTGGAGTTCAAGAGCAACAAGTTAAGTTAAACGTTAAAAAAAAAAGAGTAGCTTAGCTACAGTAACGAGATATTAGCAAAGAGTTATCTTCAACATCACTATCACTATCATTACTATACTCCTGCTTGCATAAAGCGTTTTGCCGTGATAACTTAATGATTTGTCGGTTAAGGTGCTGATTGTGCTTATTTTATTATTACTTATTGTTGTTGTTGCTTCTTCTATTCAAACTGGTTAAAAAACCAGGGCGTGGACAATTGCTTACCACAGAACAACCCAAGCCAGACAATTGCTCACCGCCTTTTCTTTTTTCGAGTTTTTATGTGATGTGATTTTATTTTGCATTTCTGGCGCCTGTATACTTGTTTTTTTTTTTCATGTTAGCTGAACTTCTTTTTTAACCTTCTAAGGTTGCTTAAAATGGATCTAGGAAATCCACCAGCGAAGGGGGCGAGGCAAGAGGTGGCCCACTTGAGAGAGGCCTGAAGCGTCTTCGTCAGGACTACCTGCGTTACCAGGGTCTTCCAAGACACATAGATGTCATGGGTAGATGCATCCGCTTCCGAAGCCATTATGGTGATAAAAATAAACATCACGTGGTTTCAAAAGCACACTTGTCTTTGGGAGCAGAGCTTCGGTTTGTCTATGGCCAAGAACTCGCAAGGAAGCAGAACCCGCAAGATGGCAAGAGCAGGCGAGCTGGTGATGACGAACATCCATAACTAAAACCTAGAGACACATAAACAACACGTCGTACTGTGACCGTGTTGTTTATGCGTTCCTCAGTCTCTCAGTTTTAATTATGGATGTAAGAACTCGATGTCTGCGGGAAGCGTTCAACGTTAGA
Source organism: Ornithodoros turicata (assembly GCF_037126465.1). Classification (NCBI taxonomy): domain Eukaryota; kingdom Metazoa; phylum Arthropoda; class Arachnida; order Ixodida; family Argasidae; genus Ornithodoros; species Ornithodoros turicata. The sequence continues at coordinate 26,853,782 of NC_088206.1, read as the reverse complement.
AGGCTAAAAAAGCAGTTCAGCAAAAATAAGAGATCATATATATGAGCGCCATAAACGCGAAATAGCGTCATATCACAAAGAAACAAGAAATAATAGCCGTGTTTACATGAATGCGACACAAGCGTATCGAATCGAGTCGAAACCGGAGAGAAGACGATACGCCACCGTTTACATGAATGCGCATCGAGCCCAGACCGGAGTAGGCGCCACGCCGTGTCATATCGGAAAGTTAGACTCGCACTTCCGCAAATACTGCCGTTTCCGGTGTCCCGATACCTTCGCACCGAACGCTGAAACGTCGAAAACGTAGCATCTACGTCCCATTTTCAAGCGTACTTCAGAATGAATTCTGTTATACGGCTGCAAGCCCTGCTGCTTCTGTTAGTGTAGACTAACCTACATATCCAAAACGGAGCGTGGCTGTGAACTCCCTAATATCATCATTTCGTGATCCCGACTAGGAGTAGCAGACGACGCAACTAGCCCGCAGCCGAACGCCGCTTCCCACAATCCTCTCTTCTTGCCTTGATGCGCATCGTCTGTTTACATGCACAGTCTGAATGCGCATCCACCGTCTCGATCCACCTCTGTTTAGCGAATTGAATACGATACGCTTTCCTAGCGAATTGACGCGTTTACATGGGTGGATTCGATTCGACAACTGGATACGATACGCTAGTGTCGTATTCATGTAAACGCGGCCAATAACAGTAACAAGTTTATTTTGTGATTATCTTAATATAAATATATCTATTTATTATCTGATTGTGATTATCTGATTAACTTTATTATTGTGATCACAATATAAGTGCGGTGAAAGAGGCGGTCCGGCTTCAGCGGTTCTGTGGTGAGCATTTGTCCGGGATAAAAAAAAAAGCTGGGTACACGAAAGGACAAAACGCACCGCGTATGATTGAACAAAAACAAAGAAAAGAGAAAAAGGTAGGGGTAATCCAATATGTGCATAAAGCGTCGCATAGGTTGAAAAAGTTTTTTAAGAAATATGGTGTCGATGTCGTGTTCAAGAAAAGGGCAACCAGTATTGTCACAATAATAATTCGGGGCTTTACGTCGCGAGACAACCGTAACCTAATGTCAATAATGAATAAAGTTAATATGAAAAAGCCTGGTGGCTGCCAAATACACCACCAAACAAAATTTATGAAGTGTAGCAGAGCTGCATACAGTATCGCAGGTAAATGTGGTAATGGATACAAGGCCACCAGGTGTATCAACACTAGACGAAAAGAAAATCGAGCCAATGTTAGGAATAATCGGGAATTTGGCGAATCACCTACAGACCTGAGCCGTATGTGAACCTATCTTTAACAAAATAAGAATTCTACACAAAAGCAAAGCAAAAACGAACCAACGAACCGACAAACAAACAAACAAACAAACAAACAAACAAACAAACAAACAAACAAACAAACAAACAAACAAACAAACAAACAAACAAACAAACAAACAAACAAACAAACAAACAAACAAACAAACAAACAAACAAACAAAACAAAACAAAACAAAACAAAACAAAACAAAACAAAACAAGACAAGACAAGACAAGACAAGACAAAAACAGTTCAGTGCTCTGTTTGTGTGTTGTGTGTGTGCCCAGCACTGGGGGTTCTGTGTTTTTTTACCGATTTTAATAATCAAAGAGTGATATTAAACGGTAGGAACAACTTATTTATTTACACATGGTAAACAAGACTTTCGTGCACGAGTCTGCACTTCTTCAGGTTACAAAAATATAAACATGGTACAGGCACATATATACAGTTGAAGGGGGAGTTCTGGCATGAGAGGGTAACAGGTTGATGGAAAGGATGCAAACACAGATAAAAATCAAAAGAACATAAATACAAAAGCAGGGGTACCAAAGCGAAACATAATGTTTCGCATAACACATATGTTTCGCTTCTGATACCCCTGCTTTTGTATTTATGTTCTTTTGATTTTTATCTGTGTTTGCATCCTTTCCATCAACCTGTTACCCTCTCATGCCAGAACTCCCCCTTCAACTGTATATATGTGCCTGTACCATGTTTATATTTTTGTAACCTGAAGAAGTGCAGACTCGTGCACGAAAGTCTTGTTTACCATGTGTAAATAAATAAGTTGTTCCTACCGTTTAATATCACTCTTTGATTTTCTCACCACCGGCAACTTGACATCGCCTATTTTTTCTGCCTTCGTATCTTCGATTTTAATAATGTAGGACGAACAGGCCCAATCTTTAGCTCTTTTCAACTTCTTCTTGCCTAATGTGTAGTGCTTAGATGACATGTGTCTCTGTTTTAATGTCTGTTAAAGTAACTCATCACTCCATCATGCAGTGCCCCTGTAGGGGCCTTTTACCTATTCTAAATAAATAAATTTCCAGTACCTATTGGGAAACGCAAACAGGACCGTTCTCGTTCGTGGGTGCAGCATAGCAGAGGAGCAGGTGCTCCGTGCCCGCATGTGTGCCACAGGTGGGCGACTCGGGGAGTTACTCTTTCTAATGTTGCATATCCGAATCGGCATATTGACAACATTTAGAAGTATCCGGTGCAGTGACTTGCCCACACCACGAGGGATAGAGAACTCCATAGCGGGGCCCAGCAGCGTAGCCAGAAAAATATTTCGGGAAGGGTTCTATGGGGACTTTACATGGGGGAGTAGGATTTCCTTCTCGTGTCCCTCTCCCAAATGCAATACCGAAGATACGATTTCGGGGGCCGGGGGGTTGAACGCTCTAACCCCTCCTGGCTACGCCACTGGCGGGGCCTATGTCTCTTATATCCAGGCTGTCACACGGGCTGTCTTCAATGAGGATTGAAACCAATAGCAATTGAACTACATTGAAGCAGAGCCTTGTATTAAAAGGGAGTCTGCACTGTTAAAACAGAACTTCACCACATAGCACGCTCATAGCCAACCATCATTCCGAATGATATCATTCTGTGTATTGATTTGTTGAAAATGGAAGGAGGGGCCTATCTGGGACATATTATGCTTCTCCCAGATAGGCGCCTCCCCCCTGTTTTGAACAAATCAGGACACAGAGTGATATCACTCGGAATGGTGGTTGGCAAGGAGCGTGCTATGTGGTGAAGTTGTGTTTTAACAGTGTGGGACCTGCATATACCTGAAGCTCCACCCACTTTTTGAGCTGTCTGACCAATGAAGTCTTGAAATACGGGGCGTTATCGATAATCGGATTCTTGTTCTCTGTCCACCCATTTTACATGGGCGGTGCCATTTTGGGTGGCAAGTGGATTGGATAGGACTGAAATCGATACTATTTGGGATTTGCAAAACTAGTAGATGTTTGTGCCAATTTGATCAACGCCACCTAGACGACGCAAGGTTCGATGGAAATTGTCGTCTGCTATCCACGACCATTCCTTGTTATTCCACTGCCGGCACAATCATTTCCTGGTACACGTCTTGTCGTCGGTACGATTTTAACAACATGACTACGTGGAATAAAATAGGCGAGACAAAGTTTTACAGCACAGTGCCGTTTTTCTTATTTCGTATTTAATTGTGATCGCCGTGTTCACTACGCTTAGCACCGACGACAAAACGTATTGTTTTTGTTTAGTTATCGACAGCGGAGCATAAGTTGAACCTGATTTTCCAGAAACTTATAGGACACACACACGTACACTGGATGATGATGAGATGGGTGATTCACCGCCGCTGAGGCGGTACACTGCCCTATTGTGCATTGAGAACGGATGAGGGGATGGTGATGGGGGGAGCACTGTCAGAGAGCTGTCACCAGACCAGACCAAACTTATAATAGGACGACGAACATCTGCAGCGTAAAATCAAAGTAGTCTGTGAAAATAATTTCCACTTCACAATTGTTCAATCAGTTGAATGATCATTGAAGAGATAATTGAAGATATAGTAATACTCATGACACAGCAGCCAGACAGACAGACAGACAGACAGACAGACAGACAGACAGACAGACAGACAGACAGACAGACAAAAACAGTTCAGTGCTCTGTTTGTGTGTTGTGTGTGTGCCCAGCACTGGGGGTTCTGTGTTTTTTTTACCGATTTTAATAATGTAAGACGAACAGGCCCAATCTTTAACTCTTTTCAACTTCTTCTTGCCTAATGTGTAGTGCTTAGATGACATGTGTCTCTATTTTAATGTCTGTTAAAGTAACTCATCACTCCATCATGCAGTGCCCCTGTAGGGGCCTTTTACCTATTCTAAATAAATAAATTTCCAGTACCTATTGGGAAACGCAAACAGGACCGTTCTCGTTCGTGGGTGCAGCATAGCAGAGGAGCAGGTGCTCCGTGCCCGCATGTGTGCCACAGGTGGGCGACTCGGGGAGTTACTCTTTCTAATGTTGCATATCCGAATCGGCATATTGACAACATTTAGAAGTATCCGGTGCAGTGACTTGCCCACACCACGAGGGATAGAAAACTCCATAGCGGGGCCCAGCAGCGTAGCCAGAAAAATATTTCGGGAAGGGTTCTATGGGGACTTTACATGGGGGAGGAGGATTTCCTTCTCGTGTCCCTCTCCCAAATGCAATACCGAAGATACGATTTCGGGGGCCGGGGGGTTGAACGCTCTAACCCCTCCTGGCTACGCCACGGCTACGTGTTCACTACGCTTAGCACCGACGACAAAACGTATTGTTTTTGTTTAGATATCGACAGCGGAGCATAAGTTGAACCTGATTTTCCAGAAACTTATAGGACACACACACGTACACTGGATGATGATGAGATGGGTGATTCACCGCCGCTGAGGCGGCACACTGCCCTATTGTGCATTGAGAACGGATGAGGGGATGATGATGGGGGGAGCACTGTCAGAGAGCTGTCACCAGACCAGACCAAACTTATAATAGGACGACGAACATCTGCAGCGTAAAATCAAAGTAGTCTGTGAAAATAATTTCCACTTCACAATTGTTCAATCAGTTGAATGATCATTGAAGAGATAATTGAAGATATAGTAATACTCATGACACAGCAGCTAGACAGACAGACAGACAGACAGACAGACAGACAGACAGACAGACAGACAAAAACAGTTCAGTGCTCTGTTTGTGTGTTGTGTGTGTGCCCAGCACTGGGGGTTCTGTGTTTTTTTTACCGATTTTAATAATGTAAGACGAACAGGCCCAATCTTTAACTCTTTTCAACTTCTTCTTGCCTAATGTGTAGTGCTTAGATGACATGTGTCTCTATTTTAATGTCTGTTAAAGTAACTCATCACTCCATCATGCAGTGCCCCTGTAGGGGCCTTTTACCTATTCTAAATAAATAAATTTCCAGTACCTATTGGGAAACGCAAACAGGACCGTTCTCGTTCGTGGGTGCAGCATAGCAGAGGAGCAGGTGCTCCGTGCCCGCATGTGTGCCACAGGTGGGCGACTCGGGGAGTTACTCTTTCTAATGTTGCATATCCGAATCGGCATATTGACAACATTTAGAAGTATCCGGTGCAGTGACTTGCCCACACCACGAGGGATAGAAAACTCCATAGCGGGGCCCAGCAGCGTAGCCAGAAAAATATTTCGGGAAGGGTTCTATGGGGGCTTTACATGGGGGAGGAGGATTTCCTTCTCGTGTCCCTCTCCCAAATGCAATACCGAAGATACGATTTCGGGGGCCGGGGGGTTGAACGCTCTAACCCCTCCTGGCTACGCCACGGCTACGTGTTCACTACGCTTAGCACCGACGACAAAACGTATTGTTTTTGTTTAGATATCGACAGCGGAGCATAAGTTGAACCTGATTTTCCAGAAACTTATAGGACACACACACGTACACTGGATGATGATGAGATGGGTGATTCACCGCCGCTGAGGCGGCACACTGCCCTATTGTGCATTGAGAACGGATGAGGGGATGATGATGGGGGGAGCACTGTCAGAGAGCTGTCACCAGACCAGACCAAACTTATAATAGGACGACGAACATCTGCAGCGTAAAATCAAAGTAGTCTGTGAAAATAATTTAGTCACTAAATTTCTACTTCACCATGTTTGTTTTTCTCGCCATATTGGGTGGCAGTCAGGTGTCATGGCGAACCCCGTTGTAAAAAGCAAACCCATGACAGGGTCGCCACTGCGATTGACATGTCCAGCCTCTTTTTGGCTCCTCCCAATGGCAAGATTCCCTTTTAATACATTGGGACCATTGGTTCTAATGCCGTTTGAGAAATTCACACATGACGCGCTTAATTGGTGTCGCTACGCACATGGTCAATGGCCGTTGGTTTGAATGGTCATTGAAGAGATAATTGAAGATATAGTGTGGCGGCATTGCCAGCGCCATCACATCAAGGCGCGAATAATAAATAGCCTTGCCTCGCTCAGCCCGAGCTCTCGCTCTGACCTGGCAATTCCACCGCCATGTTGTTGTCTGGTCTCGTTACTACAGTGGTGACCCGAACAATACCTTGGACAATACCTGACGGACCTGGACATGGCAGTCGTCAATTCCTCCGGCATCTCGGAACTGCCCGCTCCGCCTGTGTCCCAGGTCAGCTTCGAAAGCTCCGCCCACGCCTTGTCTCAGCAGGTTCGACACCTTACCCAGCTGGTCGCAAACCTTTTATGCCGACCAAGATCATCAACTTCCTGCCGCGCTGACCATCGCGCAGACTCCCCATCGGTTCCTGCGCGTTCCTGCTCCCGAACCTCCAGCAGACTTTGTCACTACCACCACCGTTTCGGCGCCGATGCACGACGCTGCCTCCTACCTTGCTCGTGGTCGCGACAGCCGAAAACCTTTTCCACGACAAGAGCGCCCGAGTCCACCAGCAGCCGCCTTTTCCACATCATTGACCGTACCACCGGGATGCGCTTCCTCGTTGATACGGGCGCGGAAGTAAGCGTCATACCCGCCGACAAATTTTCACGCCGACCCCGACAGCAGTGCTTCAGCCTAAGAGCCGCCAACGCCTCTACCATACCCGTTTACGGCCAATGGTCTCTAACCCTCAACATCGGGCTCCGAAGAGATTTTAGGTGGCTTTTTCTTGTCGCCGACGTCACCCAAGCAATTCTCGGAGCAGATTTTCTCAACAGTTTCAAGCTGCTCGTTGACGTCAACGGCAGGCGCCTCATTGATCGCTCAACGTCCCTGTCAGTCTGCGGCCTTAACCTCCCTGCACCACCATCCCGCGTACTATCTTGCACTGCGCCGGACGTCCCCTTCGCCTCTATCCTGAAGGATTTCCCTGCGTTGACTCAACCACCCGACTGGACGAAACCCGTACAACACGACGTTGTTCACCACGTTTCCACCCGTGGCCCACCAGTTCACTTCCGCCTGCGGCGCCTCGCACCCGAAAAGTTCCGCGTGGCAAAGGCAGAATTTGACCACATGCTTGAACTTGGTATCATCAGGCCATCATCCAGTACGTGGGCTTCGCCGCTGCACATGGTGCCAAAGAAGACCGGGGACTGGCGCCCGTGCGGCGACTATCGCGCATTGAACAAAGCAACCATCCCCGACCGCTATCCCATCCCGCACATCTTGGACTTCTCAGCTCATCTGGAAGGCGCCACCACGTTCTCGAAAATAGATCTCGTCCGCGCTTGCCATCAGATTCCTATGGCAGAGGAGGATATACCAAAAACCGCCATTACGACCCCATTTGGCCTGTTTGAGTTCCTTCGAATGCCCTTTGGCTTGCGGAACGCTGCCCAGACTTTTCAGAGGTTCATCGACAACATCATTCGCGGATTACCATTTGTCTACGCGTACATGGATGACCTCCTCGTCGCAAGCCGCTCCCCAACAGAGCACGAACATCATCTTCGGGCACTCTTTACCCGCTTACAACAGAGCGGCATCATTATCAACGCCGCTAAGAGCGAATTCGGAGTCGGAGAACTCGACTTCCTTGGCCACCATGTCAACAGCCAGGGCATCATGCCTTTACCATCCCGAGTCGCTGCCATTCAAGACTTCCCGCAGCCCGTTTCCGTGACCAAACTACGACAATTCTTGGGGCTGGTGAATTTTTATAGGCGCTTTGTGCCATCATGCGCAGCCAAACTGAGTCCCCTCGAGGCTCTGCTCTGCACCAAGCGCTCGAAACACTCTGTGCTGGTTTGGACCCCTGAAGCGGCAGCTGCCTTCCAGGCAATCAAACAGGCAATCGCTTCGTCGTCCCTTCTATTCCATCCTCAACACGACGCCCCAACGTCCATCATGGTCGATGCATCCAGCACAGCTGTCGGCGCCGTCCTCCAACAACGTATCTCTGGCGCTTGGCGCCCTCTAGCATTCTTTTCACGCAAGATGAAGCCCCAGGAGACTCGCTACAGTGCCTTCGGTCGCGAGCTCCTGGCCATATATCTTACCGTCAAGCACTTTCGCCATTTCTTGGAGGGCCGACAATTCACCGTATTCACCGATCATAAGCCCCTCGTCTACGCATTTTCTTCATGCAGCACAAGCTACACCCCTCGTGAGACCCGCCACCTCGCATTCATCTCGGAGTTCACCACAGACGTTCAGCACATCAGTGGTGCAGATAATGTGGTGGCTGACGCTCTCAGTCGCGTCAACTTCATTGGGACAACCTGTCAGTCTTCGCTCCTCGACGCACTGGCCCAGGCCCAATCATCCGATCAAGAACTCTCATCTTTCAGAAGTGACCCTTCGTCTTCCTTAATCATAGAGGATGTCGACCTGCCAGGCACTACACATCCTGTCGCGTGCGACACGTCACAAGGTCGACCCCGCCCATTTGTTCCGGCGGTACTTCGACGAGAACTCTTCTCGCTCGTATGCCATCCTGGCATACGCGCAACTCAAGAACTCATTTCTCGGCGCTACGTCTGGCCCTTCATGAACAAGGACATCAAGCGCTGGGTTCAAGCCTGCCTTCCGTGTCAGCGGACTAAGGTTCACAGGCACACCCGCCTCCATCCTTGTCAGTTTCCCGCGCCAGACAGCCGCTTCGCTCACATCCACATCGACTTGGTGGGACCACTCCCAATATCATCCGGCTATCGTTACATCTTCACCATCATTGACCGCTTCACCCGTTGGCCCGAGGCTGTACCGGTACCCGACGCCACTGCATCCACAGTTGCAGCCGCCCTCTTGAACACCTGGGTGTCGCGCTTCGGTGTACCGTCTATCATCACGTCAGACCGAGGTCCCCAGTTCAAGTCCGCCCTCTTCTCTAGACTCGTCAACGCTATGGGCTGCAAGCGGATTCGAACGACTGCCTACCACCCGGCGTCAAACGGCCTCGTGGAGCGCTTCCACCGACAGCTCAAGGTTGCCCTCCGGGCTGCTCCCGAAACACCCTGGCCAGAAGTCATACCGCTCGCGCTCCTGGGGATCCGCTCCACCTTCAAACCTGACATAGGCTGCGCCGTCGCCGAGCTGGTATACGGCACGTCCCTACGCCTCCCCGGAGATCTCATTTGCCCGTTGCCAGGCAGCACTGCTCTCTCACCACCTGACTACGTTTCGCGGCTCCGCCGTACTATGGCCGCCCTTCGTCCAGCAACATCTCGGCCCTCGCGTGTGTCCTCGGCCTTCCAGCATCCCGACCTCGCCTCCTGCACACACGTCTTTGTGCGCTGTGACGCTGTACGGAAGCCCCTGCAATCGCCCTACACAGGCCCTCACCTCGTGCTGCGCCGTTCACCCAACTTTTACACCATTCAGCTGAACGGCCGCGAGGACATTGTTGCCTTAGAACGGCTTAAACCGGCATACGTCGACGCTGTACCACCGTTGCCGCCCTCCTTCTCCGTGGAGCTACTCTACGACTCACCCTCCACGGCAAGCTGTCCGCTCACTACTCCAACTACTCTTCCCCCACCGTCGCCTCCTCGGCTGTATACCCGACTCAGACCGCCCCGACAAGTCACTTGGGCTCCCAAGCTCGTTTCTATTCGCCAGCTTCCAGCGCTTGGCTAGGGGGGAGGCCCTGTGGCGGCATTGCCAGCGCCATCACATCAAGGCGCGAATAATAAATAGCCTTGCCTCGCTCAGCCCGAGCTCTCGCTCTGACCTGGCAATTCCACCGCCATGTTGTTGTCTGGTCTCGTTAGTCTTCAGTAGCACTACAATAGTAATACTCATGACACAGCAGCTAACCACGGATCGACGACACTGATCCAGTTTGTCTGTAGCAAACCACTGTAGGAACAGGATATGCGCACATCCATCAATGCCGAATGCAGCATCAGCACCCGCTGCCTCATTTCCTGCGATGCCACTGTGTGCCCAGGAACTCATTGGAAGATGATATCACGCCCATCCAAAAATAAGTAGTGGTAAACTTTTTAGCCGTGTGAAAAAACGGAAAATTTGGTGATCCGAGATCAATATACCTCGTAGAGTGGCTTTCGAGACAGATAAGGATCCAGTGCTGGGTGGGACAAGATTTCGCATGTTCCGGTGCTCTAACAATGTCACGAGTTTCTGCCAGCGCTGATGGCGTAATGATGAGGAGAGATGAGGGAGGTAAGTAAATTCGTACCCGCATCGCTCCCGCAACCCGCGGACGCAGTGCGGCTACACCCACATTTTACCAGCAACCATTAGCGTCACTGAACTTCTATTTGTCAATGGCAAAACTGCGAAACGACTCAAAAAGGAGAACGATATAGTAAGTTATCTTTTTAGAGTTTGCGTGGGAATACGACTGACATGGTAACACCTAGCCCAATCTGACCGGATACTGTGAGACGATCAGCTCGTGTGTTGCCAGATGGAGTTGAGTTGAATGGAAAGGAATTTCCGCGAGCGTATACAGCCTATTTGTGTGCAGTGTGTCACCCATTTAGTGCCAAAGGTGCTCCAGTGAAAGGTCAAATGACAATGGGATATGCGATACAGTTTACGTTTGCAGGTACTTTTCTCAATGCTGAGCTGGGGAACATGTAATGTTAGGGCGGTAAAAAGTTAGTGTTAGTGGTCGCGAGTAATACGGTACCCGCACTAACTGCGGACGCCACTGTGGGTACATCCGCACATAGGCGCCGACTGCGGGGGGGGGGGGGGGGGGGGCTTGCCCCCCCCTGGAAAATGAACTAGGGGGGCGCCGCCTCCCCCGTGAAGTCCCGCTAAGAGACTGACACCAACCTTTGGGGCTCGGCGCGTCCGGGTCAAAAGAGCGAAGCGGCACCAACCCCAAAAATGCATCTTGCAATTTGTAAAATATGTATCCGCCCACCATACTCATTATCACAGTAGAAGGTGAAGCGAAGAAACACAGAGGATGACACAACACATAGCCTGAATTTCGCCCAAGCAATCAGATCAATGAAACGAAGCAGTCGAAAAGGTACCAGCAGCTGCCAGTGAGGTGTAACGGTAGGATCTTCGGAACGCATATCCGTTGGGAGCGGGTTCAACTCCCGCAGCTCCATTTCATTAACGATATTATATTGCGCGCATTTCGGGTCAAACACCGAGGATTCAATGCATTTTGTTCCTTTTGCACTCAGTTTTCAAAGGCGTAATGCCTTCAGTTGTGCACATGTTCACTGCTTACGTTCTCTCTGTTTTTTTTTTTTTCTGTTCTTCCTTCCTCTTATTTCTATACCAGTTCTGCATGCATCATAGGATCCCGGAAGAGTGTGTGATTCTTCAGCTTTAGTTTTGTGTTCTTCATTTTTCTTTTCCTTTTCTTTCTTTCTCTTTGTTTTCTTTTGCTTTCTTCTTTTCTTTGCCTTTGTTGTCTTCCCCCTTTCACTTTTTTTTAATAACAAGCCGACATCCATCTGGCTTACCTTTCCTTTCTTTTTTGTCTTAATAAACAATTCCCCCCCCCCCCCACACAAGAGTACTTACTCCGCGGTGCGCCCTTGCCCCCCCCCCCCCCCCCCCCTCCCCGGGAAAATGAAAACCCTCCGCCTCTGCATCCGCAGTTTACCCTCAAGCCGCAGCGACACTGAATTTTTACTCGCTCAATCAGTTAGACTGCCGCCCTTCTTTTGTGTCAAATTTGATTGGTCCATGGCAAAATCTTGCCCGACACCGCTCTGCCCTCAAAGCACTCCTAAACGTTTTGGACACCGTACACTGTTAAAACAGAACTTCACCACATAGCACGCTCCTAGCCTACCATCATACCGAATGATATCATTTTGTGTCATGATTCGTTCAAAACAGGGGGGAGGCGCCTATCTGGGAGAAGATAATCTGTCCCAGATAGGCGCCTCCTCCCATTTTCAACAAATCAATACACAGAATGATATCATTCGGAATGATGGTTGGCTAGGAGCGTGTAATGTGGAGAAGTTCTGTTTTAACAGTGTACACTCTTAAAAATGAACTTCACCGCATAGCGTGTAGCCAACCATCATCTCAATGATATCGTTATCTGCCCTGATTTGTTGTAAACAGGAGGCGTACGCCTTTTTTGTGACAATTATGAACAGCATAAGTGCCAGTGAGTGAGTGAGTGCCAAGAGGAAGTGACACGTAGAACTGGCTGCCAGGCCCAGTGGCGCGCGGCAGCAGAGGCGCGTCGTCGTCGTCGTCCACGGGCCGCCACACTCTCTTTTTAGAGTATATGGTCGCACTGGTCGCAATTCGCAGCAAGTCGTGAAGTGCTCTGGAGTGCACTGGACAGCTCGCTGTATGCTCGCAGCTGAGCAGTACACTCTTAAAAATGATGGTGGTGGTGGTTGTGGTGATAGGGCTTGCCGTCTCTTAGAAATGAACTTCACCACATAGCACGCTCCTAGCCAACCATCACCCCGAATGACAACGTTCTCGCCTTAGATTTGTTGAAAACGGGAGGAGGAGCCTATTTTGTGCCGTGCGTAATGGACACAAAATAGGCTCCTCCTCCCGCTTTCAGCAAATCAAGGGCGCGAAAGTTGTCATTCGGGATGATGGTTGGCTAGGAGCGTGATATGTGGTGAAGTTCATTTCTAAGAGTGTATGTGCTCAGTGTCCTTTGGCACTCCGCATCGATGCAGTCTGGTGAGGGAGCTATCCCGATATGATGTATAGAAACGCGCGGCCGTGGGGAACGTTAAGCCGGAGTCGGTGGTGTAAGGATTTCAAAGAAGAAGAAATACCAAAAACACGTTCCGCATCGGAGCCGATGAAATAAGGGGGGGGGGATCGAAGTAGCTTGCCGTTGTTGGCCGCGCACAAGTGAGCGTCGTCACGACTATAGCAAAAAAAAAAAAAAAAAAAGAAAAAAAAGAAAGGAAAAATAAAAAAAGAGAAAAAGAAAAGGGGGAGAAGAGAGTTGTCCAGTTCAAAGTGAGGCATAGGCAGGATGAACGATACTGATGGGACGGAGGTGCACTGCAGATGAGAGGTGCACTAGAGTCACTTGTCAGGGACTCTCACTCGTCACTATGTCAGGCTTGGAGTTGGAAAGGTGAGTTTCCCGCATAGTATGGTATGCGCGGCATTCTGTCAGGATATGTTCGATAGTTTCCGGATGATGACAGTGACTGCAACCGGAATCCTCCCTGGAGCCGACTATGAACAGTTGAGAGTTCGTGAACGCAGATCCCTTGCGTAGGCGATAGAGCATTGTCTGCATGACTCGGGGAAGGTCTTTCATGGGAAGAGAGGGTCGGTCATTTTGCATGATGTCCTGTATGCCAGGATGTGCAGAGGACGCTAGCTGGTTCGCTCGTTCGTTGCCTCTGATGTCGACATGAGACGGGACCCACTGAAGAGCAAGATCACCTCCGATTAGCTCATGCTGGGCACACGACCTCCTTATACAGCGGGCTAGGGTGCTACCATACATGGGGTTCATCACGTTACAGAGGGCACTTCTGGAGTCCGTAAGTAAAACGGCCTTAGCTATTCCTGTGACTTGGACCGCAGCAGCTGCGTGTAACAAGGCAAGGAGTTCGGCCGTCGTGGATGATGTAGGGTAACGAGCTGATTTCCCTTGCCTGGCCACGTTCATTGATGGGATGTAGTACGCACTGGTAGCGCTTTTGGCACTGTCGTCAATGGAGCCATCTGTAAACACAAGAGTATGCGTGTGGTAGGTGTCGCTTAGCTGCCATTTTGGCCACCAGGGGGCTGGACTCACTCTTCTTCCGTAAACCTGGGATGTGAAGCATTGTTGCGGGCACGAACTCACGCCATGGTGGCGTAGGTGGACTAGCCGAGGAAGAGCCCCACCGTTGGCTAGAGAGCTGGTGGCGAGCCCACTAGCCAGGCGCCCTAGGAATGTGTGTGTCCTTTGTTCGAGGTCCGTGAAGACGGGAATGCTTGTTGATAGATGTTGCCGCGCTATCCAGAAGCTGGGGTCCTTTGAGCTCATAGTGGACACTGACAGACTTTTCCTTAGCTTCCAAGTACGTGTGGGTGACGCTATAGAAAAGGTAGGTAGACCAAGCGCAGTTCTCATACGGGCACGATGAAGACGCTCAAGGGCCTGCCACTGTGTAGGCATAAGGTCTACGTACGGCGCGCCACGTAGAGAATGCGTGACAAGGTGAGAGCTTCGTCCCGGGTGAGCAATGATCGTGCATGGCAGCCCCATGATTTACCGCTGATTCTGCGAAGCAAGTTAAGCGGTTTCTTTCCCTTGCAGATAGTCTGGTTCACTTGCTTAGACCAGCGTAATGTGCTATCGATGGTGACACCAAGATATTTATATGACGCGCATCTTGGGATGGGAGTGTTATTAATGCTGAGGCTAGGAAAGTCTTTGCCCACGTACTTTCCGCGGGGCATGCAAACCATGCATTTTGACTTTTCTGGCGACGCTTCCAGCCCTGTCGCAAGCAGCGCCGCATTGAGCCCGTGGCAATGTCGGCTGTGTCACGAATTTTCTCCTTATTCGGTCCCACGATGCGAAGACAGATGTCGTCCGCGTAGATGGTGAGATGAAGGGCGTATGGTGTAGGGCGAATTCCTCGGTGGATCCCAGCCATGATTAGGTTGAATAGTATAGGTGAAAGAACGCTGCCTTGTGGGACTCGCTCAAACTTCTTCATGGAACGAATACACTCGCGGGAGGACACGTCAAACGTTCTGTCGGATAGAAAGTCACAGATGTATCCCAGCACGCAGCCAGTGATTTGAGCTTCTTCGAGCGCAGCTAAACATGCCGCGTGCGTTAACGAGTCCTATGCCTTCTTCACATCAATGAAGAAAGCATAGATGAAATAGAATCTTTGGGCGCACTGCTGAACTTCTAGTGCCAGACGGTAAGCTACTTTATTGTCTCGGACACCCACGTGTCCCGTTATCAACTGTAGCCGGATGCCATGCCTTTCGTCAAGAGCTTCCTGTTGAAATGCTCGGTGCGTTCTGTATATTCTCCACAAAAACTTCCAAAGCATTCGTCGCCTTTGGGACATTCATGTCATTCGGGATGATGGTTGGCTAGGAGCGTGCTATGTGATGAAACTCGTCTTTAAGAGTGCATTAAGAGTGGTGGTGCTGGTCTAGGCTAGTGAACCAAACGGTGCGTAAAGGCAAGAAGACTCTTAATTTACTCCGAAGGGTCAATGGAAAGTCATGAGGCTCCAGTTCACGTTTCCTGCTCACGCTGCACAAAGCATTAATTCTCTAGCGTATCCTGTACGTGTCACCGTACGTAGATCTGGGACCTACATGGCAGGCTCTTGAGCGGCTCCATCGGACAGGAATAAGAACGGCGCTTAGAATACCTAGCTTCTCTGGAATTACCCAGACTTACCTGGAAGCCAAGGAAAAGCCCGTTAGTATCCATTCCGAGCTTATGGGGGCTCCGGTACTTAGACGACTTGGCCACGTCCGGAAGCAAGCACACTCCTTTCTCTGCCCTCGTAAGAAGGTCACACGCGTCCCTCGGCCGCTTGGCCAGCGAATACGATACTAGCGCCCTGAGCCACAGTGAGAGATCGCCTCAACATCCTGCTGGATTACCTTCGGCGCCATAGCGGGAGTTTGTACCTGGCATAACGCTCTACGTTCCGGGCATTCATAAAAAGGAGGAGTGTAGCCCCCTGGTCGCTAGAGTGGCAGTTGAGAACCTGATAAGCGACGTCTACCACTCACATACTCTAGTATTCACTGATGGCTCTATCGACGACCGCAGCAAAAGTGTTACTTGTGCGTTCTTCATCCCATCAGTGAGCGTGGCCTGGCACGGAGAACATCGCGTTACCCGATATCCTCTACGACTGCTGTACTCCTGGCTCTCCCGCACGCAGCTGCTGCGGTCCAAGTGGGAGGGTTCGCCAGGGCAGTCCTACGCAGAGACTCGAGAAGCGCCCTATGTGACGTGATGAAACCCATGTGTGACAACATCTTAGCGCGAAGCATCAGAAGATCGTGAGTCAGCATAAACAAACCGGAGGCGATATCGTCTTCCAATGGATCTAGTCCCACGTCGGTATCGGCGGCAACGAAATGGCGGATCAACTGGCGTCCTCGGCACACCTGGGCTGCAGCAATAGCTTACCAACTCCGGACGACACCGACAGGCAAATGGCCGTCCAGCAGCTTGTTGAACTGCGCCACCCTGGGATACGGGACTTCATACACCATCATCGCCCCCTTCTTTCCATGAAAAACCTTCCTCGAGGCATACAGACCATGCTCCAAAGGCTCCGCACTAGATCCGCGTTCACCAACTCTCAACTATTCAAGATGGGCTCCAGGGGTTACGCAACAGTGCTGTGGCCACTGTCAACAGCCTGAGACAATCGAGCACATACTGCGATACTGCCGAGCATACCATTCTCCGCGCGAAGCCCATTTCCCTCACTCCAGCGCGGGCACTCCAGCGGACATCCTCTACCCCGGTGGTTCTTCTGCCGAACGTTCCGCTAAAGCAAGAAACATTATTCTCTTTCTGCAGAAGGCGGGTCTAACACTTTGCTCTCCCCGACGAACTCAAGCACCCTCTACGCATCTCCACCCTTCATCCTCTATCCTCATCCGTCTTTCTTCTTTTTTTATTTTTGATATAGTCGTGACGAAGCTCACTTCTGTGTGGCCAACAACAGCGAGACGATCCATTTTTAAAAGTGTGGGGTCCGTCATCAACATATCAGACAGAGCCATTGCAGTACTCTGGAGCTATTCAATGACTCTAACTTGGCATGTGTGAACGGCGTACGGAGCTTGTACGAGATAGTTCGATATCGTTTGCACATTACACTCTAAAAAAACAGAGCGTAACCGCATAGCAATGCTGTGCGCCAACCACTGCCACGAATCATAGGATTATCGCATCTCATTTCAGGAGAGAGGGGGCGTACGCCTTTTTGTGGCAATTACCATATATCCAAATTGCCACAAAAAGGCGTACGCCTCCCCGTCTTCTCGAATCAAAAGCGATAACCCTATCGTTCGCGACAATGATTGGCGCACTACACTCTAAAAAAAAAAAGTACTTTTACTCCTTTTGGGGAGTAATTGCATTGCCACAAAAAATAGTCCTTTTCGGGAGTAAATGCACGGGAGTAAATGAATGTCACAGAGTGAAGACCGCATTTCACGCACTGTTGTAAGAGTCCCACACTGTTAAAACAGAACTTCACCACATAGCACGCTCCTAGCCACCCATCATTCCGTATGATATCATTCTGCGTATTGATTTGTTGGAAATGGGAGGAGGCGCCTATCTGGGACAGATTATCTTGTCCCAGATTGGCGCCTCCCCTCTGTTTTGAACAAATCAGGACACAGAATGATATTATTCGGAATGATGGTAGGCTAGGAGCGTGCTATGTGGTGAAGTTCTGTTTTAACAGTGCAGGTACATAATTGGTGCGCATGCATGAAAATACTTTGAAGCAAACCGTCAACCGTGATATATCGAGTGATATAAAATCTTGCGCCATACTAGGGCACAATTTGCGAAGAAAGATGCGCTGTTTCTTACTCTGTGTGGCTGGAAAATTGCTACGTTGTCTGAGTTATACAGCCTTGTGTCATTCAAATTGACCAAGGGCACATATTTACGTAGACTGTCGCATTCAGGAGACCATTCGCAAAGTTTAGTGACAATTTGCAGTCCTGGGGAGTAAATGTCGGGACTAAATGTTGGGTTAGGGGACTAAAATGGGCAGTAATTGCAGACTAGGGGAGTAGAAGCTGCAATTACTCCCTGTTTTACTTCTTTTTTCTTAGAGTGTACGTGCTATGCGGTGAATTTCATTTTCTAGAGTGATAGGGCTACCGTATCAATCACAGTGGCTCAGTTGTTGAGATGCCCCTCTTCGCCGCCTTCTTAGCTTCTAGGTACATTCTAACAACAGACCTTCACCGCATAGCACGCTGTGCGCCAACCACTGCCACGAATGATAGTGTTATCGCTTCTGATTCGAAGATAGTGGGAGCGTACTCCTTTTTGTGTCAATCATCATACATCCAAATTGGCACGAAAAGGCGCACGCCCCCTCCCCTCTCTCTACGAATAGGAAGCGATAACTCTATCATTCGTGGCAATGGTTGGCGCACAGAATGCTATGCGGTGAAGTTCTGTATTTAGAGTGTATTATGAGAGTATGAGAGAGCTGCGATGTGATAAGAGTACACTCTAAAAACAGAACTTCACCGCATAGCACGCTGTGCGCCAACCATTGCCACGAATGATAGGGTTATCGCTTCTGATTCGAAAACAGAGCGGGGCGTACGCCTTTTTGTGGCAATTTGGACGAAAATTGCAACAAAAAGGCGTACGCCCCCCTCTGTCTTCGAATAACCAGCAATAACACTATCATTCGTGGAAATGGTTGGCGCGCAGCGTGCTATGCGGTGAAGCTCTGTTTTTAGAGTGTATACATGGAAGTTGCCAGCCGATAGGGGTGTCAAACACACTCTACGGTGTTCCTATCACTCGAAAAACAGAACTTCACCGCATAGCACGCTGTGCGCCAACCACTGCCACGAATGATAGTGTTATCGCTTCTGATTCGAAGAGAGTGGGAGCGTACTCCTTTTTGTGTCAATCATCATAAATCCAAATTGGCACGAAAAGGCGCACGCCCCCCCCCCCTCTCTACGAATAGGAAGCGATAACCCTATCATTCGTGGCAACGGTTGGCGCACAGAATGCTATGCGGTGAAGTTCTGTATTTAGAGTGTATTATGAGAGTATGAGAGAGATGCGATGTGATAAGAGTACACTCTAAAAACAGAACTTCACCGCATAGCACGCTGTGCGCCAACCATTGCCACGAATGATAGGGTTATCGCTTCTGATTCGAAAACAGAGCGGGGCGTACGCGTTTTTGTGGCAATTTGGATGAAAATTGCAACAAAAAGGCGGACGCCCCCCCTCTGTCTTCGAATAACCAGCAATAACACTATCATTCGTGGCAATGGTTGGCGCGCAGCGTGCTATGCGGTGAAGCTCTGTTTTTAGAGTGTATACATGGAAGTTGCCAGCCGATAGGGGGGGGGGGAACGATAGGGGTGTCAAACACACTCTACGGTGTTCCTATCACTCGAAAAACAGAACTTCACCGCATAGCACGCTGTGCTCCAACCACTGCACATTTTCACCGTCTGCCATGATTGTTACGCAGGATGGTTCACATAAAGCTTATATTTTACCATATTTATGTTTGTCCGTAAATACATAGCAATGCCAAGCTATGCTTTCAAACTGCATGGGAGAAGTAGGACTTTCATTATCAAGCATTTCAAAATCTGCGGAGAGTCCAATTTTCTTCTATGAGACTGTGAGGATCGCAGAATTATCAAAGCATATTTTTATTGACGGAGTTCATTGAGGAACTGAATGATACTGACCTGCATGAAAGGTGCTCTCCACAGGACAGTGTGCCAATTGACATACATAAAATGGGTCCACGAGTCAAGTTTTTGTGCAGCCGGATGATTTCCAAGAATTTGCGTTTATTGGAATCACTGGGTTTGACTTTGCCAGATTTTTTTTCTGTACCGTTATCTGAAGGTCTAACACAATGGTCCAACAAACAGCGAGGACCATGGTACAACATACTCCTCTGTGCATTCATCATGAAGGAGGACAATGCCAGAATTTAATGTAAAAGGAAGTAATTTTCGAGACATACTCTACATTTGTAATGCAGCACTAAATTACTGGCACCCTTCTTCGTCTTCCCCAGAGTGACCAAGCACCTCGGACGCTGCAGTATGTGCCTGGCCTCGGTGATTATGAGCTTCCACTTTGATACGGTAAGGTTTGCAAGGTGGCTGATCGTAAACCACGTGTGAGTGCTGACGCCAGTCTTCAATGATACGGGAGTTCCAGGAAGCATCGGGCAGATCGTCCCGTTTCCACAATACCTTATAGAAGAAACCAGGTGCGTTGTGTTCGATGGGCGACATCGGTTCCCAGCTTATAACAAGGTTGTCCGACCGATCTCCCCGTCCGCTCACTCGATCAGGGTTCTTGTGGGGCACATCCTCGGGTGTCTTGCAGTAGCCAAAGGGTGGGGACGGTGGTGAGGGTCCAATCTTGTTGCGTGCCACAACGCGGAATGTATAGTTGGCCCATGGACTCATAGACACCTTGAACTTAGTGTCTGGAGCAGGAATGTTGGCAAAGGCATCCTCCCAAATGTCGGGTGTAAAGGAAGTGTTGTACTGTATGGAATAAGAGAGGATGGGGGCACGACGATCTCCAGTTGGCCACCATTCCACAAGGGCAGTGAATGACTCGCACTGGACATCCACAACCTGCGTAGCAGTTAACTGATAAGAGCCAGTTACACAATGGTTCCAAAAGGTGCTAATTAGCAAATGAACAATCACTTAAGTGTTAAAAGTTAAAACCGAGAGTGTAGAGATAGCAACATAAACAATGCATCAGACGCCATGACACAGTTGATAGAGTTTGTCATTCGACTACAATTAAGAAAATGTATAATTTTCAAGGAGAAAGAACTAAATAAGCTATAGAAGACAGGCCAATACTGAAATAAAGTTAAAATTCGGGCAGGTTGGCGGTCCATTCTAAAATTGATAAAAATCCCCAAAAGCGCAGTAGCAGGTTCAAAATGTACGCATCAGCAACCCTTCTGTGTGTTTTTCCGATAATGTGACGAACTTTCTGGTGACCTAAGCACCACCGTAGTTCCGGAACGTTCGACAGGAGAAGGAGAGGAGGGATATTTTGTGTTTATAAGCGTAGACGTATCAAAAATAAAAGTCTTTGATTGGTAGTCGGTGCATGTGGCATCTCGTTTTTGGCCTTTTTGTTGTCGCCTTGCACTGTTTTTTTAAAATATCGATTTTAGAACAGGCCAATGCAATTTCATTTACGTGCATAATTAATTGCTCTAGCAATTGGCACATTTTTTAGCAACTTAGAAGGTCTGTCCACCACCAACAAAATAAGTATAGGGACTGTGCGACGGTTTCGGCGGGTGGTTTCGGTTTTGCCATTTCCGGTTCCCGTTGGTTCGCAGAGCAGGATGAAGATGACGATAGTAGTATAGCGCGGTACCGGATAAGAACATCCTTTTTCTAATCCTCCTTGCCCTCTTCTTTCTAATACAATTCCAATCCAATTCTAAGCCAAAATCCAGTTCTAAGCCAACACAATCCAGTTCTAAGCCGCCTGATTGGTCGCCATTAGCTCCGCCCACTTCACGTTGGTTGGCGTATGCTAAGCCTAGTGATCACTGAGTGGTCAATAATAGCTCCACCCTCTATGCTAATGAGCTGGCTTGGCTCCGCTTACTTCACATTGATTGGCTCATGCTAAGTAAACTGATCGCTGATTGGTCAATCGTAGCTCCACCCATTATGCTAATGAACTGGCTTGGCTCTGCCCACTTCATGATGATTGGTCCACGCTAAGCCCACTGATTGGTCGACTCCGCCCCTTATGCTAATGACTGGCTTGGCTACATGGGTCTTTATGCTAATGTGTGGGCCCCTGATTGGACCATTCCAAACCCACTGATCGGTGATTGGCTGGCTTAGCTCTGCGCCTTTATGCTAATGGTGGCTCCACCCACCTCACGATGATTGGTGCATGCTAAGGCCGTGGCCACCTGACAGATCACAGATTGGCTGCGTCTACACTTATAAGTCGGATTCGTGGTTTTCGGCATTTTCCGAAAAATGCCGGAAAACACCCCCGAATGATTTTTTTCAGATTCGGAATATTCCGAAAAAATACGAATTTCTCGTGTCCTGACAGCTGCCATTCCTGGAACCGCAAAGGGAAATCCCCTTGGAATCTTCCTTTGTCGACTATTTCTCGAGCGTGGCATTATCTTCGGGATGTGCCCTTGTTTCGTTGTGCGTAAGCGCTTATAGGAGGATTACCTCATCTGTTGATGAATCTCGAATGGATGATATAAAGCGCGAGTTTTTCGAATATGCTGCATGCCCTGCCCCTCAGGTAGATATATCTCCTATTCAGTTTTGGACGACCCATTCCAGCACATGGCCTTTGTTATCGCAGTGCGCCTTAAGCATACTGGCTATTCCTGTTTCTAGCGCTAACGTTGAGCGCGCGTTCTCTAAACTGCGTGTTATTAATCGCAAGGAGCGAGCCGCTATGACAGATGCGAGCCATGATGATGTACGCTTGCATCTATTACAACAAGAGGTAGTCTCATTGTTTGCTGGTTTGGCACAGGGAATAAAAGACATTGTTAATGAAACCATGAATCAATTCACTTCTTTTCGGTTCGTTGTTACTTCGCCCGCAAAATACTTCGCCCGCTCCTTCATGCGAAATAAATAGATGCCCGTATTCGGGCATTTATTTTTTGGGCGGAATATAGATGCCGAAAAAATCCGATTTATAGTCCCCAATATAAATGCCGATAAACACCCCCCGAACAGGGTTGAAAATAAATGCCGAAAACCACAAACCCTACTTATAAGCCATCTGATTGGTCGACCCTCATTGGCCCACCAACCAGATGCCCACCGCGCACTCGGCAGCGACTCCGCTGCGGCTTTATCTCAGATAGACAGGAAAAAAAGTACATTTCAGCGTTTATTGAGTAGATGTTTGAGGAAAAGCATGGCAGTCTTGGAGAGATTGATTCCTTTGATGCTGGGCGTGGTTCCGCGGAAGTGACGGATCATGCAGACGTCTCCGGGACAGCGGCTAAGAAAAATTTCGTCCTCCGTTAGTTGACACTTCCACGTGCACTGGATATCTTCGTAGCTGTCGCTCACGTCCAGCGAGTGAAGGCACGTGCGCAGCGATTCAGTAGCGTTTCTGTCCAGGTTAATGCCGGACCGCATAGGTACCACATGCCACTCTCTGATGGCCAAGATGTCGCCCGGGCGCGTATTTAAATCTGCTAAAGAGCAGAGCACAGGGAGGAAAAGGACGCAGCTGATTGGTGGAGAGTGAGGAGGGCCTGTGCCGCTGTGCGGGCACCGCCGGCCGCCTTGTACGCTATGCTAGCATGCTTGCTTGCTTGCTTGGGAAGGCAGCGCAGTGCGTATCTGTTTGGCGCGGTGGTGCTCGTTCTCCAATGAAGAGTACGCAGCGGTTGTGCGCTGAGATGTTGAAAACTGAAGGAACGGTGTTTCAAAGCGGTGTCGACAGACATTGGTGTGCGACAGAAAGAAGACGTCGATGAAATGAATGATGTGATGTGGCGCATTGAGATAAGCAAGCTCTCCCACTGGTGAATGTCATTCGCGAGCCCAATCAAGACGAAATTAAATACGCTTGGTCCTGTGGAGTGTGTATAGCTAGCAGCAGTACACAGACACCCATATGGTTTTACGTGCCGAATCGGTAGTGCATGGATACACAGCAGTGAGGAACTTACATGTCGTCGTGTACAGCGCAGCGAGCCTTTGTTTACTTTCGTCGCCGTCGGTGAAGATCCATTATCAAAGAACCTCGATAACTCTCAGAATATCATCAGCATCTGGTATTAATATGGGTACACAACAGAGTTCATGAACAAAAGCTAGCTTCGAGAAATCACAAAATTTTATGGCAAAGCATCCACCTCTTAAAGGGGCCGTAAACAGGCACAAAAGGTGCACATTTGTTTGTGTTATATTATTGAAACTTATGCAGTGAAAACTCCTTGCAATTACTAACGCTCAAAAACAAAAGGTGCTTGCATACCGATGAAATATTCACTGCACTCTTTCGCATTTTAGCTCCGCCCGGCGCTCTAACTTTACCTCCCCCCCTTTTTGATGTAGCGCTTTCGTCACCAATTACGATCGAGTGTTCCACGTATGATTTTACTTCAAATGTGGAATTGGACTAGATGAACGTGAATCCTCTTCTGTGCAAAACCTAAGCAGTTACAGCCTCAAACTGAAAAAGAAATGTGTTTAATTTAGGTATCATACGCACACTACGTTTTCTAGGCAGTGGCACGCCGCACATCACGAGCGCGAATGAATATCCGGGACTACAGTTCCGGAATCTTAGGTAGGTGCGCGACATCTTCGTCATCTTCGAATGGTTCCAACAACTGGGCTGCCTGGTTTGAGCCATGCGGCATGGCATCGTGTCACCAGCTCGCGTGGAACAGTGGATAGCGTGCTGGCCATGTCACGTCGACTGGGAGGAACCCGGGTTCGAATCGCATCATGTGATGGCAGCCCAACTGTTGACGTTTGCACCAGCTGGAGATGTTGAAGATGTCATGACGTTGAATTTCGGAACCACGGAGCACAACGCGTCGTTTCACACAAACAAACTGAGCGCTCCGGCTCACAGCTGATAACGAAGTATGTTTATTGGCTGGTAATTTGACACGTCATGTGGGCAGCTCGGCCCCCCCCTATTGGACAGCAAAACGCTACGTAGCCATGTGACGTATGCGTGGTGGAGAGAGGCTCGCTGGTTACTCATCTTTGAAAGCAGTTATATGGGTCAATGAGCTGGCACGAGCCGAATGAAATGTATATTTGGGTATTATGATCTGCGTTCCTTCATGAGGTATCATTATTTCACAAATGTTTGGTGGCCTGTTTACGGCCCCTTTAACATGACTTAACGCAAGGGAAACCTGCTGCGGTAATACCCACAATTGCAATCATTTGTGGCCTGCGCGAGGAACTGAGGATCTTCTTCCTTGTCCTTGAGGGGTTTGAATATTCTCCGTTCTGAGGTCGCTAACAGCTAAGATGTAAAGAGAAAAGTAAAGGCATGTCGAGGTGCTTGCCGCCTTTCGCGCGCTCGCAATAGCTTTGCTGGCATAAACGTTCGCTGTTTTAACTGAAATATTGTTGCTTGCCTTGACTGAAGCAGCTTGAAGAACGGAATCGGCGTCTGTTGGGAATGGATTGAACACAAAACGTACCTGTTTGCAAGTTGGCTGCCTCTTGATCAGGAGACCGTTTTTTTAAATATACGCATTGATAAGAAAGAGTGTATTTCTCATCACATTGCATAGTAACCAAGTGGATGACTGGCTTAAGTGGGTGTAAGCTTTACCACCTTCTCTATAGGCGGTGCACCAGGGATGACGGTGACCTGCGCTGTAGTGTCTCCACCGTAATCAATTTCGTGGCCATCATTACCCCTTGATGTCCTGGTTTGTAGGTATATGCAGTGACAGTTACAGATTTGTGAGCAAGGATCAATAGATCTGCCTCCTGCTGTTATGCCTATTGATATCAATGATTCACCTACACACTCGTTGGCAGCAATCTCAATTAGACGCTGCTGCACCCACAATTTATGTTGCAGAGCGACAAGTCGCGAACACGTTGCAGATAGCTTGCTATAGTAAGAAGAAATTACTGCAATGTTGAAGACAGGCACTGGCTTGCTCTGGGACCGTGTATCATTAAGTATTATTCACTTGTCACAAACCAATGGGCTCTGAGCACCATACTAAATCCGAACAGACCCTTATGCCTGCAGGCCCTTACTTCTCCATTACTGGAAAGATGGCATTGGCAGTAAGCAGGTTTATCTTGTAAATTTGGCTGCAAAGTTGAGCACAAAAGTAAACTACGCCATCATCCCCAGCAAATATTCCACCCGATTTCCCAGGCTGGATTACTGGGCTGGTTCCTGGCCTCGGACGAGCCTGGATCTGGCCAGATTCATAGCGGACCTTTCTGGAACTCCTTTCTACAAAGTTCTGTCATCCCTGCTTCAGTGATTAGGTCTTGTTGCTTCGGTCATGACGTGGTAGGCTGGACAAGTCATCTGTACATAACATGGGACAATTAGGTGTTAACAAGGCCAGCGACTGTTATATGGAGCGAGTCAAACACAAGTGTGTCTTTTGTCACCACCGGTGAAAGAGGAGCCTGTTCCAATATGTGGAGCCCCCATATATCTCTGCATACGGAACAGCAGTGAACTTGGAAAAGTCTTGTTACAGTTCTGCAAAAAGCTATCACAGCATTAAAGTGCCACTACACAGTCACGAAACCGATACTTAGTTTGTGTCGTCAAATGAAAGAACGCAGGTCAGAGATTCCACGCAAAAATTATTACCTCGTTCGGCAAAATCAGTGAAATTTTCTTCAGTTTTTTAAAAGTTGTCACAATTACGTCATCACACAAGGCCCAGCTTTCGAATATGTCATGTCGGAAAGGGCGTCGTATGCATCAAGTCTTCAGTGTCCTAGCAACGACACAAGCGTCCCTTTCGCTGTCACTTAACGCCACGTTTCGTGTGTTGGAAAGAGATTTTGAAGACCATTACTTACTGCCAATGCCATCTTCTTTCTAGTATTGGAGAAGTAAAGGCCTGCACGCATAAGCGTCTGTTTGGAGTTGGTATGGTGCTCACAGCCCATTGGTTTGTGACAAGGGAATAATACTTAACGATACACGGTCCCACAGCAAGCCAGTGCCTGTCTTCAACATTGCAGTGATTTCTTCTTACTATAGCAAGATATCTGCAACGTGTTCGCGACTTGTCGCTCTGCAACATAAATTGTGGGTGCAGCAGCGTCTAATTGAGATTGCTGCCAACGAGTGTGTAGGCGAATCATTGATATCAATAGGCATAACAGCAGGAGGCAGACGTATTGATCCTTACTCACAAATCTCTAATTGTCACTGCATATACGTACAAACCAGGCCATCAAGGGGTAACGATGGCCATGAAATTGATTACGGTGGAGACACTACAGCACAGGGGTCGGATTCACAAAGAGCTCGTGCGACGGAATCTGTCGTAACTCAGTCGTACGGGAAAGTTACGACGAAGCGTAGATTCACGAAGGGCGCGCGTCGCAAAATATTCGCAGCTTACGGCGGAATCCTGCGAGAGCTCCCGAGCAGTCTTACGAAGAAAGATGGCGGCGTTAATTGGCAGCGGTGGATTTGGAGACGGCAAACAAAGACTCCGTAATACGCGCCAACACATTGCACTTTGCCACAGAACCTTCGTGACCATCCCCGAAGTGACATTAAGGCACTTTTTTGCTTGGTAACGTTCAACAAATGCTTCAACTTTGTGCTCCGTAAAATTGGGTCGCGGGGATTTTTCAAGCATCCCCTACACCCTGCTAAGACACCCCCAACACCCCTCCAAATTGTCTGCAAGAAAGGCAAAAGAAGCCATAAAAGCTACAAAACTGAGTGCCACACACCGCTTACAAAACACCCTCACCCACACCCTCCCCGAGACGAACATACTGGGAATATATTTGCTGTGTCATCGAACGCGTTTCGCCTGTGACTGCATGGCATCCATTATGGCTCGTCTTCTTCTAATGGGACGACTCCTATTGGTGCTATTACAAATTTTCGTCATCGTTACCATAGCGAAAACATAGTCTCGCACCCTTTGGCTGTTTCTCTCCGAGGTGCACGTGACAGGAAGCGAGCAACTTCTACTTCCTCGTCAAAGGGGGTACCCTCTCCACTACGATAGCTTTGTGAATCGCGCTTACGACGCCGTCGTACCCGCGTCGCAGGCTACGACGTCTTAGCGCATCTTAGCGTAACTTACGATCGCGTTTGTGAATCCGACCCCAGGTCACCGTCATCCCTGGTGCAACGCCTATAGAGAAGGTGGTAAAGCTTACACCCACTTAAGCCACCCACCCACTTGGTTACAATACAATGTGATGAGAAATACACTCTTTCTTATCAATGCGTACCTTAAAAAAATGCTGTCTCCTGATCAAGAGGCAGCCAACCTGCAAACATGTACGTTTTGCGTTCAATTCATTCCCAACAGACGCAGATTCCGTTCTTCAAGCTGCTTCAGTCAAGGCAAGCAACAATATTTCAGTTAAAACAGCGAACTTAAAGCAGCGCTTCGTCCACCTTCCTGGCCTGGCAGTGCCCGTTATCCGGGGCAGGAAATTTGTGCTGGACCTGCCCAATGGAGGATACGTTTACCACGGATTGTCAGGATCTTTTCCTTTCCCCGTGCCACAGGACAGCAGTTCAGCTAAGCAAGCTGCAGCAAAGTCCGTCGAACCGTCCCCGCTCCCGACTGTCTTGGGGTTATTCCATGGTCCCGAGGAGGAGCGCCGTCAGCTTGAACAAGTACTGCGGCAGTTTGACGGTGTCTTCACGGAAAAACCCGGTAAGTCGTCTGTGTTACAGCATAGCAGACTCAAGGGTAACGCTAGGCCCTGGCGTTGTAATCCGAGACCATTGAGTGTGCATAAGCGTGCTTTGTTAGACGCTGCTCTTGATGAAATGCTCCAAACCGGTGCAGTTCAAAGGTCCCAGAGCCCTTGGGCGTTTCCTGTCGTTCTGGCTCCGAAACGTAATGGTACGGCTAGGCTATGCACCGATACCGTCGACTTAACGCGGTAACTGTAAGGGACTCTTACCCCTTTCCGTCCATCGAGTCTATTATGTAGTCCCTGGGCAACGCTACAGTGCTTTCAACGCTTGATTGTAGTAGAGGGTTTTTGCAATTCCAAGTTGCCCCGGAGGATGTCCCGAAAACAGCCTTTACCTGTCATAGGGGTTTGTTTGAGTTTGTACGGATGCCTTTCGGTCTAACTCTCCCGCCAGTTTCCAACGGCTAATGGATACCGTATTGGGAGATGCGAGTATAACTTCGCGATGGCGTACATGGATGACGTCGTAGTGTTTTCCAGAAACTTTCAGGAACACTTGGAACACCTGTCAATCGTCCTTGCAAGGATGAAACAGGCGGGGCTAACCATCAACCCCCGCAAGGTGCAGCTGGCATCGCCTAGGATCAGCTTCCTCGGCTTCATGGTCGACAGAGGAACCATCAGTCCTAGCGATGACAAGCTAAAGGCGATCATGGAGTATCCGGTTCCCGGTAACGTAAAAGCCTTGCAGCGTTTCTTGGGTATGGTTGGTTGGTTTCTACAGACAATTCATTCCTAATTGCGCTGAGCTAGCGCAGCCGCTTAACCGGTTGTTGCGCAACGATACACCCTGGCAGTGGGGAGAGGAGCACGAACGATCATTTCGAGCTCTTTCTCACGCAATCGCTAATACGGCCAGGTAATATTTGCCTGACCTGAACAAACGGTTTGTAGTGCAAACAGATGCTAGCGATTATGGGGTTGGCGCAGTTCTCCTGCAGGAGCATGACGCTATTCTCTGTCCAGTGGCTTTTGCAAGTCGCACGCTGAATCCGGCAGAACGGAATTACTCCATCACGGAAAAGGAATGCTTGGCGATCATCTTCGCTCTCAGGAAGTTTGATCTGTACCTGGACGGCACCACTTTCACCGTCCAGACTGACCACCAGGCACTTTCTTGGCTGCAGCGGCTCCGCAACCCATCTGGACGTCTTGCCAGGTGGGCCCTGACGCTACAAGGCTGCTCCTTCAACGTGGAGTACAGGCGGGGCTCGATGAACGTGGTAGCAGACGCGCTTTCCCGTGCGCCTCTACCGGAGGGGAGAGAGGAAGGCACCGAAGCGCCTTCTCAACTCTTGGCAGCAGCACAAGTGGCACGAGACGTATCTTCGTCTTGGGGCACGGTCGTGAGCAGACAGCAGCTCCTAGACGCTCAGAGAGCGGACGGCCTTTGTCAGCGGGTGTCTCAATGGTTAGCTGAGCAGGACTCGGCAGGCACCGGAACGACTGACGGACGGCACGACTCCTATCTGCTGGGCGAGGATGGCATCCTGTTCAGATACATACCCCAGGCGGATGACGATGACGGCTCATCCCCATTCAGAGTCGTGGTGCCACGGAAGTTGCGTAAGTCTTTCATACGTTACTTTCATGAGTCGGCCATGGCAGGTCACAGCAGTGGCAGCAAAACTTATGAAAAGTTGTGTCGTGTTGCGACATGGCCAGGAATGAGGCAGGATGTAACTAAGTATGTTCGCACTTGTCCCGTATACCAGAGAGCAAAACCTCGCGGTGGTTTACCCCCTGGGCGCTTACAGCCTATTCAGAGCAATAGGCCCTGGCAAATAGTTGCTTGTGATGTGATGGGACCGTTTCCACGTAGCCCTAGAGGTAACCAGTATTTGTTTGTGGTTACTGATCATTTCACGAAATGGGTTGAGCTGTTTCCTCTCAGGCACAACTGGCGCCCAACGTTTGGGGTCACAGTGCGTCCGTTCGACAGCGGGGAGGACGCAGCACGCGTTGTTCATTTTTAGTTTGTACGTTGTTTTCTTTTTCTTTTCTTTCGTCCACGACTCCACCGGTTTGTTTGTGTTCTTTTTCCGGGGTGTCATTTCTTTTTCCTTTTTTGAGCTAGCGTTGTTCTTTTGAGTGTGTTTGCTTGTATTTGAGTGCTTTAGAGCTCCCACTCGGTGCCCGAGCCCCGGAGCCGATGCACCATTCGCCGCCAGGCCGATACAACCTCCGGAGCAAAGGCCCTGTTCATCAGCGGTCCTGTTCAGAGAAGACTGGTTTCGGACAACTCGGCGCCTTTGGAGCCGAAAGGATCAGCCGAGGACAAAGAGGTACATGCAGTGCCTCCGTCCGAAGGTACGCCAACTACGGTACCTGCAGTGCCGCAGTTGGACTCCGCTATAACGACAGAACTCTTGTCACGCATGACGGAGTTATGTTCGTTGGTGGCACAACGCCTTGATGCCGGGTCGGTTTCGCCGCCGCAGGCACAAGCGCCCCTGCAACTGAATTTACCGGTCCCTACCTTCTCAGGGTACACCGATAAAAAGTCGGTCGCAGACTTCTTGGATGACCTTACAGCCTATCAGACTGGTATGGGAATCTCAGACGAGGTCCTGATACAACGCATCCTGCAGGCTGCGTTGATAGGAGACGCCGCTCGCTGGCTTCGGCTGCAGTCGAGGTTTACGTCCGTTCAGGACTTTCAGAAGGGGTTTAAGCGCGAATTTCTTCCCCCGGATTACGAATATCGTATCCTGGAGGAGCTGCATAAGCGTACTCAGCATCCAGATGGGACGTTAGCAGAATTCGTTCGGGCCTTGCAAGACTTGTATAGCAGAGCTGAACCTACTGCTACAGAGGAGCAGCTTGTGGCACGGGCTATCCGTCAGTGTCATCCTCGCTACCGGCCCGGCTAGCTCAGTCGGTAGAGCACGAGACTCTTAATCTCAGGGCCGTGGGTTCGGGCCCCACGTTGGGCGCTTCCTCCTGGGGGCGTCATTCCGTCCGCTCCGTCGCCGAGGAAGGCACAGCAAGCAAAACGTTCAAACAACAAACAAGGATTTATTGCGTACCTTTACACACAGCCTTGCCCACCAGCCCGCGAAGGAAAATCTCCCGTATCTCACATCGCCGCGCTCTTTATTTCCTGGCGCGGATACGCCCCATATCCGTCTGCCGCACAGTTTTGCCATCTGGTGGCATGCAATATAATCGGTTCTCACAGTGTGTATGCACATATGTGTGCATATGCATATACAGGATGTCTCTTGTAACGTGTCAATAAATTTTATTGAAAGAGAGCAATAAAAGAAAAAAAAACGACCGCTACTTTTCTGCTACTTGAGTTACAAACAGGTGATACTTTTGATGTAGCACCTGTTTGTAACTCAAGTAGCAGAAAAGTAGCGGTCGTTTTCCTTTTATTGCTCTCTTCCAATAAAATTTATTGACACGTTACGTGAGATACCCTGTATACACTGTGTCCCAGCTAACTACGAATATCAGAAGGCGAGGGAAACGCGTGCGCCTGCGGAGCCGAAAATAAACAAAACAAAGAAAAACACATGGTTGTTTGGCAAAGCACTGTGGAGCAACGGTTGGGCCGATTTCGATTTTGGAAACGGCAATGACATCAGAGGAACAAGATCTACCAATGTTACGTTTGAACTGAGCATCTATCTCCAGTAATTGAACAGTTAATTAGTGCAGATTAATTAATACGACGACCAAAGAATTTTCTGATTTTTCTGATGCCCTCATAAGGTGGGCCCACCGCCGTAGAACGTGTCACCATTAGAGGAATTACGGAAATCTAATTTGAATATACTAAAAGAAATATGTTCCTAGTTAGCTGGGACACATTTTATGTGGCACATGTGTGTATACACATAGACAGAGAAAATGGTCAAATGAATTATACTTTGGGATTCCTCTAAGTTTGGTTTCGACATTTCTAAAAGGCGAATTAAGACGAAGACTACAAATAAACAAATCAAAACGAGGCAGTGCTTTGGGTGGCAGCAGCAATGATTTGGCCAGGTGAGCTAGGAGAAGTTTCCTTTACAGAGCAGACGCTCTGTAGCAGATGACGCGCTGCTACTGTGTGTTCCACATGTAGTAGTTTAGTTTACTATGAGTCCTGTGCTGGTGCTTAAGAACATGGACCTTGTGCTCATCCATGGCCTCCCAGGCAAACTATAGATAAGCTAAGCCCATTGTTCTTGTGTGTTCCCAAACATGAGCGCCATATGCGTATATGCGTTTTGATGATTAGACTGACACAGGAGAAGGTTGTATGGGTTAAGGTAGGAAAGATAGGAAAACACAGGCTGGACGAGTAAATAAGGAGTACGTGACCTAGCGACTCTCCAACTATGCGTAGTACGAAAATATATCGAATTCAATATAGATGCCACCATAAGACCGAGGTAAATACATCAATCACTGTTTCCAGTACCTTGCTATAGACTACACAGCAGGACAGTATTACAGTCCACAATGTTATTATACAGTGCTGGCCAAATGTTTACAGAACGTGCGAGCTGGCGTTCACTGGTAATTTCGGTATCGCATGAATGTGCTCGCCAAGTTGTTTGGATTCAGTAAACTTTTGTCAAGCACTGCACTGTTAGCATGCCTCAGTGCAAACTGTTCGACCCATTTCATAGCTAAAGGGCAGGGTAGGATGAAACATAAGCGTACACTTATGCTCTTGTCTTTTTGGGTTTCATGTCTTCGGAGGTTTTAAAAATCTTGTTTTATTTCAGCGGCCGTAAAACAGGGTAAAATTATGTGGAAAATCATATTTTCGGGTACAAAATAAGAGCGCTCCTCGCATTACAAAATAAAAAAAGAGCGCTCCTCGCATTTCACATGAACACCATGTGCGGAATGGCCGTGCTCCATGTACAGAGCGTAGAGTTCTCCAGTGCCCCCACTGGTGACTGAATCCGCACTTTGTCAAGTTTAAGTGATGTTGAAGCAAATTGAGAAGGGGGGGGGGGGTCAATACGGGTCTTATCGGGTGTAGCCCTAAAACGGAAGGACACTATAGTCGCGTCCTAGCTAAGCACGGCATTGCCGGTACATTCTCCCCCCCCCCTATATATTTAACCACGAGATGCCAACATAGCGTTGAAACCTTGTATGTAGAATTCCTTTGGGTCATATTTACTTTTGACAAAGGTTATTTTCATATTAAATGTAATACCAACATACTATAAATTTCTACTTCAGCGCCGGAGATGCCGTTCTTAGGGTGAGCACGACTATAGGTAGGCTATAGTCATACTCTTTATCAATACCTTCCCTTGCATATCCCATAGTCTTTTGTATTTGACTTTCATTTGTAAGTCCTTCCAGCACACTGATATAGGCAAAAAGATTTAGTAAAGTTAATTAAAAACAAGGCAAGGCAGAATCACCTTTGGTGCATTTGGGACATCTTGCACAATCAGCGTGGCACTGGCTCGGTCTTCATCCAGCTCCGTTTGTGCCAGGCAAGTATATGTCCCAGAATCCAACTCCATGGTGCGTGTAATTGTAAGAGAGTTATTGCTGACCTGCATTCGTGCATCTAACTCCGGGTCAATAGGTTCCCCATTAAAGAGCCAAGTTATCTTGAGTTCCAGGCTAGGGTCAGCCTCTGCTCCACAGCGGAATGTCGAACTTTTGCCAGCTGCGACCTCATGGTTTTCGGGAGATAGGGTGATGCGTGTCTTTCCTGTAATAAAGGTGTCACATATCATTTCACTTTAGATATGCCTTCATGCACAACTGTGGCATCCTTGTGTTGAAACGCTATTTGCAATTTTACTGCAATGCTCATGGTCATGCTCAATACAGTACCCCACTGATTTTTCGGACGCAGTTTATTCGGACTTCCACGGTGAACCGTGATATACGCCATTGGAATGATACATTTTTAGTACCATTTTTCCGGTCAGGTCCAAGTCTGAAGGCTCAATTTTCCGGACTAAAACGCTTGCGGACAAGCACTAATAGGACTGTGCAAGAATATAAGAAGGGGTCGGTATGGTAAACGATGGACAACGTTTAATGGAATGAACTACAATGAACGAGACCCGCTCACGAGCGGTGATACCGATGGCGTTCCATGTGGCACAACCCCCGCCACAAACAAACTGGCGACAACCTATCGGAGGCTTCGGAACCATCGCTCTTCTTCCGCTTCACGCTCCCACAGGCACCACCCGTTTTCTTCAGAGTATCTGTGCTTTGTCCTTCGGACTTGACGGGAGAGACGTCAACGCCTTTGAAAACAGGCGCGCAGGACTCCGTCGATGAAGATCCCTCGTGTGTTCCCAGGATAGTCAGGATCGGACGGTTCCGGTATCACCTTGCGGCAGTAGTCTACGAAGAGACCATACAGCTGCTCCTTTAAAGTAGAGGTGTCTTCGGATAAATTGTTGAGAATCATCTCGCCATTCGCCGACATCCGTGCGTCCTGTTCTGGAGGAATGCTTTCCGAATGGGACTGTACTGTCGCAATGATTTCTCCTGCTGAAATTCTGACTTGGTTCAGGAACCCGTCGACCCAAGCGTCCTTCTCTAACGTTCTGATGGGACTGCAATCTTTCAGGAAGACGTTTTGGTCATCCAGGAGAAACTTGGTCGATGCAGTCGCATCGCAGTACTGGACATTACTGCTTCTGTGAACGTCGTCCTGACGGGGTGACGCAATCAGGCTGTCCAGGTATATCCCTGAACCACTTCTTGGCGGCCTTTCTGAAAATAAGGTGTGCGAATAACGCATCCCTGAGCTAGTCGTAGTTTTGTGCTCGTCTTGGACGAGATTCCTTGAGCTCTCTGGCTTCATGCCCTCCAGTCTCTGTTTCTCGGCATTTTGAATTTCCAGTGTGCCCGCTTCAGACACAAGGGGGGCTGCTTCACTCTTTAGACTCTCGGGAAAGCCCGCCTGGACATTTCTGGAACTTCTCTCACTGACGGAGAAGTCTTCGGACACCGAGAACATCGGCGTATCATTACCATGACGCCTTGTCGCGTCCAACGTAAACCACTCGGAGAGGTTCACCGTGATGAACCGATCACCTTCGTCTTCGGACAGATTTCCAGCGAGTTGAGTCAACGTGTCTTTCACATTTGCTCCACTTTCTTCAACGACATCAGTCCTGTCGAGGTTGAAGTCCTGTTGAACTTCGTCGTACCGAGCTCCATGTTTCGTCGGCGTATCTTCATTTTTCAGCGAACATGACGCCTTGTTCTCGACTACAGCGTTGCTCATTGCCTCTTGAACCTCTCCAGGCTTCGCAGCAAAACGTGACTCTTCAGGGCTGCTGCCGTCAGAGTTAGCTCGCGTCACAACAATGTTGGAGCCAACCACCTCTGGACTGTACTGGGCTCTATTCTCGGGCTCTCGTTGTTCCTTCGGAATGGAGGTCACTGCAAAAACGCTATTAAGCACCGAGGGAATCTTTTCTTCAAGGTCAAGCTTGCTTCCAGTATCGAAGTCCTTTAAAACAGTCGAGCTATACACTCGAGAACTATTTCGGAAGAATGGTCCTCTGCCAGCCGGTTTTGACCCAAACCTAGGAAGATCCATCACACGTGGCCGATACACCACGTCGCAGTCTTCATGACTGACTGAAGAATCTAGCGCCGCTCGGGTTCGTACCACGATAGCAATGTGGTATTCAAGGTATCGATCGCAAGACTCACATTCGCTCTCCAACAATTCTTGATTTACGACAGCTTGGATAGCTTCATTCAATTCAGTCAATCTTGCAACTTCCAATTCCAAAAACGCAAGCTTCCGTCTCAGCTGGGAGGTATCCAGTGGGGTTGCAGTCAGTAAAGTCGTTATATCATTGATGTTGCTCGCAACATTTGAACGACAAGTAGCACGTACCCTCTCCAGCTCTTCCAAATAGTCCATTCTGATGACGTCCAGTTCAGTCCAAAACCTTCCAGTCCAGTTCAGTACACCTTCGTCAGTAATTCTTGCGGAAGTCCGGCGTCCCGGGTTTCGGCACCAAAATGTGCAAGAATATAAGAAGGGGTCGGTATGGTAAACGATGGACAACGTTTAATGGAATGAACTAACAATGAACGAGACCCGCTCACGAGCGGTGATACCGATGGCGTTCCATGTGGCACACGAGTGACATATTTAACAAGGACTATTTTCGGCACTACGTCGGAAAACTCTAGACGCACATTTCGCGCGCGCCTCTTTGCGAAAGTCAAACAGGCGGGGCTAAAGCGTAATTTTCACTAATTCTTTTCGGCTATTTCTGTTGCGACACTGTGCATAGTTTTTGTTGGGTCTGCGGTCATTGGTGGAGGACTTCATATTTCTGTAAAAAAAAAACTGTGGTTCGCGTGGCAATTTTCAACGTTCAATTGAAAAATAAATTTCCCGCAATTAAAAATTGTCCAAAGCCTTCCTCAATGGCGGCAAAAGTTTTCAGAAGGTAATTGCCGAAAGTCCCACAATCCTCTGACGAGTACACCGCCAGTTAGAATTTTTTTATCACTTTAGTTGAAACACACTGTAGATGTGACTGTGTATGTCCACAACATATTATTGTACTTCCTAATGTACATACATACATAATCTCGAACGCTAATGGTTCACTTGGCTTTATCCGTCGAACATTGAAGGAGGCACCTCATCACTTAAAACATTTAGCATATCTCACTCTCACTCGCCCAAAACTGGAATACGCCTCCGCAATATTCCAATATTTCGCTCAAAGAACCCTCATTGATAATCTTGAACGCATCCAAAA
Organism: Ornithodoros turicata; assembly: GCF_037126465.1. Taxonomy (NCBI): domain Eukaryota; kingdom Metazoa; phylum Arthropoda; class Arachnida; order Ixodida; family Argasidae; genus Ornithodoros; species Ornithodoros turicata. Next base: position 26,816,616 of record NC_088206.1, on the reverse strand, counting down.
CAGGGCAACACGATTCACATTCAAGAATTATTACACCACAAAGTCAGTAACTGCACTGAAAGCTGAGCTTGACCTCTCGACCTTAGCACATCGTCGTACCATTTCAAAATTGTCCCTCTTTCACCGATTCTTCCATACCATTCCCACAGATCAATCGGCAATCGTAACTACCGGTATCATATTCCCCCGTCTAGACCATACTAATAAAATCACGCGTCTTCACTGTAACACAAACGCATTCTCGAAGTCATTCTTTTGTTCCACCATAGTCATTTGGAATGATCTCCCAGGACACATAGCCACCACTAACGACCACCAGTCATTTTTGAACATTATACGCCCGCTAAACTGATTTTTGTTTGTTTTTGCTTTGCTCTTTTAGATTATTTGCAAAGTGTATTAAGTGTGTTCGTATTGTTCAATGGTGTACTAACTCTTATGTATTATGTCCTCTTTTCTTTCTTTCTTTCTTTTTTCTCTCATCATGCAAATGTTCACTGTATTTTATTTGTATCTTATATACTGTATTTACTGTTTTCCACTGCAACTGTATGTATGTACTATACTGTAATTGTAACTGTTTTTTCCCGCCCCCCATGTAGTGCCCGTAAGGGCCCTTGGGGTAAGATAAATAAATAAATAAATGTACACTACAGCTCCTAATAAACATACTCACAGCGTTTACAACTGTATTCGGCAATAGCGGGAAATATTCATACCAGTATAGTTTGTAAGATGACGTAGTTTTGAAACTAGAGAATATGCATTGCTGCAGAATGTATTGGATCTTCAGACTCTCACTGCCAACATAATTCATCCCGGCAACATAATGCACATGTCAAAGCCTGAAATCGAGGAGCCTATTTTTTTTACTTTGTTGTTTATATTCTGACAGAAAATACCATGGATGAGCAATAGCTGCTTGCAGATGAACATACTGTAAGAAGAATTAGCTATTCGAAGTACTCGAACTGCCATCAAGAACTGTATTAGATTAAATTCGCAAAAGAAAAAAAAAAGAAAAAAAACGAAATGTATTTGCAGTGTGTCTGAAACATTCGTATACGATTCGCAATGAAAATTTTGCTATTCGCACAGCTCTAGTAATTGGTATCCTAGGCGAAACTGCTGAAAAACTTCCGAACCATACCTCTTGGTGGTGCGATGGCAAGCCGAAGCGGGCACGCTTTTGCTGTTCACCAGCTCTCGACACTATAGCCACGTCTGTTCGGTAAATTATGCGTCAAGTGCTGGTACAGCCGTCACTCTGAAGACAATCGTGCTGACCGCCCACAACCGTCGACCTCTGACATCACAAACACGCTGTCGCTATTGTTAAATGTGTACGATGAACATGTGATGCTCACGCAGATGGAAGCGGATATCATCACACGCATGTACCACATGCGGCAGGGCACAATTACAGACTTCTTGAAGACACTGAAGTGAAATAAAATTAAATTTAGTGATCATGAGATTTTTTTTTTTCCGGTCACCGTCAAGTCCAGAAAATCGGTCGGCTACTGTATGAGGGAGCCAGATGCACGGAACTACTTGGAACTAATCAATTTCACGATTAAATGACAGGTTGGCAGGTACAGTAATGATCATAGCTCGGCATTTCGGGTCGCGAAACTAACGATCAAAATATGATAAGGCGTGAGCTCAGCCACGTTCTACGAACTCACGTGAAGGTCGACGTGGCGCGTCGCTGAGCTTGATCATGCCGCATATTAGCGCACTCACCAGATAACATCACACCCATGACCAGAGATCGGCAAAATAACACATGCTCTGGTCGCAAGTGTGACGGATAAAAATCCAATGGTACCAAGTTCGTTCCTGTTCCTGATCATGCAGTCTGGTTAACAAGTTTTCGGGATAACTGAGTTACGGATAAGCTAGACAAGACTGTATCATTTCCCTACGACAGCAACGTAAAATGTGCGTACCTTTCACTTCAAGAGCACCTGACGCTGACGCATCCCCAAATTTGTTGATGGCATAGCAGGTGTATTCTCCCTGATCTGTTACCAGGAGGTTGTCGGTCTGCGGGTCTTCAGTGTCAAACACTTTATAGCGGCCTCCTGACAGTTCAGAGTTGTCCTTCATACACTTGACTTGGGGTTTCGGGGCACCAAACACCCTGCAGCGCAATGTGGGTCTCGACGTCACCACAGCCAATGTCATCTGTTCAGGGTCCTCCGTGATGGAAGGAGGCAAAGCCAGAACATTGAGATAGAAGTCGCGGAATGCATAACCATGTGGGTTGGATGCGTTGCACTGGTACACAGCTGTGTCCTCCTTGGTGATCTTGTCTATAGTGAGCACTGTCCCTTCCACTTTACGCCGTGGGTTTTGTTCGGCTTCTGAACAGAAATCGTTTACCAGGTATTACTCTTTCTGGTACTTATGCGAGCGCCTGCCCTTCATTGTGAAGGGCAACAACAACATATACATTTTATATATGTTGTTGTTGCCCTTCACAATGAAGAGCAGCGAATGCCATGCTTATACTCTCTGCCCGTACACTCTATCTCTAGTAATACAAATCAATCAATCAATCAATACTAGTAGTGCTTAATGAACAAAGAGATGCAAAATATGCTTCTGCCCACTTTGCCGTTTAATTCAGGGGCAGCAACAACCAAGGTAGTCAGATAGTAGTTTTATCAGGTCAATATTTATGAACATCTTAGCTGAGAGCACACAAATTGATCATGCAATCAGGCTACGATAAAGGTTGTGGGGGCGCTGATAACCCGGCAACTTCCGCGCGATAGCGCAGATAGCGCAAGAGATAAAAGAGCGAGCGCTCGGGAAAAGAGGGATATTCGTGCGGCAGGCACGCTTGCAGACGGTCACAGAAGCGAGGAGCGACGAAGCGGGCAGACGGCCAGCAGCTGTGATGTAAGGCAGTAAACCTTGTTTCTTTTGTTCAACTGCTGTGTCAGTGTTCTTCGGGGTTACGGCGGGGTCGAATACGGAACCACCCCGGGTTTGTGGGCCGAGGTTCCCACAAAATTGGCGCCCAACGTTGGTGTTTTCGGCCCGTCGTACCGTTTTCCCCGGAGGGCACGGCATAGTTGCAGTTAGTGTGCATTTTTGTTTGTTTTTTTCGTTCTACCGCCGTCTCTTCGCAGGTTCTTCGACCGGAGATGCCTCCCAGGAAGAAGCACGAACCAGACAGTGACGAGGACGAGCCTGCGCCAGTGGCTGAGGACTTGCTTCGACAGATGGCATCCCTCTATACGTTACTGACGCAGCAGCTTGGTAGCAGCACGCCCGCCGCCCAGCCGTCCCCGGACACGCAGCTGCACCTGAACTTGCCGGTACCGACATTTTCAGGCTACAGCGACTCCAAGTCTGCTGAAGATTTCCTCGCCGACTTGAGTGCTTACCAAACTGCCGTTGGAGCCACCGACGACTTCATTCTGCGTCGAGTACTTCCCGCAGCGCTGGTAAGCTCAGCTGCTTTGTGGCGTAGGTCCCAGCCCCCATTTCTCTCGATGAGCGTATTCAAGCAGCAGTTTCGGGACATAGTCGCTGCAGTGAACCTACTTCGGCAGCTGGCCCCCCAAGTTCTCGCTCGGCCATCCTTCTCACCGGACCCTGAGGATATAATCCTCGATCTCCCCGAACTTCCGGACATTTGACTCAAGGGGGGGGAGAGTGTGGGGGGCGCTGATAACCCGGCAACTTCCGCGCGATAGCGCAGATAGCGCAAGAGATAAAAGAGCGAGCGCTCGGGAAAAGAGGGATATTCGTGCGGCAGGCACGCTGGCAGACGGTCACAGAAGCGAGGAGCGACGAAGCGGGCAGACGGCCAGCAGCTGTGATGTAAGGCAATAAACCTTGTTTCTTTTGTTCAACTGCTGTGTCAGTGTTCTTCGGGGTTACGGCGGGGTCGAATACGGAACCACCCCGGGTTTGTGGGCCGAGGTTCCCACAAGGTTTTCACACAATCAGATGATTTATGGCATGCCCGCCTGCATGGGCGTTTCCAGGACTTTTTCCAGGGAGAGCAGACAGCTTCCAACGGGGCTGAGGGGCAAAGCGTGCAGCCAATACACACTAGACAATAGAATGACGACAATCGAACCTCTGATATGCAAAGGATCGGGGGTGCACATCCACACCATTATGACAACGGCTGAGTATAAATCTTGACCACCTGTGAGTAGAGAGTGTGGAATTGCCACAAGTGATCTTGGAGCTTCGGGTAGGGAGGCGTGCCCCCCCACCCCTATGCCCCGTCTCGGAACGCCCATGTCTGCATGAGCTCCTGCACTCTTAAAAATGAACTTCACCACATAGCACGCTCCTAGCCAACCATCATCCCGAATGACAACGTTCTCGCTCTAGATTCGTTGAAAACGGGAGGAGGAGCCTATTTTGTGCCGTGCATAATGGCACAAAATAGGCTCCTCCTCCCGTTTTCAACAAATCAGGGGCGAGAACGTTGTCATTCGGGATGATGGTTGGCTAGAAGCGTGCTATGTGGTGAAGTTCATTTCTAAGAGTGTGGGGTCCAGTCCTTAATTATCATCTGTTTGAAGCTTTATCCAGGATAATTTGGCTATACTAGAACACTGAATCGAATAATATAAGATTGTCCCATGTTACCTATTTCATGTGGGGTCAGACGATACACAACTGTTGGTTCAAAGACTAACTACCATATGACCAGCTCATACATCTGCCATTGGTCGACAAGTGCAATGTGTTAATTACAGTAGCAGGAAAGCTGAAATGACAAAATGCACAGTTTACGAGCCAACACAATGTGGCAAGTTGTGAGTGCCACCAATCCTGTCAATGAAATATAGCACCTGTTCCATTGCTACGCCAAATCTTTTAAAGTACAACAAACTTGTAAGAAAATGATCTGGTACAGTGACACCCCAACGTGACAATTTTCGTAGGAACAGAGAAAAAAATACATGAATTCAGAAATACAGGCAGACGACATGCCACGTCACACACTGCTTGACATTTAGCGATGAAAGTACAGTAGACCCACGTTAATTCAAACCCCGATATTTTGTACTTTTGGTTAATTCAAACCAGAGAGTCGAACCGAAATGCTTATCGGTTCGGTTCGGGTTTAGGTTCAACGATAAGGGTTCTGTTCCGGTTCAGCTCCGAAAGGCAACTATAATGGTTCGAACCGTTTTTTTCCAAACGGTTCGGTTCATGAACCGGTTCAGGGGCCACGGGTGGGAATGAAGCACAACATGCAGGTTAAAGCACTCCTCCGTTTGTGTGGTACAATGCTGGTACAGTGGACACGAAGACGTCAACGGCCGGCCGTTCAAGATTTTGAAAGATTTTGCACGATAAGAACGACAAGATTAGTAGTGGTTACGGCAGGAGCATAACCATGAATTACCGGTTTCGGTTGACTGCCCGAGCACGTAGCTTATGTCGCAGTGGTTAACCTACCCACCGGGTTTTTTGCGCAATCTCGGCAAGAATAAAGCAGTCAACCAAGCCTGCTACCTTTGCCTATATGTCACTGATATGGTTGACTACCAGTCAGGAGGCGCGAATACAGGTTAATCGCACGCAAAAGGCGCTTCATGGCAGTGAATTGGAATGGTGCGATTTTCATCGCGCGGTATTTATGTAAAAGGCGCGTTATCGTCACTGACCGCCGCCGTGCTACCATGTCGCCGTTAGAGTGAAGTGTCTGTGAAACAATGACAGACCACGGGCAAGAACAAGTGCAAACAGAGAGTTCTACTCATTTTCGACCCATTCGACATTCCACATTCGACCCATAAACACGGACGCATGCTGTAGTTGAGCTCAGATAGTGTGCTCTCGCAATGCACTGCACAAAAAAGAACAGAAGAAAAAAAAAAAAAAAAACTAAGAAGAGAGAATTTGGAAGACCAAAAGTCGCACAGCCGACGACATATCCATCGCTTGGGGGGTGATGTAGGGGGAAGGTGCGGTCAACATGCTCTGATTTGACGGCTCGATGCACCCAGGGGAGGGTGAAAGAGGGAGGGGAGAGATGATGGTAGCATAGGAGAGGGAGGGGTGTGCTAACCCTCCTGCTGTGGAATTTGCCACAGAAAATTCTACCAAAGAAAACATGCGAGCACCCCTCAGTAGTCTTCATAGGGATGCTCCCTGCACCACTGTAACCGCCGGGATTATTGGCGGTGTATGCATTGTCATCAACCACGAGAACTACCCATGGAGGTACCCCATCGTGCGGCCGATGTCGCCTCCATCCATCGCTTGTTCCACTCCTTGCAGTTATATCTAGGATGTCCACGATAACCGTAGAAATTATCTCTAACACATGGCGATGTCAAAGAAAATCTGGCAGCTGTCCTATAACGTTTGTGTTACAAACGGGCTGATCTTACAATGCAGCACCGGCTTATAACACAAACGCCATAGGAGATCAGTCAGTTTTTCTTGGATAACGCTATGTGTCAGCGATCATTTCTGCAGTTAGGGCGGACACCCCGTATAGCTGAGGCTCTTTTGTATATTATTATAACATATGTCACTTCCTGAATGCTACCCAAAACAGTCGTTGATCCCTAATGCTTATACGTATACAGGGTGGTCCACCAACCATGATAGAAATTCATAGTAAAAAACGTAGGCCCCGGAGAGACATGCGGTCAAGGGGTTTTTTTCTGCCAATAACTTTTGCCACGTAGTGGTAACATTTTTATTTGATTTCAACTGACAGAAAGTTAATTTCTTGAATTGAACTCCGAAATTTTCCAAGGCAACCTAACGTTTTCTTTGCGGAAATGGGTTCCTCGTGGTCATGTTACTCAGTACAGCACATAATCCCACTCGTAATGCAATTGCAATTGCCGAAATAAATTCGCCGGAAATCCGTGGAAATGAGCCCTTGGCTCCGCCTCTTTTTTGACGGTTCGTAGTTTGAGCGCAAAGCTGCGAAGTAAGGAGGTTACATTGACACGCCACACGAGGGGCGAAAAGGTTACAAGACTTACCCACGGAACAAACATGCGCGGTGAGTGCGGGAATCAGAGCTATCTTATCAAAAATGAGGTCACCCTCGTGTGGCGTGTGAATGTAACCTCCTTTCTTCGCACTTTGCGATCAAAGTACGAGCCACAGCCGTTTACGTTTCCAAGAGTTGGGTCACTGGGAGGAGCTTAATATGCATGACGCATAATGCGTCACCCCGCCCTCTCCTTCTCCTGCGCTCGTGGCCATCTTTACACGGTCGTCGGATGCTGTCGGCGGCGCCCGTGTTTACACACTTGCATGGGACATTATCGAATTTAACGACTTATTACCCATGTACTTACCGAGCGTTATTTTCACTAGACTTTTGAGACTTTTCGGGGCTTTCTTTATTTGTATCAAAATTATTTGGATGCAAAGGTGTAGGCTCACGAGCGGAAATAACCACATTATGCGCCCCGAATAATCCAACACACATATCACATACATATCTAAATCAACAACATCATCATCTACATCTGCTACATATCTGCTGGTGTCTACTATAGACATATTACATTTTATCATATACCGTCCATTTTAGGAATGATTGGACCGAGAATATTCTATTATTCTTCGGTAGCAAAATAAGCTGCCATGTACCTAAATATTTTTCATATTTATATTTCCCTGTAATATTTATATATTTTTCATATCATATTTTCCAACTCTTTGAAAATCGAAAATCATTTTCGAAGGTTCATATGCTGGGTTCACGGTAAAGTTCAAGTTATTACTAACCAAATGACGAAAACATGCCTAAAATTCAGATGCATTGGATTTCTTCCTTCAATCTATTTTTGTCTCTTCTTATCCTCGGCACTGGCAACCTTGCATGGCAAGGCGCGTTATCATATTTCTGTTGTACTCGGTATTTGGGAGTCACCTATGCGGTCGCGCAACTTCATGTACGCCCACGTGGCGCGCGAACGAATGGACTGCGCCATTTCTACGCGGAACGATGCTTGGGAGGCCAACGTCCTCTCCATAGCAACAGGGACGAAGTCGTCTCCAAGTCTCAAACAGCGAATAAAAGGCCGCACTCGCCCTGGAATTTGGAGCCACTTTGCTCCGCCCTCGTGGCCTCCTTTCCCCCTCATTATCGCTTGCTGTAACAATAGATGTCCCAACTCTTGGAAACGGCTCTGAGCAGGTCCAAATAGCGCATTGGTGCAATGCTCCGCGCAAGAAATATGTAAACCGAAACCGATGAATTACTCGAAAAAATCACTAAGTATCGATGCGTTTTTTGCTTGCACTATTTTTCGCTGAAGTCCCGATCCGTAAAACAGAGGTTCCGTAAGCGTGCGAAGTAAAGGTTACAGGTTAACCTTTACGACGCTGCAGGATGAACTCCTACACTGTTAAAACAGAACTTCACCACATAGCACGCTCCTAGCCAACCATCATACCGAATGATATCATTATGTGTCATGATTTGCTCAAAACAGGGGGGAGGCGCCTATCTGGGACAAGATAATCTGTCCCAGACAGGCGCCTCCTCCCATTTTCAACAAGTCAATGCACAGAATGATATAATTATGAATGATGGTTGGCTAGGAGCGTGCTATGTGGTGAAGTTCTGTTTTAACAGTGTAACGTGCATGTGTGAACTTGCATAAGCCCCTTAAGGCGGGGTCCCATAGCCTCGATTTGAGCAGCAGCAGCAGAGCAACAGCAGCGGAGCAGCAGAGCTGCAGCGACACGAGCGGTCCCATAGCACTGGGCGAGAGCAGCAGAGCTGCCGAGCTGCAGAAATTCCCTGCTGCTCTCGTATCCGAATTTTTGGTTGCTGTGGTGGGGTGGGTGGTGAAAGGGCTTGCCGTTGTCGGCCTCACTTAAGTGGACGCCCTGGGGGAATGTGGTGCTGGTTGCTGTGCTGCCCTGTTGCTCTGCAGCCTGAGCAGCCGGTCTCGAAAGCCAATCAGGAGGCTGGTTGGTATTGTTTTCGTTCGACGGTGTTTAGGGTTAGCAGGGCGGTGAGTGAAGGCAGAAGGTTTGTTTCTTTTGGTCCTGTGATTTGATTCTGAAGATCTGGATACGCTTGTGATTGCCAGTAGTTTGGAGCGAGTGTTCAATCATCGGGACTGCGTGAAGTGCGCATTCAGGACATAATTCAGTTCATAAGTTCAATAAAGTGTTCGACCGAACCTACGTGATACATATGTTGTGTACCAGTTGTAGCTACATGTTCGCTTGTTTTCTGGAAAGTACTTCAAAACGCGTGACCTGATAACGTACAAGCAAATTACTTTCACGTCCATGCCGTGTGAAAACCAAACCGAACAAATTACTTGTGGTCGGTATTGCAAGACCTTGCTAGGTGGTTGTAAATGAAACTGACCTTGAAAAGGGTTAGATGGAGATAGACAACGTTCAGACAACAAAAAAAGGTTCGACAGAGATAGATAATGAACCCATTCCTTGTGAAAACAGGCAGAAAGCAGCGAATACTAGAAGAAGGGGCCTTTGTTTTCGTTAGACAATTTTATTTCACTAATAGCAACGTACGCATTTGACAGTCACCGTAAGTCAAAATATCGAATACTATAGTAACGAGGCAATATTTATACGTCAAAATCCCGTAGAAGAATCTCCACACAACACAGCAAGGACTGTTCTGCACAGCAGTAGGACGAACCTACGTTGAATGTCATGAAGCTGACTACACATCAACGAAGAGTCAATCAGGTAATACGAGGCTCAGGCCACCACCACACTCATCTCAAAATTCACTTATGAGCTCCAAATCCACAATATATCTCTCAAACAAACGCCTTTCACCTAGGATTGCGTTCCTAGGTGTGTGTACTAAAAGGCTTAGCCGCCGCGTACGCCTTCGGAATGTGCGAAATGTAAACAATGCCACAGTTGCCAACACGCTTTGTGTTTCCTAAGCCGCTGCTGCCGCTAATTCAAAACGAAGCTATGGGACGCCTCCAGCAGCAGAGCAGCGGCAGCAGAAAGCTGCTCTGCTGCCATGTTGCCGTGTTGCTGCTGCCGCACCGCTGCTGCTTTGCTGCTGCTGCTCGCATAAAGCTATGGGACCCGGCCCTTAGAAAGTAAAGCGGTAGCCACCCTCATGGTGGTCAGAATGAAAACGACATACCAAGCTCGTTTTCTTTGCGGATTTTAAATAAAAGAGGTAAAAGCAACCATACTGACATCGTACTTAAAAATCGCCAATGGGTCGAAAATGAGTCGAACTCTCTGTTTGCACTTGCTCTTGCCCGTGCTCTGTCTTTGTTGCACAGACACTTCACTTTAACGGCGACATGGTAGCACGGCGGCGGTCACTGTTGACGCGATAACGCGTCTTTTACATAAAGACCCCGAGCTCAGAATCGCACCATTCCAATCCAACTACCATGAAGCGTCGTTCGCTGATTAGCGTGTATTCGCGACTCCTGACTGGAAATCAATAATTTCAATGACTCAAATGACTTAGGCCAGGGTAGCAGGCTTGGTTGACTGTTATATTCCTGACTAGATTCTGCGAACAACCCGGTGGGTTAGTTAACCACCGCGACATGAGCTACGTGCTCAGGCAGTCAACCCAAACCGGTAATTCATGGTTATGCTCCTGCAGTAACCACAACTAATCTTGTCGTTCCATATCGTGCAAAATATTTCAAAATCTTGAACGGCCGTTGACATCTTCGTGTCCGCTGTACCAGCATTGTACCACACAAACGGAAGAGTGCTTTAACCTGCATGTTGTGCTTCATTCCCACCCGTGCCCCCGAACCGATTCGTAAACCGAACCGTTTGAAAAAAAAAAAAAAAAAAACAGGTTCGAACCATTATAGTTGCCTTTCGGAGCTGAACCGGAACAGAACCCTTATCGTTGAACCTAAACCCAAACCGAACCGATAAACATTTCGGTTCGACTCTCTGATTTGAACCAATTTGAACTTTTCGTTTCGTCGTAAAGTGTTTCTGCTAGAAGGAGGTAGCAAAACGAAGCCCGCGAAGTGGCTCCTGTTTTCGATTGGTTACGCCATTTCATGGGACATCGTGAACCACGCACCGAACGCGTGCACAAAACGAAACTTTAGCCGCTTGTATACATATACAGACAAAACGTCCGCCGCTGCAAGGGGGTTACTAAAAGTGCCGCACATAATGTCTTCGCGGGGGAAATACGAGTACATTCGCCAACTGATAATTCGGACTTTCTATATTTTCGCACAGAACTGTTGCCACTGTCAAACGCCCCGCAGAGCCAGCGTATTTTCGCGTCCCAGAACTCGGACCGTACATGTCTCAAACGTGCGTGGTTTTTGGGACTTACGTCTCCCGAGTGCACGACGTGCCTGACATTTCGTACTGCGCTACAACGGTGGCCATTCGCATCCGCAGAAGGCGGAGCTTATTTGCGGGCGACCGAAACCAAACCGAATGCTCTACTTCAGACTCATTGCAAGACCGAATCTTTCAATACGCGTGCCATCGACTACGACTATCCTTGAGTATCGGAAATACCGAAATGTCATCCTCAACTTCAGGTGGGATGTCAATGATACGTAAGGAACCATAATTCTGTCATGTAGCATATATGTAGGCAAACTATTGCTAATTCAACCTTTCGATAATTCAAACAAAAATCTGCCGTCGCTCAGGGTTTGAATTAACGAGAGTCTACGGTATACTGGTCATTTGTAGTAAAATTCAATTTGGAGTGTCTCGCGCCAAGAGCTCATGCCAATTTGCTTAGTCCTAAACAGGGTGCCTACCAAATTGAAGCCTTCAAATTCCCTGACTTTTCCAGGTTTTCACTGTCTATTTCATGCGCATTCCCTGACCAAAAGAAAAGGGAACTTGGTGTCTGCTGCTACGTTTTGATACAAATCCCTCATAAAACAGATATTAATGAGGTACTTTTCTGCCTCTGAGCTTGTCGTATTGGTGAAATGGTATAATCGCGGCAACGTTGCTGCTGCGTGGCCGCTCAACCACTGATCGGCGCTCGCGATTCGCTGCGCATCGCCACAGCACTTGTGTGCGGTTTTCCCTGACTTCAGCTACCTTTTGACAAATTCCCAGACAATCAACTTACTTTTCCAGCCCCATCAAAATTCCCTGACAATCCCCGGTTTTCCAGGATTTCCAGGTGAGTAGACACCTTGCTAAATTTATATCAGGTTGTGAAAAATATATACTTATGATGGATATGGATATGCTTCATGTGATCTATGCTTTCACTGGCCTTTCATTATGTAGTGATATTATACTGGAAAATCAGAGCGATACTTACTTTCTATGGGGACTCCATTGACAAACCACTGCAGTTCTGGCTCTGGAATACCACCAGCCACACACTCGAAACTGACAGTCTCTTCTTCAGAAGCATTCAAATTTTCAGATACATTGCGCCAGAATGGAGCCGCTGTGGTGGAAAAGATTGTCAATCAGAAATATGGCAGATACGAGGGGCATTCAGGTTATAGGGTCTCCTTTTTCTCTGGAATATGAGTAGGTAGCAGCGTAGCATCTTAAAAGATGCAAGGACATCTTGTAATTGAATGAAAGACACAGCAACATTGTCAAGGCCATGAAATGCTCGTACTAGCACCACATGGCCTCAGCAGCACTTCAGACACCAAAAATCATTATGTTCATCTTCAAAGAGCAGCATGTTGTCCATAGAGAGAATGGCGTAGATGCAGGCTAGCTGGTGGATAAACTCCATGATAGGCAAGCCTGAGCGATGGGCGAAGACACGTAAATAAAACACGACACGATGGCTCGATGGTTAACGTAAACGTCTTTGCCGGTTTTTAGCCATCGTGTTGTGTTTTGTTTACGCATCTTCGTCCATCGCTCAGGCTTGCCTAAAATGCAGCATGTTGTTATTTGTTATCTGCATGTACAGGGAATAATGCTTCCAAAATTCATCGACATCTGAGTGAAACTCAAAAGGTACCATGGACGCGAAAAAAGTCATTCATGGCTTCAAAAATGGCCAATCATTGTGAGAAAGTGAACACAAGTTCTTAAAACCTTCGCGTATCAAAGTGAGCCAGCTAAAGCTGTGAAATTACACTTTCTACAACTCAGTTCGTAAATTGCTGCAGCAGTTCAAATTTTAATTAAACACGTACTGATGTGTGATAGTCACCACTGCTCCGGAATGTGATCTGATAAATTTTAGCAATTAATGTACAAACAAATATCTTGTATACAATATGTGACTATATAGACAGCATTTAATCTATATATTAAAAAATTGTAAGAAAGAGTGTATAGTTTTGACTTTGAAAATTTAAACAAGAACCTTTGGTGTTGGAGTTTGCGTTTTGTTTCATTATGAGCTAAAATTTTCTAAAATTAAAGTATGCCCTTCCCATTTGTAGTGACTCATATGCCGTGACATAATAAATAGACTCATAGTTTTTTCAGTATTGTTAATGAAAAACCTCGGGTACATTCTGTGAATTGAAGCTACGTTTACGTGTGCTGCTTTGGTTAAGTTTGCAAAAGGAATATTTACTTATTATAATTATGTATCTTCCATCGTGTTTATGCATAGTGCTCATCTTCGTTGTATAGTAGTTAAACATTTCTGATGACAGGTCAGTTGTGTGATTCGATTGTCCCAAAATCTTATTGGAACTGTGTGCCGCGTGTTATGATGATTAGAATTGTAGACTCCGCCTGCGCATACATGCTTGTCCATCACTTGCATCGCGTCATTTGATAATAGATTCCTTTCAATATAGTATTGTCAACTGTCCAATCGTTTGAGAAAATATATACACTGTGGTGTTGTGTATAGTTGTTGTGTAGTTGAGTGTGTGTGTGTGTGTGTGTGTGTGTGTGTGTGTGTGTAGTTGTGTATTATTGATTGATAATATCTTTTTCAGCTTACACGCCTGTACCACGGCCAACACCTAAATGTGAGTAAAAGTTATAGCACGATTACAATAATAAATGAGATTCTCTTTCAGATCATTGGAGTCCACCACCGCAACGTATGCATTATTGAAATGCATAAGTTGATATTAATTTAGATTCACTTACAGATTACTGGGGTCCGCCGCTACAATGTATGTATTAATGAAATGTATAAATTGATATTAATTCAGATTCACTTACATATTACTGGTGTCTGCCGCCACAACATTGTATGTATTATTGAAATACAAGTGTGGTTTCATATAATAACAATAACCGCTTTTTCAGGTCAGTGCTGTGTCCAACGTGAGTTATCGTGTGGTAAGCAATGTGACGACGTTAATTTTATGTTTTCTTTCAGGCTCTGAAACAAAAGAGTTTATAAAAAGTGTTATTGTGGAGACAATAAATAGTGTGGAATAAACGTCTCCTTAGCAATCTTCAATCTAATCATAAGCTGTTTTCGTTGCGATGTGTAGAATACATTACAATGATGACAAAGAATACAATTATTATTTCAATTATGCACTTGTTTATTTCGATAAATTACAGTTCTAATTCAAACTCTGAAGTTTTCGTTTGTTGTCTTGATTGATGAATTCCGAAGACATCAAGTAGTTTATTCTGATTATTGGGCGCTTGAATCCAGCGTTGATTAACGCAGGTGATATGTTGTCGCCGTGTTTGTATTGCTTCAACAACTTGTACTTTGTGGCGATGAACTTGCACAGTCTCTTATTGATGTTTCCTTTCTTTGTATGAAGATTCTTGAATGGCGTACACGATAGTATTAGATGAAAATCGTCCGGTGGTCCGCCGCAATTGATATGTTTGTTGAGTTTCAATAAGTGATGATACATCAGAACTTGCACGACAATATTGAACTTCTGTTCATTCGACATCCTTGACTGGTAGAATAAAATAAATGTGTAGAGGTTCTAGGGTGGAATATATCACGTGATAAGATTTTTTACGTACTTTCCATTTCAACCGTTAGGTGTAATCTCAACAAATCCGTAATGAATCGTGCGATATAGACTGCTTGTATATGATAATTTGATCTGATTGCTTTCATGATTAATGCAATGCCCATTGCAATGATTACAATTACGTTTGGTCTAGTGTATTTCAATTCTTCGTTAGCAAACCTAAAAAACTCCACCATCAATCCCAGTGGTCCTTCCGAGTGGTCCTTCGTTGGCGTGCAAATATTTTAATAACTATTGTAGATTCGGCATACAAGTTCTCGCATCTTGAATTCCATAATTTGCACCATGTCTCCGAACACGACCATGTCTAGGACGTATTGAAATGCAGCGATAATTGAATCGTTTCGAGGCTCCTCCTTTTCGAAGCAGCGTTTTATCAGGTCCTCCCATGACCTATGGTAACGAGTACAAAATCCGTCCATCTCTTCAATGTATAGCAATTGTCTGTTCTGTTTTGTAGTGTGCCTCGACATTTAATTAAACCATATCGGTGCTAATTTTATTTATTAAAATGCCATTATCAGGTTTAGAATGTTCCACCTGCCGTGATAATTATGAAAATCAATTTACAAAAAGATGTGATGAGTAAGAAAAACGCGAGCTTTAAACACGCTAGAGACCCTCCTTCCCTAACTTGACTTGCGGGAGTCAGTTTATGGCTTTCAACTATACATTGTATACCAAGACCATTGTTGGATTCCTCTACTCCCTGCGGGCGTAACCTTAACGAAACTGTACGGGAACTCAGCTTCCCTCTCTCACTTCGTTTCCACTAGTGGGCCCTGAATGAAAAAGACATGTTTCTGTGATGTATATTTGCGCTGCGTGGTTACGAAAAATGTTTGCCTAAATTAATTACTGCTTTTGACTTTGTTTCAATGATCACTCGATTGATATTAATAAAAATATTCTACTAGTTGGGAATGTATTTTTAAGTTGTGTGTGTTGATTTTCACTGTGTTTCTTAGATTTTTTGCGTGCTCTTGTTTTTGATAGAATTCTTATTGTGTTCTTGAGAATCGAATAATTCCAATGTCTATTTGCGATCAATAAAAAATTTCGCCTCTGTACACCGGTCCTAAGAATATTTCCTTTTGGAGGAAAGAATGTGAAAAAGAGAGAGGGTTTCCCCATTCCATAGATTGACAACAGATTCTTCCCTTTGGGCTGTATAGAGGGAGAGAGTGACCCCGCCGTTTCCCCCTCTCACTTCGAATCCACTAGTGGGTCCTGAATGAAAAAGACGTGTTTCTGTGTTGTACTTGCGCGCGTGGTTAGGAAAATGTTTGCCTAAATTAATTACTGCTTTGATTTTGTTTCAGATTATCACTCGATTGATATTAATAAAAAATATTCTATTAGATGGGAATGTATTTTTGAGCTGTGTGCGTTGATTTTCACTGTAGCAAACTTTTACATTATGAGTATTGTTTCAATCATTGAATAAATTTGACTTTCTCTTTTTGCTTCAGATATTTACTGGGTTGATATTTTGTGAGTTGAGAATAATGTATGCGTAATAGTTGTGTCAGATCTGAAATACATTAAAATGCAGCGTTTCTCGTTTGGTATTGTTTGCGCCGATAATATTTCTCATTTGCTTAGATAATGTTTCTCTAAAACCAGTCTGCACTGATATTGACGTCTATTCTTAGATTTTTTTTGCGTGCTATTGTTTGTTGATAGAATTCTTATTGTGTTCTTGGGAATTGAATAATTCCAATGTCTATTTGCGATCAATAAAAAATTTCGTCTCTGTACACCACTCCTAAGAATATTTCCTTTTGGAGGAAAGAATGTGAAAAAGAGAGAAGGTTTCCCCACATAGACTGACAACAGATTCTTCGCTTTGGGCTGTATAGAGGGAGAGAGTGACAAGGCCGTGCTCGAGACTGGTTGTACTGCGTAAAGCTTGTCTGTACTGCGTATGTTGGATATCTGCGTCAAGGTAATGTTTATAGTGCCCGACAGCCCGAGTAGGACGAAAATTGTATATTGTTAGGTCACTAGGATGACTTTATGATAGTTCAAAAGATATATTATTTCCATTTCAATTTGTAATGTTTGATAGTTTGTTTCGCTATTATTTTCCTGTGTGTTGTTTACATGTTGGCAGATGCATCGTTCAAAGCGTTTCTCTGCTATTCATCCGTGCATGTTTATCGTTTTGATAGATTGTTTTTCAATTATTTTTTTTGTGTACTTCTTGTTTGCTTTGATGCATTTGTTTGGTTCTCTATTAGCTGTTGATTGTATTTCTCATTATTTCATTGCATGTACCTATTGTTTACGCGTGGATGGTGTGCCGTTCAAAGTGTTTCTCTGCTATTCATCCGTGCATGTTTCTCGTTTTGATAGATTCTTTTTCAATTATTTTCCTGCATGTTGTTTACACGTCGGCTAGATGCGCCGTTTAGAGTGTTTCTCTGCTATTCGTCCGTGCATGTTTCTCGTTTTGATAAATTGTTTTTCAATTATTTATCCTTTGTGTGCCTCTTATATACGTGTTGGATTTTGGCTCCCTATTAGCTGTTGATCATGTTTCAATAATATTTTCCTGTCTATTGCTTACACATTGACAGATGCGCCGTTTAGAGTGTTTCTCTGCTATTCGTCCGTGCATGTTTCTCGTTTTGATAGATTCTTTTTCAATTATTTTCCTCCATGTTGTTTACACGTTGGCTAGATGCGCCGTTTAGAGTGTTTCTCTGCTATTCATCCGTGCATGTTTCTCGTTTTGATAGATTGTTTTTCAATTATTTATCCTTTGTGTACCTCTTGTATACGTGTTGGATTTTGGCTCCCTATTAGCTGTTGATCATGTTTCAATAATATTTTCCTGTCTATTGCTTACACATTGACAGATGCGCCGTTTAGAGTGTTTCTCTGCTATTCGTCCGTGCATGTTTCTCGTTTTGATAGATTCTTTTTCAATTATTTTCGTGCATGTTGTTTACACGTTGGCTAGATGCGCCGTTTAGAGTGTTTCTCTGCTATTCATCCGTGCATGTTTCTCGTTTTGATAGATTGTTTTTCAATTATTTATCCTTTGTGTACCTCTTGTATACGTGTTGGATTTTGGCTCCCTATTAGCTGTTGATCATGTTTCAATAATATTTTCCTGTCTATTGCTTACACATTGACAGATGCGCCGTTTAGAGTGTTTCTCTGCTATTCGTCCGTGCATGTTTCTCGTTTTGATAGATTCTTTTTCAATTATTTTCCTCCATGTTGTTTACACGTTGGCTAGATGCGCCGTTTAGAGTGTTTCTCTGCTATTCATCCGTGCATGTTTCTCGTTTTGATAGATTGTTTTTCAATTATTTATCCTTTGTGTACCTCTTGTATACGTGTTGGATTTTGGCTCCCTATTAGCTGTTGATCATGTTTCAATAATATTTTCCTGTCTATTGCTTACACATTGACAGATGCGCCGTTTAGAGTGTTTCTCTGCTATTCGTCCGTGCATGTTTCTCGTTTTGATAGATTCCTTTTCAATTATTTTCCTGCATGTTGTTTACACGTTGGCTAGATGCGCCGTTTAGAGTGTTTCTCTGCTATTCATCCGTGCATGTTTCTCGTTTTGATAGATTGTTTTTCAATTATTTATCCTTTGTGTACCTCTTGTATACGTGTTGGATTTTGGCTCCCTATTAGCTGTTGATCATGTTTCAATAATATTTTCCTGTCTATTGCTTACACATTGACAGATGCGCCGTTTAGAGTGTTTCTCTGCTATTCGTCCGTGCATGTTTCTCGTTTTGATAGATTCTTTTTCAATTATTTTCGTGCATGTTGTTTACACGTTGGCTAGATGCGCCGTTTAGAGTGTTTCTCTGCTATTCATTCGTGCATGTTTCTCGTTTTGATAGATTGTTTTTCAATTATTTATCCTTTGTGTACCTCTTGTATACGTGTTGGATTTTGGCTCCCTATTAGCTGTTGATCATGTTTCAATAATATTTTCCTGTCTATTGCTTACACATTGACAGATGCGCCGTTTAGAGTGTTTCTCTGCTATTCGTCCGTGCATGTTTCTCGTTTTGATAGATTCTTTTTCAATTATTTTCCTCCATGTTGTTTACACGTTGGCTAGATGCGCCGTTTAGAGTGTTTCTCTGCTATTCATCCGTGCATGTTTCTCGTTTTGATAGATTGTTTTTCAATTATTTATCCTTTGTGTACCTCTTGTATACGTGTTGGATTTTGGCTCCCTATTAGCTGTTGATCATGTTTCAATAATATTTTCCTGTCTATTGCTTACACATTGACAGATGCGCCGTTTAGAGTGTTTCTCTGCTATTCGTCCGTGCATGTTTCTCGTTTTGATAGATTCCTTTTCAATTATTTTCCTGCATGTTGTTTACACGTTGGCTAGATGCGCCGTTTAGAGTGTTTCTCTGCTATTCATCCGTGCATGTTTCTCGTTTTGATAGATTGTTTTTCAATTATTTATCCTTTGTGTACCTCTTGTATACGTGTTGGATTTTGGCTCCCTATTAGCTGTTGATCATGTTTCAATAATATTTTCCTGTCTATTGCTTACACATTGACAGATGCGCCGTTTAGAGTGTTTCTCTGCTATTCGTCCGTGCATGTTTCTCGTTTTGATAGATTCTTTTTCAATTATTTTCCTCCATGTTGTTTACACGTTGGCTAGATGCGCCGTTTAGAGTGTTTCTCTGCTATTCATCCGTGCATGTTTCTCGTTTTGATAAATTGTTTTTCAATTATTTATCCTTTGTGTGCCTCTTATATACGTGTTGGATTTTGGCTCCCTATTAGCTGTTGATCATGTTTCAATAATATTTTCCTGTCTATTGCTTACACATTGACAGATGCGCCGTTTAGAGTGTTTCTCTGCTATTCGTCCGTGCATGTTTCTCGTTTTGATAGATTCTTTTTCAATTATTTTCCTCCATGTTGTTTACACGTTGGCTAGATGCGCCGTTTAGAGTGTTTCTCTGCTATTCATCCGTGCATGTTTCTCGTTTTGATAGATTGTTTTTCAATTATTTATCCTTTGTGTACCTCTTGTATACGTGTTGGATTTTGGCTCCCTATTAGCTGTTGATCATGTTTCAATAATATTTTCCTGTCTATTGCTTACACATTGACAGATGCGCCGTTTAGAGTGTTTCTCTGCTATTCGTCCGTGCATGTTTCTCGTTTTGATAGATTCCTTTTCAATTATTTTCCTGCATGTTGTTTACACGTTGGCTAGATGCGCCGTTTAGAGTGTTTCTCTGCTATTCATCCGTGCATGTTTCTCGTTTTGATAGATTGTTTTTCAATTATTTATCCTTTGTGTACCTCTTGTATACGTGTTGGATTTTTGCTCCCTATTAGCTGTTGATCATGTTTCAATAATATTTTCCTGTCTATTGCTTACACATTGACAGATGCGCCGTTTAGAGTGTTTCTCTGCTATTCGTCCGTGCATGTTTCTCGTTTTGATAGATTCTTTTTCAATTATTTTCGTGCATGTTGTTTACACGTTGGCTAGATGCGCCGTTTAGAGTGTTTCTCTGCTATTCATCCGTGCATGTTTCTCGTTTTGATAGATTGTTTTTCAATTATTTATCCTTTGTGTACCTCTTGTATACGTGTTGGATTTTGGCTCCCTATTAGCTGTTGATCATGTTTCAATAATATTTTCCTGTCTATTGCTTACACATTGACAGATGCGCCGTTTAGAGTGTTTCTCTGCTATTCGTCCGTGCATGTTTCTCGTTTTGATAGATTCTTTTTCAATTATTTTCCTCCATGTTGTTTACACGTTGGCTAGATGCGCCGTTTAGAGTGTTTCTCTGCTATTCATCCGTGCATGTTTCTCGTTTTGATAGATTGTTTTTCAATTATTTATCCTTTGTGTACCTCTTGTATACGTGTTGGATTTTGGCTCCCTATTAGCTGTTGATCATGTTTCAATAATATTTTCCTGTCTATTGCTTACACATTGACAGATGCGCCGTTTAGAGTGTTTCTCTGCTATTCGTCCGTGCATGTTTCTCGTTTTGATAGATTCCTTTTCAATTATTTTCCTGCATGTTGTTTACACGTTGGCTAGATGCGCCGTTTAGAGTGTTTCTCTGCTATTCATCCGTGCATGTTTCTCGTTTTGATAGATTGTTTTTCAATTATTTATCCTTTGTGTACCTCTTGTATACGTGTTGGATTTTGGCTCCCTATTAGCTGTTGATCATGTTTCAATAATATTTTCCTGTCTATTGCTTACACATTGACAGATGCGCCGTTTAGAGTGTTTCTCTGCTATTCGTCCGTGCATGTTTCTCGTTTTGATAGATTCTTTTTCAATTATTTTCGTGCATGTTGTTTACACGTTGGCTAGATGCGCCGTTTAGAGTGTTTCTCTGCTATTCATTCGTGCATGTTTCTCGTTTTGA
The DNA here is from genome assembly GCF_037126465.1 of Ornithodoros turicata. Lineage (NCBI taxonomy): Eukaryota > Metazoa > Arthropoda > Arachnida > Ixodida > Argasidae > Ornithodoros > Ornithodoros turicata. The sequence goes on along the minus strand of NC_088206.1, from coordinate 26,795,315 downwards.
TAGATTGTTTTTCAATTATTTATCCTTTGTGTACCTCTTGTATACGTGTTGGATTTTGGCTCCCTATTAGCTGTTGATCATGTTTCAATAATATTTTCCTGTCTATTGCTTACACATTGACAGATGCGCCGTTTAGAGTGTTTCTCTGCTATTCGTCCGTGCATGTTTCTCGTTTTGATGGATTCTTTTTCAATTATTAATCCTTTGTGTACCTCTTGTTTACGTGATGGGTTCTGGTTCTCTATTAGCTGTTGATCGTTTTGTTTCTCATTATTTCCGTATGTCTATGCTGTTTACTTAATATGAAATTGATTAATTGTGTAATGCTGGAATAATCTTCCCTATTGCACTCGAAAATGTTCATAACTGTCACAAAACAGGTGTACGCCTCCCGTCTTCAACAAATCAGGGCAGATATTATTAGAGCAGATTGTTGGCTAGGAGCGTGCTATGCGGTGAAGTTCATTTGTTAATATATTTTCTGTGTTGAATTCATAAAACAAAGTAAGGTTTGTAGTGTCTCTTAGAATGGAAATTGTATGGGGTTCGACTAGATTAAGTCACGAGGATGATTTTATGATAGTTAAAATGATAGATTATTCTCCTCCTCTGTTGTTTTGATTAACCAATGTAGTGTTATAGATTTTATTTCCTCTTGTGTTCGTGTCCCATGGTCTTCCAGGTTCTCTGCTGTCCACAATTAACTACAGTGAACCCTCGTTATTATGACCGTGGTCGTTCCCGAAAATTTTGGTCATAATGCGGAATTGTCATATAAACGGGGGGGATTTGCAGAGGTTTCACTGCATTGTTCCCCAGGAGTATGGTCGTAAAGCGCGTATGTCAGATTATCGGGGGTCATATTAACGAGGGTTCACTGTACATCTATCGGCACTTGTAATTAAAGCTCCACTATGGTGGTCATGTTAGAGTTTTTATAATAAAACTTTTAATTTTGATTGTAATCATATTGATTAAAAATATCTTCTTTGATTAAACATGTCATAATGGAATATTAGCTGTTGTGCATGACGTTACGTACATCTGTCAGAACTTTGTAATTAAAACTCCGCTAGGGTGCTCATGTTAGACTTTTTATAATAAAACTCTTAATTTTGATTGTAATCGTATTGATTAAAAATAACTTCTTTGATTAAAATGTGCTACTCCTTCTGCTTAATTGAAAACTTGCGTGATTATCACTAATAAAAAATTGTGATACCCCTTCGATGCTATTGCATCAGATTTTTGGCTAAGTTTTTCTCCATCACACAGAGTCATAACATAATTCCTGACACTAATGACTTTAATAAATATATTTTCACTTGTACTTTTGCGTATGTCTATCCTGTGCATGTAAACCGCCCACCACACACCTATTGTAGCCGGGAAAAAAATGCGATTGAAATCGGCACAGGTTGAAAAATGATGAAAGAAGTCGGCCCAGGCTGAAAAATGTGAGCGGATAAGCGCGCGGACAACCCTCCGTACACGCGCTGCGCCCTCCGCACACGCGCCGCGCAGGGAAAAATACGCGAACGACGGTGTCGCTGTCCTGGTGGCAATGTTCGATTACTAGTCGCGAGACAACTGAGATCATGAGCGACGCCACAGCGGTCGGTCTGTGGATTGCTTTTGCCCAGCTGAGGGTTCTTTAACGTGCCACCCCGTATTTAACGTCCCTCGTGGAAGCAACTTGTACCCTGCACAATGCGAACACAGCACATGGCAGGGACAGAGGACGTTGCCACTTTTCCGGATAAGCGAATCAGAATAACATGGGTCCTGGAAGGTTGGTCCCTGTACTTGCTGTCCGGATGCGGATAACGAATTCCGGATAACCGAGAGAAAATCCTATGGTAGCAGGAACGGTATTGCCATTACCGTTCCCGGTAATGGCAATGGAATTCGGACAACGAGTTTTCCGGATATCTGAGCTCCGGATCAGCGAGACATGACTGTATTCGGAAAACCGAATATTGGATATTCGATTCGCGAATCAAATACCTCGAGTGATTATATTCGATTCGAACTCGAGAACCCGAATATCGGAAGTGCGTAATTGGAGAGGGGAGAGGGGGAAAACTAATGTGTTACCTGCCATGTTTTTTTTAGGGGGGGGCATCCCCCCCCCTTGGATCTGCCACTGTTGTGGCTACAGACACAGGGTGCAATCAGTGCGGGAGATTATGGAGGCTCACACCATGGGTTCTCTTGGAGATACACTCTTAAAAATGAACTTCACTACATAGCACGCTCCTAGCCAACCATCACCTCGAATGACAACGTTCTCGCCCTAGATTTGTTGAAAACGTGAGGAGGAGCCTATTTTGTGCCGTGCATAATGGCACAAAATAGGCTCCTCCTCCCGTTTTCAACAAATCAGGGGCGAGAACGTTGTCATTCGGGATGATGTTTGGCTAGGAGCGTGCTATGTGGTGAAGTTCATTTTTAAGAGTGTACATATGTATTACTTCCCCTTTGATAGCTCTTTCACAGTGAGAAAAGGATTACCTTAGTTCGCGCCCGCAACCTACCATACCTACCATGTTACTTGCTACACTCTTAAACCCGTACCTTTTATTGTAACTTTTAGAAACAAGTAACTTCTGTATAGACGTAGATTTCGAGATTTCTTATAGGTTACACCACTGTAACGTATATTTAGAGGTTAAAAGCGACCAAAGTCATGTCTTTACAACACGAATAGAAGTTACATCTCGGAAAAAACAAAAACAGCTTGTTGTAACTTATAAATGTACCCTCTACTCCGACACTGTAACTTCTAAGCGAAATCTCCAACGATAATCTCTTTGTTAGTTTCTTATCGTTTGTTTTCCTTTTGTTTTTCAGCATAATGCCGCGTTTCAGCCTCCCATTCGAGACGACAGTTGCGAATCTACGCTGTTATTTTTTATCTGTTTCAGCGTCACCTATACGTCAACTACATGTTATCAATGCTGTATGAACACAGATTATAAGTTCGCAGTCTGAAATACATATAGTATGTTTCTTTCTAAAGGGTGGAAAACAATTGTCAATGCCGCAACCACTAAGATTTCCTATTTCGCTGCGTAGCCGAGCCTGGTCTAGGTCTATCCCACACTGAGAGCGGTTTCCTTGAAACGCTTAACGCTCGTCGTCCGTCCGTTAACAAGTGTAATCTGTTTTAATCAGTGGTTTTCCTCGCGTTTATCATAGTATCGTCAGGAACAACGGAAAAGCTAGATGTCGCTAGCAAACAAGTATATTTTCGGTGTTCTGAGGGGAAAGTGTAGTGAGTGCGAAGATTGCAAAGAATATATAACCGAAAACGAACGTCACCACCGCAGCCCTAATTCACACACTTCATACACTGGGTAAGTGTACATTTTGTGCTAGGTACGTGCGTTATTTTGATAGCAAGAGCTCTTAGCGCATGTTTGTTGTGATTATGGCAAGCGTTTTGCGGTCCTGCATATGAACGCCACTTACGCTTGCTACTTTTCTGCTCTTACTTGGTCGCCAAGTCAATACACCGGCGTGCATTTTGCGAGCTGCGGATATATGCATCGAGATATATAATTCGCAGCTTCCTACTTGTTGTATTCTTACGATATTCTAAGACTCAATCGCGGAGTGAACGCCTTCCCGCATTTATGCTGCTTTGTACCTTGTGCTTTGTACGGATTTGAATGGTTCCGTAAATGTTACTCTCATTGCCCAAACTTTTGTTCCCAGGATCCCACATGCAGGTTCACATACCGTCACCAGCGCAATGCAGTACCTCACAAACTCGTCCCAGAGCGCCTCCAACGTTGATAACGCAGTAATGTAGTGTCTCCTGCGTTACTGTACACTCATATTCCTCAAGGTTGTGTGCGTTTTATGTAATACTGTATTGCCATTTGCGCTCGCCTCTGCAACACGAATGTGGAATAAATTTTTTTCTGCTGCAATTCTCCATTTCGTTGAGTGTGTTCAGCTTAGCAAACATAGGTCAGTTGTTTTGACTCGCTAGCTTCCTCGCACTTTTATGCATTGCTTCTCACTTAGAAGATAGTTCTTTTTTCCACATACATGGTAAAGCGACCATGGTTTCTCCTCACATCAGAATCGCACTTGTGCACAATGTGTCACCTCTCGACAGACTTCTGTTTTTGTAATATACATATGTTCAAGATCTCCTTTTCTGCTGGTTCATTTTGGTACCTTGGTGTGTTCTGTAAATGTCTGTCGATATCCCACGCACAGGGTGTTTGTTTTTATTCGCATCACACCAGCGCTCATTTGACAGGTGGGTTATGTTAATTTTCTCAAATTAACCCATCCGTAGTTACAAACATTTCCGACATTTCCTGACGCATGTGTTTGTAACTACGGATCGACTAATTAGCAAAAATTAACATAACCCACCTGCCAAATGAGCGCTACTCTGTTGCGAATAAAAATGAACATCCTGTATAAAAAGCCGCACGTTGGCGTAACCTTTACGGGCAGGTGCTGGATTGAAGGCCGTAACCTCTAATTAGTGGGTTTCCTTGTAACTTTTATAAAAGGGGTCGCTCAGAGGGTACCTGGTAGCTTCTGAAATAGAGGGTAAAATATTGCGATTTTTTACCCTTTACTAAAGGGTACGGAGTTAAGAGTGTAGCGGTGCTTATCACGTTCTTGTTTTATATAAATATGTGCCTTCTGATTAAATTTTCAGTAGTTGAGAGTTGGCCTGCTGCCAGACGCGCTGCCTTCTTTTTGTTCAAACCTTTTTTGTCTTCGTCCCTGTGATGCATGTCAATCGCCATGAGTCCATGAATATGTACTAACTCCCCGTCTACAGCCCTCTTGTCATATAAGTTCCTGCAAATTACTTTTCGAGGCAATTCTTCGCAACAAACATATAAAAAAAATTTGAAAAATCTTCTACAGTATCTGAGTATTTGTAGTGCCTTCACCCTGCACGTCTTTCATAAATGTTTCTGAGTAAAACCCGTGCTGAAATTTGTGCTAACTGATTCTGCCTGTGTTCAAGTTATCCGAGCTTGTTAATTAAGGCAATGCCGATTCATGCACCTCGAAATTAGAATGCAGGCCACTGCCCACTTCATAATTGTGCCGTCTAATCTTCTTGTTAATGAAGCCAACTGTAAAGTCGTAGCCCTCATCAAACGCTTTCTTTCAACCTTGAAACCAGGAGGACTGACATTGACTGCTGGATGCAGTATTCACATTCGAAGTATTAACGCGTGTCTACACAATAGGCATTTAGAGATAGAGCTCCTACTTCAACTGGAATAATTTCAAATAGCACTTGCACAAAAATGGGTTCACTTACACTCCACTATAACACTCATGGCATGGGACTTTAAGATACCGATGCCATTGCTGACCACACACTCGTAGGTGCCCTCGTCCTCGAAGCCCACATTCCGAATCTCCAGGGTCTTGCCATAATCAATGTAGTTAAAGCGCTTGCTGCTGCTGCTACCGCCACGTTTGCTCCATCTGATATGAGGTAGAGGCCTGGTACACAAAAATGGTTAATTTCAGAACAGTAATGCCATCCATAGCTGCATTTTACACTTTTTCTGCACAATTTTTTTTCTGCCACAATTTCCTGCACAATGACCAGTAACCGCCCGTGGACAGCCGACAAGGGTCCGAGCATCCGCAGCCTAAAGTGAATATCGATTGAATGCCTCCTGGACACGTTAGTTGGGATGCTCCAATGAGTATACGTCAGCAGACGTCCCACGTATATTACCCCGTGGACACCGTGCGCACCCCATCCGCAGTGTGTCCACAAAGAGCCGTTTGAGCACCCCTTTTCGCTCTTCACACTCTACCTCGTTCTTCTCTTCCGGTCTGTCGTCTGACCTGGCCTATGACACTCTGCTAAGTTCGCGGCCCCGACAAGCGTGCCGCCCTAGTCGACGGCGACGGCAGCACCACCACCCTGCTGGCTCTCCTACAAACCGCACACCAAATTCTAATTGAAGGTGTACTTTTTGGAATTACAAAAAATAAATGGTACTGCTCTGACTTATGTGTTTGTTGTATTATCTCAATTGTCGTTGTTGTTAATGTCACGTGTACCGCAACCGACTTTTCAAAGGCGACCAATCGTGTGCCTGTCCGAAGAGCGAAAGACAGACGCGCGCGATATAAACCGTTGCTCCGCTCCGTGTGTCCCGTCGGATCAACGTCTGTGTGAGTAAGTTTGCGAATGCGACGTTCACCTGTTTTTGCAAGCTTTTGAGCACGAGCAGCCGATATGTCTGAGAAAAGACTGCGAGCGCACGTTAACTGCTGTGCCAAGTGGTGCAATAACAACGGTGCGACAGCCAACTGTAGTTTCTTTCGAATTCCCAAAGACGAAAGGTAAGTCCTGAGAGAACTGCCTTTGCATTAGCAATTTTGTCGCCCAGAAATTGAAAGTCACCACGCATGTGTTCAGGTTTCTACGATGGCTCCGGTACGCTAACAGGCCGGACATTGCTCAGAAACCTCCGGAGCAAGCTTACAAAAGTTCTGTGCTATGCTCTGAGCACTTCCGACGAAGTGATTTCATGGATCCAGCCTGTAAACGACTCAAGAAGAGTGCAGTACCGACAGTGCCTGTGAACAATTCAAGAGTGCAGTTTCTGGTCCCAAATGGTAAGATGTGGCAGTGGTGATTTCAACAGCATATTATAGGCAAATAGCAGATTAGTGAACAAGCTTATTTATGATTCATCATTAAAAACAGGCACAGAGCTTTTCTGCCATTCAAGCAACATTCCAATGGGCAATGATGGCCGCACTTCTCTTGTGCACCTCCCTGCGGATGATGAGCGCACGGGTAAATACATTGTATTTTTATTTCTAATTTCCGCCCCCCCTTATGGTGAGGCGTTTAAATTGTCTGTTGCCAACACCTGAAAGATTCCCTTCATCTCTGTGATCTGTCTCCTCACCCTGGCTTTCTGTCCTTATCAGGAATGTGAATGTCTTGAGCTACGTAAGCATGAATGCCTAAAAGCATTGCATAATTGCCAAATGTACACATATGTCATGCCCCTGCTCTTGTCCCCACAAATACCAACCTCTTTCTACTCCTCTCTTAGGTATGGATTCCATGGCCATCTCATCACCAGAAGCACTTCATGAAAATCCTGCTTCTCAGCACATAGGTGGGCCACATTTTTTGTCTTCTTCCTTCTTGGGCGATTCTATCTTTACTTAAGTCATCTGCCCTTGGAATGCATTCACATTATCAGCTCAACCTCCTGAGTTGTGGTATGAGTACTTCACAGCCCATCTCTTTTATAATCTCAAACAGAAAGCACACACCAACTGCTGGCTGGCCTGGACCACCCATATCACCTCCCACAGCCCCACGTTCCTTCAGAACCGGAGAATGGTGAGAAAATATTTTCTTATATTACGCTTTACAGTAACTAATGACTATTTTGCAACTGTAGAAATTAACGACAAACGACCCCACTTTCCATTTTTCACTGCACCACAACATTCTGCAAAACAGCATCTGCAGCAAACGGAAGAATTTAAAATGGGGACAGAATAGCCATGAGGTGATTTTTTTTGTCACCCGGCAGATTTATGAAATATAATACGGTCATGTCTCGGTTATCCGGAATTCATTTATCCAAAAACCTTGTTATCCGGACTACAGCGCAGGAAACACCCCCACTTGCCCCGTTTTAGTTTGTTTCACTTATCCGGAAAACTCTGTTTCCGGACAGAATGAGTGGGGAACCAAGGCGTCCGGATAAGCGAGACATGACTGTACTGGTGTTTCTTCGGGTGCATCAGTGCAGCAGAGCTTGGACCGAGATATTTTTCTAATAAGGAGTTCACCTAACCTCGTATGACAGCCGGGCATGTAGATGACAATTCTGATTACTGAGGCCACCTGTTCTGTTGCGCTCTGTGCTCCCTTTTATGGTTTCAGAATAGCACTTACCATTTACTGTGCCATAAGAACTTTCATAGATGTAAAAATGTCATACTCGGCATGATTTGCTTTAAAATTTCAATCATGTCATGCAATTCAAGGATGCTATCTTGTACAAAAGTGAACAGAGGCCTTTTGTAAAAGTGAAGCAAACTTCTCCGTATTGCTTCAGACCTGGCACTGGTGTTCCCCACTGAAATTTTGCGCCCTTTACAATTCTGCACCCAAGGCCCCCAGCATGCTGCGCCACTGCATAAAGCATAGGCTTTAAGCTTCGCTTCAAAAGCTATGTCTTGTTTTCCAGTGCTTCCCTCCAGCTCCACTATGCAACCACATGACAATGGGACACCCTCCATCTCCACCATGCCACCACAAGACGACAGGACGTTGTCCGGCTGCGCCATGCCACCACAGGATGACAGAACGCCATCCAGCTCCACCATGCCACCACAAGACAATGGGACACCGTCCAGCTGCGCCATGCCACCACAAGATGAGAGAACGCCATCCAGCTGCACCATGCCACCACAAGACGACAGAACACCCTCCATCCCCAGTACCTCGAGGTCAAGAGCAAAAGGGCGGGCTTATACACCCAGGACTGCAAGATACATTGCAAAGCTGAAGCAGCAAGTAGCAAGGTACAGAAAGGCCCTGAACCGTCTCAAGGAAAAGAAAAGAAAAGAGGTGACAAAACGAGACGCATTACTCGTAATGAAACGGTTCATCCCCAGCGAGATTTTCGCATTGCTGTCTAATCATATCGACCTCCTGCACGTAAACAAGCATGGTAGGAGATGGCCAGCAATGGTCCGAAAGTTTGCGATGAACCTTTTCTTTCACGGGCCTAAAGCTTACCGGTTTGTTGCATCAAACTTGCACCTTCCAAGCATAAGAACAATCAAAAGGTGGCTTTCAAACATACCGATGAAGACTGGAATAATACCAGGTGTAATAAAGACCATTCGAGACGCAACGGAGAACTGGAGCAAACGAGACAAGACATGTTCTCTGATGTTTGATGAGATGGCAATAAATCGGCTGCTACAGTATGACATAAAGCATGACATTGTTCGGGGCTTCACAGATGACGGAGTGGAGACATCGCCTCGTGTGGCTAACGAAGCCTTCGTTGTGCTTGTGTCTGGTATATCGAGGAGCTGGGTTCAACCAGTTGCGTTCGTGGCTTCACACAATTCAACACCAGCCCCTACTATAAAAAGATTGCTGCTGGACATCATTGGAAAACTCAGAGAAGTAGGCATGATCGTAAAAGCAGTGATGTGCGACCAGGGGTCTAACAACGTTGCACTGTCCACCCTGCTCAACGTGTCACCTGAACGGCCATACTTTATGCTGAATGACGACAAGATTTTCTTTCTTTTCGACACGCCTCACCTCATTAAGTGCACAAGAAACAACCTGCGCCAGCATGTTCTAAAAATTGGCTCACAGACCATGGAGTGGTCTCATATAGTTGCCCTCCACGAAAGCACCAATCCCCTGCGACCAAAGTTAGCCCCCAACCTCACTGACAAACATATCTACAAGCACCCATTTGCAGATATGAACGTTCAAAGAGCAACGCAGGTGTTAAGCGCCACTGTCTCCCTCGCCTTGCTTGTGCTTGTGTCTCTCCAGGAATTGCCTGTGTCCGCAAGGTCGACAGCAGAGTTCGTGGAGCGAATGGACAAGCTGTTTGACACCTTGAACAGCTCATGTGTGAGACAGAAGGGTTCAAAATTACGTTTTGCAATTTCCGAAGACTCTGACCACATCCACTTCCTGGAGGAATGCCTACTCTGGATTGACCAGTGGCACTTTGAATCTTCCCGTCAACCGCATACCATCAGGGGATGGAAAATAACGATCAGGGCTGTGATGCTCCTGTGGCAAGACCTGCACGCAAATTATGGATATAATTATCTCCTCACAAGAAGGTTGCAGCAGGATCCTCTCGAGAACTTGTTTGGGATAGTGCGTCAGCAGCACGGGTGCAACGAGAACCCCAGCGTATTGCAATTCACTGCAGGACTCAAACACATATGCATTTCAAAGCTCATGAAGCTCTCAAAAGAAGGAAATTGTCAAGAAGACACCGCAGTGATGCTGGCGAGCCTTGCAAGTGAAAGCAGTGTGTCGGAGCCAACAGCAGCGACCCAAGATGGACAAACATCATCTTTGTCCCAGTCGACAGACTCTCCAGTACCGTCGGCAGCAAGCTCAAAGATAGTCGATGATAATGTCCAGTACTATGTTGCTGGCTGCCTCGTTAAAGATTTCCTCAAAAGCAGTCCAGATGCATGTGTGTGTGCACGCTTCCTGAAACCCGAAGACCAAGACACTCTGAGTGGCACGCACCAATTCCTGGCTCTTCTCAAAGCAAACAACGTACCTGGCGAGATGTTTGGGAACATTACTGTCCCGTCTGATAACTGTTTTCGTCACGTTCAAGCAATGGAGACTGTTTTCTTGGACACCATTGGCTCCGTGTGCCATTTGCCAAATGTGTGCAGGTCGCTGTGTGGCGTACTCAGACTCAGCACAGACATCTTCTGTAGTGCAGCATGTCACGATAGATTTGCAAAACAGTATGTACATATGCGTCTGAAATGGCATCTGCGGTTTGTCAATCGTAGCCTCAAACTACATAAGTCCAGGCATTCAGCAGCTGCCAGGAAAGGCAAGAAGCTTGCACAATCCCATGGCACAGCACCGCGCACACACAGTGTTAAGGAACTTTGTGTACGACCTGTTCCCACGTGAATTTTTTTTTTCGTGACTAGCGGAGCATGTGCCATAAGAGGTTCTCTCTGTTTTTGTGAATGTAATGCTACATGCCAATTTTTCTAAATGTTGTGACATCTAGGTACACTTATGCTTGTAATGTGTGATACTATGCTAATAAGGCTTTATATTTTGTTGCATTATTTTTGTTAGCACTCTCCAAATGTCTTTGGTCATTATCTGGGTCACATGCACTCTTTGTGTATTTGTCTGGCATCACGTTTGTTCTCTTACCCTAGTCTCAGCTTTAGTCTTTTGTGTACCACACTTACCTTAATATTGCTTCAGATGGCCTCATAAAATTGCTCTCCGTTCTGTTATTTCATGTGCTTTTACGCAATACTGGATACACCATGATCATTCCGTCATTCCTGTCAATGTTCTGCTACTGACATCACGTAGATGTATATGTCTAAGGTAGCTGAAAGTACCAACTATGATCCAAAGCACCAGTGTTAATGCGTGTTAGTCTGTTTTACTGGTCCCACCGCACTGGCGAAATGTGTGCACAGGGCACTGAGATATGTCCCTGATCTATGTGATTTAGACTAATCCGTGTTTGCCGTGAGGTTCGTGTTGTACCTATACAATTGTCTCAAATTCTTGGAGTATAGTTTATTTACATTTTTAGAGAGATCGCTCTTCTTGTGTACATAGCGTGTATGTCTTGACGCACAGTTTGTCTTCCACCCTCGATTACAGCACACTGTTCATTACCTTATCAAAATAGATACTAACAGCCAGTGAATTTTCCTGTGAAGTGGTTGTCTCGTAATCGCTATCGATGTAAATAGGGTTCGTACTTCCTTAAATGCACTTGTACAGCTTGTAACGATAACTGTTTCAATACACCTGATGAAAACAATCTGCGTGTACGTGTCACTCAAACAGACGAACCCGCACACACAAACCAAGACTGTCGTATTCACCCTGTGGATCAGCAATGGGTTCCTACCACGAAGACGAAACTACCGCGCAGTACACTCTATACACTGCAAATTCTGCAAGAAACTTCGTAGAAATCCAATAAACAGTGTAAAGCCACAACCACATGCTGCACACCGCCATGATGGATAGGGGTACTGAACAACGGCCTCGCCGTCGCTATTCGCAGCCACCCTCCGTGGAACGATCCTCATAATGCGCATGCGCAGAAATCAGCCGGCCGCCACAAGGGGAGAGTTTGGCGCTAGTGCGCCTGGAGAAATCGACCCAATGGGAGCCTATGGAAGTGTCACAGGACTGCGTCGCCGCCAAAGGAGAAATCTCCGCAGAAGGCTTGTTTTTTTCCGCAACGCGCAGAAGAGGGAGTCACGTGATGCCATAGCCCGCTGTGCGGATGATTTCAAACGCCGCTGGAGAAACATGGCGGCGTCTGCAATGGCTCGGAGTAATACGGTAATTTTCAACGCGAACAGCACCAGTACAACTTGAATTTTGTGAAGAGTTAGGTGCATATGCCTTGTAGGTAACGGATTCTCCATCGGGGGCCACTATCTATGACCCAAATGCAGGTAAACGGTCGTGGTGCCTTTGTTTGCTAGCGCTCGCGTTTAAGACTCAGTTGTTCTTCAAGTCGCTTTAGCCCACTGGCTAGTGAAAATAAAAAGCAATCGATCCTAGCTGGGCTTGTAATATAGGCATATTAGCATTGCGTGCTACTTTTATTTTGTGGTTCACTCACTGTGTTCTTGACGTTCTTTCAGGCATAAAGGGCTATACCACTTAGCATCGGGCATTCATCGCTGCGTGCGTCTCAGCGTCTCCCAGAGAGTGTGCGGTGTTTTCTCTATGAGCAGTCTTGGAATTATTTACTGTCTTATGCGTTACAGGTAAGAATGCCAGGTAAACGAGAAGTACGGCCAAACGCTGGTACGCGTATGTGCCATAGGCAGAGACCGATGATGCCTGCATTGTGCCTGTCATTTTTATCAGTGTGCCTCGCTGGCAGAACGTGGCCAGTGAGTTCCAGAGGCCGGAAGACACAGGAAGACACACACACACACAAGACACAATATCAAGACACCGGTAGCCATTCATAAGACGTGAAGGAGCGTGAGGATACATTTGCGTCGGTTTCATGCAAGATGCCAACGAATTATACGGCGAGTAACATGGATGTTTTTTTTTCTTGTGTACATAACGTGGTGATATGATGATCACGATCTGTATGAACGGGAATGATCTGGATATGGCACTTTGTCACGTGCTTTCATTATCTGTACTGCTTATGTGCCGGCAGGCATGTACGAATGCACATGTAAATAAAGTTCACATAGAAATAAAGTATTTTGGGTGCACACTTGCGTCCTTCTGTTTATCTCATGATTAAAATTACGATGTTTCCATAGCCACGCGATACCTATAGGGCCAGAATAGAGATCCTCCATAGGTCCCTCGAAGACCCGCATCGGCGGTCCTACGACGTCCATTTCGCATAATTTTCTCTCGATTGGCACGGTAGTACGGGCGTAGTTAAGACGTAACCGGGAGCAAATGTGTACGTTCGTGAGACGTACCCAACATCCACAACCCGACGTTCGCTGGATGTTGATGCGCGGTTAATGGTTCTGTGGGGTTCATGTGCTCTGTCTTTCCGAGCTGACAAATACATGAACAAGAGACTGCATATGCGAGGTGGGGTGGGGGAATATACATTTATTAAAAGGAAAGGTCTGCCAGACCAAGGTCGGCATGCTATTCCATAAAAAAAAGAGAAAAGAAAAAAAAAGAAAAAAAAAATGAAGAGGTGAGACTTCTGGAGCGCGCATCTCAGAGCTTGGAGGCCAGGCCAGTCCACTTCAGAGAGTGCAATAAAGCACTTGTGACGGCCCATTGTTGGTGCTGAGGCGCAGGGCCAAGAAGTGCGGCCAGCGTCAGTTGGTTGTGCCCGAAACGCTCGAGGCAGCGGGAAAGGGTGGCGCGATGGTTAGTGTACTTGGGGCAGGTCAGCAGGAGGTGCGACGTGTCCGCAACCACTTGGCAAACGTCGCAGGGGGCCGAGATCTGCCTCCCCATCATGCGCTGGACCGGTGGCGTGTATGCCAAGTTAATGCGCAGCCGGTGGAGGAGTGTCTCTTGTGGCCGTTGGAGACGTCGTGGTGGGGAGAACTCCACCGCCGGGTCGATGGAGCGAAGAAACTCGTTGGAACGGGCGGATTCGCGAATGAAGCACCGCGCCTCTTGGGCGGCCAGCGGCGGATTTGGAGGCGGCAGGCCGATGGAGTGGGCAGTATGTGCGCCGCGGCGGGTTGTTCGTATGCACGCCTGGCCGCAGCATGGGCTCGATCGTTCCCGCCGAGGCCAATGTGGCTGGGTATCCACTGGAGACATATATCGTGCCCGGAAGCAAGGGCGGTGTTGGCTATAGACATTGTCATTGTGTGAGGTCGTCGGTTCTTTTGGTGCAGTGTCGAGTGTCTCCAGTGCCGCCTTGCTGTCCGACAGGATCGTCCAGGTCCCTGGGGGCGATGTTGTGATGTGCCTGAAGGCCGCGTGGATTGCGAAGAGCTCGGCTTCGGTGGAGGAGGTGGTATGGGAGAGCCTGAAAGCTTGCTCGATATTACCGTGCGGGACGTAGATGGCTGCAGTGGCCCCATCAAGTATTACCGATCCGTCTGTATAGATCGCTTGACGCTGTTGATGCTGCGCCGATATGTGTTCGAGGACGAGCTGGCGCGCAACGACTAACGGCGTCTCCCTCTTTTGTCCTAGGCCAGGGACGCTCGTTAATACCTGGGGCTTGGCGAGGGCCCATAAAGGAGGGGCGTAGGATACACCTGAGGAGCGATCCGGGAGGATAGCCTTAAGCCTGCGGACGGCGCCGCCAAAGGCCGATGCGGTGCGGGCATCCTCAATGGGCAGCAGGTAGTGGCAAGGGTGCTGCGTGAGGAAGCGCGCAAAGATGCGGAGCGTCTCTCTGTCCCGCAGGATATGCACGGGCGTCTCTCGCGCCTCCGCAAGTACCGTGTAAGTTTCAGCCGTACGTGGCAGTCCGAGGAGTACACAAAGACCGCGCGCCTGGGCGTTGAGGAGGTCCCGCTCACCCGTCCTACTGATTCCGTGGAGCGCTGGGAGGTGGTACCGTAGCAGCCCCAGCAGAAGTGCGTTATGGACGTGTCGGAGGTCGTAGCACGAGGGACCCCACGACGTACCAGAGATGCGTCGTAGGACGTTCACGAATTTCTTCGTCTTGGTAGAGAGGGCCTTGATGTGCTGGAACCATGACAGCTTTTTGTCTACGATGACGCCAATATATTTGTAGCATATGCTTATGCTTAGGGCCCTGTGTTTTAGGGTAAAACGCGGTAAAACCCGTTTTTACCCCCGACTTGCACATAATCACTTGGGGTAAAACCTGAAAAACCCCGGAAACGAACTTCGCAAAGTGCCAATTCAGCCACCAATACGGGCACACTAAGCGTTCGACATTCAGCACAGCTGTTCCGCATCTTATGTCGATCTAAATTGCGATAAGCGCTCTTTTTTTATTTTCCACCCGATTTTACCTTGTTTTACGGCTCCTGAAATAAAACCCGATTGTTAACCCCCCTCCCTGATTTTCAAAAGACGTAAAACCAGAAGAAACAGGGCCCTACTTATGCTTAATACCTACAATGCAATAACCAGAGTGGTCTTCATTTCTTCTGCCGGCAGCTACAAACTATGGATGAAGACACAGTGTGTCACCTGTCACATAGTGGCATTTGGATGATCCTCGACTACAGTTGCAACCTTTTGCCACGGAAAATACTGGCCGAATGATGGAGAACAACAGGGAGAGGAGAAGCAGTTGATTGGATGAGGGAAACGCAGAAAGAAAAAGAGAAAGGGCGCTCATACAGCAGCGTACAAAATGACTTGCTGTTTGTTCCGTTTGGACAGTCCCTGTAGCAATGTACTAGTACATAAACTAACCTAAGGGCGAACCAAGGAAAAGTACTACCACAAGTAATTTATTCTTAGAGATATATCTTGCATACTTCTCGAAGGAACCTCTCCTGAGGTAAAAACGCTGCTGGTACTGCCTTTCAACCGGCTGCCGGCACAAGCAACACATAACTGGCCGGGTGGCGACCGCATCTCCTACTATGTGCGTGTTCCCACTTTAGTAACATTCGCACATTCTTACCTGTAGCAGTGCAAAAAATTACACCTCCAGATTTTTGCCTCCACAATTTTTAAACATCGAGAACACCAGGAAGTGTCTATACTTACGTTCCACCAAAGATGCAGTAGAGGCGCAGTACCTGTCCACGGAGTGCCACAATGTTGGGAGGGGAGACATACTGTTGCACGGGGGGATGGTTGGCAGGGCCCCCACTTGATGCAGGTTCCACTCGCAACAGCTTCTTGTTGCCGATCTTGTACTCCCTCCTAAACACCGACATAGCGCTGCATGTGTACACAGCATCTTCAAGAGCGTCGCTCATCTCCACACGTGAGAAATGAAGGCCTCCCTCTGGGTCTGCAGTGATGCGTGAGGAGTTGATATTGCGCAAGGCCCCGCTACTGTACTGAATTAGCCAGGAGATGCTGGGGCGTGGGTAACCAGTCGGAGGGTTGCAGTCCAAGGACAGTGGATCTCCTTCCATCACGTAAACCACCTTGGTGCTCTCATCAGCAAATGAGTTGAGCTCTGTGGTGTACAGTGGAAAACAAATTTAATGAGCCACACTCTTACGGAGGCTTTTCACTCAGGACAACGTTTATGACAGACAACACAGTGAAACAAATTACTAGATACCTTTACCTCTCATTTAGTATCACGACTCTCCATGGTCTATTGCGTACGATCCGCACTGATACAAATTTCCACGATTGCAATAGCAAACTATCGGACGTAGCAAAACCCTTGTTGTGATGTACAGAAGCGGCTCGTCATACAAAACACCGAAAGGAAAGTTAGGTAGCAAGCGATGCTGGTGGTGACGATCCATGACTACCCATGACATCCTACCTCGTCTCGGATCTTCAAGTCATGGATAGATCAAACTATCAGATGTAGCAAAACTCTTGTTGTGATGTATAGAAGCGGCTCATCATACAAAGCAAGTTTCATATAAACAGATTAGTTTTGACGGCCAGGAACTACAATCAAACTTTTTAAATTCCTGATTCGACATGACGAATCTAATGCATCTTTAACCAAAAAAAGGCTGTTATGCCCGAAAATCTCTGATAATCTGCTCTGTTGCATATCCATTCACATCAAAAGCTGCTATCTCTAGAGTTGCATAAGAAGCTATCGTGCCTTCCACAAATGTGTATGTTCCAGTGGCATACTTCTTGTACCGTTCCACTTTGTTGACGTGATACCGAATTACAATTTTGTGAAAGTTCGCATATGTAATGTTGCAAGCTCCTATGTAACAACAGGATTAAGTGTTTCCATGAATATAATTATAAACGGGGTCATTGTTAAATTCATTAGTGCCTATTGGGTCGATTGGCTGATAACAACTGCCTGAAGAGCTCATGACAGTACAGATCGCTGCACGGTAAGGGACAGTTCAAGGCTGGAAGTGTGGCGTGATAAGGGTGAACTATTTACCTGAGATTGCCTAGCAGTGCCTGTTGGTTCCTATTTGCTGATAACGACAGACTCATGATGAGTCAATGAAGGGGGGATATATTTGTTAGACGAAAAGGAAAAAAAAAACGGGGGAAAGGTCAGCCAAACGAGACGTCGGCTTGCTATTCCAGAAATAAATAAATAAAGAGAGAAAGAAAATTAAGAAATAATAAATACAAATAAAAGAAAATAATTAAAGAAAGAAAGAAATAGGAAGGAATAAGAAATAAATAAATAAATAAAATTAAGAAATAGGAAATAAAGAAAAAGAAAAAGAATTAAGAAATAAAGGATAAACAAACAAATGATGAAAGAAGGATGAGGTAGATTAAAGACAAAGATGACAAAAAAAAAGATGACTAACAAACGGTGAAAGAATGATGAGATGGATCACAGAAGATGACAGAAGGGACCGAAAAGTGAATATAAGCCTATCGAAACTTTATGTTCAGCGAAAAGCTTCAACCTTCAAAAGTTCAAATATCAAAGAACTCCGCTGAAATCGCTGTAGTTTTTCTGTAATCGAATTTTTCATAATTGCATGTCCAGGGACCTAGTTCGAAACCGAGCAGTCTGTCAACAATTGCAAAACCCCGCGCCATCTGTCGAGGACGCATGTAATACGCGCACTTCCGGGCGCTAATCCGGCGAAAACGAAAATGGCAGTGGGCATTTGTGACCACTTTCTACGTCGAGAATGTCGAGCCTCTTGAACATGAGTGCGCTGGAATTCCGCATTCGAGAACTGTCGCTCACACAGAACTGCTGTTCGTGCGTTAGCGTGCTGGAAAGTGTGTTCTTCGCAGCAGAAGATTCCTCGTCCAGAGATTAATCGGAGTCACATTCGTGCTCAGCAGTAGATCACCGTGCCGTGAACATGGACCGTAAAATGGACTGCTTTGTGAAATTTCCATGTCTCAGGGAGAAGCACTTGTGTAAGCCGAAACAAGCGCCGTTTTTTGTCGTGCAGGTGTTCATGTGTGAAATGCAAACCGCCCTGCTGGAAAAAGTAGACCCGATCTCATTAAGCGCCAGCATCAATTTCAATAAGTTTCAATTAAATTTATGCATCCAATTCATTTAATGAGAATATAGCAGGTATTTCTAATTGAAGTAATGAGAAGTGTTGCGGGAAAGCTGACTTTATGTTTGAGTGCTCGAACAGACGTTGTGGTGAAGGAGACTTCCAGGGAACCGGGAGCTAATTTGTCCAATGAGAACTTTCAAGGAGAACTGAGACACTCAATTCATTTAATGTGAATAACGCAGGTATTTCTCATTGAAGTAATGAGAAGTGTTGCGGGAGAGCTGACTTTATGTTTGAGCGCTCTAACGGATGTTGTGGAGAAGGAGTTTTCCAGGGAACCAGGATCTAATTTGTTTAATGACTTTGAATGAGAACTGGGACACCCAATTCATTTAATATGAATAACGCAGGTATTTCTCATTCAAGTAATGAGAAGTGTTGTGGGAAAGATAGCTTCATGTTGTAGCGCTCTAACAGGTGTTGTGATGAAGAAGATTAATAGGAAATCAATAACCAAATCAAGTAATTAGTTCACTGGGTGCCAATGAGAAGCAATGATTTCCAATTGGGGCAATCTGAACCGACATGTTGTGCAATGAAGATCCCCATCACAGAAGAAGAACGAATTGGGGAATTGGTTTAGCATCGAACCATCATGATCACTGTGTCAATTGAATTAATGTGAGCAAACATGTTGTGCGGATAGGACTGCTCCATGCGTAGATGAAAGGATGAAGATCATGAAAGACACATTCGAGGGATAGAGCAAGTTGGTGTACACTGAATACAGAAGTCAATCATTCTAATTTAAAGTATCTTCTATTCGAAACGTGTTTGAATTCCTGCACACTTCAATTGGCACAAACTACGCAACTGACGGGTTTTAAATTGCTTACATTTAAATCCATATATATTTTTGCATTGCACGAGAGCGAAAGAGAATATTCTTTTCCCCAACAGCATGCATATAGAAATACGCATGAGTGCCTCAAGTGAAGTATGCTCTCTACCCATGCATAGTTTTGCACATTGTGTTTGCAGGTGTTGAACAAACTTGTGTAAACAATATATAGTAAAACATATACAAATAGTGTACGCTTGTATGTGACAGCTGTAAGAGTATACTTCAAACAAGAAAATCTCAAAAACACGGTACATGACATCGTGTAAGAAAGATTGATGGTTATAGCTTACGTTATCTCAGAAAAAAAAGGAACTGCTAGAAAAGACATGGTTATCTCAAGATTGTCGCACTACTAATACCATTAAAAACTTGAATGATACATGCAATGGAAGAAATTTTACAGAGAAAGGAAAAACAGTTTTTCACAACGGTAGTCATCACTCATATTCAATCTTGTCTGGCAACTTGGTCACCACAAACTGCTCATTTAGTGCCATGCGCATGCGTCTACATGCCAACACTACAGGTGAAAGTATTCTTACTCACTGCGAAACATAGCATATTGTTACGTGTGTTCCAAACACTGTTGTATTCTAAAAGTGTCAGTGAACTTGACGTTTGCTGACCCTCTTGGCGAAAGCTAATGCGAATAATCTCGGCATATGACCCGCCGTCCAGACAAACGATCTTATTGTTTGTCCTCTGACATTTAATACACAGTAAATCATTTTACACCTTTATTTGCTCAAACAAAGTGTATTCTTATAAAAACACCCTTTTCTATTCCACAAAGAGTGCAAAAAGTGCATTACTAAAGGTGTAATATCGACATACACCACGTCTTATCCAATGTGGATCATTAAGGGTGTAAAGTGGGGTGTTGAAACAGGTGTTTTCCGTCGAATGCACCTTTTTTACACCCATTTGAATTGGGAGTATGGTGTTAAAAATTGTGTTTTATTTCGTGAGAGAAAAATTATGCTGGTTTCACAGCTCCGCTCAGCAAGTAATCACATTATAAACTGATAAAAGAGAGAGGACGCTGACAAGCTGGTGCATACTTGAAGAAAAAGGAACCAGAGACACGGAGGAGATAGGGACGGACACAAAAATTCTCAAACACAGCAAAGATTTTATTGACGACAACCCACTATATATTCAAAAACCTCCGAAGGGGAGGAAGAGGAATGAGAGAGGGTTGACTAACACAATTGCCTCGTGTGGCTATCTCTACAGATTCACGAAGCATTCTTCGCCAGGTCACTCTTTCCCTACGCAAAACAGAGGTTTCCGCGAAGAGGGCTTCACAGTTGTTACATTCCCGGAGATGTTGAACTAATTCGCTTGACACGTGGGTCCTTTCTGTGCTAAGCGCATGTTCCCTAAGACGGTCATTCAGACAGCGTCCTGTTTGACCTACATAGCACATGCCACAAGCAAGGGGTATACAATAGACCACTGAGTGGTTACAGGAAACAAACGGATTACGGTGGGTGACATTACAACCACGGTTCACAGAGGAGAAGGGGCAAAGCTTACTTAATTTGCAGACATTTGAAAAAACAATCTTAATGCCAAAATTCTTAGCAACAGCTAAAATATTGTGGGAAACCGAGTGGTGGAACGGGATGGCCACCCTCTTTTTAGAGTTCTGGGAAAGATCGGGCAAGGTCGGTCGAGCGGAGTACACCTTACGTAAAAATAAAAGGGCCCTGGAAGCGATAAGATGACGATCATAGCCAGCTGAGAGCAACCTACCGCATTGGCGGGACAAACTGAAATTGATAAAATGCGAGCACGTTTTTGACACGGAGGCTCTAACCAAGGATGAAACAATGCCAGACTTGACTATCTTCGAGTGGAAACTGGATCGCGGTAGGAGAGGTTTAGCGTTATCTTTGCCATAATACCAACAAAGGCCAGACTCAGTGACTAACGTTAAATCAAGGAACTTGAGGGTATGGCTACTCGAAGAAAATTCAACAGCGAATTTGAGTTCGGGGGCCAGGGAGGTGAGGGAATCTACCAACATGTCCGGGGAGACAGAGGGGAGGGAGAAAATTACAACAATATCGTCGACATACCTACGGATGAACAGAATACCATCGGAAGTGCGGGAAATGAGGGATTGAATGGCGCAATCCAGAGTATTAAGATAAATTTCCGCAAGGACGGGAGCAACAGAGGAACCAATGCAAACACCATTGGCTTGAGTTAACGGCTTATTCTCCCACAGGATGACAGAAGATTTTAGATAAGTTTCAAGAATTGTCATGAAGTGCGCAACAGACTCCCCCTCTACTCACTCCCCCTCTACTCCCCTCTACCACATTTCGTTCCAAAGTCAATCTAGCTCTTGATTCCCTCTTCAAGCCTTTTGCCGGCTCTCTAAAGAAAGCTAAATCGTTAATTGTTACTACCTTGTCAGCTAACAACCATCCTTTGTTCAACGCTGTCAACAAATGTCGTATTGACTCTCTCTCGGTAAAATTCCTACTGAAGGATCACAAGCCCGACATGCCCCTTCGTGTTGTGATCAGCGAACGTGGATCTTGGCAAAGGATTGTTTCTGATTATCTCCTGCGTGTTCTTAAGACGTTGCCGCTATCTGGTTCTCTTTCCATTAGGAATTCTGAGGAGTTTGTTGACTCCATAAAGCATATTCATGGTGTTAGTGTTAACACACTCTCACTTGACATCAAAGATCTTTATTATTCCATGAATATAACCCTGTTGCTTGACCGGGTATCCAACCTTCTAAACAACCACTTGGTAGTTTTCCAGAATACGGCCGGCATGTCTGTTGCGCACTTCATGACAATTCTTGAAACTTATCTAAAATCTTCTGTCATCCTGTGGGAGAATAAGCCGTTAACTCAAGCCAATGGTGTTTGCATTGGTTCCTCTGTTGCTCCCGTCCTTGCGGAAATTTATCTTAATACTCTGGATTGCGCCATTCAATCCCTCATTTCCCGCACTTCCGATGGTATTCTGTTCATCCGTAGGTATGTCGACGATATTGTTGTAATTTTCTCCCTCCCCTCTGTCTCCCCGGACATGTTGGTAGATTCCCTCACCTCCCTGGCCCCCGAACTCAAATTCGCTGTTGAATTTTCTTCGAGTAGCCATACCCTCAAGTTCCTTGATTTAACGTTAGTCACTGAGTCTGGCCTTTGTTGGTATTATGGCAAAGATAACGCTAAACCTCTCCTACCGCGATCCAGTTTCCACTCGAAGATAGTCAAGTCTGGCATTGTTTCATCCTTGGTTAGAGCCTCCGTGTCAAAAACGTGCTCGCATTTTATCAATTTCAGTTTGTCCCGCCAATGCGGTAGGTTGCTCTCAGCTGGCTATGATCGTCATCTTATCGCTTCCAGGGCCCTTTTATTTTTACGTAAGGTGTACTCCGCTCGACCGACCTTGCCCGATCTTTCCCAGAACTCTAAAAAGAGGGTGGCCATCCCGTTCCACCACTCGGTTTCCCACAATATTTTAGCTGTTGCTAAGAATTTTGGCATTAAGATTGTTTTTTCAAATGTCTGCAAATTAAGTAAGCTTTGCCCCTTCTCCTCTGTGAACCGTGGTTGTAATGTCACCCACCGTAATCCGTTTGTTTCCTGTAACCACTCAGTGGTCTATTGTATACCCCTTGCTTGTGGCATGTGCTATGTAGGTCAAACAGGACGCTGTCTGAATGACCGTCTTAGGGAACATGCGCTTAGCACAGAAAGGACCCACGTGTCAAGCGAATTAGTTCAACATCTCCGGGAATGTAACAACTGTGAAGCCCTCTTCGCGGAAACCTCTGTTTTGCGTAGGGAAAGAGTGACCTGGCGAAGAATGCTTCGTGAATCTGTAGAGATAGCCACACGAGGCAATTGTGTTAGTCAACCCTCTCTCATTCCTCTTCCTCCCCTTCGGAGGTTTTTGAATATATAGTGGGTTGTCGTCAATAAAATCTTTGCTGTGTTTGAGAATTTTTGTGTCCGTCCCTATCTCCTCCGTGTCTCTGGTTCCTTTTTCTTCAAATCACATTATAGACGATAACCTGAGTTAAAAACACAGTATTTGACAGGGAGGGATGTTAGAAATTTAGCTTATACCTTTGACTCGTTGCAAGCGTGGGTGTTAATTGCAAAAACACATTCCCGCCACCGTTACAAACGTTTCCCGCCCCACCACATGTAACGAACATGCCCCAACAAATTTTATTTCAGTATATGATACATCCGACACGCCAATATAGGCTATTGAGGGTGCCCCAGGTATCTCTATGCCTCTGCACTCACGTTGGTCCCACAGTGTTAACAAGCTAACGAGGGGTGCCTGCGACGCATTGCACTCCGGTTTAGGTTCTACGATGGAACCGCGGGTGGAAGTCTACCGCGTTCGCGGTGCTGCTTGCCATAGAAGCAAGAACGTCGAACTGTATGTCTTGGCCAGTGGTGTCGGTATGCTGCCGCGGAAGCTCCTATTACTCTATTTTCGAGGGAATATTTGCTAGCAAATAATTCAATCATAAAAGGTGTTTTCAATAGAATACTCCCATTTTAAGGGTGTTTTTGTTTTTAAACACCCATTATAACAATGTTTTATTAGGAATACACTTAACTAAAGGGTGCATTAGAAAACACCCATCATTTGAGTGTAAAGGCAACACCAAAAAGGTGTGCGCCATGGGACAAGCCATTTACACCAAAAAAGTGTAAAAAAGTTTACTGTGTATGATATGTAGTGGCATTGTACACGACCCCTTTGGCGATCATTCGCTCGTAAGCGGTGGATGATGAAGGCGATACTGCCCTTGCATTTTTTAAATATGTTAACGGTCTCGAGCCCTAGACCTTTCCCAAGTGCCCGTGCAGGCGAATAACTTTCAAAATGATGTTGCAGCAACTGGTTCTGAAACAGTTACGCTGCATAATTAAAGCGGCCATTGATATATGGCACCGATAGGTCCAAAACTGAAAACACTTGTTTTTGCAATGTGAGTCAAACAATGAAAACTGAAGGACACTGACGACTTGCAATAGAGGAGCTCTATTTCGCACGCAAACATAAGAACGAGCCTAGAAAAAAAAAAAAAAAAAGACAGCCGAGGCAGTTTCTATGCTGGGTCAGTGCAGCTTGAATTTACGTTGTGAAACCATTCAACTGCCATTCGAAAACAAGAATAGTTCAATGCTGGATTCGAGCTGGAAATGGGATGCATCCTTGTGGGATCCTTGTGGGATGTTCCAGCGACTACGCCAAATAGTGGTAGATTCCTGGCTGTGAAAATAAGCTGGGCTTATATAAAGCGAAAAAAAAGGAAAGAAAGAAAATAACTGTCGAAATTAATTGCATAACGTGTACATATTAAATTATGCTCAAATACAATAAAACACATTGATGAAATAATAAAATAAACGAAATCAGAATAATAATTCTAATAACAAATAAATAATTAAAGGGACCGAAAAGTGAAAAATAACCCCCATATTTTGGCCCACCATCCTGCACATTATCATTGTTTGATAACACAGAGAAAGCATTACCTCACAAATCGGAATATTTTTTACGTATAAATATTTTGATGGTTGCCGGAACATGGACGGTGCTGCCAACAAACGGCAAAAAAGAGTAACTTGGGTTTCAGGTCCAGGGCGTCCGGGATTGGTCAACCTGTACCACGTGACAATTAGTTTCCACAGAACAAAGTTGACACACATTATCGTTATAACTAAACGTCATTTTAAAAATGACGTTCACTTCCAGGCATTTGAAGAACATATAGTTTCTACACTAATAAAACATTCAGCTACGATGCGCCGTGCCGTTTGCAAGGCCGTCTGCAAGGCCGTCTGTGTTATCGCGCTTATTGTCTACGCCGTGGGTGGTCATACCGGCAGCGCGAAGCATAAAGTGAAAGTCTGTGAAAGTAATCAAATCACTTGTCTGTCACTGTTGTGTCACGTATTTACGAATGCCTGGTGTACGTTGTGGCGTTGCGGAAATCGTTCATCTTCGACAACGGGCGTTTTCTACCACAAGATTCCACAGGACAATGCGCGAATACGAAAGTGGTTCGAAGCACTCGGCTATGAGATTCAGCAGTTGTGTCGTGTGTGCTCATCCCATTTTGACTACGAAGATGCCGCAGTTGGCGAAGTGCGAAAACGTCTGAAGCAAACTGCCGTTCCGTCACCTGTTATTCTGCTTCGCATTGGTGACGGGCTCAACACAACGTCTCAGGTATGTACAGGTGTCACACATGTATAAATTATAATATAGCAATGACGTATACCATTTAACTTGTGTTATCCTACCTACTGGGCATTGTGAACACGAACAAATTTAATTTTAGGGACATTCCGGTGTTGAAGTGGCGCCGGACTGCTTCGTAGTATGTAGATCTCATCATTTGGTCATCTTTTGAAAATTTCTGTTTCGAAATAGTTTTAAAACTGTTTCAGGTCGACTGCAATGATTTCATGGACTTGTGCGTGGAAGTCACCGTATCGGATGACACTACTGATCCTGCCAGCACATTGTCCACTGCAATTTGCACTGCAGTTTGTATGCAATTTGTATGCACTGCAATTTGCAGTGCATACGCTTTTTCTTGCTTTCTGTTTATTTGCCTGTTGTAGAATGCCAGACTTGTTTGATATTGTTTTACTTGCTTTTCTTTGAAATCTTAATCCTTTCTCCATGAAAGTGTGTTCCACAACCTACCTCCTATCTCCATACTCACAAAGTGCATGAAGGTGCACCTAATGCTTCCTTATCCATGGATATGTATATACTGTTACGTGACGCCAGTGATGATAAGGTGGCCAGCATAACTTTTTACTCATATAAAGTGTCGCGACTCCTTCTCTGAGATTTTTGTTCATTGAAGTTAACTATACTGCAATGTGACTTATTGACTTGACTTCGTTGTACTCTATAGTATGAGAAGTACAGGACTGCACAGACAGATTTGCTCATATGTTTTGTAAGTGTCCGTCTGTGGCATCATCATGCCACGCAACTCTTTGTACAGTGAGGGGAGGTAGGTTCCTTGGGAGAATGAAAAAGGAGATTGGTGTCATGCATGAAAAGCTTTTCTACTTTTAACCAACTGTCAAGTGACCATGGCAAGACTAATGGAAAACTTTGCAACCATTTACGTACCACAGCATGTTAAAATATCACTGTCATTGTCCGCGCTATGTGGCTGTAGCTGCACTCTTCTTTATATCATGCTTTCAGATTGTAATTCCAGTATTTTTTCTCTTTTTTTTCCCTTGTCTTTCAGTTGCAAGTCTTCGCACAGGTGCATAACAGGACCCTAACCACAGATCATGAAGAGAATGGCGTAGTCCAGGGCACAGAGGGGGACAATTGCAGCAGAACCCTTTTTCTTAAACAAGGACACTTCTAACATGCATATTGTTGGTAAAGACCTCATATGTGAATTTTGGGCTGCTACCAATGGACTTCATTTGACATACAAACACCCTAAGGTCGTAGCTTTATAGTTTCTGTATCTTAACATCAATTATGCACTGATGCATGTATGCAGCTTCTGCACGTCAAGCTCAAGGAAATATGCCTTGCAGTACTATTCACTGGCCCCACACAAGTTGTCAAAGCACTTCTAACGCTTTTGGACACCATAGGATTTCCGTCATCGCTCTGAGGCAACCCATTACTCCATTTCAGCACATTACCTCAAGAAATGGGGTAGAGCCCCATAATATTTATTGCAATTCTGAATGTAGAGTGAATCTAGGTACCTTGATGCTCTTTCGCTCGATGCAGCAGAAAAATACATGCGAGACAATTGAAAGGGTACAATAGAAACAGAGTGTGTATTGGAGCAGCCCATATCCTTGATCCTAACTATGCCAAGTTACCCAATTTCGGACTCAAGTCATTTATTGCTCTCCCGATTCTACCTTCCCTGAGGTTATGTGGTTCTACACGTGCTGCATGGACGCCATCTTTTTTTACTCATGCTTTCCGTTTCTTGTGCTGTTGAATAATTGTGAGTCTGCAGCCATCATGTTGTCTATGTTGTCATGTATGTTGGTGTGCACTAATGACCTTGTGAACATGCTAAATCTTTTTCTAGCCACAACTTCCACCTCTGCACCGTGCTGCGACTGAAGAATGTCGAGTAGTCCTACTTTTGGACGGAAACTACATGAGGCAGTAACATCCAGATTTCTAAAACTTTTGTCAGCAGACATTTGCTGTTTCTGTACAACTTTCATCGTATATTTCTGTTGTCACAATTAGCACACTCTCGAAGAACAGTTCTCAGCTTCATCTATGTGCTCCATTATTATTCCTGTACCCTTTTCATCAACAGGAGAATACAAAAGCACATATATGGTAAAATGTAACTTTCTTGTTAAGCTCAAAAGTGAAAGGCAAAACTGTTTATACTTCCATTCTGTATCTTATCTTTTTTTTTTTTTTCAGGTTTTACAGCTATATGAAGTACATGAAAACATCAGAGAGCAGAAAGTCCTACTCTTGTCTCCTGAATTGCTGGACATTAAAAAAGAAAAACACAGAGTTGTGAAAAAATGTTGTTTCGGCTGTTTTATTATATTTCAATTAATTGTTCCGAGAAGTCTGTTGCATACACTGAAGCCAGTTTCTATTTAGAGGACTGTCAAAATTTCTTTACAAAAGTATCTCGGTCACAGTCACCAAGAACTTATGAAAAAAAGAATATGTGGGTACAGTCATTCTCATTCACAGAGACTGTTCACAGTAGTTTTGTTGTCGAACGGTGGCGAATCGAATACTGTGTGCAGAAAAGTGTCAGTGTATTTCATCTTAAAAAATAGCATTGCAAAGGTAGTGTGTGCCTGTTACTGCATAATAAATTATGTAGCCATTTTGGAGTACTCTTGCCCACACCGATGCTGCATGGTTAACTGAGATGAATAGGTGCAGTACCATTTAAGTCAGCACTAAGGACTTTCTTTACAAATGTTAGTTGGTCATATGATAATGGATCAGTTACAAGTGCTCCTTTTAGTGAAATCAAGTTAAGTGTTTTCAACCGTTAATTATCATTTGCAAACCTGGTCAATCTCTAGTGTATAAAAATTATAAACACAGTTCAGGTGAAGTACAATGATAAAAATTATGTTATTTACTCTCCATATATACAAGACATGAGTATACACTAATGTACAAATAGATATGCCCCCAGGCATCCATGCACAAACATAATAATTACAATATTGCGTGACTATCTGAAAGGAACAAGCAATGAAAAAATTCGCAGCAAGCTAGAAATGAAAATTTGCAGGCATCAATATACATTTTTACAAGTGTGCAGGTTCAAAGCCCTTATACACATCTGATGGAAAAGCATCCCTAACGGCATGCACCACGCAGGCAGGAGGAATCTTCCTATGGTACTTTCCCAGACCACCCCATATCCACCTTGTGAATTGCCGACAGGCGATATAACGGAATTTCCTGCAGAAATAAGGTTTTTCCATTCAGTTTGCCGTTCAAGTAGCTTGTAAACACGTACTCACTTGTTCACGGCGATGTCACGTATGTTGCCATACTCTTCAGTATCTCGGATGTACGTAAAAGACACTCGCAGAACTTCGGTGTCGAGGCAGAGTATCTCGAAATATTCGTTGTCTGTAATGCAGTTGACCGTCTGCTTTTTCCAGACTTTCTCTACCTCCCGGCAGCACAAACACTCGTATCCATCGGTTTGCACTTCCCGCAAGAACACCTGCACAACGAAAAAACAGCGCGTGTTTCACCTTAAACAAGTGCTTTTCCCTAATACATATAAATTCCACTAACCAGTCCGCGTTCCCGGTACGTTCAGATCCTGGTGAGGACGGCGGTGACTCCGGTATATCTGAGGACGATGAATCTTCTGCTGCGACACACACACTTTCCGGCATGCTATCGTACGAAGAGAAGTTCTGTGCGCGCGATAGTTCTAGAATGCGGAGTTCTAGCGCACTCAGGTTCGGGAGACTCGACATTTTCGACGTAGAAAGTGGTTGCAGACGCTCACAGCCACTTTCGTTTTCACCGGATTAGCGAATGGAAGCGCGCGTATTACATGCGTCCTCGACAGATGGCGCGGTGTGATGCCATTGTTGAGAGACTGCCGGTTTCCTACTAGGTACCTAGACATGCAATCATCGAAAATTCGATTTAAAAAAAACTACAGCGATTTCAGCGGAGTTCTTTGACATTTGAACTTTAGAAGGTTCAAGCTTTTCACTGAACATAAAGTTTCGATAGGTTTATATTCACTTTTCGGTCCCTTTAAGATAATAAAATAAATAAAGATCGAAACGTGTACAAAGTTATGCACACAACTCCGCGTTCCTGCGTAGGTTGCACAAAACTGATTGTGCACTGCGACAGCTTTGCCAGTCTGTCAAAACGAAACTACAGCCATAATGCTCTCGTCGTCGTATGCGACCGAGCGCCATCGGCATTAATTCAGAATATGTTTTGAACTTGAAAACGTGTGTTGGCGTGTAGGATGTAAGATGCAGTCTGGTAAATTAGGTGGTGCTTCCTGCCCTTCAGCTCCGCCGACCGTATAAAAATCTGAACGTCTTTGCATTTGTGTAGTGAGGTCCTCCGTCACGCATTTTGTTCCTGAACCCATGCACGAGCTCTGTTAGCACAAAGATAAGCGGCGTGTCTCGGACGGTTGATCCTCAACTCCTAAGCGAACCAAGAAGTGTTCTAGTGACCCGATATTTATCCATAGTTCTCTGAAGTGCCTTCACGATGTGCCATCATCCCGCTTGCACTAGACGGACTTACTTTGCCGGACAATTAGATGAGAAGGTGCTACTGGATAAGTGACGTTCGTGATTTCTCATATGAATGTATCAGATTTTGCCTGCTTCAAATTGTGTCACACATTACCTTCTTATAGTGTTGTCACTGTTGCTGTATGTACACTGGATATTTGTAGTATATCTGTTTTCATACCTGATGATCAATGATGATTACTGTTTGTTTCTTGCAAACACAGGGTGTTTGTTTTTATTCGCTACAACATTTTTATTAAAAACTAGTAGAGCAAAATAGATGCCATTTTTCAGTAGAGTTATATGGCCAGGTGAACATTCGCTCGAAGAAAATCATGCAACTATATAATCACGAATTACCTAAAGTTCATTAGCTTTTTAATTAGGGGACTTCTCGCAAAGGCGAAATAACAGAACGGGATCTATTCGGCGTCAAAAGTAATTCCATGTTGAAAAAACACACAAACGCGCACGTGCGTTGAAATATCTGTCGCGGAATTTCGCTATGCAGTTGATACGTATCTATCACTAAATAATTCACCATAGTCACTATTTCTAGTCAAACATTGTGCATGTGTACAGGTACAGGACAATTCAGATATTATGACACCCAAGCTGGGATATATGTGCTGTAATATCTACCATACCATAAACGAGTAAATGTAGTCGAGTAAAACCTATTTGGTGGTCAGGTCTCATTCCATATGAGAGTTCTTACGTAAATTGTGGAATATTCGTTTCCTTAGCGATCACTGTTCTCAGTCTAGCCATGCTAAATGTAAGGTGTTTTTCATTGTGATGCGAAGAAGTCATTATAATGATGACAAAGATTACATTTATTGTTTCAGTTATACACTTCTTTATTTCGATAAATTACGGTTCTATTTCAAACTCTGAAGTTTTCGTTTGTTGTCTTCATTGATGAATCCCGAAGACGTTAAATAGTTTATTCTGATTATTGGGCGCTTGAATCCAGCATTGATTAACGCAGGCGCTATGTTGTCGCCGTGTTTGTATTGCTTCAACAACTTGCACTTTGTCGCGATGAACTTGCACAGCTTCTTATTGATGTTTCCTTTCTTTGTATGAAGATTCTTGAATGGCGTACAAGAGAGTATTAGATGAAAATCGTCCGGAGGTCCACCGCAATTGATATGTTTGTTGAGTTTCAACAGGTGATAATACATCAGACCTTGCACGACAATATTGAACTTCTGTTGATTCGACATCGTTGCAGAGACTGGTAGAAGAAAATAATTGCGTTGCCGTGGTAGTGGAATATATCACGTGATAAGATTTTATGTACTTTACATCTCAGATATGCGTAATTTCAACAAATCCGTAATGAATCGTGCGATATAGACCGCTTGTATATGATAATTTGGTCCGACTGCTTTCTTGATGAACTCAATGCCCATTGCAATGATTGCAATTACATCTGGTCTAGTGTATTTCAATTCTTCGTTGGCAAACCTCAAAAACTCCACCATCAATCTCAGTATTGTAGATTCGGCTTATAAATTCTTGCACCTTCAGTTCTGTAGTTTGTACCATTTCTCCGAATACGACCATGTCTAGGACGTATTGAAATGCAGCGATAATGAAATCGTTTCGCGGCTCCTCCTTTTCGAAGCAGTTTTTTATCACATCTTCCCATGACTTATGGTATCGAGTACAAAATCTGTCCATCTTTTCAATGTAGAGCAATTGTCTCTTCTGTTTTCAAGTGCACATCTGCACGTAATCAAAAGCATATCTATATTTATTTTATTGATTAAAATTTTATTATCTGGTTTAGAATGCTATAATCTCCACCTGTCGTGAGAATTATTATTTTGACTTTGTTTCAAGTATTCACTCGAGTGATATTCTATGAGTTGTGAACTTACTGTCTGAAATAATTATTGTCTTGTATTTGTTTAAATTGTTCACTCGATTGACATAAGTAAGTACCTCTAAGGTGGGAATGCCTCATAACTCTGAGTTGCATTTCACATTTGATATTTCTGTGTGGTTCATTAGAAATTTCTGTTGCAAGATATTACAAAAATTGATGTAATTAGATCTGTTTCTCGTTTTTGATTGTGTATCGTTGCTACCAATTAATAATTTTGACTTTCTCTACATCTTCAATAACAATATCGCATCTCTACAAACTTAGCCGACTTGTCAACCACTTTGACGAAAGATTTCCGTTTCAGGGAAAGGATGCGAAAAGATAGTGACCCCCGCGAGTGATATCGACATCTATTTGCGCTGCACAATAAAATATATCGCCTTTGAACTCTCTTATCTGACCTCTAGAGCGCCCCGTTTGCTGGACGAAGTAATATGGCCCCTAACCCTTTGAGCGATAAAGCATGCGCGGTGTTATGGTCACATATATAGAGACAACGTCTCCTGGTTTTGAGGAAAAGAGTGAAAACCGAGATGAAAACAGTGCATATTTTCTACGTCTTGGATACCTCCATCAAGGTTCGTACTGTTCGTTAGAATGAAAATTGTATATTGGTCGATTTTATGATGGTTCAATGATATATTATTTTCCTCTGTTGTTGTTTACGTGTCGCCGCGTGTTCCTCTGTTCTTCAGCGTTAAGTCTGTGCTATTTCGCCTTTTGATAGATTGATTAGCTATTATTTCTCTATCTGTTGGATGGTGCGCAGGTTTGGCTCTCTATTAATTGTAGCTGTTGATTGTGTTGTTTCTCGTTATTTCCTTACGTCTATGCTGTTCACTTAATAAGAAATGGATTAATTAAAAGTTGAGTAATGTTGGAATATGAAACTGAGATTCCCTATTGCGCTCGAAATGTTATGACAGATATTCACGCTATTGCTATGATGGTTCTCACGTATAGAAATATTAGACTTTTTATAATACAATTTGTAATTTGATTGTCATCATATTGATTAAGAATATCTTCTTTGTAGTGGTATAGTTTTATTTCCTCTTGTGTTCTTGTCGTTCGTGTTCCGTGGTCTTCCAAACATCTATCGGCACCCGTCTTCAACAAATCAAGGCAGATAACATTAGATCTGGTTGTTGGCTAGGAGCGTGCTATATGGTGAAGTTCATTTTTAACATGTCTATTTTCTGATGAGTTTGATTTTTTCTTCTGATTCAGTCTGAATGATAGATTACTATGTTGTTTTGATTAAGAATAACTTCTTTGTATTGGTATAGATTTTATTTCCTCTTGTGTTCGGATCATTCGTGTTTCTTTTCTTCCATACATCTATTGGCACCCGTCTTCAACAAATCAGGGCAGATATCATTAGATCTGGTTGTTGGCTAGGAGCGTGCTATGTGGTGAAGTTCATTTTTAACATGTCTATTTTCTGATGAGTTTGAGTTTTTCTTCTGATTTTCTGAATGCTAGATTACTCTGTTTGGTTCTCTATTAGCTGTTGATCATGTTTCTCATTATTTCCTTGCGTGTGTGCTATTGTTTACGTTTGGATGGTGTGCCGTTCAAAGTGTTTCTCTGCTATTCAGTGCTAGCTCCGTGCATGTTTCTCGTTTTGATAGATTCTTTTTCAATTATTTTCCTGCATGTGTCTGTTGTTTATATGTTGGATTGTGCATTGTTTTGGCTCTCTATTAGCTGTTGATTGTTTTGTTTCTCATTATTTCTGTATGTCTATGCTGTTTACTTAATAAGAAATTGATTAATTGTGTAATGTTGGACTAATCAACTTAGATTCCCTATTGTGCTCGAAATGTTCATAACTGTCACAAAACAGGTGTACGCCTCCCGTCTTCAACAAATGAGGGTAGATATTATTAGAGCTGGTTGTTGGCTAGGAGCGTGCTATGCGGTGAAGTTCACTTTTTAATATATTTTCTGTGTTGGATTCATAAAACAAAGTAAGGTTTTTAGTGACTCTTAGAATGAAAATTGTATAGTGTTCGATTAGATTATGTCACGAGGATGATTTTATGATAGTTAAAACGATAGATTATTCTCCTCCTCTGTTGTTTTGATTAACCAATGTAGTGGTATAGATTTTATTTCCTCTTGTGTTCTTGTCCCATGGTCTTCCAGGGTCTGTGCTGTTCACGTTTAATTACAGGTAACTATCAGAACTTCCCGCTATTGCACTGATGGTTCTCACGTTAGGAATATTAGACTTTTTATAATACAACTTGTAATTTTGTTTATAATCATATTGATTAAGAATATCTTCTTTGATTAAATGTTGTGACTGTTTCTCGTTTTGATATGGTGTAGCTATTATTTCCCTACATGTTGGATGATTGGTTCTATATTAATGCTATGTGTTGATTCGAAATATTTCCTTATGTCTGCGCCATTCACTTCATAAGAAACTGATTAATTAAATTTGTGTCACGTTGGAATATTAAGGGTAGCCTCCATATCGTGCTCCAAATTACTTACATCTATCAGGTTCTACGCGTCTCAGACTTTTTATAATAAAACTTGTAATTTTGATTGTAATTGTATTAATCAAGAATATCTTCTTTGATTAACTGTGCTATCCCTTCTGATTCATTGAAAACTTGTGTGATTACAGTTAATAAAAAATATTGTGTTTGATCTGGGATACCTATTCAATGCCATTGTATCATACCTTTAATAAGTATATTCTTTATTAGATATATTGTGTTCCTTCTTCTTCAGGTTTTTTGGCTGTGTTTTTCCCATTCACACAGAGTCACAGCATAATTCCTTGCACTATTGATTTTAATAAATATATTTTCACTTGTACTTTTGTGTATGGCTATCCTTTGCATGTCTCTGCATGTAAACCGCTCACCTGCTGTATCTGGAAAAAATATGTGAAGTCAGCCCACGTATGGCCAAAGAAGTCTGCCCAGGCTGAAAATGTGAGAGGGTAAGCGCGCACGCAGCCCTCCCTCCGCCGACAAGCGCTCGGACAACCCTCCGCACACGCGCCGCGCGGGGAAAAATACGCGCAGGGCTCAGGGCAGGGGTGCCGTAGTTTTCCATCCCTGTAGTTTCTCAACCTCTACATACTACTCACGACACATACTTCCTCCTTTGCGCTAGCTATGTGGACCCTTGAAGGTCCCGCCATTCAACCTGCAATCCCGGATCTTCCTCGAAAACACGAAGCTGCTCCAGTAGTAGCCCATCAGCTCTCCTTGGCACATATACACTCTACCTACCCTTGCTGTCGTCAAATCTTCACAGATGCATCTGTGATGCGTGACACATAAGGGGCAGCTTTTTACGTCACAGATACGGACCACGAACAAGCCTACACGTTGCCCTATCCTGGGTCCTTCACTGAGGCGGAACTGTATGCCATCTTCGCAGCCCTAGCGTACATTGCTGGTTTGCCAACTGAGAAGTCCTCGGTTGTCCTCACTGAGAGCAGGGCGTCCCTCCTCCTTTTGCTGTCTTCCCACCCCAACATCATACGTGACCTGCCCAGCATGGTCATCCAGGCATACAATCGGCTCTGTGGAAATGGTCTCGTTCTTTCTCTGCAGTGGATTCCCGGTCATGTGGGCTTATCTGGTAACTCACGCGCAGATGCGGCTGCACGACGTGCTGCACAACTTGTGACTCATGCTACGGTACATTTGCCCCTTTCTGTTTCTGCTTCTTGTATGTCTATACGCCGCCGGTGTGCTGCTCGGGCCCAAGCGTTCAGAGCTGAGGCTGCCTCATACAACAGTCACCTGCAATCAATCGACCCCGCAGTGGACTTCTTTATTACGTGTCGCAGCACTCGTCACGAGGAATCGCTCCTGCACCGACTTCGTCTAAACGTCGCCCGCACACCGCTGCAACTGTTGAGAATGGGTCAGTCCAGCACTCCCCTCTGCACTAGCTGTGGCGTGGTGGCTGATATTCCCCTCTGCATGCTACACTGCCGGCAACACCTTCTGCACCGTGACGCCCTCTGTCGTCGTCTATCCCAGCTTGGCTACGGCACTATGACGCTGGCTACCTTACTGGGTCCCGCTCGTCAGTCGACCCAGTGGGCAGTCACCACTGCGCTCCTCCTCTTTCTCCACGCTTCGAACTTCGTCAACGCCTTGTGATTGTGTGACCCCGTGTGTGACTTTTCAGTTTTAGTTTTGAGTCCTTCTTTTGCTTTTCTTTTCTTCTTTGTCTTTTCCTTTTCTTTTCTTCTTTGACTTCCTCTTTTCGTTTCTTCATTGTCTTCCCCTTTCCTTTTCTTCTTTTCCTTTTCTTTCCCCTTTTCTCCTTTTCTCTTCTCCTTTTTCATTTCTTCCCCATTTTCCAATTTTTTTGAATAGCAAGTCGACCTCAGTCTGGCTGACCTTTCCTTTCGTTTTTCTTGATAAACATATCCCCCCAGTGGGTTGAACATGCTTGCCTAAACATGCAGCACTGTCCTCTTGGTGTGTGGCTCGCTTGAAATCAGCGCTTGGACCGCTTTCGTGTTGCACATTATGGAGTCTTCTTGGCGATCCCAGCCAACCCTGAGTATCTTCATGATTGACACGTCTTCCGTCGTTACGTCATCGTAGGAAACCTCATCTGCTTTGAACGTTTCACGAGGAAGCGAGGAATTGGACGACCATTTTGGAAGTCCATGCCTGCTCGCTTAATCACTCCCTTTGCTTCGCAGTAGATTTGCGTGACCGCTTCCGCAGAGCTCGCCCCCGTGACAAGGTCGTCCACGTAGAACCCACGCTTTAGCGGCGGCATAGTGTTCCGAAATTGTCCACGTAAGCGAGCTAAAATGGGGTCGTAACGTTTCTGCTAGGATGCACGGACTGCAGGACACTCCAAACGGTACCCGTATCATGCGCCGTTCCTCAACGTTGAGTGTAGGAGCCTGATCAGACAGCGGTTCTGCTATCCACAGGAACCGAAGGTGGTCACGATCTTCTCTGCGTACACTTATTTGAAAGTAGGCCCTTTTTTATGTCTGCGACGAGCATAACTTCGAACAGGCGGAAGTCAACGAGAAACTATACAAGGGCGTTGTTAAGTTGGGGCCCTCGTCCAAGGTGCAGACTTGTTTACGTTACTAAAAAAACGTAATTTTTTACTGTCACCCTGTACGAAAAAGTAATTTTTTTACCGTTACAAATTACTCGCCGGAAAAAGTAATGACGTAACGTCTAGAAAAGTAACGCGTTGTTTTGCCAATTACTTTCGATATGTGAGAGAAAAGGACAGAAGTGTCTGAACGCCGTCGTGCGTAACTGCGAGCACTGCAAGCTGCAAGGGACCGAGAAAATGCATGAGTTAAAGCTCAAAGCTGACAGACATTTTGCTTGAGGGAGGCACAGCAGCATTTGAACAATATTTTTTTTTACCTTTCTCTCCACCGCTCCGAACATGCCAGATAGCTCAGACCACGGCGACAATTCATCGGAAATCGTCGAAATCGTTGTGACATCGACAGTATTCCGCACAAGACTGACAGGAGCTCATGAATGTACAAGAGTCGCAATAGGTTATCGGGGTCGAGAGTTCTGTGTTTTCGGTGCATCTGGCGTAGTGAGAGAAGACAAAAGAGTTCCAACTGGGACTCCCGCAAATGACTTATCAGGTTCATGGTGCAACCTACAGTCCAACCTACTGTATCCAGGCCGGATTACGGAATGATAGTCCACATGGATGGGGAGGGGACAGTGCACTAAAAAATACACTACACGTGAGGAACACTGTGGCAATTGACTTCGTGTTAGAAATTGTTGCAGAAAAAATCCTAGATAGACGACTGTCTTGGAATTTGCAGGGCGCAGTTGGTTTTGTCTTCCCGAACAATGTGGATTCTTTAGTCTCAAAGTAATCGATTACTTAGTAATTGACTGAGTACTGAAAATTGTAATTGAATTACTCAAAAATTACTTGGCCAGATAAGTAATCGATTGTGTTACAAATTACTCGAAACAGTAATTGATCAGTAGTAACGTAACTACCCGTTACGTACAAGTCTGCAAGATGTCATTTAACGGGACAGTCGCATTCTCCGAGGTCAATTTCGAAACTAATGCGAATTCTAATTCCTTGCCGACCATTAAAGTGGACCCGAAAATACCATTTCCATCCGCGGCGTACTTTTCGCGCAATCCGATGAAGAAGAAACGGGAATCTTTGCGCCCTTGCTCTCTAAAAGTGGGAGGAAACGTCACCCGGATAAGGCCAATCAGCGCGCGCTCTGGGCAAATGCAAGCCGCGCGCCTGTTTGGCGATCGCGAAGCGAAGGGAGCAAACATGGAGTCGGAAAACGAGAGTGGTGTTTCTCTGTCTGGGGGAGATTCTGACGAACATGTTAGCGGTAGCGGCGACGAGTTAATGCTGGATGATGACCCATACTCTACGGACCCAATGCCACTGGAACTTGCCGACCATCCACGAGATGTGGCTGCGGCTAACCCGCGGGATGACATTTTTAGGTGACGTATCTCTTTGCATGGTTGCCGTCGAATGTGCAAAACAGTTTAGAATGTTGAAATTGGCAGGTTTCTGTGTGGAGTCCGCGATCCACAGGAGCCCGACGAGAGCCTGTATTGCCATTCTGTTGCCAGGGTGGTAGAAATGTGCAACGGTGCCGCCGTGCAGTGCATTGCACAACACCCATTACTCAGGGACATCTGCCTCCGTAGAGAGCTTCTAGCCTCAATTCTGCCGCTATGATCAACATTTTAGGCAACTCAATCCCCAGGACCACAGGTAAGCCTGCTGCAGTGCTCTCCCGTTTGCTATATGATTACGACCGTAATGAACTTTTCGGTTTAAATGACCCCTCCCCATCAAGATTCGGAAGGGTAAACTCGGGTGCTAGTCGGGTGTTGTTGGTTATGCAAATTGTCGCACCTAAAGTGGACAAGGGCTGTATACAAAAGGGCGACGATTCTCAGCAGCTTTTTGGCCTACACAAGTTTGTCCCCTATAAATCATAAGCGTGGACGACAGCCGTAGAACAATCCAGAGAATCCTGGACCAACAATTCCATTAGGAAAAGTGAAGTAACACAGCCGCCTCAGCTAGTCTCGACATGCTCTCAATTATGCCAGTTAGCCATGGCCTGATTGTCAACACAAATCCCTGATTGATTGGCAGATATCCAGTGGGAATTTTAAACTCTGAAGGAAGGTCTTACAAGTCTGAAAACAGAAGCATTTGAGGTGCCAATGAAGGGGGGAAGCATGTTACTGAAGCATGTAAGAGTAACGTATTTTGGGAGAAATTGGATTTTGCCGAAATTGGAGGGAAGCTGGTTTGGGAGGGAGTTAGCAGTTGGAATCGGGCTCATCCTGAAAGAGGCGAACATTTTTTTGTTGTACTATGTTGCACATCTGCCAACCTTCCATATTCAAAATGCGGGAGACCCTGGAACTAAGGAAGGAATGTACAGGCTTTGAACTCCAAGGTTGGGATAGTGTCTGTTCTAGCCATTATCTTCCCAACACTGCGGGAGATCTGGCAGGTGTGCAAATGCCCACAAGATATGATGCTAAACAAAAAGAAATGTCATGTGGAGTTGTCTTTTCCAGCTGCCTGAGGTTCACGGCATACTCGTCATTCACAAGATGGCCTGGATGCGTTGTCCAAGCAATCAGGAGGGAGTTCCCGTCTACGACTTATCAAGGCTATCAGCGTTAGGACCATCGAAACAAGGGTGTCTTGACAAGAGAGACAAGCTGGTGCATACTGATGGCTGGAACTGGAGACATGTAGTGGCAAGATGAAAATTTTGCTGACATAGGCATACTTTGTGCAAGTGAGCCCTTGGTCATCCCCCTTGCCTCCCATCAGAGGTTTTCGAGAATACTATAGGTGTGTGGTGTTCTCGAAAACCTCTGATGGGAGGCAAGGGGGATGACCAAGGGCTCACTTGCACGAAGTGTGCCAATGTCAGCAAAATTTTCGTCTTGCAGCAATTTTCGTCTTTTCGTCATTGGAGTGTGGGGGATGTTTTGTCTTGTCACTCTGTATCTCCGGTTGCAGTCAACAGACTGTCTACCCGTCTGTACAGCAAAAACTAATACACGTGGCGGTATTAGCTCTGGCATCAAATCCAGACCGCACTGCACTAAGTTAGTGCCGACGTGTGAATATTTCGAACTTTGTGCAGATTGTCAGTGCGTTGTAGTGACGGGAATAAAGAATGACCCTATAATTGTATCAATTTATTGTACAGTGGAGTATGACGGAGTGGGAATAACAAAATAGCTTAGGTTTATTTGCCTCCCATTATGTATGGCAGGCAAATAAACCTAAGCTATTTTATTATGTTGTGCTGTGCTGCTAAATTGTGAAGTCTGGATGGTTACAGGTATGCTGCCACAGGGATGTTAGGAGGGTTCATGTTGGCAGATCCATGTCTGGGGTACTACGCTATGCAAGTGTGTGTCCTTTGTTTTCCTCTTCCTGGAATCAGGGGATAACAACCCCCTTGTGAGGCGCCGTGAAGTGGGTCCCCAGCACTTGCTTCAGCCATGACCTCCGCATCTGAAATATGACCTTGAGTGTTAACACTGAAAAGAATACGTTGAGGGTCTAGCGGGTACAATAAAAAACATAAAAATGACTATGCAAATAAATCTTCCCCTTTGCGGTCCCTGTTTCACTGGCACGGTTATTTTCCTGTCGACATTACGTTATAAACGCTGGCAGCCACATCACACAAGATTCCTTTCACAGGATTCGACAATTTTCAGGGCTCGTACATATCAATTATGTTGTGGGACGTGCAAAAAGAATTGCAATATTTTCGTGGCTTGATAAAACATACCAAATCCAGTTGATTCCGTTGAAGTGCTTGCTGCCGCCTGAAATAGGGCCAGAAATTAGCAACAAGGCTGCAGTAGAATACTGATGCAACGTGAAGTGTCTCGGACGTAGCCAAACACAGATTGCGATGTTCCCACATCCCTGAATTCTGCGGTCAGGCTTACACTATGCACTGTAGAAACATCCACTAGCTGCAATAACATTAGAATAACGCTGTCATGTGGGAGTGTTACGTTACTCCTGCATAATACAGGCGACAATCAGCACTGCAACAACACACCAATCTTTTTTCTCGAGAGTACGCGTACTATTGCGTCAGGATGCTGCAACTATTGTAATACTTTGTGTACATTAGTAGGCGGTGTGACTGTGACGTTACAATCGGCGGCGAGGCCAGGTGTCGCGATGATGTTTACTGTGACAACTGATAGTTTTCATCGCAGCGTAGCTGTGACCACGCAGGATTGTCACTTACCTCCGTTACTGGTTCCTGCCCTTGTTCCTGATCGAATATGGTAGGCACGGCGTCAATCTTCAGCAGTTTCCGTTTCTGCCGTACCGCGAGCCGAACTTGCAATACATCTTCATCAAAATAGGCGTCGTCGGCGAAATGACAGGAACAGACGCGTGAAACATTCAATCCTTGGGCCACACCACACCACAGTAGTGGCTGGCGATCGCTGCCTACCACTTTCGTTTCGTCTCGCCATTGCGAGGTTGGTGAAATGTAAGCTCGGGATTCGCGTTATAAGTCTTTGTGCACCCGGGCACGTAGCACCGGTTTCCTGGCTGTGAAATCGCACGTCGACGGCGTGAAATCCTTGGGCACACGCTGTGGTTCAAAGTACTTCAAAGCAAACGCGACAAGACAAGAAAAAGGGTCAGACGCACGCTCAGACACACACAGAACTCCGGCGGGAAGGAGCGCCTCCTGATGGTTGGTTTATCCGGGTGACGTCATCCAGTGTCGGCGCCTTGCGGGGATTGTCGTGCGCGCCGGAAGCGCCAACATTTAAAAATCGTTTCTGGGTCAACCAAGTGGATTTGTGCGGAGAAAATTTGCCGGCGTACATTATGAACGACAGGGAACATGACCATAACAGTTCCGGAACACGCTTCCGGATGCGACTGTCCCTTTAACAACGATGATGCGGGTGCATGTGATGATGCGTCAAATACCACGCGTAGCTTTGTGGTGACAGCTTCTTTTCTTATAACAGCTTGGTGAGGTAAGTAGTAGATTCTATCGGATAGAGCCGGTGTCTGTCTATCCGGAGGCACCCTTTCTGCTTGCTGTTCGAAGAAATACGCTCGGATCGCTGTGGTGTACTGCCGTAGGAGCCAAGTTTCTTTCTGCAAGCGTTGCAGTAGCAGCTGGACGATTCTATGTGAAATGATCCAGCGGCCCTGCTCGGCCCTGACAGAACTGTAGCGAATTTTTACGAAATTTTTTTTGCAGTCCCTAATAGTTCAAAACGACAAACCACAAAACGTTTCTTCCCAGATCTCAATGTGCGGATGCTAGACACGAGCAAAGTTCGCAGGCTCGCAAGACCATGCCTGGTGTGAGCGGCAGCTGCGACTCATAAGACCTAGAGACAAATCACCTAGAAGTGTGCGGTTGTCTTTTCCGTATAGAGGGAACCATGCTCTACACAGCGCCGCAAATCCCGGTTGTCACGCTGTAATAGGTGCTGGTACACAGGCCGGAAGTTTCACAATTTTCCTTCTATTTCGCGATTTTTGTGTGGAAAATCAAGCCATTAGATTTTAATGAATATTTTTTCCTTCCAAGGTCTCATGGAATACTTCAACAGGAAAAATCGCAAGACACGTAACTTTCGTAGTCGTGGCAGGAAGAATAGGGGAAGTATGCGCTCTTTCCAAAATTCGCTACAATCGAGCATATAACACGCAGTGAAGAGGTCAGAAGACGCGTCTGAAACCAATGCAGTTTTATAGAGCGAGCCTTCCTCTACAACATACTAAAAAATCTCGATGGTGTTTTTTCGTATAAAAAATATTTTTTTCGTGTGTAGTAGAGCGCATTACGGCCACAGTGACCCACGTTGCATGTATTCGGTGGGATCCTCTGGATTTGTTTCTTGGCCTCCTGTTTTAATTCAGGTTATTTCTGATCTATCTTTTCTGGTTGGTTTTCAATGACAACCATCCGAACCAAAGGAACATGGCTCCAGTTGAGCGCTGTGGAGTTCCAATTCTCCAGTATGAATATTAGGCGCGTAAATACATGTTCAGCTGCAGGTGGGAGTAAGTCGCCATCTTCCCATGCATTTCTCCCTATTCAGCGCGTCCAACGGCGACGGCAGCCATCAGACGTCCCACAGTTATTAGCACAGACATTTCTCTCCCCATACTTGGCGCAAAGTATAAGGTGTCTGGACATACTGTGCCTAAAGTTGGATGATTGTTTGGATCCAAGTGGATTACAGATTGAATCCAAGCCATCCAACTGGCAACTTGTCCAAGCCAAGCCTAAATGCTCCTAATGTCAACAATAAACAGTGCGAAGATAACGCGAAATCGTCGGTTTCTGAATTGAGGAAACGTATTTTGAAGTTCGTGATCCACGGTATGCTGCACAGTTTTGTGAAATTGGTGATTTGTGGCTTCCGGGCTTCAAGCCTTGTTTACGTCGTCGCGCTTGTTGAAGTAGTGTGGTCTTTACATTTGCGTGCCGTTTAGCACTTCTATCGTGAACAATGACCTGAGTGCTTTTTGTGAATTCGTTTCAAGTTTAGCGAAGTGAAGTACGCAGCATATGGATCATCGTGCTAGCTGCATCATGCAATTGAACTATTAACAGATGCATCAGGTTGTTAGCATCGAATGAATTGCGCATGTTGACGGTACTTGGCACAGAGCTCTGTAGGTCGATGTGCGATATCACAATCTGCCGTGATTCAGGTAGAATAGCTATTCGATTGCACGAAGTAGAGGGAAACTTGTTGGTGAATGAGAGAGCAACACACAGCTTTATTGCAACAAAGACAATCTGTTTATTAATGCGACTCACGATTTCGTTAGAGCACAGTAGAGTAAAATTAAGCTGTTTCACAGGGTAGTCGACAGACATGTAGCTGCTGCTGCCAAGGAGCATGTCAAAGAGTAGTTGTGGATGGGACGCTGTTCTACAGCGCTACGTCTGAACAAACTATACTCGCGTCTGTCTTTTTTTCCCTTTTCTTCCTCTGTCATGGCTTCATGGCAAATGCTTGAAGGGGTTTGCATCTGAGACACACTTTGCTGTGGGTATACTCTTGCATGACCTGCACACAAGCAGGATAAAATTGACAAAATTCACAGAGAAGTACAGAGACACATTGACACTAAAAGGAATTAAACAGTGTAAGCTCCATCACCTGAACATGTATACATTGCTGACCTGGTTCCGGAACGCTAGGGCATGCACCACGCTTCAGTACAGCTCGACTGTGTC
The DNA here is from genome assembly GCF_037126465.1 of Ornithodoros turicata. Taxonomy (NCBI): domain Eukaryota; kingdom Metazoa; phylum Arthropoda; class Arachnida; order Ixodida; family Argasidae; genus Ornithodoros; species Ornithodoros turicata. The sequence goes on along the minus strand of NC_088206.1, from coordinate 26,751,117 downwards.
CATGATAAAAGGAGTATAGCTGAAAATGAGTGGAGCACATGAGGTAGTGTTTGCAGCCAGTGCAGGATTTCGCATTCACTTCCTCAAGTCACTGGACCCATTTCAAATATCGTTCCGTATATTGTTGGGAGAGCCTGTGAGGGCGACAATAATTTCATTAACAATATTACAGAATCAACAGAAGTAGCGCCCTCTTTTTCTTTATGTAGCACATGCATAATACACCTTCAAATGTGTCGGAAGAAGCTATAGGATCTCCAGCTACAGGTGCATGCATCCCCATCGCAACAGAGCCTTCCCATGTGGAGCTGTTCATGGGATGGTGCAGCATCTGCTTGGCCCAGAGTGAAAATATCTGGGTGCTTGTATTATGTGTATCTTGAGGAAAATACAAGGTGCTCCTATATGTGTGTGCACTTGTATCTGAAATGCAGTTATTTTCTTAGTAACTTGCACTGCTTCTTTCAGTACCATTTCTCGGATGGTTGAACAAAAACATGACAGATGGGATCAAACAAATATAAGTAACTGGGATAAGATGGGTGCTGATCGGCATGCTATCTTGCTGCATATGCCCTATAGTCAATGCTGTGTTAGTAAAATATTTATGATGTTGAAATTTATAAGTTTGGGTAAATGTTAGAAAAATAAAGCCATATTTGTATATATGGGCACTTTGGTGTACAAAGCTGCACGGCCAAGGAAAGACAAACTTAATTCACTCAGAAACATACTGGAAGAATTTCACACACATGAAAGTAGGAAAAATAGGCTACTTACTTTAGGAAATACACTTCTGATCCACCCTCTCTGTACTGCTTGCAGTTCTCTTTGATGCTTTTATTGGGCAACAACAATAACTTTATTTTAAGATGATGAATGGGGAGTTCCATCGCCAGAGGCCATTGGTGAGTTTCATGTTTATGTTGCTGACTTCCGAAACTGAACGTCGAAGCTTTCAGATTTCGGCTCCATTTAAAGGCATCGGTAACCAAGATATCTTTGAAATCGCCAATAAACTCACTAATTAAAGATACGTTCACGCGTTTTATGGCTTGACAGGTTTGACAACCACGGAATAGAAACCGAAACATAAGTAGGCCCGAGTTAGAAAGCTAGCTGGAGGCCGGTCTAAAAGAATACATCAGAAAAATAAAACACACAAGGTATGGTCCCATTCTTGATTTAATCGCTTTTTATCACGTTTCACACATCTTTGTTTGGTACACACAGTGAAAAAAACGACAAACATGAACCAACACCATTGTTCAGATTTCCTCCGCCAAAACTAGCGGGCTCCGCCAGTTCTGGCCTGGCAACACGGGGACGCCTAATGGCGGCTTCCTTAGTTTGACGTAGACCTGTGCGCCGCCGCCGCCTTTTCTCTGCGCGTCCTGCGCGCTGAGCCGCCTCTGCAGCCACCCGGGCGCGCCGATATCCCGCGCGCGCGTTTCGTGTTCCGATCGGTTCCGTGGGGGGGAGCGCGAAGCTCAAAGTGGTTTCGCGCACTTCTGCCGGTCTTGGCCTCGCGGGACAGTATTGAACAGTCATGGCATCAGAGACTGAATCTCCGTTTTTGAAGCGCGTGTCTTTGTTCTCTGTTGATGAGAAGTCAAGTGCATTTAAAAAAGCGCGAATGGCGTTACTTTGGCACCTTGGTTTTGCAAGACGGTGACAAGAAGCGGAAGACTAGCTCTGATTTCTTCTGTGAGGAGTGCCTGACAAACGCAAAAGAGAAGGATGGAGGTAAGCCCTTCGATAAGTGAGTATGTTGGTACATGAAAATCTTCTCACCGTTGCTGAACGAATGCAAAGCATTGGTAAAAGGTTACGTGTAGAAAACGCTCGAGCTTCGTGGCTCTTATACTGTCATTATTATTATTGTTGTTTTCATTCATTTGTGATGGCATTAGGTTAAATTCCCATGGGCACCGCGAAGGGGGCAAGGGGGCCGTTGCCCCTCCCTCCCCCCGCTGGCCGGGTTGATTTTTGTGCATGACAACTATGCCCTCTAAAAATTCCCTCTGAGGGTACAACGCGTGTGCAACCATGTTACCGTGCACATATTACGGGCTTTCACGGCTTGTTCTAGTCGAAATGTGATCGCAGTAGATCTATTGTTTGTGATACATTTGTTACGGTTAGTCCTTTTCTTTTTTTTTCAAATAAAAAGTGGAACCTTTTTAGGATGTGGTTTCGACTGTAGTCTAGGCAGTATACATCTCGCAGGCCACCAGCGTTTGCGTACGCTTGTGGACGGCTTACGCATTTACGCCGTCGCGCCGCCGCCGCCGCCGGTGGCAAAACCGGCTCTACGCCGCCGCCGGTCAAAGTGTCATCGGCGCACAGGTCTAGTTTGACGGCAGTTTTGGATGAGCTCCGGTGACCTGTTCAGCTGTTGAAAGTTCCCTTTAATTGTCACATTTAAATGCTGAACAATTCAGCAAAAATATTAACCACGAAAAGTCTAAGAAAATATAACGTTGCAGGAAAAGACGAACGTACAAAAACGTCATTTACATGGCAGAACTAGTGGAAGTGACGGAGTCTTGTGATAGTCCTTCGTCCAGGCTGTACTAGGTTCCAGCGAGGCTCACAGCTAAAGCCCTGCACCATCCGCGGATGGAAGCGTATCTTCGCGGATATCCACAAGGAACTTGCGGGCGGGTTCGGATGAAATATGGACGCTTGTTGTGATTTGCGGATCGGACGCGGATGGCGCCGGATCAGAAGCGGATAGGATGCGGATAAACCGCGAGATTGCGCCATCAATTTTCTTCACACTAAGCACCGAACACAGAGTACACGGTGAACGCAAGACGCTCGCGCGTCTGGGAGAGATCTCTGGCGTCTCGAGTCGAGGTACGCGCTCGGCGCCGATCTTGCGTTCCACTTGCAATAAACTCTACGTAATCCGTTTGTTGCAAAATGTGTTGCTGTGATTGGTGCCGTGCATTCTTTCGTGGCAGCTAAATCTGCGCTTGCTGTCTTGTATCCTTTGGTGGCATCATGGACGCTCAGGACCTTTCCTCGCTACAAAAGCTATGCCACTTCGGTGTTTTCACTGTCAGAACGAGATAGGGGAAGTCGCCTGTGTGGATGGAGTTCGGTGACAGCTGTTTCTGTTAGTCTTTTTTCTGTGCTGTTTCCGCTGACGGGAAATAACGTTTATTTCCTGGAAAATTGGCTAGGTATATCGACCCCAGACTCTGAACTATCGCTACGAGCCGTGGGAGACGCGGATCCTGCGGGTAGGATGAAGATATTAAAAAGCTCATCCGCCCAGGGCTTTAGCTCACACGATAAAAAGTATTACTTAGACCTGGCCATCACCGCTAATCCCCAATCTCCGCCGCCAGCACCGTGCACACCGGAAACAATGCCACCCAGGATTGCAATGCGCGCGTTATGCTGCAGAAGAAAAGGCTGTGATAACCTTGGAAAAGTTTGTGCCACAGCATATTGCTTGAACATTGAAACCCAACCAGGCCAGAAAAAATTGGAAACAAAAAGAATGAAGAGAGGAGCCAAAGAAACAGATATAGCACCCCATTGGATACATGCAACGTGGGTCACTGTGGCCGTAATACCCTGTACTAAAAAAAAAAGAAAAAAGAAAGAAAGAAAAAAGAAAATATTCTCTTACATACGAAAAAAACACCCTGGAGATTTTTTCATATGCAAGAGCAGCATTCAGGGACACCCCCTCTGAAATCCGGCTTGACCTGATTGCAGAGGACTACGCAAGGAAGCTAAGTTTACAGGGTGGTGCGTGAGTACGTGAGGAGGAACAGATTTGGGCAGGGAGAGGAGGACATATCTGAGGCGAACAAATCCCTCTTCGCGCCCCGACCTGATAACAACACCGATAACACGCCCGGTAGCTTTCGCGTAAGATAAAGAATTCGACGTGATGTTTAACTGTGGGAACGAGCATGAGACTTTCCAGATATCGGGAGATTGCCGGATGAAATTGGCAGGTTGGCGCCTGTGATAGCCTTCTGGACGACAAATTGACTAAATGCGAGTTCTAAGGGTGCAGCAAGGACAACAGCCACGGTCCGTAGACGATACACAGACTACGTAATTTTATGATGATACCGTCAGTATCAAGTTGGTATCAAGAGTTATTACGAGCTAGAACACAGGAAACTGACAATTTGGCGCCAGTGAGTGCCACTTGGGCGACGATTTGGCATAATGTCTGAGGTGTACACAGGGTGTCCCAGAAAACGTGTCATTGAATTATAATAAAAAACTACGCCACCTAGAATCATGCGGTCAACAGCATTTGTTCTTATTAGATTTTTGCCACCTCCTAATGTGAATGTCATGTACTCCAAGTTTAATTATGTAAATATTTGCGAACTGAACCCGGAAATTTGCCGAGTACAGGTCACTTTTTTACCCCACCAATATGAAGAGCGTGCCGAATTGACTCAAATTCACGATAATTCACAGTGATATTCACGAGCTATTCCATCGAAAAAAAATAGACGAATATCATGCTTTTCGGAGCACCGGACCATAGTGCGCGATGACTTTTTGAGCACAATCGCTCTCAGTGCGAAGAAAGGAGGTTCCGAAGCCAGCCCACCAGAGTGATAATAGAAAAAGTAACTGTTCCTAAAATTCGGAGAGGGAAAGCATTATCCCAGCGAAAGTCGGACGTGATAAGCAGTGCCTGTTTTATCTCTTTCTGCGATTTCAGGGAGGGCTGGGTTTCCAACCTCCTTTCGTCGGACTGACAAAGATTGCGCTGAAAAATTCATCGTGCGCTATTCTGTGCGACCTCCGTAGAGCATGATGTTCGGCCATTTTTTCAGATGGGATAGCCCCTGAATACCCCTGGAAATTACCATTAATTTGACTAAATTACACACGCTCTTCACATTGGTGGGGCAAAAAAGTGACCTTTACTAGGCAAATTTCCGACTTAAGCTCGCAAAAACTTACATAATTAAACTTACGTTACACGACATTCACATGAGGAAGTGGCAAAAACCCAGTAAGAACAAATGCTATTGACCCCATGACTCTAGGTGGTGTAGTTTTTTTATTATAATTCAATGATACGTTTTCTGGGACACCCTGTAGATTGGGCTGGTTGGTGTAAATCCACAAGCGATCAAAGAACAAACATGAAACAACAACAGGGCGACTTGTGTGTGATCTTGTCTCCTGTTTGTTCTTTGGTCGCTTGAAAATGACCGATTTGACCAAACGCTACTTCGCAGGCTTTAGCATGGGAAACAGGTACGGGCCGCGGACTCATAGCTATTAAGCATGGATATACAGACTACGTAATTAAATGATGACATCTTCGATATCAGGTTTATATCCAGAGTTATTGCTAAATGAAATGTAAGATATGAACAGTTTGACGTCTGCGAGTGGCAATGATTTGATCAAACGCGACTTCGTTGGACCAGAGATTTTGGAGCAGAACTAAATACCAGAATCGAAGGCGTGTATATTCCCAATTCCCAGCAGTGGGTAGGAATACAGAAGGTCACCGACACGAGGCGGTGAAGAAGTAGAGAACACTGAGTGAATTTCATTTTAGTGTATCTACAATCCTGTTTACTCATAATTGGAGGTATAGTCGCAGGTGGATAGGTCACACGGCAATTTACAACAACGCAAGGACAGACAATTACAACAGATGTTGCAGTTTCTAACTTAAAGTCCCATGTCAGATTTTGCCTTCCGCAGGTAGGAAAATTTGATTGGCTGAAGTGTGGGAAAGGAAAATCAGTGACGAAACCAAAATAACATGAAAATGAGCTTTTTTGCGGGAGTTCATTTTGAAACGCGTTCGGTGGTGTGTTATCGCATCTCTGAATGACAATGCACGTCTGCCGCAACCGCCTGGAAAGGAAGCATTTCCGTGACGTGATCCAGCGGGTGAAAGTATTTCTACCGAGGCGACATTCGTCCCTTACAACTACAAATGTAGGGTGCATCGGATACACCGTACGGATTTTGTAGTATTCAGTCTTTTTTTGTGTGTGTGTGTTAGCGCCGCGAAGTAAGTGCGGATAAGATTGGCGTAGAGACGTCGACAGATGTCTGTTGTATTCAGTAGTATAGTTATGCGTGGAAAATGTAAGGTGCTCCAAAAATAAATTGCGTAGCAATCAGCGAGTTTAGATCAGCTTGAAACAAAACAAGAATAACGCGGTTTGAAGGTGCGACCCGTTCCTTCAATCCCATCCTATGCCTTTCAACTTGATCTCCGACGTTTATTGTAGATTTCCAGTAACCATTTGTATGAATCCATGGTATGAAGGTATGTATGGTAGAAGGCCATCGCGCTGTTTATGAACAAGCTAATAAAGCTATATTATTATATTATGAAGACTGGCATGGGATTGAGTATAGCCTGTATAGGGGAGTAGAAACTGGAACAGGGTAGAATATCGCCGGTGGCGATTAGACACCCCAACGCCAAAAATAAAGTTGTTCATTAGCAGATTTGAAGATAACGCTAAACAAGTGCTTTCGCGCCCTCGAGTACATTATTTATTTCTCGCTTAAGATGAAGCAATGCTTAGATCAGGGTAATCAGGGCTCTCACTCACGCGGGCCGCATGTGCATGGCTTGCACTCAGCTATTCTGTGCTCCGAGGGCTCTTGACCACTAAATAGAATAAAGCTGCCCCCCCCCCCCCAAATAATGAAGAGCTTGGAATGAAACCATATTTTTTCAGGCATTGTTTTTACCCTTGCTCGATGTAGTGCTGCTCCTGTCGACGTTAGGCAGTACATTCACATTCGAGCAGTTCTTGTGAACTATTGCACTATTGCACTCGACTTTCAGTACAATGTGCTGCTTGGAAAAGCTGATACCTGCCGTTTGAATTCAGCATGAGAAAGCCGCGACGCTATGGCAAGGAAAAAAACTTGCCAAGATGCGGGGCACAAAAGTGAACTTGCACGGCAAATCGCCGGCAGTTCGAACATGTACACGACAGCAGACACCTACAAGAACTGGTGCTAAAGTCTGAGGAAAAGACATCATAGATGAAAATACATATCCGTTACGAAGCCGTTTGAATTTATTTCACTGTACATGGTAATCAACTAGATTTTCTCGAAGTGCAGCACGCATAGAGAAGTCCATGATTCGCTTACACGTCTACCTGCAAGAAATGACCCACATTCTCCTTCTCAAACATTGCATCACTTGCCAATTTCTTTGAGAAAAGTAAAAAGTAACCTTTCTGCCACCTAGATGATGGCAGGGGCATCCAAGGAATACACCACAAAGAGTCACTGGTGTATTCTGCATAGCGAAGCCATTATCAACTACTTATACTAGGCCTTCGTTCTGGGATTTTAACAGTGGTGTCCGCAAAATTTGGAAAAGGCGCCGGCAGAGCCCTTTAAAACGGGCAAACCCCTTTGTATCATGGTGCCAAAGGCATATTCGAGACGGCTTATGCTACTGCCCTTCCCACTGGGATTGTAACGGATGCGACCGCAAAATCCGTAAAAGACCGCAGCAGAGCCCTTTAGAACGGGCGAAACCTCTTTAATCATGGTTCCAAACAGATATTATCAACGGCTTATGATGCTCTTCTACTGGGATTGCAACAGAAGCGACCACAAAATTCGGAAAAGGCAGCAGCAGAGCCCTTTAAAACGTACGAAACCCTTTGTATCATGGTGCCAAAGGCATATCCATGACGGCCTTTCTACCGAGATTGCGCAAGAGGGGACTGCAAAATTCGGATACGGCGGCAGCAAGGCCTTTTAAAACGGGCGGCACTTCCTGTATCATGGAGCGAAAGAAAGAGTGTTATCAGTGGCTTGTGCAATGCTATTCTGCTGGAGTTATAACACAGGCGATCGCCAAATTCCGAAAACGTGGCAGCAGAGCCCTCTTAAACGAGCAAAACACCTTGTGTCATGCTGCCAAAGACTTATTAACAACAACTTATACTATGCCATTCTACCGAGATCATAACACAGGCGACCGCAAATATCGGAAAAGGATACAGCATAGCCGTTCAAAACGGGCGAGACCCCTTGCATCATGCTGCCGACGACATGTCATCAATGGCTTGTACTATACCCTTCTACTGGGATTGTACCAGAGGTTACCGCAAAATACGGAAAATGCGGCAGCAGAGCCCTTTAAAATGGTCGATACCCCTTGTATCACAGTTCCAAAGTCATATACGTATTCGCAAGGCTTATGCTATTGCCATTCTACTGGAGTTATAACGGATACGGCCGCAAACTCCATAAAAGGCTGCAGCAGAGCCATTTGAAACGGACAAAAACCCCTTTAATCGTGGTGGCAGTCATTTTACACACATATAAAGACGCGACGGCTTATTTTATGCCCCTCTCCTGTGATTGCATCGGAAACCACCGCAAAATTTGGAAAAAGCAGCAGCAGGGCCCTTTACAATGACTAAAATGATTTCTATGATAGTGCCAAAAGATACTATGAACGACTTGTACTGGGATTGCAACAGCGGCTACCGCAACGTTCGGCAGCAGATCGAGCCCTTTAAAACGTGCGAAGCGCCTTTAATCCTGGTGCCAGGGCGTACCTGTTTCCACTGTACATGGAGAGGTCGCGTTTGAAGAAACTGCTTCAAAAACGACACTCGCGAAGGCAAAAAAACAAACAAAAAAAAGCAAATAAAATGCTATCAAATTTGGGGCTTAATATGAGCTCCAGGGCTGGGCACTATTATAATACTTTGTATTATAATAGTATTACTGTAATACATTTTTGTATTAGTATTACGTATTATAATACAGATTTTAAAAATGTATTTGTATTAGTATTATAATACGCAGAAACGCATATTACAAGTATTATAATACCGCAGTAATACTTCTCGGATTTTGATGTGTTCGTTCACCCCGAATGGGCTATCAGCATTACTAGTTTAGGCTGCCAAGGGGGACGTCGGACAAAGTAGGAGACACGACAACAGAAACAGCTTATTCAAGCTGTTTCTGTTGTCGTGTCTCCTACTTTGTCCGACGTCCCCCTTGGCAGCCTAAACTAGTAATGTCACACCAACTACCCCAACTTTGCACTTTGGGCTATCAGCATGGTGATAATCCGGTCATGTGGGTCAGCACACCACACGTTTTTGGTCGTCATCTCTTTGAACAACTATTCTTTCGCGAATTAGTCAGTGTACACTCTCTGGTCATAAAACTCCCCAGGAAGAAAGGAACAATCGGAAGTGTTTCTAGCTCTGTGTCCAAGGTTAATGTACGCACCAGGACAGGGTTCTACTTCTGGTACAAGGGGAATCTTTGCCCCCCTTCCCACGCTGGGAGGGGGGGGGGGGCAGCTCAGGAGGGACAGTTGCCCTCAACCCTGGCTAGGCTTAGAAGGGACATGTCTTAGACGTCTTGTGGCATATTCAATATGCCGCAAGACGTTCTTTGCTTCGAACATACAGGAGAGCACTCGAAGAAGGGGCGGATCCAGACCCTCGGTTTGAGGAGGGGGGGCGGTGTCTTTGTCGGGCGCGTATTAGGGGAGGGGAGAGAGGGAAATCCAGTGTATAAACTGACTGTTTCCCCCACACAGGATCCACCACTGACTCAAAGATTGAATTTTTGAGAAAATGTTATTAAAGCCAAATAATCAGTAATGCATCTATTGTTTCATACAACAGGCACTGTAAATCGTGAAATCAATGTTGTGTACGCCCTGGGCTTTTCAAAAAGTTATGTATTCCTTTATTACCATAATGTATTATAATACAGTATTAGTATTATGTATTATAAATACACATTTTCGAAAAGTATTTGTATTCGTATTATAATACATGTTTTTGTGGAGTATTATGTATTAGTATTATAATACGAAAAAATAGTATTACTGCCCACCCCTGATGAGCTCATATAAAAATAATATAAAAAAATGTCTTAAGCTGGTTTTACAGAATGTATACATGAAATCCAGATTTCGGAGTTTGAGCCCCGTACCATTTCCCCCTTTTGCACCCTGAGAGGTCGCGTTTTACGAAATCGCTTCCAAAATGGCACTCGAAATGACCAAATGGCCAATTTCATCACCTTCGGGGCTTAATATCATTTGATATAAGAATAATATTAAAGATGTCCTGAGCAGATTTTGTAATATGTGTACCTGAAAGTAAGATCACGGGGTTTGAACCCCGTACCTTGTTCCCCTGTTGCGCCCTGAGAGGTCGCGTTGGACAAAATCGCTTCCAAAACGGCCCTCGAAATGGCCAAATGGCGAATTTCATCAAGTTCGGGGCTTAATATCATTTGATATGACGATGATAATAAAGATATCCTAAGCTGATTATGTAACATGTGTGTGTACCCTGAAAGGTCGCGTTTGACAAAATAACTTCCAAAACAGCACTCGAAATGGACAGTTTTATCAAATTGTATAGTTGCTGTTGCTGTTGTATAGTTGTATAGTTGCTCCTAACCGTTTTTCATGTCAAATTGTATAGTTTAATACAACACCGATATAAAATACAAAACGATATCATTTGTATATTACCCACTCAACGCAAAGTTGTCTATTCTGTCAGCCCTTTGGAGTTCCGGAAAAAATGACCGTCCGCCTTTCGAACTCCTTCAGACCGTTCGTACAGTCTCAGCGCATGCGTATTGCGATAATACTGGGATCCGTCGAGCGCCTAGGAGGGGAACCCTGTCTGAGTCGCAACTTTGAAGACCCTGGGTGCATCAGGATTAACACTCACACACTCGCGAATTTTGGGATTGTTGTGGAGGAAGGGTCGTTCTATAAGACTGCGTTGGTTTCAGACGTCTCTTCTGACCTCTTCATTGCGTGTTTTACGCTCGATTGATGCGAATTTTGGAAAAAGCGCATTTTTCCTGCAATGACTACGAAAGTTACGTGTCTTGCGATTTTTCCTGTTGGAATATTACATCAGACCTTGGGAGGAAAAAAAATATTCATTAAGATTTAGTGGTTTGATTTTCCACAAAAAAAAAAGAAAAAGAAGAAAAGAAATAATCGCGAAATAGGAGGAAAGTTGCGGAACTTCCGGCCTGTGTATACCAGCACCGATTACAGCATGGCAACCGGGATTTGAATGCTGCGTAGAGCGTGGTTTCCTCCATATCACGTGCTCCATATGCAAAAGAAACCGCACGATAGGTGCTTTCTATGAGCCGCAGCTGCCGTTCACGCCAGGCACGGCTTTTGCCATCGCTGCGAGCTTTGCTCGTGTCTAGCACCCGCCACATTGAGATCTAGGAAGAAACGTTTCGTGCTATGTCGTTTTGCACTATTAGGGACTGCTAAAAAAATTTGGGGAAAATTCGCGATAGTTTCCTGAGGGCCGAGCGGGTCCACAGGACCGTTTCGCTCGGAATCGCCTAGGTATATAGTCTTCGAGTGGCGATATACTTGTTGTCGCCTAGTTTACCAAGCATGTTTTCCTTCACAGCAAGAAGGGCCTCGCATCTCCCACCACGTTTCACAATGAGGGATTCGAAGGTGTTCAAGTCTCGTCCAAATCATCAGCAGCTGTTGTGCTATTTATGCCGATCGCTTTGAGTTCCCACAGGTTACTGAAGGAAGTCTCTTTTGTCAGGAGGAATGACGTGCACAGCACAGTGCTTGAGCGCTAGTTCGTGCCAGAACATTGCATGTGACCCTGAGGAGTCCATCCCAATATCATCTCCACTCAGTGCCGGATTTAGGGGGAAGGGGGCAACCGGGGCGCTCGCCCCGGGGCCCCCACCAGTGCCCTTGTCTTGTAATTATTACTTTCTTGTGTAAATAGTAGGCCACTGTGGAGGTTATAGCCAATGTTACGCTTGCAGTAAGAACTGCCGTGCGCCAAACATTTTTAGCATGTCCTGATAAAACCAGATTTGAGTACTTGATCACAAGTTCCACTACTCCGCCGACCACCCTGACGGCATTCTGAAATTGCAGCAATGCTCGTGGTGTTCAAGTTAGACGCTCGTCTGATTACGCCATTCCGAGTATCCGCCGCCTCCACACTCTCAGAAAAAATGGTGTGAAAAGGTGGTAACTCCTATAGTTACCACGTAGGTCAACATAGCGTGTGATAAAGGGTGTAAAAGGGTGGTAAAAGCAATTATCATCTATCCAAATTGCTACAAAAAGGTGTACGCCCCCCTCGCAAACCGAATGAGAAGTGTCAACCCTATCATTCGTGGGAGAGAGTGAGGTAGCAGGTAGAACTTTGCAACCTTTTAGGCGCAACATATCCCACAAATATTACCTCCTAAAAGGTATAACTGCTCCACCCTTTTTTCTGAGAGTGCAGACGCAGAGTCGCGTTGTTTACCGAATTAAGAAGGGCCGTGTTTCTGCATGGCGAAAACGGGGCGTTTGCATGGTTGGAGCGAAGGTAAGAAATTTCGGATGTCTTTTGCAGTTCCTGAGAGAAATTGAGAAAAGGGTGCGAGTGATAAGTCCTGGCATGAGATCCCGCATAAAACTTTCCTACCGTTACGAACTATTTGGCTGAGATGAGATTGTCAAATACTGCTTCCAATCATTTGCCTACAGGTTGTATGAAAATGAGCAATAAAAGGCCAAAAGATAAGGGCCAACGGCACTATGAAAGCGGCGCAAGTAGAAGAAAGAAAAGAAGTGAAGTGCAGGAGAGAGATGCCGAGCTCATGAGCAAGACAAGACGCATAACCGAGTTCAGCACTGCCGCTGTCACAACTCAGGTGGCAACATCAGAAACGAGGTCGCTGAAGCTGAGTGGAGTAGGCGCTAGCACTTCGTCCTCTAAACTGGGGGAGGCTGTCACGCATGCAGACGACGTATTGCAATCTACTCATTCTGGCACGCCAGAGCAGCTTCTGCAGCATAAGTTCTGACTGGGAAGAACTTATCGAACCAGAGATAACGTCTACACAGACTAGGCTTTTTGCTTATGACGTAGGTCAAGTGATGCAGCAACGTCATAATACAGAGATGCCCAATGGAGGAGAACAGGATCATCAGAACGATATCGGTCGGTGGCTTGTCCGCATGACTACGAGTTACAGGGAATACTGGATTAGGATGGGAGGAGCATCACTGGAGCACTGTGATGCAAAAACAATGAAGTCCCACCCTGTAACGCAAGCTGCTGACGGAGATTCATCGCATTTTCTCTTCTGCACAACAGCCATGTTTCGCAGACAGAACCGCAATGGTGAGGTGGTGAAGCGAACATGGTTGTGTTTCTCGCCGACAACTGGCAAGCTGTACTGCTTTCCCTGTAAACTGATGGCAAGCTTTCAGAGTCAGCTTGCGACTGATGTCTTCAACAATTGGAAGCATGCCTCCGAAAGACTCTCAAGCCATGAAATGTCAAACGATCACTTGGAGGCGATAGTTAGCTTGGTGAGACGGCAGGACGAATTCAACCGGTAGACTCTGAACTCGAAAGGCAAGCCAGGTGGAGAACAGGTGGAGAAAAAAAGCAAGGTGGAGAAATACTGGAGCAGTATCCTGAAAAGGATAGTCAGTGTAATAAAGTTTATTTGTGAGAGGGGCCTGGCAATGCGGTGTGATAACGAGCTAATAGGATCACCAAAGAATGGAAGTTATCTTGGTTTACTCGAGCTCGTTTCTGAATATGACGACTTCTTAAGGAACCACATTGCCAACCACGCAAACAAAAGTAGCGGTCATACAAACTATCTTTCGTCAACGGTATGCATGTGAGGAAGTTGTTGAAGCAATGGGTCGGTAAGTCAGCAGTGAGATTATTCGGCGGATAAAAGCCTCAAAGTATTGCTCAATATCTCTGGACTCCACGCCTAATACAAGCCACGTTGATCAGCTGTCCCTAGTATTTCGATACTTGGAAAATTTTACGCGTGTGGAAAGGCTTGTGCAGTTCATGCCTAACCAGGGACATAAGGCTCAGGACATGCCCATGGCTTTATTGAAGTTCCTCGACGCACATGACATAGACATCAAGGACTGTCGTGGGCAGTCGTACGACAACGCCGCATCCATGAGTGGAAGGTACCAAGGCCTTCAAGCACTAATACGGCAGAAAAACCCTCTGGCCACATGGGTACCTGCCCCGCTGCTGTTGCCTTTTTCGACTTCCCTGAGCAGGTATGCGAGTTCTTCGCAGCGTCGACGCATAGGTACAAAACCTTGAAGGATCTCGTCACAACGGTTTCCGACGACTCCTCGAAAAGGCACGTTGTTTCAGTACCAAAAAGAGTCGCCGGTACAAGATGGTCCTGCAAAGCGGATGCAGTTGGAGCCTTAGTCAGGGGCTACACTGTTTTCTTAAAAGCGCTGGAAGACATTTTTAACGATGAAGATGAAATGCATGAAGTGCGATTTAAGGCTGGTGGCCTCGCTGACACAATGCCTAGGCTGGAAACAGGAATTTATGCCGCGTTTTGGGACGAGATTTTAGACAAGACCAGCAAAGCGTTGCAAAGTCCAAAGATTGACCTGAACAATGCAGTTGCCTTGTTGATATCGCTCCGAAGAGTTTGTTTCCGCAAAGCGTGAAGAGGTCGAGCACTACCGCGTGATCGGGGAAGCTGTGACGGGAAAAAGCGAATTTACTGCAGTGAGAAGGCGGCGACCCAGTGTGCGGCGGACTCCTCTGGACTACGGGACGACCCCGGGAGCACGGTTTACTAGCCCTTCAGACCTCACTATCCCCCCTAATATAAGAAGCGGAGTTTCGTGTAAATAACTTTCTCCCAGCAGTTGACCAGTTCCTGGCTTCTCTTAATCAGCGGTTGGGCGCGTACGAAGAACTGTCGTCCAGGTTTGGTGTATTTGGTGAAATCGGCGTCCTTGACGCCGAAGACATTAAGAAAAAGGCGTGTCGTCTTGCAGAAGCCTACAAGGAAGATTTGGATGATCGTTTTCCTGACGAACTAGTACACTTCAGTCACTTTGCAAAGGCATTTTTGCAAGACGAAGTTGGCAGCCGAGAACAGTTTCTCTACACGCTCCTCATAGAACAGGGTGTCAAGGAAGCTTTTCCCAATGTAGAGATTACTCTTCGTATGTATCCCTGCATGATGGTCAGCAACAGTTCCTGTGAGAGCTCATTCTCCAAGCTGAAGTTCATAAAGAACACTCACAGGGCAGACAGGGCAGCCATGACGCAGGCCAGACTGAACACCTCATCGCTGCTATGCATAGAAAGGGACATTTTGAAACAGCTTAGCTTTACAGATATCATTAGTGATTTTTCAGTCAAAAAATCCTGAAGAGTTCCAATCTACGCTAGTAGTGTGTCATAGTCTTCAGTAGCTTGTAACATAGATAAATGCAAGTGTACCCTAGAATGTACCAGCTAATCTAAACTATGTCAACGAAAGTGTAATAAACAGACTACTACTGTTCTTTGTACGTTTTTATGCACCACATGCAATAATTGAGGACTTACGGGCAGTAATTGTTCAAGTAATAAAATTGTGTCTTAGGACGATCAGCTTAAACCTAGTCAGGCGCCTGTTCAAAACGGTCCGCATATACACAAAATAATTAATGATGAAACCACGTTGCCGCAATGCATACTTACACCATTTCAAATCGATATAGGATTATTCGAATAATATTTGCGGTCTGTCGCTGCCATTGAAATTTGCTCTTACATTATAGCTCTTGCAATTATTTCGTTGACGCGATGATGATTTCGTTGACGCGCTGCTGATATATGACAAATGACATGGGCTCGCATGAACAAAAGGTATAAACAAAAGTGCACTCATATTATTATTGCCCTAAGTCTTCAACTGCGACCACAAGCACTTCTATGGGCATTGTCACAGTTACTTATAAAGCCTACGAATCGTCTCCAGCAGGCAGAGGGGGCCCCACCAAGCGAGCTGCCCCGGACACCCACCACTATAAATCCAGCACTGTCTCCACAACAGTCAAGTAATGTCTAGGACGTTGAGTGTGTAGAGGAGGTGGAGTTCCTCTACATGAGCCCCGACCGGCGATGATGGTATGCCACGGAGAGGCGATGACAGTGGCCTATCTCCATGGCCGCGCCGGTGGAACTGAGGCGGGTGCTCCAGGCGCGTGGCCATCTTCGTCGTTGTCCACGGCTCGCTACAGTGCTCCCCCCTCAGACGCGGAGCGGCGATAAGAAAGATCCAAGAATCACGTCTATACCGGAGGGAGAGAGCAAGAGTGACCGTGGATGACGCGCACTGCTGGACATGTCCACGGGCGGCACAGCACACGTTGCAGGCAGAGGTCGATGAGTGGGGCGGGAGCGGCCGAGATGAGGCTTGCCAGAGATGAACGTTGACGATGGCGAAGTCGTGATCTGGCGTTGGAGTCGTGGCCTGGGGTGCCGCAACCGGCACGGGAGCGAGAGCTCGTAGGGTCCCAGGAAATGACGCCAGGTGAGGCTGCGTAGCCGTGAGGACTGCCGAGACGCCGGCTGATGCGTGCTGTGGCGTCGGCTGCCGCGACTGCCGAAACCGGCAGGCGAGCATGTTGCACAGGTGTCGCGGCCGGCAGTGGGTGCGAGTTGAGATGCAGAAATGAAGAGGGTGGTAAGTGTGCCGGGGGCCGTGGACAGCGCAGGTCGGTCCCTGGAAGCCGTGGAGCGGGTCGGTGGGCGCATAGGGTGATGAGTCTGGACGTTGCGTGGTCGGTCAGATCGGTAGCGTGGACGGAAGCGGGACGGATGCGGTCGGCGTGTCGGTCGTGATGCGTCGGGTAATGGTGGTGGCTTCCAGGGATAGCTTGCCTTGGTAGTGCTAGCCGATTTTGTCAAAAATTTGGGATGGAGAAGGGCCGAATTGCTCCGAACTTGATGTTCATCGTCCGGGTCACCAAATATAGAGGAGGTGGAGTTCCTCTACATGAGCCCCGACCGGCGATGATGGTATGCCACGGAGAGGCGATGACAGTGGCCTATCTCCATGGCCGCGCCGGTGGAACTGAGGCGGGTGCTCCAGGCGCGTGGCCATCTTCGTCGTTGTCCACGGCCCGCTACAAGTGTGACCCGTTGCCACCTGCCAGTAATAATCACAGCCTAGTAACAAGGAGATGCCTGAACAGCAAGGTTCTCCGTGCAGGGATACGTCCGCTGGCTGGTATTGCCGTAGCAGAGCTAATACTTCCGCACCTGAATGAAAGCATTCTTCGGAACATATCTCAGGTACGACGAGTGCTTCTACTTCTTTGGTGTTTCGAGACAACTGGCTTTGAAGTGTGATCTTCACTTTACGGCAGTGATGACAACGAGTGTCTCGGAAAGCAAACACCGTAGATGTGCTCTGTACCAAGCCAGGAAGCAGAAAGTAGTGCTGCAATGTCTTCCCGTACGAATGTCCTCTGGCTGCTACCGTCAAGCAGTATACGTGCCAAGCACTTGTGCCCTGAGCTGGGTGCGTAAAGTTGTGCAGTCTGTAGGTATATATCCAGGCTCATGGTACTACTTGACGTCTGCGTCACTGATGGCACATCCGTCTGTTCCTGTTCGGACATGAGGGCGCCCATGACGGTATCGGAAGAAGGTGAACGTCGAGACAGTGTCAGCCGTAACACATCGCACAACGCAGTCATGTACTTGCTGTTACATTGCCTGCATCTCAGTGCGCGGCTTGTGCGACAATCCCTCGCGTTATGGTATCTCTTTGCACATCTGAAGCATCTGCTGCCATCAATTAGCTTTTTACGTTTATCTTCAGCCGATACGTTATACGCGCAGTCCTCAAACCAGTGATCCAGTGATCCGGTGATGCGCAGAATATGCAGGGCTCCCGTTGAATCGAAGGAATAGGCGTGTTGTAAGAAGGACGAAGATCATCGGCCATCGTTCACGCGCGCATCTACCATTCATCGGTCCATTAAATCCTGCATCCTTCAGACTCCGGTTTGCCATAGTTCTCAAGATTTGGTGCCGAAACCCGGGACCTTTCTCAACAGGCGTAATGGGCCTTCGTACAGCGTTGGACTGTACTGCTGGTGACGTGTGAAGAAGCTCTTCGCAACTTTTCACTTCGATCCTAAAAAAAAAAATCAGCACTTTCTGTACTTGCTCAGCCGTCACTGTGGTAAGCGATGCCGGATGTTGCTGCTGTGTAAGGTCGTTCGGTGTTCATGAGACTGCAGAGCTAACATCCTCTTTTATCTTCTGTCTGTACAGGATTAAAAGCTCGTCGGGAAGAGTTCTGAGTAATATGTGATGGAGGACAACTCCGTACTCCTTTGGAGGTACCCTCATGTTCTCTAGACAGCTGACTCGAAATACAATTTGGTTGTACAAATCCCGTAGCTTGCTGGCGTCTGATGGTGATCGTACAGCTCGAACAGAAACCAACGCATTCACATGATGATGCAAAATAACACCAGGCCTACCGAAGCGATCCGTGAGTGTAGCGACTGCTCGCTCATAGTTATCCTCCGTCAAAGGAATGAATGAAACAGCTCTTTTCGCAGGACCTGCCAGGTAAGCGAGGAGGTACTTGAACCTCTCGATTCTCGGCAACTCTTGATTGCTGTGTATCGCCGCTGAGAAGTCATCCCAAAACGGCCTCCATGCACTCAAATCTCCCGAAAAGATTGGAATCTGTAGCTTCGGCAATGTGACAGTCTGGCGTGAGGTATGCGGAACGCAAGTTTCCGCTGTCGAAGTAGGCGTAATTGGCGTCACGGCCACCATGTTGTTCCGACTCAGCTCCCGTCGAATTCGAGTTTTCGTCTGGCAAATCTTTTCTTCTTCGTATGGCAGTCTATCAATCTAACCCTTCTTCCAAGCGAGTGACGTTCACTTGTTCAAGGATTGGCTTTTGTACACTGTTCAGGGCTGTTTCACTATTGATGATGAATTCGAGTCTTTCTTCAAGCGTACTGGAGCGTCGTCCGCGCTGAGCAACTCTTGAACTGTGTTGACAGTCTTCGTAACAGTAGCCCGCAAGTGGGCTCGTATAGCCACCAAGTGTTCCATTATCCCACAAGAGAAGTCCAACTACGTCGTCAGGCACGCCACGTTTCTGGAACGCAGTAGCGTAAGTTTTCTGCTGTGGAAGCCACAGTTCTTGTAGCAAGGTGGACGATTGTCTGCAGCTTCCGGAAGATCTTCGAAGATGCTCCAGGGACTCTGTCCCGGGTTTCGGCACCAGAAAAAGCTTGAAAGATGTAGAAAACTTAGCCGAAGTGAGAAACGTGACCGCACCCTTGCAAACCCAAACTGTTTATTATCCCATCTCGTGGCTCACGTGAGCGTTGTGTGCTCTTAGAGCTTTCGACCTTGCTTTCTTCTTTTCCAAATTCAACAGCAGTCTTTATTGGTCAGTTAAGTCATAATGATCAAAATGACATTATTTGTTCCCTAATTGCTAATTATCAAACCTTATCAGTTGATATGTCCTTATCAGCAACCAGGATGAAGTGCCCAGTCTCTGTCAATGAGTCAGCCCTAATCCATGTGGACCCTAGCATGTCACCCATTATCAGTAACCCATCTCCTATCAGAAATTATCATTCAGTGAATAGTTATTGCCAATGCCTGCAAATATTGTATGACCTTTATTGTTTGCATGTCTCCAAGCTTCGCAAATTTTGCAAACTGCAAAATTTTTTAAAAAGTTTAACGGCACGCTTCAAAATTTTGTGCAAAACTTGACATTTCAAAAATCGTAAACTTTATTGTCATCGTTAGTTGCCAGTAAGCATTTGAACTTCTTATCGCCATACCACCTTAATTCAATATAGCAATGAACATTTAAGGCGTATCACAAAGTGAGGCAACCAAGCCACGAACTCTATTATATAGATTTCGCTAAAGTTAGTGGCCGCGAATGTGTTCCCTGGGCCCGATTCGTGAAATTAAATCGTTTATACAGTACCTAACATCAATCAGGCACTTTTGTAAGTTCATAGTTATCACTTTTTATCGACACCACCTCTTCAGTGGGTAGGTTCCAATTACGTGATGTATAACAAATGTAATGTTTTATTAGTCGCTATTCCTTCAACTGGAGTGACCTTACAAAGAACTACTAGCACCCTATATCAGTCAGTAACTCGATACCCTAAAGCTCAAACAGTCACTTTGTACCAACAAGTCCTGATAAGCCAGTCCAGTGAATTTCCAACAGTACATCTCACACTCGGTCCCCCTCTCACACAGTCAAATTACTCTGTGATGTTGTCAGTTAGTCAATTAGCAACAAGGAGTTCTTGTGAGTCAGAAGACACTTGTCACTCAATCCACGAGGAGAAATTCTACACCTATCAATCAATCATCAATGAATATTCTGACAGACTCTGCCCACTGATTTTCATTGACACTTATTCTCATTGCACATAACTGAGTCTACCCTTATAAGTAGGGCCTGACCTTGAAGTCCCCATTACAGCCGATATTTATTCCCTGATTCAAATACAGTCGAAACTCGTTAATATGACCATGGCCGTCCCGCGGATTTTAGTCATAAAGCGAATTGTGATATTCACGAACACGACATGTTAGAAGTTGTACCATGCATTTTACGCAGGCTTCTAAAAGTTAAAAACTGATAACAAAAAGGAGAGAATAGATAGGCGAGCTGGTGGTATAGACTTAAAATCCCGAAACTGGGGCACATAACGGACATAACAGAATACGAATCTTGAACCAGGCATCTAAAAAAATGCAATAACACCTATTTGTTGAAGAAATCCAACAAATGCATTTGCTTGGTACAAGTCTCAATCTACATTTTTTCCAAGGACACGATTGCACTGTCGATGGTGAGTACACTCGGTATGTCTTTAGGCTGTTCAAAAAAACGCAGAGCCGTCCTGAGGGCTTCACTGGCACCGTGAATCACATACCCCCCAAACCAGGCCTCTGACTTGGCCATAATAGGGCAGGAGAACCGTGAGTTGAATTACTAAGGACACCACTCGCTAAGCACGTGAGATACGGGCACCGTGAGTTATGTACCCCAAAAACGGGCCTCCGACTTGACCGTTGTACTTGGCCTCCGACTTGACCGGATTGGGTTCAGTGTTACTCCTCGTATATACTACTGCGAACAAACACACACACAAAAGGGAGAAGAAGAAAGGACGGCGGTACTATAAAAACGCGGCACATGTATTCGCATCGTAGCACACTAGAATTGTGCGACAAACTAGTGCAATTCACACTGGTAAAACTTTTCGTTTTGGAGTTCGTTGCTACTGGTTGCTACCTTCCTCCTTTTGGCGCGCCAAGCGCGCGACTGCGACGCTAGAGACACCGGCGACGGTAAGTCTCGGTGGACTGCCCCTTCGCCCGCTTTCACGTCACAAGAGCATTTTGTCTGTAGTAGAAAGGCGGGGGGGGGGGGGGGTTATCAGGCCCCAGGTTTATCAGGCTTCAGGTTTACCGTGCCCCAGGCGGACTTTGCCATCGCGACGGCTCTGCCTGCCACTATGAGTCTATGACGGAAAAACCTGTAGTAGACGTGACCGAACTCTTCGGCTGCATCACCAAAGATGAATAAAAGACAATATTTTGTATCCAATGTCTCACCGGACTTTCGAAGGAAGACTGCATTAGAGACCGAGGTGCCGTACACATTTGTAGCTCGACACTGGTAGAGACCCTCGTCGACGTCATCTGGTTTGGTGAAAACCAGCGTGCCTCGGTGAGGCTGTTCAGTGATACGGTTGTCGTACGACGCGTAGTCAAACTCCTTGTTGTTTTTAGTCCACTCATACGTAGGCTCAGGGTTGCCCTGGGCCTCACACTCCAGAACAAAAGGATTCCCTGGTTCATCCTGGGACTGGGATACCTGAAAATGACACACTTGCATCAGCGATATGCATGGAACTCCAACAATAGAACAGCGCAATACAGTACAGTTCAGTTAAAAATCGTAAAGTTACTAAAAGCCTAAAATGGTGCAATTTTAATCTGCTACCCTATAAACCCTATAAGGGTTTATTCACATGACGTCATCCGTAGGAGAGCACCACTGTCGCTAGCAGATTTACTACCATAATGTAGGTCCCTCAGGCTTTGACTGTCCAGCGTCACGCACATCACATTCACCGTACATTGGGTGTTTCAAAGTTATTGTACTGTGTGAATATTGTTTGTTTGTTTGTAAGGAAAAAAAAAACAGGATAATATTATTTGTACCATATTCAAGTAATTTCCATATTTCCAACATTGGCAAATCCTAGGCAGGGAAGTAGTAATAGGTGGGGTCCAGTACGTTCCCCTAGGTGCCTGGTTCGAGCCCCACAGCGTCTGGGCCGACTTCACTCGCGTATTTTTTTCTGCGACCGGCGGGCGGCGCGTGTGCGGAGGATTGTCCGCGCGCTTATCGGCGGGGGAGGACTGTGCGTGCGCTTACCCTCGCACATTTTTCAGACTGGGCCGACTTCTTTCGCCATTTTTCCACCTGGGCCGACTTCACTCACAAATTTTTTCCCGCTACAACAGTTGTGCGGTTTACATGCAAGCATAGACAGGCAAAGAGGAGTCATATAGAAAACGTACAAGTTGAAATATATTTATTAAAGCCAATTATATTGTAAATTGTAATGCCAATAGTGCTGGGAATTGTAATACCAATCGTGATGCCAATCATGTGAAGGAGAAAAACCCAGCCGAAAAACCTTCACCACCTGTAACGGAACAAATAAAAACACAAGACAGTACATGTAAAGAATATACATAATTTATTAACTATAGCCAGTTCTTAGATTCTGAAAGAAAACATTAAATCAACATTCATCACATTGCTTATCAATTGTTCGCTTACGGAGCCCCGCACGAATGACCTGAAAGATGACTTATTATTATATGAAACAACATTCGTATTCAATAATACATACTATAGTGAGGCCACACTGGATAATCTGAAAAAAGACGCATTTTAATATCAACAATCATACTTCCATTATAGCAACAATAATCTGAAAGAGAATCTCATTTAATATCATATTCTACTTTCAATGATACCTACATTGCGGCGGCGGCGCTGAACCCCAATAATCTGAAAAAGAATCTCAGACCATGGGACACGAACGACAACAATGACACGAACGCAAGAGGAAATAAAATCAATAACACCATATTTAATCAAAGAAGATATTCTTAATCAATATAATTACAATCAAAATTACAAGTTGTATTATAAAAAGTATAATATTCCTATACGTGACCACCATCATTGCAATAGCGGGATTTTAATTAGAAGTAGTGCCGATAGATGTATATAATTAATTGTGAACAGCAGGGACCCTGGAAGACCATGGGACACGAACGACAAGAGCGACACGAACACAAGAGGAAATAAAATCTATAACACCACATTTAATCAAAGAAGATATTCTTAATCAAAACAACAGAGTAGAAGAATAATCTATCATTTTAACTATCATAAAATCATCCTCGTGACTTAATCTAATCGAACACCATATAAATTTCATTCTAAGAGGCACTACAAACCTTACTTTGTTTTATGAATCCAACACAGAAAATAAATATATTGAAAAATGAACTTCACAGCATAGCACTCCTAGCCAACAACCAGCTCTAATAATATCTGCCCTGATTTGTTGGGGACGGGAGGCGTACGCCTGTTTTGTGACAGTTATGAACATTTCGAGCGCAATAGGGAACATAAGTTGATTATTCCAACATTTAGTTAATCAATTTCTTATTAAGTGAATAGCATAGACATAAGGAAATAATGAGAAACAACGCAATCAACAGCTAGCATTAATAGAGAGTCAAACCTCCAGCTCCTAGCCAACACGTAAACATCAGATACATGCAATAGCGAAACAAACTATCAAAACAAGAAACATTAGAATATAATACTGTGAATAGCACAGACTTAACGCTGAAGAACAGAGGAACACTCCAAGCGGCGCCACGTAAACAACAGAGGAAAATAATCTATCATTGAACCATCATAATATCATCTTCGTATCTAATCGAACACAATACAATTTTCATTGTAACGAACGCTACAAACCTTGATGGATGTATCCAAGGCATAGAAAATATGCACTGTTTTTATCTCGGTTTTCACTCTTTTAGCTCAAAGCCGGGAGACTTTATGTCACTGTCTATATGACCAAAAAGAAGCAACTCCCATGCTTTATCACTCAAAGGGTTGGGGGCTATATTCCTTCCTCCAGCAAACAGGGCGCTCTCGAAGTCAGATAAGATAGTACAAAGGCGATATATTTTATTGTGCAGCGCAAATAGTTGCCGATATTATTCGTGGGGATCACTATCTTTTCTCATCCTCTCCTTGAAACGGAAGACTTTCGTCAAAGTGGATGACATAGTCGGCTAAGTTTTCTACAGAGGTGATATTTTTTATTGAGCATGTAGAGAAAGTCCAAATTATTAAATGATAGCTACAATACTCAATCAAAAACGAGAAACAAATTTAACTACATCAATTTTTTTGTAATATCTTGCAACAGACCGTTCTATATGGATGAACACACACAGAAATATCAAATGTGAAATGCAACTCAGAGATATGAGCCATGCCCATCTTAGAGATTATTTTTACTTATGTCAATCGAGTGAACAATTGAAACAAATACAAGACAATAACTATTTCAGGTACGTAACTTCACAACTCATAGAATATCAATCGAGTGAATACTTGAAACAAAGTCAAAACAATAATTAATTCAGACAAATCATTTCTAAGCAAGCAGCGTGATTTCCATAATTTCCATAATAATTTCCAATTTCCATAATTCTCACGACAGGTGGATATTATAGCATTTTAAACCAGATAATAAATTTTTAATACAAAAAATGAGCATAGATACGCTTTTAATTAAGTGTAGACGCGCACTTGAAAACAGAAGAGACAGCTGCTCTACATTGAAGAGATGGACAGATTTTGTAATCGCTACCATAAGTCATGGGAAGATGCGATAAAAAACTGCTTCGAAAAGGAAGAGCAGCGAAACGATTCCATTATCGCTGCATTTCAATACGTCCTAGACATGGTCGTGTTCGGAGATATGATACAAACTACAGAACTGAAGGTGCAAGAATTTATGTGCCGAATCTACAATACTTATAATAATATCTGCACATCAACGTCGGAAGGGCCACTTGTGTGGGATTGATGGCGGAGTTTTTGAGGTTCGCAAACGAAGAATTGAAATACACTAGACCAGATGTAATTGTAATCATTGCAATGGGCATTGCGTTCATCAAGAAAGCAGTCAGATCAAATTATCATATACAAGCAGTCTATATCGCACGATTCATTACGGATTTGTTGAAATTACACCTAACTATTGAGATGGAAAGTACATAAAATCTTATCCCATGATATGTTCCACTACCACGGCAAACGCAACTATTTTCTTCTACCAGTCCCTGCAACGATGTCGAATGAGCAGAAGTTCAATATCGTTGTACAAGGTCTGATGTATCATCACTTATTGAAACTCTACGAACATATCAACTGCGGTGGACCACCGGACGATTTTCATCTAATACTGTCCTGTACGCCATTCAAGAATCTTCATACAAAGAAAGGAAACATCAATAAGAGATTGTGCAAGTTCGTCGCAACAAAGTGCAAGTTACTGAAGCGATACAAATACGGCGACAGCGTAGCGATTGCATTGATCAACGCTGGATTCAAGAGACCAATAATAAGAAATCATTATATAATGCATTCGGAATTCATCACTCAGGACATTTTCTTCGGACAATTTCAGGACGAAAACTTCAGAATTTGGAATAGGACAATTGTAATTTATCGAAATAAATAAGTGTAAATTGAAATAATAAATGAAATCTTTGTCATCAATATAATGAATTCTACGCATCGCAACGAAAACAGCTGATATTTGGTATGGCTAGATTGAACACAATGATTGCTGAGGAAACGAATATTCCGCACTATGTGCAAGAATTCTAATATGGAATCAGAGCTAACCATCAAATAGGTTATACCCGACTACCCTCTGTTCAACTTCAACACCCGAAGGGTAGAATTGCCGGAGAAGGATCGGTCATTGAAATTTGAGGCATGATACATCAATCTTTGATTACAAAAGAGGATCATAAATCTTTTGTGAAAACTTATCATATTTCATGAATTAAATTACACAGTGCATGTATATTTCTCAAACAGTTAGACTAGCTCAGACGTAGGAAAAGAAGGAAATGCGTCTTTGACAAGCAACCCGAATGGAGTGCGGAATAAATATTTTCGTCAACACAGTTGTCCGTTTGTATGACTGGATAGGAAAAATGAGCCGTCCAAGATAGGGCAAAACGGGAAATAAGGCAAGATAACTGATTGCGGCGGGATAAGTCAAAGCGTTCGCGACATAGTGTCATCAACTTTTACAATTGCATTTGGGTTCAGTGCCTGCGAGATAATACGAAGTCTTCGCGAAAAGCGAATATATTATCAGATGCCACGATGCAAACGAAGGGGGGGATATGTTTATTAAGAAAAAAAGAAAGGAAAGGTTAGCCAGGCAAAGAGCCGGCTTGCTATTCCGAAAAAAAGGGGGAAGTGGCAAACGAAAAAGAAAAGGAAGGAAAAAGAAAAAGGGGGATCGAAACAGAGGAAAGAAAGAAAAACAAAAAGCAACAGAAAGAAAGGAAAGGGAAAGAAAACAAGAAACAGAACGAAAGGGAAGGAAAAGAAAAGAAACAAAAAGAAAGGAAAGGGAAAGAAAAGAGAAACGAAAGGAAAGAAAGGAGAAACACAAAGAAAGAAAAGAGAAACACAAAGAAAGAAAAGAGAAACAGAAAGAAAGAAAAGAGAAACAGAAAGAAAGAAAAGAGAAACAAAAAGAAAGAAAAGAGAAACAAAAAGAAAGAAGAGAATAAACACTAGCACAACGTTACAGGCAGTTCACGAGTCCTGAGACTCGGAGAAAACCGAGGAGAGCGGCAGTGACAGCCCACTGGTTGGGGTGAGAGACGGGGCCAAGAAGAGCGGCCAACGAAAAGTCGTTACAACCAATCTGGAGCAGACGGCAACGGAGGGTGTCCCTATGTTGAAGGTGCTGCTGGCAATACAGGAGTTGGTGTGGGATGTCCGCTTCCACTCCACAGACATTACAGTTTGGTGAATTTAGCCGTCCCATCTTGAGTGAGGGTGTACGGGCAACATTGAGACGTAGGCGGTGGAGAAGGGATTCTTCTTTACGGCTGCGGTGGCAAGTGATGACGAACTCCATCAATGGGTCGATAGACCGTAAGAATGTGTTGTAAGTCGTTGTTTCGGCACGGAACTGCTGAGCACATGTGGCACACCGACGGCGTATGTATAGACGGCATGTTGAGGCTGTAAGCGGCAGAGGTGCCAGGGCCGAAGTGTCATCAGACCCAGCGCGTCTCGCTACTGCGTCTGCTCGGGTATTTCCATACACTCCTACGTGGCCAGGGACCCATTGAAACGTGATGTTGTAACCAGTGGCGAAGAGTTCATTGAATTTTTGAAGCGTCATGGTATGCAAATCGCTTATTATGCTGGGGCGAGATGACGACAACATATCTAGTGATGCCTTGCTGTCTGTAAGAATGACCCACGTTCCGTGCCCGGATTCTGTAGTATGCTCCAGTGCTGCCAGGATACCAGACAGTTCGGCTTCTGTCGAGGACACTGTATAGGGGAGTTTGAAACCGTGGTCCAGGTCTTCATCCGGAATGTAGAAAGCCGCGCTCGAACTACCTTCGGTTACCGAGCTATCTGTGTATATATGGCGACTTAGTCGATGTGTTGAGGCGAGGTGCTCCAGTGTGAGCTGGTGGGCCACGACTGTGGGGACGTCTTTCTTGCGTTGGAGTCCAGGGATGTTAGAGTGAATACAGGGTCTTTCAAGAGTCCACATCGCCGGTGCATAGGATGGTGTAGACGCGGGAGATGGAATGCTCCCTTTCAGGCGGGCAATGGCACTGCCGAAAGCAGACGCCGGGCAGTCCTCATCAATGCGACAAAGAGAGTGGAGCGGGTGCCGTGTAATGTAGCGTGTATAAGCGCGGAGGGTATCACCATCCCGCAGTATGTGAACCGGCTGCTCTCGCGCCTCTGCCAAGACAGAATACGTCTCCGTTGTCCTGGGGACTCCCAAACAGACACGGAGACTACGGGCCTGGATGTTGAGCAGTTCCTGTTCTTGGGTTCGACTTAGACCATGCAGGATGGGTAAGCTGTACCGCAATGTCCCCAACACCAGGGCCTGATGGACACGATAGAGGTCAGAACATGACGGGCCCCAGGATGCACCAGCAATACGCCTGAGTACATTTACCAAACCGTTTGCCTTGGTAGCAAGCAGCTTCACATGCTGGGACCACGTCAGGCCACGGTCAATTGTAATCCCCAGGTATCGGCAGGTCGTGACAAAGGTCAGGGGTGAGCCATCAATGAAAAGCGGGTACTTATGAAATGATCTTCGTGAGAATGCCATGGCTACTGTCTTGCTAGGCGAGACAACCAAGCCGCGGTGCAAAAGGTATCTTGAAATGATGTCTAATGAACCTTGTAGTCGAAGGATTTTAGAAGCATATGACGTGCAGGCGAAGTCTACATTTCTAATCACTTAATCTTCGTAACACACGGCACACAAACGTATATGAGATAAATTCTAAGTGACAATCAGATTTTGTGAGAAGCGAACCACACAACTGTCAGCAGAATTGTTTAACCAATATGCATTGAGGATGAACACTATGCATAAACACAATAGAAGATACGTAATGTTAATTATAATAAGCAGATCAGTACAGCACATACAGAAACATAGATCCGTGCCGTGTGGTGAGATTTCATCGCACGTTAAAGAACCATCAAGTGGGCAAAAGCAATGCACAGACCGACCGCTGTGGCGTCGCTCATGATCTCAGTCGTCTCGCGACGTAAACTGGCCCCCCAATAAACTGTAAACTCCCAATTATTAGATCCAGTTCACAAAATGTACTCGGGATTTCCTGTAGGCATACTGAAAAACTATCACCTTATCCGGGCATTACCTTATATAGCATCCGGGCATTACAAATGGAAAGGCCATACTTTAATTTTACAAGTTTTTAGCTCATAATGAGACAAAACGCACTCCACACCAAACATAATTTTCTTGTTTAAATTTTCAAAGTAAAAACTGTACACTATGTCTTGCATTTTTTAAAGATATAGACTAAAAAGCTGTGCATATAGTCACACATACTATACAAGATATTTGATTGTGCCTTAAATGCTAAAATTTCTCGATTCACTTTCAGGAGAAGTGGAGACTACCACACATCAGTAAGAGTTTAATTAAAATTTGAACAGGTGTTGCGATTTACGATCTGTGCTGTAGAATGTGTAATTTTACAATACGTAAGCTTTAGCTCGCTCACTTTGACGAGCACTCTTTCATGATGACAGAGAATTTCCATCGAAGAGTTTGATACTGTCTCTATACACCACAATGCAATGTGGATTCTCATTCCCACAGAGATTACTACGAATATTTTCCGAAATCTCCCGGCTTTGAGGAAAAACAGTGAAAACCGAGATGAAAACAGTGCATATTTTCTATGTCTTGGATACCTCCATCAAGGTTTGTAGCGTTCGTTAGAATGAAAATTGTATTGTGTTCGACTAGATTAAGTCACGAAGATGATTTTATGATGGTTCAATGATAGATTATTTTCCTCTGTTGTTGTTTACGTGGCGCCGCTTAGAGTGTTCCTCTGTTCTTCAGCGTTAAGTCTGTGCTATTCACAGTATTAGATTCTAATGTTTCTTGTTTTGATAGTTTGTTTCGCTATTGCATGTATCTGATGTTTACGTGTTGGCTAGGAGCTGCAGGTTTGGCTCTCTATTAATGCTAGCTGTTGATTGTGTCGTTCGTGTCCCGTGGTCTTCCAGGGTCTCTGTTGTTCACAATTAATTACATACATCTATCGGCACTTCTAATTAAAATCCCGCTATTGCAATGATGGTGGTCACGTATAGGAATATTAGACTTCTTATAATACAACTTGTAATTTTGATTGTAATTATATTGATTAAGAATATCTTCTTTGATTAAATATGGTGTTGTAGATTTTATTTCCTTTTGCGTTCGTGTCCCATGGTCTGAGATTCTTTTTCAGATTATTGTAGAATATGATATTAAATGAGATTCTCTTTCCGATTATTGTTGCTATAATGGAAGTATGATTGTTGATATTAAAATGTGTCTTTTTTTCAGATTATCTAGTGTGGCCTCACTATTGTATGTATTATTGAATACGAATGCAGTTTCACATAATAAATCATCTTTCAGGTCATTGGTGCGGGGCTCCGTAAGTGAACAATTGGTAAGCAATGTGATGATTGTTGATTTGATGTTTTCTTTCAGAATCTAAGGACTGGCTATAGTTAATAAATTATGTATATTCTTTACACGTACTGTCGTGTGTTTTTATTTCTTCCGTTACAGGTGGTGAAGGTTTTTCGGCTGGGTTTTTCTCCTTCACATGATTGGCACCACAACTGGCTTTACAATCCCCAGCACTATTGGCATTACAATTGGCAATATAATTGGCTTTAATAAATATATTTCGACTTGTAATTTTTGTGTATGACTTCTTTTTGCCTGTCTATGCTTGCATGTAAACCGCACACCTGCTGTAGCAGGAAAAACATTTGTGAGTGAAGTTGGCCCAGGTGGAAAAATGGCGAAAGAAGTCGGCCCAGTCTGCGAGGGTAAGCGCACGCACAGTCCTCCCCCGCCGATAAAAAGGCGCGGACAATCCTCCGCACACGTGCCGGTCGCCGGTCGCGGAAAAAATAC